>NC_066315.1:147653860-148383681 GCF_022539315.1 Serinus canaria
AAACAAATCCCTTCCTTCCTTCCTTCCTTCCTTCCTTCCTTCCTTCCTTCCTTCCTTCCTTCCTTCCTTCCTTCCTTCCTTCCTTCCTTCCTTCCTTCCTTCCTTCCTTCCTTCCTTCCGCCACTTCCGCCACTTCCGCCACTTCCGCCACTTCCGCCACTTCCGCCACTTCCGCCACTTCCGCCACTTCCGCCACTTCCGCCACTTCCGCCACTTCCTTCCTTCCTTCCGCCACTTCCTTCCTTCCTTCCACCACTTCCTTCCTTCCGCCACTTCCTTCCTTCCGCCACTTCCTTCCTTCCGCCCTTCCTTCCTTCCGCCACTTCCTTCCTTCCTTCCTTCCGCCACTTCCTTCCTTCCGCCACTTCCTTCCTTCCGCCACTTCCTTCCTTCCTTCCATCACTGTCTGATTGCCCCTATTTTTCTCAGTTAAGTGAGGGAGAGCCCTGGTTATTAGCCCAAATCTCTACTCAGCTAAACTTTTATAAGTTGTGACTTGCTCCTTCTAAAATTCTTGTTTTCTTCTGATTCTTGAGAACTTGTGTAGAAATGTAAAATGATTTTCTTGTCTGTTCTGCCTACACAGAGGTTGTTGGTAGGTGGAAAAGGCAACTGTCCCCTATAGTTTATTAAGGAATGATTAATATGGAGGGAAGACATTTAGTTTAATACTACTGGTATTATTGGAGCAGTCCATGCCATTACCTCATTTAATTTACAGGGCTTATTAAACCTGGTATAAACAAAAAGGTAGGAAATTTCATTATGGTGTGGCATGTATTGTCTTTCCTTCTATTAAGTGGCAGAGCTGGGGGTAATGGCTCTGAAGAGAGCAAGTTCTTTCCGGTGTTTGGGAGCACAGCTGCAGCCAGGCATCCTCCCCTTTTCTGCAGGATGGTAAATATTCATTAAAGGAGCCAGAGCAGGTAGCTCTGAACTGCAGGGTATTTCAAGCTGTGTGATGAAATAGGGATTTGGGGAAAAATGAAAAGAGAAATTGGCAAGATGCTAAATATTTCATATAATACACAGTAACATCCTTTATTGTAAGAGGATTTTTTTTAATCACCTAAATCAACCTCAGATGAAAAAGTCAACTGCATATGTAAGGAGTCTATATGGTACTCTAGCATTGATGAAGAAAAGTTCATAGTAAATACCATTAAAGGCACCAAAATGTGAATGTTTATACATCTCTGCTTTGTTTTGGATTAAAAAAAAAAAGAACAAAAACATTATATCAGCATTTCTGGACAGTGTCTGGAGTGGGAGCTGAAAGGAAAGTCACCAGTGGATTTTTTTCTAATTTATTAAACAAAACAAAACACAAAGAAGTTCTTAAGGAAAGCTCCAAGGGAAACGGGCAAACCCACACAAGATCAGGAAGGAAATTTCAGGTAAAAAATCTGGTGTGAGAAAAACAAATCAGCAGCTGGGGGACCCACTTGATGAGTTGCTGTTATTAACTAAGACCTCCAAAGCAAATGTTAATGTGTTAATTAGAGGCAGGGTAATAACCTCCTAGATTTCCCAGTGGGAAACAAAACAAAACAAAAACAAGACAATTTCTGTTCTGGATTTAACTGGCTGAAACCAAACATGGCATGAAGGGAACTCTCCCAGTACTGAGTCTGCATTTTCTGATGTGGGTTTGCAGCATCACTGCCCCAGTGGCACTGTACAACATTCACCTGACCCTGCAGCATGACCAGTTGTAGTCCTGGGACACAGGAGTTCATTTATCTTTCTAGAAAATCAAACAAAATCCCTCTCCTGACTGGTAAGAGAAAAAAAAAATCAAATCCTTTGATTTCTAGAAAGATGGGAGAGGTCCCACATTGGCCTAGTGAGACTGCTTCTAAGGAAGGAATGAAGTCAGGACGCTCTCAGGTGAAGCCCTGGTGCAATAACAAGGGAAGTAAAATTCATGATATATCCTGGAGGGCTGAACTTCCCAGCACAGAGTCTTGTCTTTGCATTTTTTTCAGCTTCCAAGACTCAAGTCAACTTCTTGGGGCTTTTTTCCTCTACCAACCAAACCTCAGGCAAACTTGGTGCTGAGCCAAATCAAACCATGTATTTTAAAACTGCATTCTCTTGAGACCCAGAAGCATGAAGGAATGGAGGTCTTAAGGATATTTAGAAACATGTGAATTCTTTGACTCATATTCTGCTCTTTTCTATAATTTTGGTGCCTTGAGCTGTGGTGCCCACTGTTCCCAGGAAGGCTCAGGAGGGAAGGAAGGTGTTCAGGACTGTGCCCAGTCAGTGGAGCACACTCCTGGGACAGCCAGGATTGGAGCCCCAGGGCTTACATTCCAGGATTGCACTTGGTGGCTTTCCCAGTAAAGACAGCCTTTCAGCTAGTTCAGTTCTGAGCCAACCCCAGATCATTTTATTTTTACTTATTCAAACTGCTATCAAAAAATCTCTTTTTTAAAATGTATTTTGTCCTTATGCAGTCCTGGTTCTTTGTCATTAAAACATCGAGTCAGTTCCTTGCAGGAGCTGTGACAGTTGCATCATACTCTGCTCTCTGTCAAATCCCTCCCCAAATCCCTCCAGCTGCTCTGGAAGCTTACGCTTTTCCTAGAGCCCCTTGATGTGTAAAATGTGTGCGATGTTTTGATCAAAGGAGTTCTTGTACTTAATGCAAATTTCAGCACACATACAGCAGTTGGATGTGAGTGTGTGGATCCAATCCTTCCATCTCCACTGGGCCCCCAGGACATCAATCCAGCAAGGAGAGCAGGGATGGCTGGTGCAGAACACTTCTGCTTCTTTATTTTTAAGTCTATGTTAAGCTTGCTCTATGTATGATAATTTTAGCTAATATTCTGAATGCCCATCAGCTAAAAGGTTACAATGACCACATCTGAGAAAACTTGTCTTTTTTCCTCTCACATTTTTTCTGACATCTGAGCAAACAACATAATGAAAGATCTCCTTTCTGCAATTCTTTTGGACACTTCAAATGACATTTTAGATACCAGAGAATCATTTTCTGAAAATGTGTTTTCAACACAGACCCAAGTACATTAAGTAGAGAGACTGTTTTCTGTGGGAATTAGTGGTCATTGGTGATCAACCTCACGCTTACTGAATGATTTGGAAGGTATATGAAAATTGATCCTTACAATGTTTTCTTTATTTTCCAGTCTTTGTTCATCTGTGCTACCTAAAAATTTCTTTGTCAGTTTGAAGCCAATCCCCCTTGTTCCCCTTAGTACATGCCCTTGGAAAAAGACGTGCTAAAGGCACATCCTTGTCCTCTATCCTGTTTAAGAGAAAATCCTCCAGCATTACACTTCCCTCTTGGTTAAAAGAGTTACCCTAAGTTATAGGTGAGATGCTGCTGACCTGTGTGAGTTCATTTCCCAATGGCTGCACAGAGTCCCTGCTGTCCACATGAAATCATTGCTTAGGAGCCACTGAAAGAGTGACCTCAGAAATTTAAGTCAGCCAGGACCTAGAAAGATTTCTCTTGTTCCTCTGATTTGTTAATCCTGTGCTGCTTTGACAGCTGGAATAAAAATGGAATAAAAGAGCATTGTAATTTTCTTGAACTCTTTAGTTGCCTAATTAAAAATTGATAATTTATTCTCATTTAGGATTCTGTAGAAAAAGGATACTGCTCTTGCAGTAAAACAAAGTTTTTCAAGAGAGTCTCTTGAACTTGGACCAGATAAACTATGGAGCTAAAAACCTTATCAGGTGTGTTTAGAAGACATTTCTTTTCATGTTACATGCAGTTCTGCCCTGGGTCTCTCAGTACAGGCACAACAATTTTCCGAGGTGTTCTGTGAAGTGCCTTTGTGTCTGACTGCCTCAACACCTCACCTGAGTTTATTTAATTTGTAGGAAGAATATTGCACACCAAAAAAAGGTGAGAGAGAGGAAGACCTGTGGTTTGACTGAAAATCACAGACTCATGGAATGTTTAGGGTTGGGAGGGACCTGAAAGATCATCTCATCCTGCCAGGTGCATTTCAGTTTACACTGAAATTTTGCTCTTTGGGGCAATCTAACATTCCTGCATCAATGTCACCATTAGGCATAGAAAAGTGAATTGATAGCAGGTGTGTCTTCTATAGTACAGCTTTTAATCAGAATTTGTTCTTGAAATGTTACCCTCTTGCTTTAGAAATGCGTGTTTTACACTTCACAATATTAACTTTGTAAGAGTATTACTTCTCAGCATAACAGATATACAGGATTTTAACTGTCACATTGTTTACAAGTCAGAACCAGCAGTGCAGTGTTAGCTCTTTTTATCTGCTCTGAACTTCATGGAGTTTTTAATGTCAGTGTTTTGATGCCTCAGGTTCTAGTCCATAAAACTGACATAATAATGTGATCCTATGGGAAGATACCAGGGGTTACAATTAGGAGAAGTTCAGAAAAGAGATTGAAGTTGCTGAACACTGAAAACAAAGTGTACAAGCCAGATTTTTTCTCTTTCTTCCTACAGTTGTTGTTTTCCCAACCCTCTTATCTGTATCTTAATAAAACCCCTCCTACAGTTACAGTGAGGGACTGGAGCTGTGTGTAACAGAGAAGCAAAGATTTCCTTACTGTTTTGTTTTGATGTTGCTAGATCAGCTCCTGCGTCAGACTGTTTTTAAAATCTGTTTATGTTGAGTTAGTTACAGGCTGAGCTGCTTTGTTTATTTACCAAGCAGGTGCAGCAAGTGTGGAGATTTTTTCATGCTCCTGTTAAGTGTTGTCTCAAACTATGATTTAAATCAGATTAATGTGACCAAAATGTAATAAAGAGAAGCAGTAAATATGTTACAGAATATGTATTAATATGTCATAAAAGATCCTCTTAAGACATTTGGAAGATTTCATGTTTTGAATGCAAATTCTTGTCCTTAGATGTACACATTCATAGAACCATGGAATTATGGAATGATTTGGGTTGGAAGGGACCAGAAAGATCATCCAGTTCCAACTCCTATCCCATGGGCAGAGACACCTTCCACTATCCCAGGTTGCTCCATGCCTTGTCCAACCTGGCCTTGAACACTTCCAGGGATGAGACATCCACAGGCAACTTCTGCCAGGCCCTCGCTACTCTCTGAGTGAAGAATTTCTTCCTCAAATCCAATCTAAACCTGCTTTCTTTCAATCTAAAACTATTCATGGTATAAATTAGTACTCTTCTTTTGCAAAAAATTATTAATAAAAATAGATATTAATTTTCCAGTTGTTATTTTGATCACAAATGCAGGTATTCACTCTTACTATTGGATTTCTCTTTGTGAGTTGAAAAGTTTTAAAGCAATTATTTATGTTTTTCTTGGATAATTGTATCCCAAAAGAAGTCTAACTAATTTTGTGCAAAAGGTTGCTCTCTTAAACAAGTTCCTTTAATGTGGTACCTGAGAGATTTAACCACTGAGCTATTTGAAAGCAGTGTGGTTGCAGAAAGGTAGAAAAGCGAATTTTACAGACATGAAGTTTGGCACTGCAGCTTCTGGAATTTCAAGTTTATCTGTCATTTCCCTGCAGTGCAGACTACACCATTTCTCTAGGGCTGGAGAAGACTTGCAGCTCTTAATAAAGAGCTGTAAATAAAAGGTTTATTTACATCTAGTAAAAATTAAGAGAAAGTCCTCAGCACTTGTTCTTCTGTGGATAGATCCAGTCCCTGCCCCACTTCAGGCAGACTCTGCCTGAGAAATACTTCACAGGAAACAAAAATGGAAAAGAACAAATTCAATTGCAATAGGAGTGTTATTTTTAAGCTACTGTGCTGAACAATGTCCCCTTAGAAAAACAAAACAAATGCAGGACTATTGAACACAATAAATGAGGAATTTAGGCTTCTGTTGCCTTTCTTATGCTGCAGCTGTAGTGTGAATTATTAGAATTACCGGGAAGTCACCTGTGGAATATCTGACATCCTCAAATACAGGCTTGATGATGTTTATTTTTAAGCACATGGAGCAACAATCCTTCATTATTTTGCCTTTTCACTCTGAATTAAAGTATTTGTCTTGAATTTCAAGAGACAACTTGATACATTCATGCATGAGCTAAAATAAACCGCAGTGAGCCCACAGAGGAAGAGACTCTATAGGAGAATGGCTTTTACTCTCTTCGACTGGCCAAATATTTGCAGCTTTGCAATGACTCATCCATTTTCCTCTCTTCTTCAGCAGAATTTTGGAAGAAAAGACTAAGGAAGGAGCTAATGACACTCCTAGAGGAAAAGAAGATCAATTCCTTTGTTTGGTGGTTAATTTTATCTGAACCAAATCCTTTGTTGCCATAGTGTGGCCACGGAAATGAGCAGAGTTCATCCCAACTGAGGAACAAGCCCTTAATCTTCTGCTTTTGTTGATATTTATTTTACAATAAATGCTACGATTTAGCATCCATTATTATTTTTATGCAAGGAAATACTTGGGATTGGGGATGTATCCTGATAAAAGTTTGGCAGCACATAGATTGGGTCATCCTGAATGTTGGGACTAAAGGGAAGCTCATAAATCATCAGTGCAGTGTCCTGCTGCCACCAATCACCTCATGGCATGAGCCTGATCCTGAACTGGAATTCACCCAAAAAAAAGTCTGTCTGTGGTGCTGTGTTTGCCTTTTCCCTCAGGCTGTAGGTTAAACATTCTTTCCTTCCCCTTCCCTTCTTTTCTCCTGTTCCTGCCCTCCTTGGATAGGGCCAGGGTCATTCTCTGTGGCAGATACATTTTGCACCCTTGGGGTTCTCAGGCCTGCAGTTTCCTAATGGCACAGTTCTTTGGGACAGAGTTTGGAAATGTTAAATCCTCAGAAGCAATAATCAATTAAAGTGATCTCATTTCTGCCTTTTCATTCCAGCCCTGTGCACTGCAACAATGTCAGTAAAGATGCTTGAGGGACTGGGTTGGGAACTGGGCTATGGAGCCTGTCTGGCAAAAAACCCATATTGGTTTCTCGACCTTATATGATCATTAAATATAGTTAAAAGTTGGAAGGTAAGTACCCACAAGTGTGCATATCAGTTCTGTAAGCCAGAAGGGAGGAGAAACACCTTCAGGTTTACTTCCATTTATTTAGTTTTGACCTTACGGTTAAAGGGATGAACTGTTTTTTAATTAAGGAAACAAACAGAATCATAGATTCATGGAATGCCTTGAATGTTTAGAAGGGACCTTCAAGATAATCCAGATCCAAATCCCCCTGCCAGGGGCAGGGACAGCCTGCATTAAACCAGGTTGCTCAAAATCCTATCCAACCTGGCCTTGAACACTTCCAGGGCTGGTCCAGCCACAGCTTCTCTGTGCAACATGTTCTGGTGTCTCAACACTTTCCCTCTATTAGGATTTCTTTCTAATAGCCAATATGAACTGCCCTCTTTCAGTCTGAAGCCATTCCTCCTTGTCCTGCCACTCTATGCACTTGTAAATAATCTCTTGTAAATAATCCAGCAGGTTCCTTTATGTGCTGGAAGGCCAGAATGAGGCCACCCCTGAGTCTTCTCCAGGCTGAACAATCCCAATTCTCTGAGCCTTTTCTCACAGCAGAGCTGCTCCATCCCTCTGATCATCCTGGTGCCCCCTCTGGGCTGTCTCCAACAGCTCCATGTCCTTCCTTTGCTGGGCCCCAGGGCTGGAGGCAGCTCTGCAGGTGGGGTCTGACCAGAGCAGAGCAGAGGGGCAGAATCCCCTCCCTCACTCAGGCCATGCTGCTTTGGATGCAGCCCAGGACATGATTTCCTTTCTGGGCCATTTTCACATTCCTGATCCCTTTCTTCATGCCTAAAAGAAAAAACCACACTCAGACCTTTGTGTCCAGAATGTACCAAGGACAATTGCACACAGGCAAAAGAGGCTGTGAGAGTCATTTCCAGAAAGACTTTTTCAGTGCTTCTACCTGCATGTTTCAATAACACCTGCACCACTGTGATGTGTCATCTGAAGAGCTCAAAGGTTCAGGTTTAGCTAATGGATAGCAGTCACTGAAAGAAGGAAGGATTCCCATCTGCAGGCACATCAGGAGGTACCTGAATGGATTAAATGCCTCTCTCAAGGTCAGACAAAGAGTTGGTGGCAAAACTGGAGAACACTGAGAGGTGAATTAATATGTCCTGATGGCAGCCAGCTGCCTTGCTGCAGCTGTGCTCAGAACATTGATCTGATTCTTGTGGATACAAGGGAACTTCTCTAGACAAAGGATCTCACATAAAATCAAACCATTTATCAGCCCTCAAGAGGAGCAAACTGTGAAGTGTTAGGCTGTCACCTCTGTAATGCAGGCAGCAATTGCTAGGCACTAAAGCGGTCATATTTTCCCTCTCCCTCCTTGATGCCTGTTTCCATAAAGCCTTGGTCCTGTGGAAAACCTATTTACCAGACTCTTAGCTCAGTAAGCACATATTCTGGTCACAGAGTGCCTCAGCCTGCAAACCCTTCACTGCTCATGCTCTTTTAAAATGCAGTATTCAAGGACTTTGTATTTTGACTTGCTAGTCATGTTTCTGGAAGCAGAAGCACCTAAATTATAACTCAGTCCCCAAAGGCCTGAAAAGAAATGCACAGCTTCAGTTCTCGCAGCACAAGTGGTGCAAAAGGTTGCTTCAGAGGCAACCTACAAACTTGGCAAACTAAGGGTAAATTAAAAACCACTGAGTTGAAAAACTTCAGACAATGTTCTTAAGATATGCTTTAACATTTGAGCAACGCTGTATTGATCAGGTGCTTGGTCATTGTAGGTCCCCTCCAACTAAGTATCCTATTCTATTCTGTTAAAAATTTTAAAAAAATGGAAAGCCCAAGGTGTGGATATATTATAGAATAAACAGTATTATAGAATATAGAATATTATAGATAATATAGAATAAATATATAGAATATAGAATGTAACAGAATATTCTATTTATTATAGAATAAATCCATACTCTTTTCCACCATGCATCTATTCCCACTGGAGTTGTACAGTAGCAGTAAAGGGAGAGTAAAAACCTCAGCAAGGTGCTGTGCACATCTCTGATTCTCCCAGCACTACCTCAGCTTGTGGCATTCAAAGGAGATAACAAAGCAAATCACAGCTTCCTTCCCAGGTGGGTAAATATTAAAACAACTGCAGGAAGGGGTGAGCAGTAATTCACTGCCCACAGCTAAAGCAGAGATACCCCAATCCCCTCTAGCTCCAGGTGAGTCTCTGTGGCAGAGCCAACAAGCCCATGAGGTCACATAGGGGAATGTATCAAAATTAATAAATCATCAAGTCTGGTGAATACTTCAGAGGGTGAAAATTTATTTCCCCTTGGCTGATCCTGGCTTTAATGTCATCTTGAAGTGCCTTTTTTTCCTCATCCTTTCTTACAGAAGACCACAAGTACCTTTGTCTCCCCTGCAGGGACCTGAACATAGTAAAAGGTCACTGCTAGATCAAAATGAATGTGCTTTTAAAAAGGAGCATTTCCCTCAGTTCCCAATCATGCCACAGTAAAGCTGTAATAAAAACCATACAACGTTTACCTGCATGATTTTTATCATTTATCAGAGCATATTGAAAAGCAGATTCGTTCTTCTTCCACCAGTCACTTGTTCTTGCTAGATTTACACTCACTGAAGCAGTAATAGTGCCAGATCTTGCAAGGAAATATTGAAACCCTAATTAACTTGTTAATTCTGTGAGTGGGCAGGCCCCTTGTTCCCTCTGGAGCACAAGTGATTTTCGAGATATTTGTTTGGGATTTCAGGGTGTTTGCATATTGTGTATGGCTCCTGTGTACGTGCTGGTATGTGTGTGGGATGCCTCTGGCTGGATTTGCCTGCAGCTGAGCCTGCACCACATTCCCCTTGGAACAGGCAAGTTTTCCAATATAAAAGTTTAAAAACCCCCCAGTCCTCTCTTATTTTATTTCAGCCACTGGATAAAAGGCAGCAGATCACATGGCTCCTCCATGGAGCTGTGTTATGGTGTGTGTCCCCCTTGGCTGTGGGGTGCTTGGGAAGATCAGTTTTCAGCATCTGTCCAACAGCAGTTCAGCCTGGAGCAGTCATACACTGCAGAGGTTTTCCTGTTCAATTTTTCCAATAAAAGCTTGGTGCTGCTAACACCAATCTGATCTTCTCTGGGAGGTGGTTAAGCATGTGGCTAGAATTTGTATGAACATGAATAAATTTGCTTGTGTTTCCATGCTCCCTTCCTACCCTGCTGCCTCTTTGAAAGTCCTGGTCTAGTATAAGGTGCCCTTGTCCATGGCAGAGGGTTGGAACTGGATGATCTGGAAGGTCCCTTCCACCCCAAACCATTTGATGATTCTGTAAGTCACCTCTGCTATGGCACATCAGAAATGGCTGGGAGAACAATATTGAGACTCTGCACTGAACCTGCATAGAAAATACATCCAGGCTGTGTGTTTCTCTGTGTTGCATGAGAAACCTTGGAGAAAGTAAGTTCTTAATGCAAAATTCAGACCTCAAAGCATTAAAAAATGTTGGTATTATGAAAACATTTTAAAAAGTTTTGAGCAACTGTGGCAATGGCTGTGTCTCAGTAATCCAGTTTATGATGTGGCCCTTCTTGTCCCAAAGCTGTCTGGACAGAACAGGGGTGAGACATTGTGCACACTCATTTGTAGCAGTTTCTTCTCACCATTAAAGACCAAGGCACTTCTAGGGGGGAAAACAGGCCATGGCTTTGTAGCCAGAAATCATGGAGAAGCCAGGGACAGTTCAGGTGGAATTGGTGTCACTGAAATTTAGGTGGAATAGTTTTATTTCTTAGTTTTGAGGGAAGGATTTTAGATGCTTTAGGGACAAGAAGGCTTTAGGGACATGGGAGGCACCTGTGGTGCAAAGAGTTGGAACTGGGAGAGGTAAGTCCCACCCTTTGGGAATGAACCCCATTTCCAGCCCCAAGGAATGCTGAGGTAGCACTGAAGGACTTGTTGCTTCATGCCTGCCTGACAAGAGGCTGGAGGCACATGAAAATAGCTCAAAGCAGCCCAGCTGCTATTATCTCCTTCAAGTATCCCCCAGAGCAAGAGTGAGGTGCTGCACGCAGCTCTGCTCCTGCAGCCTCCTACAGACACTCACCCAGATGTTTCAAGGTACAGATGTGCCCTTTGCAGGGGAGAAAACACCCACCCATGACTTTTAAATCAGTTTTTCCTTTGATTTGCTTCCTTCTGGGGCATTTGTCATAACACTTCCAAAAGCACCATGTATGTAACATGGTTAAAGCTGAGCATTAACCTTAAATGTTTTTTCTCCTCGTTACATTGTCCTTAACAGTGCCCAGTTACATTCCCCATGTGCTGAGAGCAGGAATTACCCAGTGAATGTCAGCAGAAGCCAATGTTTAGGCTTTTATTATCACTTGATAAACCCATGTACACCCCATTAAGACTGAGAGGAGTTCTATGTGTGTATCAGGGGGGAAAGGGACCATTTGCTCTGGAGTGCATGTAACTAATTAAAAATTTAAGACCATATAGTACATAATTGTATTAGACTGTAGGTTAATGCTCCTGAATGAAAAAGGCAGATGAACTGAAAGGCAGATGAAATGCTTGTACAGAACAAGAATCCCTGGCTGCCTCTGTGCAGTGAGACTGTGTGCTCTCTCTCAATGGCCCCAGTATTCCCTGCTCAGGCTGGCTCTGGGGTTGGGGGCTGATGGAAATGGGCAAATCCCTGGCTGTGACCTTGGTCAGCATCTGCTGGGCAGGAAACAATGCAGGGAAAGACAGGACAAACCTTGGCACCTCTGAGCTGTTTCACATCCTCTGCTGAGCTGGTTTGTGGTGTGGTTTTACTCCCCAGAGCAAGCAGTATCCATGTCCTACTCCCACCTTTCACCACACACCAACCTCTCAGAGCCATCAGAGAAGCCCAGGTTTGAGGCAGCTGCTCTCCTGGGAAGACCCCATTGGCAGCAGAGCCTGAATTCCTGTTGATATCAGCCTCCAGAGCAGTTCCAGAAGTGTGTGCCTGCAGGAAGGGTGTCACCTCCCTAAGAGCACGAAGCCATAAGCCACCAGAATGGTCCAGACATGATGCTCAGGGGGGCCTAACCTGGAGTAGAAAACACAAATCCTTCTGCTTCCTATAGAATTGTGTTTCAATACACAAGACTGGTGTGGAGCTGTGTTAGAGTTAATATAACTGTTAAATAGCCAGTCATCTTCAACAAAGACACAGATAATTGAAATGACACAAAACTGGCTGTCCCTGCCCAAAGAAAGGGATGTGCAGGACACATGGATGGAAAACAGTTTCCACGAAGCTGAAAAAGATGTCCCAGCCTCTGGCACAAAGATGGTAAACACAGTCCCAAGAAAAAGGACCTGGAATTAATTTTTTTAATTGATTCTTATCCAGATCAAGGAAAAGAAACCTCCTAAGTTTTTGTAAATAAAGAGAACAAGACCAAAGAAATAACCAGCTCTGCTACAGGTTTGATATCAATCTAGGAAAAACCCACAGGAAATTAAAACCTCGTATTTCAGTTAATGTACATTTCTGACAATCATTACATTTTACTGCAAAATCCATGGGCAAGTGCACAGTCACACTTTTTAATGTGACTGTCAGCTTATTCCTATTTCCTTACAATCCTTCTATGGTTTCAGAAAGCCCCAGCAACAAAAATCTCCAACATTTAAAGTTTCTGTCATGTGATTTACACCCCTAAAGCCACTGCTGGTTTAAATTTCACATCTATTCTGGAAGTGAAAGTTGAGATGATATTTTTTTTTGTTGTTGTTGTTCTCTTTTATGATAAAAGAGCAGCCACTGAATTAATAGCAGGTCAGTATGAGATATATTAGAGTGTGGTTTGGCATTTCTGCTGAGAATCTCCTGTCATCTCCACCACCACCCACAGACACCATAGCAACCACACTGCGGAGGGGCTCGAGCGCACACACTCGAACGTGCTGCTACATGAATGCACTTCTTGTTTTGCCATTGTGATGCTGAATTCATTTCAGCTGCAGTTGCTCCTCCCTGGAAAGCTTCGTTTTTCCACTGAAGACAAAATAAACAAACAGCTCCAATTTTGCCCTTTTGGAATGTAGCAGTTGTGTAGGATTCAGCTGCGCGGGTGATTAAGGAAAAAGTCCTCAAATTATATCTTGCACTTGCACAGAAGTTTTTAGCAGTGCCATAAGAAAGTTGTCTTTACAATCAGCACAAGGTTCAACTAGAAGAAGCCACAATTTCTTGAGAAGTCACCACAGAACAATACTTGTTTATTCACCAGTGTTTGAATATTTAAGTAGTTTGTGCAATTATTCTTAAGCATAACAGCCTGAGTTTCAGCAGAGCTGGTAAAGCTTATGCAAGTCAGTAATTTGCTGCAATTAAAAATATGCAGCTTGCAAAATACAGGAACACTGTTTTTAGCACATTCTTATAATGTGTTAAAGACACTTTTAAAGTGTGTTAAAGCATCCAGCTTGTTCTTCAGCACATACTTTCTTCACAGTTTGTTCTCCTATGAAAAGCTACCTCCAACGGTGTGGGCTTTTCTCAGCTACTGTTGTAATCCCACTCTGTTACGCCCACTTCCAACTTCTCCATAACCCTGTATATCGCTTCCAGGCATTAATTAATTATGCCAATCCTTGTAGGGTTCATTAGGCAAATATTTCACTTCAACACTGCCTTACATATTGTCCGAGGACAGCCCTAAATCCAAGAACAAATTGTTCCTGTTACGTATTCACCGTTTTTGTTATTTTCCCCTCATTGTGCTTCCAGTCATCTCCCAGCAGAGTTGAGAAGAAAAACCCCCACACAAAGGGAGGGACTGCAGTGCAGGCAGGATCTGCAGCCAGATGGAGTCATCCTGATGTGAACCACCCGTCTGACCTTTGTGTAACTGTCGTGTTTGGCTACTGGCCTTTGAAGTGATGGGATAAGATGTCTCCAAAAGGGGCAGGTAGGATGAGGGAAATAAATGCTGCTGAGATATGGGCTCAGGAAATAACTGATTTTTAATGTCTTTCTCATGCACAGTGTTCCGAAGTGTTGCTGCTCTCCAGCCTTTTCCCTTTTCTCTTGCTCAAGAAGGTCAGTGCAATAATCCTTCCTGGATTTTGGGGGGAAAGGCACAGCACTTCTCTGCCTGAGCCTGTGATCTCTGTCTTCTGGTTTAGCTTCTCTCTTGAGAGATCAGATGAGAGCTTTGGGAGTGCTTGTCCTGAGACCAGGCTATGCCACCAGATTCACATATCTCAAACAATGCAACATTTCTTTGGCACCAGGATCAGAACAGAGACAAAAACCACAGAATGGAAACAGAGCTGGAGGATCCCAGCCCCAAATTCTTTGGCCACATTCACGCTGAAAATCTGGTGTGCAACAGGCTCCTGGTCCCTGGCTGAACCAGCTGGGGGACCTGTCAGAGTGTGCCAAGCTCTGGTTGGAGCAGGCACCTGGACTCCTCTTGGAGAGAAAGGTCAGTGTGTCCCCCTGCTAAGGTGGCAGGATGTGGCCAAGGTGTGCCCCTGGTGTGGGAACTCAGAGCAAGGCTGGTGGCATGGGACACTCCTGTTAGCAAGACTAAAGACAAGTGATTCTGAATTTCTCCCTGGAGGTTCTTGGATCAGTGTCCAGCCACCCTTTAACTTTCTTTTGATGAGCTAAATGGACCAAGCTCCTTAAATCTCTCCCTGCAAGTCATCTGTCGCAGACTTGTGTACATTCTTGTGCCTCTTTCTTGAATTCTCTCCAGCTTTTCAGCCTCCCACTTGCTTTGTGGATGCAAGAGCAGGGCACAATGTGTTGGCAGCAGTTTCAGGAGATGGGGAATACCCAGACAACATTATCACCCTCTTCTCCCTGAATTTCCTCTGCTTATACACACAAAGATTAGCTCAGTTCATGGACAGCTGATTACTCACCATGACTTGCAACCAACCCTTTTTTGGTCATGGCCTTCTAGGGTAGAACCACTGCAGCCCCCACCAGGCAAATATCTTCTTTCTCCAATGTTGTGACTTAACTTGGTTGTACTTGCTTACCTTCAGATTGCCAATTACTTGTTGGTATCATTGACCTGGGTTCCTTCTTTTGGCCATTTCCCAGCCTCATTCATCTGAAAAATTTGTTGATAATGATTGAAAGGGTATTTTCCCCTAAGTTGTTGATAAAATACAATAGTATAGAGCCAAGAAGTTAGTCCCTACGGGATCTGTCCAAACACACACCCACTCTAAGAAAATATCTCTGGTTATAATAATATTTAAGACCTGAAGTTAGCCAATTCTTAATCTATTTAATGTGTTTCACAGTGGTTTTGTATTGTTTTAGTTACTTCATCAACATTTTGTACTATTACAAGACAAATTTCTTTCAGAAGCCCAACATCAATTCCCTCATCAGTCAGACTTAAAATCTAACAAAACTCCTCTGAGCTGCATTAAAACTGGGGTAATGGGAAATACAGTATTAAAATGCCACATTTGGGTATCAGCAGCAAGGTGGGAATGCCAGCACAGTGCTATAAAAGTTATCTGTGCCCCCCCCAGCCTTGCTCTTGGCAAGGTGAGAAGCTCCTGCAGACAGTGCTGGTGTTTCTGGCTCTCCCCTTGAAAGCTGGTTACATGATCCACTGAGCAATGTCCTGGGAGAGAATCTGATTTTCCAGGGCTAATGTCACCCCTTTGTAACCAGAGAACCTCTTTTTTGTAATTCATTTGTAAGCTGAAGATGTTAAAAAAAAAAAAAATCTGATGTGTTGGAGGTAACCTCAACCTTCCATTCAGATGTGAACAAAGTGCAGCACCTCAGTGACTTCTCCAGCATTTGGAGGGCAGCACAAGTGGAATGAAATTTTGAGACAGGATGTTTTTTCTTCTTCCCCCTGGGTGTCTGGTGTGATTTTTATCAGGAAATAAGATTTATCAGATTTTCTTTCCTTTCTCCAACTATAGCAGCATCTCACATGAAATGTTTCTAATGTATTTGCCCTGATAGAGAAGGAAGCAATGGGGTTTAGGTCATGGTACATATTTTAGTGGCCTGTAAGTGGTATGGTCAGCACAAATTCATTCATTTCCTTGGGTGCAAAGGTGTAATTTAAACAGTTGTCCTTTTCAAAGGCACTTTTTGAACTCACAGAAAGGACCTGTAGAATTTGCTCATCTGCTGCAGGAATGAAATTCATGTGTTTGCTGCAGCCTTGAATGTCTTGACTTCATATAAAGGTGGACAATGAACAAATTATATATACACACACACAATTAAAATTAAACAATTGTTATCTGGATTTAGATTTGAGAATGAACAGAATGCTAATGAGATAATGTCTAGGCATCACATGCTCTCACTTGGCACAAGAATGTATAATCATGTCTTCTACACTGTCTGTACTACTCTGAGGACAAATTCTAGAGATACCTTTTCAGTATTCCATACCTATTTATTTCTATGCATTTATTAGGATTAGGTAGTTTATAATTTCAATGTTTCTAAGTGTACCTAAATTCTGATTTAATACTTGTATATGACTTAAATATAAAGTTCTAAAGACCATGAGAAAACAGGAAACACTGGCACGGGAGCTTAACTCAGCAAGGGCAAGGCTGTTCCACTGGGAACTGGATCTGCTGCCTAAAACTGACTTGTTTGCAGTGAAGCCAAGTAACACTTTCAGGTTCAGTTTGATTCCAAAGCAAGGATTTTTCAGCAGCAGCAGACAGAACTGAAACCATTACAGGGACAAAACAGGAAGGCAACATCTCTGCAGCCAGGCTTTGATTGATGCTATATGCAATTCAGGGAGGCTGTGATTGCAGGACTGTGTGTCTGACCACTTGCAAATCTCATTCCAACCACAGCAGCCACCCAGCACAAGGTGGGTAATGGATGATCTGAGTTCTTATCACTCAGCAAACTCTTTGGGGAGGAGTTCATTCACATAAATAACAGAAAAGAAAAGGAAGGTCAGCTTGGAAGGGGTGAGCAGGTGGGTCAGTTGGGAGATGGAGCAAATCCTCTCCAATGATCTTGCTACACCTGCAGCTCCCAGTGGTGTTCCAAGAGTCCAGCACTGCTGAGAGCAGGAATCATGAGGCAGAGATGCATTTTTTTTCTCCTCCCCGGATCTCCAGGAGGGATTGAGAAAAATTTTTACTGCTGGTAATCATTAATCACTCTGAAACCAAACCTGGCCTTGCAGAACTAACCATGCAGTCAGAGCACTGGGAAAATTAGGAGGGGGAAGAAAGTGGTCAGATGGTTTCTAGATGTCTCAAATTTGGGGGTTCCCATATTTCATTTCTGTGATTATTTTGTAGTCTCAAAAACTACACTCTTGAGAAACATTTATTTTTGCATGACCTGCATTTTTCTTTGGACAGTTACATCCAAATATTTCAATTTATTATTTCCCATTCAGTTCTGAGTGGGGAATAATAAAGAAATAATAATTGTGTCCTGCTACTCTCTCATCTATCTGCTGGTTGAGTCTGTTCCAGTTGAGCATGAATGAACCTGTGTTGTGCTACCTGAAACAGGGGGAAAATCCCAGTTGCAAAGCCACTGTGCTCACCAGCAGCTCTGAAACCTCTTGATCTTTACTGGGACAGACAAGGAGCTGTCTGAAAAGCAGAAAGTCCCAATATAAACTCGTGCATACAAACTAAAGGATACCGGTTCGATGCTGAAGTTTCTTTCTGAATAATTGGCTTTTTACAAACTTTGTGTCCTGTGGTTCCTCTGTAAAAATGTCATTTAATAGGAGCATGAGGTTCCTTTTGCTTGTCCCTCTCCAGGCTCCTGAAGGCAGATGGATAAACACATGGGTGGGCAGTGATGCTGAGAAATGAACCCATTTCAGTCCCACATTTCAGGACCCAGGTGCTGGATCCTCAGGACTCAGCAGCTTGAAGAACTTCCTTACCCACCCCTGGGGTCCACTCTTCACTTCCATGTTCAGGTTCAGGCTCTTTCACTCTCTCAGGATTCCAAAGGTGTAACAGCAAGTTGTGGCAGCTGAATTTTCCTGACACACTCTCAGCTAAAACTCTTGAGTCACCTTTTTTAAGATTCATTCTTTTAGCTGTCGTTTCATACATCTTTTCTGCATGTTTTTATTTTCTCCTTTGGGTCTTTGCACTGGTCAGAGTTGCAGTAAGCAGCAGTCATTCGTGGCTGACACAAGCACGTGTGAGGGAAATGGAGAGGAACATTTGTTTGGAGAGGAAATAAAGGTGAACAATCACATGGACCTTACAGACATGATGAAACACAATAAAACACAGATGGCTTCAACTTTGGCACTGAGGGAGTAGAATTGTTTAAACACAGGCATTTAAAGACCATACAGATAATTTCCAGAGAGGAGAGAGGTGATCTACTGTGATCTACTCTGCAGCTTGGACATACCCCCAGCCTAGCAGCAGTCTCGTGTGTAGGACTGCCTTGGCCTTTGCTATCTGGCAGGTGGCTGTCTCCCTGCCCTGGGCTGGCTGGGGGATTTTCCCATCTGATACTTTGAAGTTGGCTGTTTCACCAGTACTGTGATGTGGCAATGTATGTTTATGATCTGTGGAGCACCTCAGGGTGCTCAAGACCCTCTGAGGCCCTCTGTAAATGCTGTTATTCATCAAGGAATAACTGAGTCTTTCCTTTAACTGTGAGCTGGGATCCTTCCCAAACCCCAATGCCACACTCAGCTGTTTATTATTTTTACTAGAGCAGTGCCCAAGGATGAAATGGGGTGGGGGTGCCTTGTACTGAATGGTGTGTGAATATAAATGTCATCTTCTCACTGACAAGAGAGGAGAAGGCTGTGGGAAGGGAAGTGTTTTATGTGCTGTGTCTGAGTCTTTCTTTCCCAGCTCAGCAAGGAAAATCAGAGGCCAGTTTTTCCTCAGACCTAACCTAAAAGTGAGGCCTACAAGAAGAACAGCCCCATCTGAGAAGCTTTTCACTCATGATGGCAAAGTTTCATCCCAGGGACAGTTCACCCAAGCAGGTTCAGTGCCAAATTTAAGCTGAGATGAACCACATCCTTCCTGAACCTGCTTCTTTCTGTGATTAAATCATAAACCAAATCCAGATGTAGACACTTAATGGAGAGTTGCAGTCTGGGATGAGAGGAGCGCCCAGGAAGAGAGACTGGGTGCTCGCTGTGAGGAAACCCCACAATACCATTCTGTACAAACAGAAAGGTCCCTTAAGACATGTTGAGTCAGCCTTGGGGCAGAGCCACACACCAATCTCCAGCTCCATCCCCCTTTCATTTGCTTTACAGGAGATAAAGCAATCAAAGAAGATCTGAACCCTCCCAGCTAGAAGGAGCAGTGTAATGGTGGGAGAATGTGCATCCAGCCAGAGCAGGACAAGTAGAAATGCTGCAGTGAATTAGATGTTGTGTGTCTGACAAGAGACCAGTCAAAGCTGCAACAAACCTCCATTTATCCCCATGGGAATGTAGCATGTCTTATAGGATGCCAAGGACAGTATTCATGTTAAAAGCAAACAAAAAAAGGTCTTCTGTGTGAATTAGTACTGAGTGTTAGTACCTCTCAGAGGGGTTTGGACTCTCTTAGGTTTTTTGGGCTGCAGCACTCTCAGGGCAATTAGTAGCCTTGCTAAAAATGCACCTGCTTAAAGCTGTGATGAACCATTATGGGTTTAATTCCACAATTAGCGAAAATGCAGCTTCCAGAGCCAGCACTTTGGGGCTGGAACTTGTGCATGAACAGTAGTGCCTGTGGCTTCCCTGCTTCCTGGCTCCTACTGGTTTAGAAAGGTTCCAGCAGAGCCTCTCCTCCTTTTGGCATTTTAACATCAATTTTTGGCAGGGCTCCACCATATCAGCAGTGTATAAAAATACAGAATAAAACAAACACAACGGAAGGAAGTAATTGTGAACAGCACACAAGGCCCTCCTGATCCAAACACTGGGCCAGCTTACTGAAAGATTTCACCTCCAGCACTTTTACTTGTTTCTGCTGCCCATTCATTTGGGTTTCACAATGTCCAAGCCTCTCCACTAAGCTGAGACCAATTTCTTTTGAGATGGACCCAGGCTCTTGGAAGCTGGTTAGAAAAAATGGAGATACTAGTTTTGAGGAGGAAATTCTTTGCTCAGAGGGAGATGAAACACAGGGAAATGTTTCCTAGAGAGGTGGTGGATCCCTCATCCATGGAAACATTCAAGGCTGGGTTAGGCAGGGCTCTGAGGAACCTGATCTAGTTGATGTCCCTGCTCATTGCAGGCAGGTTGGCTTGCATGAACTTTAGAAGTCCATTCCTGTCATCATGATATTTTCTGGAAAAATCCCCTGGCTCAGGATTTTGTTCCTGGGAAGGTGAGAAGCCTCAGAGAAAAGGAAAACAATATTATCTCATTTGCTTTTCCTGTGTTTTGCTCATGTGGAATGTATTTGGAGATTGTTTACCCACAGGTGGTTGTTTCATTTGTTTCTGGTGTGTTTTCACTCATTGGCCAATCAGTGCCAAGCTGTGTCGGGGCTCTGGTAAGAGTCAAGAGATTTCATTATTATCTTTCTAGGCTTCTGTCTGTATCCTTTCTCTATTGTTTAGTATAGTTTAGTTTAGTATTCTCTAATATAATATAGTATCCTAAAATAATAAATTAGCCTTCTGAGAATATGGAGTCAGATTCATCATTCCTTCCTGCCACGGGGCACCCTGCAAATACAAGCCATTCCAACCCAAGCTGTTTTATGATATATTAATTACAGTAAGATTTTACAGAATCACAGAATGAACAAGGCTGGAAAAGACCTTTAAGATCATCAAGTCCAACCCATGACCAGACACCTCCTTATCAACGAAACCATGGCACTGAGTGCCACGTCCAGTCTTTTATTAAACACATCCAGGGATGGTGACTCCACCACCTTCCTGGGCAGACGATTCCAGTGCCCAATCACTCCCTCGGTGAATAATTTTTTTTCCTGATGTCTAACTCCTCCTGGTCTGGTTGAGGATTTCAAAGATGCTTTGCTCTGTCAAGAGAGAACTACTCCCCACCAGGGAGAGGGATACCAGTATCTGCTGTAGTGCTTGTTTGACCTGGTCCCATTCCCTTCTTGCTGTAGTTATGAAGAGCATTTTCAGAGACTTTGAGGAAGTTTTGGTTATTTCAGGAATGACTGCCTCCTATGCCTGGAGCAATTATTGCTACACCTCCTCTCTGGCCTGCTTACATCTCCCTGGACCAAAAAGCTGCCATTGATAAGGTGGTGTTTGATACCACCATGCGTGTTTTTCTGCTCCTAAATCCCATGGACCTGCCAGGGCTCAGCTTTGTGAACAAAGCCACTGCAGATGCACTGCACCAGGTGTATCACCAATCACAGGCTTGTCCTGCTGCCCATCAGCTTTGCAGCACTGAAATTTGTCGTATCAGTACCAAGTTGCATTGCTTTATTTTCCCATTGTAGTAATTTATTCTTTGGACTTTGTGCTGATATTTAAAACACCCAACAACCAAATGTAAACACATGCTCTGACTCAGTCGTGGTGTACTTTAAAAGACACAGCCTATAAACATCCTTTCCTGCCGAGGCCCAAACAAAGGCAAAGGGTTTTCCTCTGAGCAGGATGCTCAGAAGGTTGGCTCTGAATGTCTTCTGCAGATGCTGTGGAGTCCCCTGCAGCTCTCTACTTTTATCCTATTTCTTCTATGAATTTTATTTATTACTCCCCAGATTGTCTGACTGACAATGTTTAATAGCACTCCTCAGTCATGCTGCCTGGTGCAGCAGGGCAGAGGCAGTGGTTTGCCTAAAAGCAACTTCCAAAATGCCACTGGCAGATTTGTTTCATCCATCGAGGCAATTCACATGCCCAAGCAAATTGTTTAATTTCCAGTGGCTGTATGAACATTTTGCTCCTTTATTCTTCATGTTTCTGACAATGACAGGAATTGCAAGTGTTTTTTAATTAAAAGAAATTTGAGATAATTGCCAAAATGGAGTGAGAGGAGGCTGATTTGTATGACTGGAGCATTAAAACTGCTGACTACCACCTCTGTGTGAACCTGTGTGTGCCTAAGAGAAAAGGTAGAAAGAGAAAGGAAAAGAGACTGTGACCTGTTTAGTGTAAAATGCAGAGATATTAAAGCTATAACTATCAAAGTTGGGGGGGATACAGTGAGAGGTGAGTGTGTGGTGCCTGTAAAGGGGATTACAGACCATGGCTTCACATTAAGAGGTGAGCTGCTCCCGGAGCTTTTATCCTTAATAAATGGAAAGAAATACCAGGTAATGGGAGATTTCAATCATAAAGATGTATGCTGGAAGTCTCATATAACAGGAAATAAATCTATTTAAGTTCCTCAAATGATGTGTGATCATTTTCTAGCCCAGGAGATATTGCACCCAACACGAGATAACAGTATTTCAGATTCCATTCTGACAGATTGGTTGGAAGCTGACAGTATCTGAGGAACATATGGCTGGGACTCTGTTTCAATAGACCTGCACAGTAATGAATATATTGGGTAGCTCCAAAGGGATAATTTCCTAGGATTTAAGCAGCATAAAAAGAATGAAAGTTGGGCTTTCTATAAGAGGATTTTACCAGCTGACCAGCCACCTTGATTTCACAGTGATGTGAGGGCAATTTTGATTAAAATCCCGTCCTGCTAAAAAGGCAGGATGTCACTCAGTGTGAGATAAATGACTTAATAAACTGATTGGGACAAATAAAATCTACATTAAAGTGGACTGGTGCAAAGCTGTGCTATCCCCACACTGCCAGGGAAAGGTGGGGGGCAGCTCAGGGGAATTTTGGCCTTTGATGGCTGAAATACTGCATCCCATTTGTATGTTCAGGTTTAGAAAAGGTGGAAGACTGGGATGAACTGATATGGGTGGAAGGGAGAAGATGGGGACAACCCCAAGGATCACCAGAAATGCTTTGTAGTCAGATGTAGGAGCTTTGTGTAGTTAGTTTATCCAAAAGAAGCCAAAGGGTGACATCCCATCTGTGCCTGTGTGCTTTGTGGGGAAGCACCAGGTAACTGGGTTGGGAACAGGGCTAGAGGAGGAGATTCTTGGAATTGAGCTGGTGGTTCTTCCTGCCTTGAAGAAATCTCTGAATCTGTGAGATGCTGGTAGGAACACTGGTGATACTTGATTATACAAAGTTTATTCAGTGTTTCCTGGAATGATGCAGCATTGTCTGCCACAGGGCGCAGACTCAGCAGGCTGCTGGCTGAGGCTGGTTCCAGCAAGATACACTTGAGGATCAGGCTCTCTGCTTTTGTATGGAGTCTCATGAGCTGTCAAACCCTATGTTAGAAGCAGTAGATGAGAATTTTGAGCCCTGGAGTCCTGGCATGTTACTAGAAAATGGGAAAAATAAGAAATACTGTGAAATGGAAAAATATTGTGGAAAAGGCTGGAGGTTTTATGTAAAACTGCCTCTAGCTAAGCCACTACATTCCCCCTCAGGGAACCTGTATCCTCATCTCAGCTCTGCTGAATGACAACTGGCAGCTCACTACCTTCCCCTGTGTCCATTGCCTGGATGGAATGTGGTATTTTAAAGACCAAATTGGCATTTCCTGTGCACAATGGCTCTTTAAGTGCTTGCTGTTGTGGTTACATTATGATTCCAAAGCAGGAGAAAGTTTCTTTCCCTTTGCACCAATAATTGAACTTACCTAGAATGAGACATTGATGGGCTCTGGAAAGGCAGAAGGAGTGATGTCTAAACTGGCCTGAAATTCAGTCAACAGCTTGTAGCATCTTCATGAGCCTCTGAGTACTTGTTATTATGTCTTCTGTCTTCAAAATCATGAAGGAAATCAAAGAGAAATCTGTGAAGATTTTGCAAGGGGTCCAATGACTATTTCTTAGGAGTTCTCTGGTAAACAAAGCTTTCTTATATTTTCCCCCAAATTAGTACTAATAGTAATTAGTACCATATAAATACTGGATAATCTCTCTCATATCACAGTGCTTTCCCAGGGAAAGGAGAGATAAAAAGATATGTAGGATCTCTCTGGCATTTCAGAAGGGCTGTTTCCCAGTGGCTCAATAGTCTGTTTCAGAAAACTGGAAGAAAGAGCCTTGACCTTGTTGAAACTCATCCATCTGCAGAGCTCAGTTTCTTCAGGTATAGAATTCAGACCTGCAGTAAGACCTTGTGTGCTCACAAATCCCTCATGGTCCTCCTGCAGAAGAGTCACTGTGCTGAGGGGCACTGAAATCCTTGTCCCCAGCCATTCTGCCCTGGATTTGAGAGAGAAGAGCCCTTAAAGACAGAAAACATCACAAAGTCCAGCATGGAAAAAAACTTGCACAAAAAAGTCCAGCTGTGTGTGTGAGATTCAATTCATTTTAGCTGCCAGACATGGACAAACTCACTTACTCTGGCCTAACACCACTTCTTTTATTTCCAACACAGGGAGGGCACGGGGGCTCTTTGTCTGTAGTAAGTGTTATGAAAGTTGAAAGAAAAAGGGGAAGAATAAACCCCTCCAGCTCCCCATGGCTAATCAGGTATTCACCTTGAATGAGTACTAATGAAAGCAGCACCACATCAAAGGGGAATCTGGCTCCAGCTGAGGTTATTAAAAAGTTTAGGAGTAACAGGGGGCCCCTGACCAGCAGAAGTGACTGCATTTCACACTCTGTTCTGAGGAGGGGAATGAAGCCCTGGGCTTTTCTGCTCAGCTGCCACCTGCTTTGGGGCTGTCACCATCAAAAAGAGACACTGGGGGAACTGGCCTTGCAGACAGGGATGGGTTTTTTTTCTCAGGAACTCAGTATTTCTCTTGCATTCTTCACACAGACATTACCAGAAGGTAACAAAACCAACAGTGCTGACTTGATTTTTGATGCATCAGTGATAGCGAGTTCCTTTCTGCCACAGCAGTAAAAATATGTTAAATATACTGAACAAAAGAACAAAAATGTCCCACTTGCAAACCCAGTGGATGAAAAATAAACATGGTTTTGTGATAGCAGCTCACTGGGAATGGGATACTTCCATCATGGCCTCCAGCTGTACAAAAATGGAAGAGGTGAGGAGGGAGTTCCAAGCTGGGATAGAGCTGCTCCAGTGCTTGTAGGTTACTTCTGCTGCCACAAAATGTATTTTTGTATCAAATAGTGCTGCAGGTGAAAATATTTGTATCAAATAGTGCTGCAGCTCTTTGCCAAGGGCAAAGATAGGGCATCTCCATATTCCTCCATCCTGAACAGGATCATGCTCCAAACACTCTCTTTTTAAATCAAGAGCACTGAAATTTCTTGGTGTATGAGCTCGAAGGAATCTCTATTTCTACCATCACTGGGGAATTTTCCTCTCAACTTCAATAGCATAAATGCATACCTGCAGGTTTGTACACTTGGAGACTGGGGTAAAAATTCTTCTCACATTAAGGCTTAAAGTCCTTAATTTTTCTACCTTTTTGTACTTCTGTTATCTGTGATAAGGCCCTTTAAGTGCAAGCTGAAAGCAGCCAGGGTTTATGTACAAATAATGGCACAGCCACTCCCAGCTAAGTGATACCTAATGTTGGGTCATTCCTTCAGTCCCCTGTAGGGCATCAACATCCAGATTTCAGAGTAAGCTGATGCCAGCTGAAGCCACAAGAATCTGCTGTGTTGCACACTTGAATCCCATGATCTTAAAAATGACAGAACTCTCTTCAGCTCCTGCTGAATTCCCACTAAGAAGATTCCAGGAGCTGAAATGATTGTCCTGGAAGTGTAAGGTCCTTCCCAGGTCACATGGCCGAAGGAATGTGTCTGCTTGTGGTGGCTGTTTTGGGGATTTTGCTCTCTATTATTTTATGAAAATGTCTGCAACTGTGAAATTGAGGCAGGAAGGCTCCAGAGCAGCAAGAGGAGGCACCAGGCATGACCATTTGTATGGAAGAGACAATGTTTCCAACCAAAAAAAAGGCATTTTGGCCCTGAGTGACAGGGAGGAAATAAAAATAGAGAGACCAATGACAGTGTCTGCCATTTGTGTCTTACCTAGCCAGAGAAAATAGGAGTTTAACTACACAAATACACTGAAATGTGCCAATTTTACCTGGCTCTGTCGCTGATTTCTTTTTCATCCTGAGTTTCAACAACAACATGGTTTGTATGAGCTGAGCATTAGCTCACTTCAGTCTCTCCATGGTGCTGTGGTTTACGTGGTTCACTGATTTTCCAGAGTCTGGCTGAGGTGCAGATAGGCTGCTCTGACTGGGAAAAAAAGAGGCCAATGTGCTTCTGAGTAGTTAATATATTTATCCACTCAGTATTTACTGAAGTAGACAAATGGGTTTTCCATGTTAAAGAGGGTCATGGAGTCCAAAGGGGGAAAAAAAAAGCGTTATTAAGTGTTCCAGAGCTGCATACAAAATATATATTTGTGCATTTCTGTATGTGTGTGTTTTCCTAAATGGGTGGATTTGGCTTAGAGTAGGTTAAAAAATCCCATCAGAACCAGGAAGTCTAAACTGTGGCTTAAAAATTCCTTTTACAGAGGAATGAAATTAGAGTGATGGAGGGAGCCCCTCAGCCTAGGGCTGACCTTGGTGGAAATGACCTCTCTGCAGCACAAGGGGCTGAACCCCACAGGTCTGAGAGCACCATGAGCCCCATCTTGCAGGAGACCTTGGAATTCCCACCCTGGGGTTGGTGAAGCAGCTCCCTGTGAAGCCTCACCAGGAAAGCAAGACCAGCATAGCTCATCCCACTGACCTCACCAGGGGTTAAGGGAGGGGCCCTGACCTCCAGCATCCTTTCCCCAGCTGTGGGAGCTGCCTTTGTTTGAGACCTTCATTGTTCAGGTCCTGGAGAAGAATAGGCTGTCCCTAGGAGCAAATCACAAGAAGAAAATTGCCACACAGGCAAAAACTGTCCTCATGTCCTGTTTCCAATAGAAATGGATTTTTTGGAGAGCCTGGTTTCAATAAAAAAAACCAAAAAGAAAGAATTGGAGGAGGCATTGCTTTTCATGCAGTGCCAGTAAATAATTGCAAAAATTTGCTTGTTTTTAAAGAATGGCATGACCAGGGACAACACAGGGTGCTCAGGGCTGTGTAGACCTGCCAGATTCTGCACCAGTTCCAGATTATTCTTCTCCTTGAAAACACCCTGACTTGGGCATTTTTCTTCATCTCCCAAAGCTTCCCCTGGTGCTGGACTAGAATGGAAACATCAGCTACTTCTCAGCTGCCCAAAGGAGTGTTGAGCCACAGTGGTATTCCTGTGTGAAGATATTGATCCTGGCACTTGACAGACATCAGACAGGCATTGGGGCCAGCACTGATTCTCTTTGGCCACTGCAAGGGGACAGCATGGTCAGGGTGGGATTGCACCAGCAACCCTCCACTTCATCAAAGCTGGGCACTCCCTGTCCCTAACAGCCTCAAAATAACCCTGAGACAAAATATTGCCAGAATATTACAGAAAGTCTTGAATTTATGACTGTAAAAAACCCAAGCATACAGATCTATGTTGTATATAAATCACACTGTGGGTTTTTTCCTCATGATTTACCCATTTTCCAGGGAGTACTGTTTGCTTTGAATTTATCTGTTTTATTTATACAGAGTTAAAGCCTTCTGGGTTTTGTAGTCACCATCACTCAACTAGTGAGTCCCTCGAGATTTTCTGCCTTGCACCCTGTAGTAGGTCCTGCTAAATTCCATTTGCATGTCTACTCATGCCACAGAAAGTATCACACCTGCTGGCAACTGGAGTGTGTTCATCGTGGGGTTAAGGAGCTTAGAAATGTAGGAATTTTTTTTGTTTCGATTGTCACTCTTATTTTGGAGCTTTTAGCCCAGACTTTACGAGCTGTTGGCCATGTGCTGACACCCAAAGCATTGGTGGGGGCATTTTTGCCACCGAAATTCTTGTGGCAGGTTCACTGTCCCTGCTGGGTCCTCTCAAGGCTGTGCAGGTCCCGTGACATCAGCAGTGCCAGGACAAAACAGGATGCTGTACCCAACAGGTACAGGATGCTCTTCCTCCATATAAACACATGAGAGGACTTTGGAAGAAGTTTATATCAAATCTCTCTGTTTCACCCTAGAACAGCTGGTTTGGGGTTTTTTTGTGCTGTTCTGCCAGTTTGCTATAGAGACACTGATGTGGAGCGATGATCTGAGCACCTTCTGCATTATAATTCTAGAAGAATACTGTTCCTTCTCTGTAGGATCAGCTGAGAGGCTCCTGTGGGCAATGTCAGGAGAGCCTACAAATGCCACAGGCATTTTGACCAGTTTGGGGTAAAGCAACCCCCCCAGTGCCAGTGTGGCTCTTGTTCCTATGAGTTCAAAAAAGCTTTGTCAAAAGAATTAGAAAAACTTTGCAGAAGTAGGACAGTGGAGGGACTGCTGCTGGGGGTCTGCAAAACTATTGTTCCCAGTTGGTGGGGAATTGCAACAAAATATACCAAAGTCAGCTGTTTGAGGAATCTATAGCCACAGGTGCTGCTTAAGCTTTCCCACCCTTGAGCCCATCATGATCCACTCCAGAAAACAAACTCCCTCTTTAGTATATGGAACAGCATAGGGGGAACAGGAGGAAAACTCCTGCTGCACACCCCAGACCACAGATAAATAGAGATGACAGCAATAGTGATAACTAGTGGTAACAACAGTGATAAATAGAAAAGAAACAGGGCCATGTGGCAACCAGCAGCAGAAGACAGCTCTGTGCTTGGCCTTTCCCATCCAGGACACAAAGGAACATGGAGAACCTTAGAGGCAGCATTGCTTCATCTGCTGCTCACAATGGGCAGCCTCAGGGTGTTTTTAACCTCCCTGGTCAGGAAGACGGAGGCAGAGTGTGGGAACTTGGGCAGAATATTCAGGATGGCAAATTACTGAGCTTCTTAGAGGCAATCATAAGCCTTAGGGATGGCGAGGCTCTTAAAGGAAGAGGAGAAGAAGACTCACAAGGGACATTGTGACTGGCTGGACCTCATCCTGCTATCTCCCAAAAACTATGACTTCAGGGAATGGCGTGGGAAGGTGTCCTGCCCTAATGGGAGAAATAAGACAGCTCTGCCTTGAAATGTCTGGGCAAAGATTAAATGTGACTTGCTGGAAGAAAGAACTGCTGTGATATTGTGCCAACGGGCTGCAGAGCCGTTCGTGTCAGGATGAACTCTCTCTGTGAGCAGCACGGGGGCCCCGTGCCTGCCAGTTACAGGGTTTGGGGAATGCATCCCGTGCTCCTCCCTGCTCCTGCAGCAATGCAGCCTGGTGGGGCTGGAGCGTGTTCTTCTCTTCCAGAAGCCAGGAACTCATTGCTACATTTTTTTATAACATGATTTTCGTAGTTCAAAGCAAGCAATGCTTGTTTTAATTAATGAATATGTTTCTCTTTTCTTGCTTCTTGGCTTTCTGCCTGGTCCCGCGTTTTCATGCCTTGAGAATAAAATGTTTCATTCAAAACAGAATCTTCTTTGTCCCTGTGTGGCTGCTGCTCAGAGAGGTGAAGAAGCTGGGGAGGTGGCCGTGGTTTCAGTTCTGGGGGTGGAGAAGCAGAGAGGGACAAATGGGCTGGATTACAGAAGAACAGCAAAGAAAGACAAATTCTGTAGCACTCACCACACTTAACTCTTCCAATTTTCCAAAAGCCGTGGCAAATCCTGTTTATGCAAATCCTCACCTTAGCAGCTTTCAAATATTTTTAGAGCCACTGGTGTGAACAGAAGTGGAAATTGGAAGTATATAATCCCAGCAAAACTCTGTGTACCTGTGGAGTTCACTGCAAACTGTGTGAGTAATGATGTGGCACATTTAACTGGTGTTTGGTGACCGCTACCACCAGCATCAGCTGTTTTTTCACAGCTCTGCTTTAGCTTATCAGCCCTCCTTGATATTGGGCTAAATTCCAAATAAAGCAGGGAAATCAGCTGGTAATTCATTTCATGTGTTACATTTTTTTTTTCTCCACACTTAATTGAGCATTCCACTTTGAGTAATCCTCAGCATCAGATTAAATCTCTATTGATCTCATTTTAATGAGCTCACCACTGTGATCAACAGCCCCTTCCCCCGTGGCAGATGGAGATGTGGCCATCCGAACATACAGCAGAAATACTTCATTCCAGAGGGGTGACTCCTCCTCCCCATGACCATCCTCAGCACCCCATTACCCCAGAGTCTGTGCACCCAAAGCCAGCAGATATGTCCTGCCCTTTGCCCTGAGCATTTGTGAGGTTCCTACTGCAGGGAATTGCTGTATAAATACTGCCAAGAGCTTCCTGTTTAGAGATTTCATTGCTGAGAGGCAATGTCCATGTCCATCAGAGTGAAGGCAGGTAGCTGAAGGCTCTGTGTGAGCTTTCTCCTGTGCTGCAGGGAAACCAGGAGTGCTGGAGTGCTTGCAGCTCTGACTCCTGTTTAAGGGGGAATATTGCAAATTCAGGTCTAGGACAAATTAATCTTGTGAGCTACAGAATTGATTCCACTCTTGCAATTAAATTTTCACTTGAGATTAAACTATAAAATAAAGGAAATCTCCCTTTCCTTCCTTATAATGAAAAAAAGAAAGTGATTAATGAGTGTTTAAATCCTAATGACAAACACATCCTAATGACCCAGCACTTTATGATTTGCTGCACCATAGCATTTTGTAGACTTCATGGATCAAACAATTTGTAGGGTCAGCTAATCACACCTTCTACCTGGCAAAGGTCATGGGCACTTCCTCAGTGATTTCTGCACACAGTCCAACAGCTTGTATTGGAACTGAAGAGTTAAACCCTTTTTGAAGGACCTTGATGTAAAGATAACATTCGGGTGGTCTTAGGGAGGGAGTGGGAAGCAGTGTAGTGCTATGGATGAGACAGTTTAATGGAAGTCTCATTCTCTCATGGTTTAAGAACTTGTATAATCAAAAAATGTCAGATACTAAGTAATATATTAAATCTGTATGTCCAGTTGTCATGAGTTCCTGGCAAATGGCATTGCCCAAGCACAGCTGAGAGGCAGCAACCAGGGCAGGGATGTTGTCTCATGTCTTTTAGCATGAAGTGTGCAGTGTGAATTTGCCAACTCTGCTCATCATCATTTTCAAGTTTGCTTATTGATCACTTGCTTTCTTCCTCTTCCTTATCTACGAGAGACAATATGTCTTGCATCAGCAGATTGTGATTAATAGTCATGATGTGTAATGACATTAATTAGCAATAGCAATTGCTAATGATTAATAACAGCAGCTAAGTGAAACCTTGGCTGCAATGATTTATTTTAGTACTTTTATTGAGCTGTGCATCTGGCAATATTGGGATGCTGCAGCAGCTTCAGGGAAGAATGTCAGTGTGGGGATGTGAAGAGCTGAGAAATGTGTTGAGTGAAGCAGATGTGTGGACTTGTCCCTCCGTACTGCTGCACACAATGATCCACTGGGAAATTTGGGTGCTTTAGTGGGAGGGAAGATGGAAGCTCATCATGCATTGGGTCATGAAGCTTCAGCACAGGTCATAGGATCATCAAATGCTTTGGGTTGGAAGGGAACTTATAGAATCTTCCAATCCCACTGCCATGGGGTGGAAGATTCTAGACACCTTCCACTATCCCAGGCTGCTCCAAGCCCCATCCAACCTGGCCTTGAACACTTCCAGGGATGGGGCATCCACATCTTCTTTGGGCAACCTGTGACAATGTCAGTAAAGAATTTTTTCCCAACACCCAATCTAAATATCTCCTCTTTTCATTTAAAGGCCTTCCCCATTGTCCTATCACTATCTGCCTGTGTAAGAAAAGGCTCTCCCCTTCTCTTTTATAAGTTCCCTTTAGGTACTGGAAGGGTCTAAGGTCCCCCCAGAGCCATCTCTCTCCAGGCTGAACAAACCCCTCTCAGCCTCTCTCTGAAGCAGAGAGGCTGCAGCCCTCTGATCATTTTTGTGGCCCCCTCTGGACTCACCCCAACAGGTCAATATCTCCTTTGCTGGGGACCCCAGAGCTGGATACAGTGCTCCAGGTGGGCTCTCACAAGGGCAGAGGAGAGGGGAAGAGTCAACTCCCTCAACCTGCTGGACACCTAGGTTGCCTATTAACCATGAACTCCAAAAGGGTTTGGCCAAAATGTAATCTGTATTGCACAGATTTTTTATAGCTCTTTCACAGGGAAATGTTGTTTTAATGCTTTAACTTGTTTTGACATTGGATGGGAGACAAGCCAGAAGCACAAACCAATAATCTCCACTGTTGCTAGGAAAGGCCTAAAAGAAATTCCAGCTTGAACATCCCTGCACTTTGCTGAAACAAATTGGAAATGAGAATTTTGCAATAGGGGCACATAACTGTTGCCTACTACCCAGCTGAACGAAATGGAAGGAACAGGCATGTCTTCAGCATGGCCTTTGTGCAGATTCCACCATCTTGGAGAACTGAACTTGCATTTGGATTAAATACAATTATTCCTTTTTTCCTCCTGCTTCCTATTAATTATATGCAATTTACTCTGAAAAGATCTGTTACCGTGCTAATCTTAGCAATTGCCGTACTGCAGCGAAAACATTGCCCAGCCCTCTACGTCTGCAAGCGCTTCCAATGATGAAATTTCAAATTAAAAAGCAGCAACAAAAATATCCTGGACCACTTTTACAATTTCCCTCTGTGGCACAAAGGTTTCTAAGAGAAACATTTTGATTTATTTATAGCTACTTCTGCTACCGCTGCAGTTGTTTTTGTGGTCTATTCTTTCTAATTTAAGCTGCAGCATGAGGCAGTACCCGGTTATTTGATTTGTCTCGAACGAGCCACGTAAATGAATGATGCAGGCAGTGTAATAATAGTCTGTGTTGGGCAGGGACTTACAGCCTGGGTTGTACAGAAACATCCCACAAGCTTGAAGGAAATGTGGGGCATCAGAGAGCAGCATGGCATGAGACTTTCCAGTGACAAGCTGGTGGCTGGAATGCAACTCTAGGTAACTGTGGTGGAAAGATCATCCCAGTTCTGAGCACTGGGAGATCCCATGGGGTTTCCCATGCAGATGAGAAAATGATCCTAGAAGTAGATTGTGAAGAGGTGAAAATCCCAGAGAGCACAACTAAAAAACTTGGACAGAACTCTGAGTTTTGAGTCAGAAGTGGGTCCTGCAACACAGGCTGACTTTCTCTGCAGGCTTTCCTGGAGTTCCCAGCCAAGGCTGTGTGAAGAAACCCTGATCTCTTGTGGCCCACATCGTAACAATTTTGGGAGCACTGGACTGGCAATGATGGGGTAACAGCCACCAACAGACTTAAACAAACAACATGGCCTTCTCCTCTGACATCCAAGGAGCAAAGGCCTCACTGGAACCAGTAACTTGCAAACCAGTTCAATCAACTGTTTAGAGCAAGACATTGTCTTTGTATGAACTTTGCCAAGTGCTTTGAGGACCCCCTACAAGACACATCCATTTTATTGCCATCACAGCTGGTGACAATCTGTGTCCTGGGAAGTTCAAAGGATCAAGTCAGCAAATTCTTCTTGGTTAAGGCAGTGATCCTGGTGGAGTTGCAGTCCAGCCAACCCTGCCTAAGCAGCTACCACATCCTGAAAACTCCTGGACATGAGATCATAAAATCATGGAATTGTACAATATCCTGGACTGGAAGGGATCTGCAGGGATCATTGAACTGCAAGTCCTGTCTCTGCACAGAACAGCCCCAAAATCCACACCTTGGGCCTGAAAGCATTGTCCAAACACTGCCTGAGCTCTGGCAGACTTGGTGCTGGGGTCGCTGCCCTGGAGGGCCTGTTCCAGTGCCAGGATCCATCTAAATAAATGTGGATCTACAGTGTGGGTCCTGAGAGCTCACACCCTGGTCACCTTTGCAATCAGTAGGGTGAGAGGCACCTGCCAGTTGAACACAGGGTGTAATTAGTGTCCTGAAGAAGACCCCTGCATGGTTTGGGTGAACAACACCCTATACTTAATGCCAATGACAGGACCAGTTCTATCTTTGAAGAGCACACAGACCACTAGTTTAGTTTAGATGTGGATGTCTTGAATGACATTAAGTGCCTCAGTAAAGGGGACAAAAGCTCTGCTGGCTGTCACTGCAGAACCTGCAGGCCGCTGTGTGTTCAGTGTCACACCTGCCAGCCCTGGATAGAAGTCTGGGGTGACAAAGAGTAGCCCATGTGGCACTGGGTGTCTGGTAGCCAGATGGCCAATTGTATCCCAGCCCTGGATTTCGTGAGCTGCTCAAGTGAGGTGAGATGAATCATATCCTGAGTGTCATTGCCTGATCCAAAAAGTCTTCTGCAAAATTCCTCTGAATGTACCTAACCAAAAGAAAAAAGGGCACTTAGGGTGCCAAACCAGCTGAGGATGGCTTTGGTGAACACTGCACTCTTTCCCACAGTGCTGGGGCCCAGAAAGCATTTTTGAAAGCCAGGCTGAAAGGAGGAGCCCATTTTGTAGCCCATGTGCTGCCCAGAGGTGAGGTCTTAGACTTGTAAATGGGTTGGGTTGGAAGGGACATTAATGATGTTCTGGTGCAGCCATGGGTTTTGTGTTTCCTGTTGGTTCATTCCACACAACTCCTGGGCTGGTGTTTGTGGGGTCATGTTGTCTATATAAAATGCCTTGCTCTCCCCAGGGGCTGCAGAAGGATTTCAGTAAAAAAAAGCATGTCTTACTGGGCTTTTGCTTCCATGGTGGGACCAATTTTGCTGATGGTTTTGTGGGACACAAAAATAGCCTGTGCCTGGAACAGAGCTACAACCAGAGTGAAAGTTTGTGGGGCTGCAGATTGTCTGACCCTAGATTGGTGGTAAATGAAAACAGGAGACCGAACTGAATTTCCATACCACAATGTGGCTGTTTGACTCACTAAGGTAATTTGAAACCACCTTTCAGATTATTCCCCTCTGCTCTTGATGCAGCCTAGTGTGCAATTTTTCAGTGACAGCACCGAGCTAAGTAGAGTCAATGAGGGTTAAAAGGGCTTAAGAAAAAAAGAGAGTCATGTTTGGTCAGGTTATTATTATCCCAGATCGATCCCTGCAGGATTTATTGGGCAGCCCATGGAATGTTGTACTGACACAACTGAGTGGGCAGCAGGAGGAGATGTTGGGATTGCTCAAATTGACATAGCAGTGAAAGTGTTTGCCAGCCTATGGCATGAAGGGAAAGGACTCCTTTAAAGTGAAACTCACTGGAGTGACTTATCTATTCACTCACTTATCTACTCACTGACTTATCTCCTACTGACTTATCCACCCAGATCTCTATCCCCAGTGCAGTAAAAACAGATTAAAATATTAGAAGACTGGGTCTTTTTTAGGTTTTGTTGAAAAGAATTTGATGCACAGAGATGTTTGTGAAAATGTGTTCAAGACTTCTTGGTAGATAGCATGGAAAACTCTTAGAAAACTCCTCAGTGCAGTTTGTCATCACAGAGCTGCAAAATGAAAGCTAGAAATGAAAGTGAGGCAAATCAAGACAAAAACATTAATCATTCAAAAAACTGCGTATCAACCCAAACCATTCTATGAGCCTATGATTCTATCTGAAATAGGTGATCCTCCATCTCTGGGGGCTTTTGGGAACCTAGGAGCTCATGGTTGTAATTGTCAAGGGAGCTAAGGTGACTTGGCATCTCCTTTTGCACTAAGCAAAGTGCTGAGCCCCACTAACTGCAGTTAAAATCTCAGCCTGTGTTTCTTATTACCACTCTATATGGAGTTTAGCCCCAGTGTAAGTGTAATACATTGAGCTTATTATCCTCATTTTCCAGCACAGCAGAACTGAATGCATTTACAAAGCCTCTTAGAGGTGATTTGACTATGCAGACACTCTGCAGCCTGCTGGTTTTTCAGACACATTTAGCCCCTGTTGAGGAACAGAAATCCTTCTAGGCTGATATTGGAGCCATCTGGTGATGTCTTTTTCAGTCCAGTAAACACTTCTGGGTTCAGTTTAGAGGATGTCAGTACATAACAGCTTATTTAAGAGCCAGAACTGGGTGACTATGAAAAGCACATGCACCTTGGGGATGATGCAAATGTGCCGCAGAGATAATTCCTAAATCTAATGGTAAACAGGAGATACCTGAATAATTTATCTTTAAACACGGGTTAGAGGGTTGAGTGGGGTTTTAGTGGCATGTCTGAAAAATGACAGCAAGCCTCCTATTTTGTGGGATGATTTGAATGTCAAAGTGTTTCTACATTGAGTGTTCTCCTGCTGTACTGCTTGGAGGAGAATAACACCACTGATCCATTGGGCTGCATGTAAAGGATGCCCAGTGGCTCTTACACACAAGATTAGAACATGTTGCTCCCCTGGAGGTGTTTCTTGTCACCACAAAAAGACCCTGGCTCAGCACCATGCCCAAGGGAAGCAGGTCACCTGGTGCACCTTCTTCACACACCCTGGCTTCTCTTTGGATCTTTCCTGTCCATGATGGGATCAGCTTAACTCCATGGCACTGGCAAGCTCTTGTGAGCTCACACCTGTGTCTGGCTTTGCCCTTGGCAGCTTTTGAACTTTCTGCTCAGGCCAAGGTAATTTATGCAAAGAATATTACTTAGTTTTGGCATTTAGAAATAACCATCTTCTGATGGTATTTCCAAAGGTCTTTTTGTTACTGGGTTTTCTCTTCATTGAAGTGGCTCTCAGTAATTTGTGCTGCAGCTGTGACGGTTCCAGGAGCTCGTTCACTAATCAATATGAGACACGCTCACACATCCAGCTGCTCACATCCCTCCCTGTTCCTCCAGGTCAGTTTTTCAGGCAGCAGATGTGTCCCAGTCACCCCCTAGTTTGGGCACTGATTTGGCACGCTTTGCTTTCTGCATCAACGCCTGCAGCACAACAAGGCCTTGCTGGGAGCCAAGAGAGCATTGTACCCTTCTCCTTCAGATTCCTCCCTAACAACTGCCCTTTCTCCACTTGTCTCCATGGGCTGAAGCAATAGGAAAAGCTTCCAGAAAGCTTTCAAGCAGATATTCCCCTTGTCCCTTCACTTCCAGACATGGCAGGTTCTCCCTCCTTCCAGTCTAGCAAACTGCTACACTGTGCCCATGACTAAGCCACATGCTGGTACTTGTTGCCTTGAGGAGCTTCACCTGGAGCCCTTCATTTTCTCTTTTCTCCATGGTGGTCCTCATGCCCCCACGCCTTAATGGGATTGCAGGTTCTCCTGCTTGCAGCCCTGTCTGTCAGGCTGTGCAATGAGGCATTTGCCTGCTTTCAGGTGATGTCAAGCCATAACTAATACTTTTAAAATTAACTGCTAGAGGACAAGGTTGCGAGATGGTTCACAGACATTTCATATTATGAGCTGTATTTTATGGTGGAAATTAATTCTTACAGTCATTCATGAGTGCATGTTCTTTCCCTTTACAGCCCTTTGCTTCTTCCCTGGCATCCATTGCTGTTCTCTGCATGGCACAGTGGTATTAGGAGGCTGAGAGTGAGATTTAATCATATTTGTGATCCTAATTAGCAGGTAGGTGTTGTTGGAAAGGATGGTCAGGCTCACCAGACCGCATATTTCCACTAAGTCCTCTGTGTTGATCCTGCTGCATGCTGGTGCTGGGAACTGCACCAGCAAAAAACCTTCTGTGGCACAAAATATGGAGGGCTCTGTGCTGGTTTAGCTCCCTGGACTGGCACAGTGTGGGTCAGGGACATAGCAGTGAGGTGAAAGGGAAGTTGTGGGATGCATGTTGGGGTCAGGGACAGCATCACGGAGCTGGACATCCTTCTTGGCAAGACATAAAAGTAGGTTGGCTCCAGTGTTTAATAAAATCACAGTTACCCAGACCCCTATGGAGCTGTGTATCCTGTAGCAGCTGCCCTTCAGTTCCAGTGTGAGAAGTAAGGTATTGAAATTTGTTTCAAAAATAATTTATTTCAACACTGCAGTCTCTTCTTCTTCAGGAGATGGTACATCAGATGGTATTCAGGCTACCTCTGCCCCTCTTAGAGGAATGAGATAAACAACAAAGTGAGTCCTGAGGTTTGCCAGCCTTCATATCCCATCTCCCCCTCAGCCTCGCATGTCTGCCCTGATCTCTGAAACCTTTGGGACAAACCAGAGGATTCTTGAAATGGTAATCACAGCATCCCCAGGCTGGGAGAAAGAAAGAAAGAATGGCAGGCATGGAGGGTGTGATTCCCTTGGTGCAGGCAGGTGGAAGCTCTTCTCCATGGCAGCAGACAGTGTTCACAATCACAGGACTGGGCAGCCATAACACAGACCCCTGAGGTCCTCTCTCCAAGGTCACAGGGGTTGCACAGCCCTGTGCATCACACCCAGCACGTAGGTGCCTTCAGGTGCTGAGTTTGTGCTCACCTGGATTACTCAGCCTGACCAAGGTTTGCTTCCTGCACAAGGTCTGTGTTCCTGCCAGCAGAGATCTGTAGCATGAGTCACTGCAGTGGGGCAGCTGGCTCCTGCTGGTGTCTGCTAAAATCTTTACACCTTTTCAAGCTTCCCAGGCAGGTCAGCTTTGTGATGGGAGCTCAGTGCAATATTTGGGAATGGGGTTTGGGAAAAGACTCAAAGCAATACATTCCTTGGACAGCTCAGGGGTCCAGAAAGATCTCTGCAGTCAATGTAAATCTCAAACTGCTGGTATTTCCCTTCATTCAAAAATTGTTCAAACTTAAAAAGGGATGAAATGTACTCCTCATGGGAAGGGAGCCTGCTTGTTTGCCTTTCTCTGGTTTATTTTTGAGGAAATGACCTTTTTGAGCTGTTTAGCAGCTGCTCTCTCTCCATCATTTATTTTGCTTTTAATATTTTCCAAAATTTAAAGAAGTCATAACCACACCATCCCAAGAAGGAGGACAGTATGAGACTACTAAGATGGTTTAGCCAGGCAATCAGTGGAGATAAATTTGTTGATGAATAGGCATCCTCAAAACCAAAAATCATCATGGCTCTGATCAGAAAATAATTCATGGCTTATTTGATGAAACCAGACTGTCACCTGCATGAAATTCCCTCTGAAAAGGGAGGGAGAGGTTTGTCTGTCTGGGAGCTGTGACCATGCTCCTGATTCACTGCACAGACTCATTACAGCACACTCTAAATAATCTCATTCCCTGGGGACTGACTGCAACCAGCAGCTGCCAGCAACCAACTTGTCTGGTGTTTCTTCCTCTTTGTTGCAGGACTCCCCACCCGCAGGTTTTTAGGGGACATGGTGAGAAAGAGGCATTTCCTGCCCCTTGGAGGTGCAGAGGAAGGGAATGAGTGCTCATCTTTCAGTTCTGACCATGAGGAAAGGACTGACTACAGCAGGGAATTGTGTATATGAGATTTTGGGGTCGGTGGAGGAATCCTCACATGGGGAAACCATGCTGCTCTTTGAGTGTCATGCACTCACTTCTATACCTGACCAAAACCAACAGTAAACACTGAGAGGAAACTCTGGAAAAAATATGCCAACTCCTGCACTTCCAGCACCTAAAAATCATGCTCTGGAAAATACAGATTCAGTGGGAGCACCTTAGTCCCAGCCCTTCAGCTTAACATGAACTGTCAGCTCTTCAACAGCATAAGAAGCTGAAGAACAGGTTGGTATTGTGCTGCTGCTTTTGTAGGAAGCAGCAAAAAAAAAAAAAAGGAATTATTGGATGCAGAGGTAATTGTGATGTGCTGTGGAAGTCAGAATGGCTTTTGTAAAAGGAAGTCCTGCCATAGTCCCTGGAGCTCTCTGGAGGTGTCAACAAGCCTTTGGATAAAGGATATCCTGTTGATATAACCAGCTTGTATTTCCTGAGAGCTGCAGACAACATCTCTCACCAAAGGCTTTTAAGGAAAGTCAAGGCGTAAATGGAAAGGTCCCTGGATGAATTAAAAAGGAATGAATTAAAAAAACAGGAAACAGAGAGTGGGAGCTCATGGTCAGGTCTTGTGGTAGAGGCTGAGCAGCAGTGGTGTCCCCTGGAGGTATGTGCTGTTTGCTTACAAACTCATTCATTAACTGGAAAGGAGTAAACAGTGAAGTGACAAGGTTTAGTCATGATACAAAAGTCCTCTGGGTAATAAAGGTGATTGAAAATTATGAAGGATTGCAAAATCTCAGTGACTGGACCGAGAAATGATGCCAGAGGGGAAAAGCAGCCCTTGGTTCACACGTGGCTCTGAGGTGGCCAAGAGGGAAAAGCTGGGGCTGTAACAGATAGCTCCATGAAAATATCAGCTAAGCATATTGTAGCAGTAAATAAAGAAAATAAAATGTTGGGAATTGCCAGGAAATGGGACAGAGATCAAACCAGAAAATATTATAAATAAATAAATAAATAAATTTAAAACATTTTTTAATAAATTATTAGTAGTAATATATAAATACATAAATCTATGGCTATTCTAGTTTGAATCCTGTGAGCAGCTCTGGTCCTCTCACTTGAAAAGGAAACCATAGGTAAAAAAGGATTCAGAGGATTAAAAGGCTGATAAGAAGTATATAACCACTCAATAAATAAGTTATCTCTTCAATTTAAGAGATGACCAGGATAAATCTATAACATCATGAACATCATGGAGAAGGTGAAGAGATTGATTTCTCATTGCACTTTTCAATAAAAGAAGAAGGAAGCAGTGATTTTAAGTGGGAGAGGACAAGCTCAAAGGAAAAGGAAGGAAATGACTCTTCATGCCTGTAGTTAAACTTTAGAACTTCCTGCCACAGTGTTTTGTGGGAACTAAAAACTGATGTGGCTTTAAAAGCATCCCTTCAAACAGGCTCTTCGAGGAAGGGAGAGATTGAGGGTTATTAATAAACCAAGTCCACCTTTTCAGGAAGTCCCTGAACTGCACATGATTGCAAAATAGGAGTCTGCTTTTTACTCTCTTCCCAAAGCATCTGCTTTGGCTGATATCAGAGAAGAAGTCTTGGAGACAACTGGTTCTTGGGTTGCACAAAATCACGGAATGCACTGACCATGAGGACTTTCACAGTGGTCAGTGTTGCACATTTTTCCCAGTGTTGCTGCGCATTTAAAACCTTGTCATGGTTTAATCCCAGCCAGCAACTCAGCTCTACACAACCTCTCACTCACTCCTCCCTGGTGGGATGGGGGAGAGAATTGGAAAAGTAAGAAAACCTGTGTGTTGAGACAGAGACAGTTTAATAGGGGAAGCAAAAGCTGTGCATGCAAGCAAAGCAAAAAAAATTAAAAAAAAAAAAAGGAATTAATTCCCCACTTCCCATGGGCAGGTGTTTGGCCATGCCCAGGAAAGCTGGGCTCCAGCACATGCAACAGTGACTTGGGAAGCTAAACACCACTGCTCTGAATGTCCCCCTGCTCCTTCTTCTCCCAGCTTGCTGAGAATGATGTCCCAGGGTATGGGATGCACCTTGGGTCACTCAGGGCCAGCTGTCCCACCTGTGTCCCCTCCCAGCTCTGTGCACTCCCAGCCCACTCAGTGGTAGCGTGAGGTTAAGGAGCAGAAAAGGCCTTGACTCTGCTCAGCACTAATAAAAACGTCCCTGAATTGTCAACACTGTTTTCATTACAAATCCAAAACACAGCTCCATAATTGCTATTATGAAGAAAATTGCCCCAGGTAAAACAAGTACAGACCTCAAGGACCTGGCCTGGGAAGCAGACAAAGCAATGATCTCAGACACTCAGGTGCTAGTTTCCTTTCAGCTCATTTCCATCAGCCTGTGCTCACCATTCCATCCTTTGGTCTATTATTTCCAAATTTCATTTTTCATTCACTCTTATGGGAACACCATTTGCAGTCATTAAAAAATTTAGGATTTTTCTCCTATCTAAGGTACACCAATCACAAAATATATTAATTCTTGGTATATTATTTCAAGTGCTATATTTAACTAAATTATCCCCTCTTCTGGAATTGTTTGTTATTCCTTTGGTGATAGAACAGCATCCTGTTTGCCTGCACATACTGCAGCTGCAGATTTTTAGTGAAATCCTCATGGGTTTCTTGAAATAGCTTTAGAACTGAAACCTCCCAAACACTGCAATGCACTTCCAATTTATTTAACCAGATCCTAGAGTGAACTGACTACTCCTATCACATTGTTATTCTTCAGAATGCATGACCATGGTGTCTGTTTAGTGCAAGGGCTTTAAAATACCGCTAAATTTTGCAATTTCATCTTTACCGAACGATGTGACTCAGCTGGGCAAATTCCAGAAGGTGTGTTTGCTGCCATAACCTTAACTCAGTTATGCTGCACATCCTATGTGAATAATCCATTGTCAACCACAGGAAATGGGGATCTTCAACTACCACAACATGATTATAGACAATGATCCATCAACTGCTAGTTCTGAGTAATGTTAATCACTTTCCTGAACACTTGAGTTTAGATACATGGATAAATAATTGATTAATTCAGCACTATAAATTTGGGGAGCTTGTGAGAGCTAGGTTGTGCTGCTGTTAGAGAAACAGCTCCATGTCTTAGTAGTATTCCTTGCTTTCCATATTCTACAAGTATTTCTCTTCCTCAGAAGGAGAGCCTAAGAGCTGAGATTGCTAATTGCTTTTTGAAGAGGTGATCTTCACGTGAAAGCTTTATTTTATAAACAGAATAGGACTGAGTCCAACCTAAAAGAGGCTAATGGAATAAGGATGTTGGTGTCAATTATATATAATAACAACTGTGTAGCTTTGGAAAATCAGAATCTGAACATCTGCTGCTAAATAACAGTGAAAAGCAGAGTTGAAGACCTGGCTGTTAAAATATCCAGCCAAAGTAGCTCCCAATTAATCCCTGGGAGATGAGAGACAGATTGGAAAAACTGCCAGTGCCAGAGGTTTCAGTCTTCCCAGACACATATCCACTGTCCTTTCTAGCAAACAAGGTTCTGCCATCTCTAACTTAACCCTTTGGCTGCAGTTTAAACTCATCACATCTGACCCACTCCCAGGGAACATGAAGAGCAGTTTACAATTTCCCTTTCCACAGCCACCTTGCCCACTCTCATGTACAATTGTCTGAGCAGCTCTGGGTAGGAGCACTTACCTTCCTTACAGAAAGAGAAATGAGAATGAAAATGTTGGCTTCTACTGTACTGTCCAGCACATTACACAGATCTGCAGAATATCAGCTTCTTGCTCTTTGGTAGTGATGTAAGCCTAAAATTAAAAGCACAAGTATGGCATATCTTTAAACCAGCCTACTCTCCTCACCCAACATGATGTTTTTCAAAGATATCTGGACACTACAATGATCTCCATGCAGAGGCTTAAAATTGCATCAAAAATAAAATTAATAAAATAGCAACATTCTCTACCTGAAGTCCAGAAAAATGACTAGGAGCACTTGAATTTTGAAAGTCACCAAAGAGCTCATCCCATAATGACAACATCATGGCAAATCAACACACTGGGGTCAGTGACATTGTATTTCACTTAGGAGAGCAGAAGGACTTCCTAGAAAGGGAACTAATGATGGTGCCTTCTGCATGACAGATGATCTCACATATGGAATCCATTTGGCCGCAGGCAGAACCACCCATCGAGCAGATTACAGCGATCCTCAGCTCTGCAGCTCTCTGCAGCTCCAGCCACTCTGCCAGCACAGACGGCTTTACATCGAGTACTTAAATATTCATTACCTCCATCCAGCAGATTAAAGAAAAAAGAGTAAACTGGAGATACAAGACTCCAAAGCAACAGCTGACAATATAGGAGATGCTTTGCTTGGTGCATCTGTTGCACAGATTATGGATAAGGAGTTGTCCTGCTGAGCCACAGCTTCTCTAGAAATTGTGTGTTGGAGGACACATTTCCCATGTGACAAGCTCCAATCCTGCGTCTCTTTCAGGGTATGAGGGAGCTGCCTCTGTTCCTTCTGGCATCTTTATTCCAGTGCTTAAAGATGTTGTTTGGGGAGTAACAGAGGAAACCAGAACGGCTGAGAGGGGTGTTAGGTTTCTGCCTGGATACAATTAAGCCACTGTGTTTGTGATCGGGGCACTGTATATATGATCCAATGTATATACAATCAGGGCACTGTATACATGATAATATACATTTACAATCAGGATACTGTATACATGATTAGGGCACTGTACCCAGTGGAGATGGGCTTCTCTGTGTTTTCATATACAAATCTCTTAACCTTATTGCTCATCTTATGCTGCCCCTTGTTTTTCTCAGGAAAGTCGTGTTGAACTTTGTGAGTTAGTGCAGGTAATACTTGGGATTGTCCCCCGTTTTAATGGTTATCACCACTGACACCAGAGCTGCAGAGCAGGAAAGCCCAGTGACTGCTGACTGATCAGGATTAGGTAGCATCTATAAGTGGCTGGCAGAGACAAAGCTCAGACCAAACAATCTGCTCAACAATTCACCCTGCACACAAATGCTGCCCTTGCAGGCTGAACTTCTAATGAACTGCAAATTACAAACAAGGTTACCAGCAGCTTATCACTTGCTTCAAGTGCTGAGGATAAAGAAAGGTTGCAAGGAGTTGCTAAAAAACACAGCAAGAGGCAGGAAATGTGTTCCATTAAAACAAATTAAGGGCAAGGAGAGATTGGTGGTTTCTGGGGTTACATTAAAGGGCTTTGATGAACGGCAGCTCCCAAAGGATGGTATCAATTATCTGCCTCAAGACTGGACAAACTGGTTGCTGTGTAAGTATCAATGCACAGACAGTCCTTCTCACATCATCTTAATTCACATTAGAACAGCTATCTATTCCTTCTCTCCTTCTCAGCCTCATTCCTCCTCTCCTCTCACCAGCACAAACCTTTATTTACACTCTGGTTTTTTGACTCATCTGTGACATTCTTCTCTTTTCTAACCCCCCCCTTCCATTACCTCTGAATACTCTCACTCCTTTCAACCATCTTCATCCTGTCCTCCTCTTTCAGTCATGCTGTCCCTGGAATCCTTCCTCTGTCACAGACAAGATCACAGCCATCCAAGGTATTTTTTCCAGCTCTTAGGGTTTTTAAGACTGCATAACCTCAGGGAAATCTTCCATTTTTCAAAAAGGGGAGTGCAGCAGGTGAAATTTAAGGGTTGTGCTATATAGGACATAAAATCTAGTGGTCAGTCACATTTGGCTCTATTTCTGGCACTCTTCTCCCTTCACCATCTCAGAGGTCTTGTCCTCTTCATCTCACAATTTTTTCCCTTACAGGGTACTTCCTGCTGGCACTCCCATATTGTATCAGAAAGAAAAGTGTTGAATTTATTCTCCACCTGCTGCCTTGAACCCTCTTCTTTTGAACAGCTCCTTCCCTCATCTCTACTTCTACTGCTTATCTGTAACTGCCCAGCTTTCCTCCATCATCCTTCTTCTCTTATTTAATTTTCTTTCAATTTTATTTTATTTTATTTTCAATTTTTTCCTTTGTATTTTTGGGTTTTTTTCTTCACCATCTCCTCACTTGGTTCTTAATCAGTTTGTTCATGTAGATGGGGGTTTTAGGACTAGATTTCCAGGGGTACCAAAACCAGGACAGCCACAATCTATTTTTTCTTTTTCTGACCATTTGCAGAATAGATGTTCAGTTCACTGTTTCCTCATATTGATTTCCTCAGCAGTTATTCACAGGGTTTATTCTGTGAATTGATTCAACATTAGGGCTGTGTTATTTCCACCTAGCTGGAGAAGTAGTGTGATGCTGTTTTCATTCCCTGCATAGTCAAGGGCATGAAAGATCAAGCATGAATATCTATCTGATCTTAGTCATTCATCCTGAATGTGGAATGTGCTCCCTATCAATGCTTTTACCTGAAAATAACTTTATAATTTGCAGAGTTATGAACTTAGACATTAAATATAAACACTGACTTATCCACTGTTATATCTAACATTGATTAAAATTGGAAAGAAATATTCTTAAGCAGTTAGTTTTCATACATTTCCCTTAACTGTAATTGCCTCTTTCTCTAGCCAGACAATAAATCTACAGCAGAGATGACAGTTTCATGATTTTTAGTCCACAGATACTTCCTCCCATGTATGTAAAAGAATTAATAGAAACTGAGAAAATTCTGTGACTTTCTTGATTAAATGAGGTAGATATGGGCTACTGTTTGGATCTCTAGTTTTTTACTTCATAGATAATAATCTTAGCTATCCTGACATATGGACTGGTTACTTAGGGAACAACTGGGAAGCCCGTGTTGGATTGGATGGGTTGAGAAAGGAAAAATCTAAACCAAAGCTTGTGTTTAGTCCTAATGACTGCTTGGTCTGAATGCATTTACCAGAAACACCTCTGTGGAACCTTGCCTGCAGACAGTCTCCAATTCCACTTTGCCTCTGGGTGGCCTCAGGCTGGTGTGCCACCAGGGTGGCCTGACAGCAAATGAGGAGGACAGACAAGCTTCTCACTCTGGTGCTTTCCTTTACCTCTTTTTCGTCCATGATTCTCTTTAATTAGATACTGATATGGTCTAAAGCTTCTTCTAAGGTGAACATCCCAAAATCTTCAATCCTCTTGCCAGTGAAACAATATGTTCTTATTAACCTCATTCTATCAATGTGGAAGTTAAAGTGACTCACCATGGTCACAGGTATCAAGTACCTCACAGAGCAGGGCCATCAATTAAACCAGCAGAAAAACCTTTTGGAAATTCTGGAGTAGAAGGCCCTCCAGAGACAACATAATGATCATAATTAATAAAAGTGGTCATGTGGCAGAGTGCTGTGACTTTGCCAGCTTGACCAGTGAACATCCCTGTGGGATTGTACCTGGGTAGAGGGACACAAGCTAAGGATATAGAGTCTGGCTGCATAAATTTGTCATTAGAATTTGGGAAACCTTGGGAAGCCTTGTAAAACCTTGGCTACAAAATATCTGCTAGAGCAGGATAAAAGAGGGTCCTGGTCCAAGAGGCACCGAGAACACATAACTCCTAATGAAATCTATGAACGCTGCAGTTTCTCACCCTCATGTAACAGAGGTCAGGGGGCTGGGAAGATCAGGGGAAAACTGGAGCTGAGCAGACTCAGTCTGGCTCCATCTCACAATGTAACTGGAGAACATCTGTGTGTTTGGTAGCAGACTGTGATACAGTGGCCAGACGTACATTCACTGTACACTTTCTTTTGGGATGGGTTTGAACTTTTGAGATGGGTTTGCCTGAGCTCCCTCTGCTGCTTTGTCAGGGCAAATAAGAGACACCCACCTCGGGGAATGAGGAACCCAAAGTCAGGTACAGCTGGCATATGGCACAGATGTGCATTGGAACTAAAAAAAACTCAGCTCAAAAATCTGGGCTGGATATGAACCAGTGTTGATTCCAGAGAGGAGCAATCTGACCCACCCTGAAACTGATGAGTCAAACTGAAGTCCATGTCCTGGAAAGGGCTGCAGAGGCTGAGAGGAACCTCGCACTGAGCAAACACCTTGGACAAAGCTGCCCTGAAATGAGGCGTCTTCAGCATCCCAGTGTTTCCAAGGCAACCAGAGCTGGAATTCAGTTCTGCTGAAAGTTCACCAAATCCAGGCTTTTTCAGGCATAATATTTTTCACAGGCTGAACAAGCATCTTTGGAAGTTGTTTCTGAACAGTGGCTCTAGTGTGCATGGCCATGTTAAGCATCAGCAAGGGCACAATAGGCAGACGTTACACATTTCTGGAAATGAGAGGCAGCTCCTTTGCCCTCAGTACTGTTATTGTTTCTTGGGAACACAGACATCACTGTACTGTTGGATCCATGGACATTTGGTGGGATCACTTGTTTCTGTGAGTGTTTAGTAATGGAGATATCAGTAGAAGGTGGAAACAAGCCCTGATATCTCTTTTTTCCTGATGGTGTAATATAATTCCCTATATAAAATAGACACCAAAGTATTTGTCTCCCTTCTGGCTTTTGGGGGTTAAGTTTTTAGTTTTCAGTGTTGTAAATATATGTTCCTGTTACCACATCAAGATTTCTCATGTTCTAGGTTTTGAGTGCTCTCTCATTTGTAACTATGTCAAGCAAGTCATGCTCTAAAATCGTAATTTGCTATTTCTCATCTCTTTGAATGACATTTTGCTCTTTTATTAAATGAAAGGGAAAACAGGCACTCTTAATCCATGTGTCCTAGACTGTTCATAGTTTGATTTATTCCATCTTATCCTTCCTTCCCAGATAAATGGTTCCAATCCTTTAGGTTTGTTGTTCATCGCTGTGAGAACGCTGCTTGTCCCTGAACTACCCAATCCCATTATTTATTTTTGAAACAGACTAACAAGCACTGAAGACCGTCTTCTGATGACAGCAATCACATACATTGTGTAACTAAATTATATAACCCTTCATCCCGTCCTTTATATAGATTCATCTATGTTTGCTTTTTGGATGTGGCCACACAGCAAACGCAATTCTCAACTGACCTTTCTCCAGTAATAGCCAAGGACTTTTCCTGAGTTAGTGCTTATCCTAATTTATTGTGGCACAAAGGCACACTGAACTGTGATAGCTCCATGGTATAACTCCCAGCTGTGCACATGTATGCCACAGGAAGGCTTTCCACAGAGAGGAGCTATCCCAAAATCTCTGGAATGGACTCCCATGCAGATAAGTCCTAATTTAGGGCCACATTCCCGTCTCTAGTCAGTTTGGGAAGATTCATGGAGCTGCATAAAGGAAAAATAAATGTACAAGCCATGAATGTTGCCATGGATAGTGGAGCAGGGAGTGCACAAGGCTGGTGTGACAGGGTGGCTAAATAAAGTGGAAGTGACACAGTGAAAGACCTTGAAACATGCAGCACAAAATAAAGTATTTCCCCAAAAGACAGATCACTCAATTAAAAAAGAAAAAAAGCCCAATTTCTAGGCAGAATGAGCTGTAAATCTCTGTGAGAATAGAGACAGGAACGTTCGTCTCAAGTTACAGCGAGGGGCAGTAAATCTGCAGGTAATTCTCCTAGCGACCGTTCAGCACAATGATGGACAAAGGTCTGCAGGGCTCTGCAGCCTGGCTTGCAGCTCCTCCTGCTCGTACATTTAGCTTGGAGAGTCATACACCAGGTCAGGCTACTGGGGTTGCTTTTGGGTACTGCAGGATGGAGAGCACTGCCTCAGCAGGCAAGACCTGTGTACTGAGATACAGGTGTTGACAAAGATATGTGCCCTGCCAGTCCAAACAGACCACATGCCAGAAATTTAAGAACTGAAGGCTTCAGCTGAGTTTCACTAGAGAAACTCAGCAGAGCTTTGACAAGCACTGAAGCTGCTTTCCCAGCATGTTTAATTATCAGATCTAATTTAAATGGCTGGGGAGCTGCAGTCGGAGGGGGAATCAGTGAATCTCAGGCAGATAATGGGGTGTTATTTCCTTCAGAGCTGCTCAAGACTGAATTTTTCTTAATAATGTTGTTAAACGTCCCCAGGACTGCTGAAGTTTTGTGTTACCATGCTCCTTTGTGCTGCCCTAAGACTGACAGCCAGATAAATCATTCCTTCTGCTGTAATTTGGAACCTGTGTGGAAATTCTTTTGGGAAGGTGCAAATAGTGAGATCAGTCTCTTACATTGCTGTACACTGGCAATGGTCTCCGTGGTTGGGAAAACCACGTCTGAGTCCAGAGGCCAAGCCAAAGAGAGAGGAGATGAACTGATGGACTGGAGGGTTTCTTTATGTGATGTCTAGCGCCTTGCTTACTGGGAAGCTCTGGATACAGCAGCACTTCCCTCAGCAGCTGCAGTTATCCCGTCCCAGCCCATATCTCCAACACAATCTGCTCCTAAAATAGCCTGTTCCTCTGCACAGAAGTAGGAGATCTCATTTTCAAAGCATTTCCTCTGCTGGTAGCCTCCCAGCTTTTACTCACGGTGCTGGTATCCAGCACTGCTGCTGCGAATGGGCAGCAACGCCCATGCAGAGGGAGGAAGAGAAGGGACCCAAGGAGAGGAAAAAATCACCTCCCTCCACAGTGCAGGAAGCAGGGAGAGGCCACGTGCCAAAGGGCCCACACAAAAAAGGCAAGGTCTGGTCCTGCTTGGAGAAGGATGGAGGTGGGGACAGGTGGTCTGGTAGGTGTCTCAACACAATCCATACAAGGTGCTCCTGCAGTCATGTGGCAGTTCACAACCAGAAGCATCAAGTGCTACATCTTGTCTGAAAGCCATGTGAGAGGTGATGCAAGATGCTACCAGCAGGAAATTGTTCATGGTGGGCAGAAAGAAACACATTTGTCACCAGGAATGAGCCCCCATGCTTTCAGCAACAGCTCAGGTAGGAGACTGCCATCTCAGCTGCAATGGAAAGAACAGCCATGCTCAGAATCTCCCAGGTCCTGACCTCTTGTCCTGATCCAGTGTCTTCTCAGAAACTCTTACTCAAATCCTTACTTTCAGTTACCTTACTCAAACCCTTTGGTCCAGAGTCATTCATCCTTGACCTGTCCATTTCCCTCACCTCATATTTTCAGTGCACTATAAAATTTAAGCTATTTAAAACTATTACAGACCATGCTTGCCATCTCTCCAAAGTGCAAAACTATCTATCTATCTATCTATCTATCTATCTATCTATCTATCTATCTATCTATCTATCTATCTATCTCTGAAAGTTCTCATATGTGTGGACACAGTGTTTCTGATTTCAGCCCTGTATTTCAGCAGCAAATTCCCCAGCACTGCACAGGACTTTGGTAAGTGCATCTCAAACAGGATTTATCTCAAGCCCCTAAAAAGCACATGTACACAAATTAATATTAATTACTAAATTAATATTCATGTTCTCCCTCTGTGATGATTTATCTTCATAGATCTGGGTTTGGCAGTGTCTGCTTCCTTCATACTGGGATCCTTTCTCTCCACCTGAATAATGTGTTGATATGAGGCTTCAGGTAAATGGCCAAACTTTAATTTATCTGTCCTTTAAACCAATTGTAGCTTCACAACTACAATTCTGTCTTTGTTATGAAAGTCTTGTGGTTTTCTATGCTCTTGGAACATCACTGCTGGCTAAGCATTGCCTCCATGTACCATAATACCTGGTCCTGGTCCAGCAGGAGCTCATCTCTTCCCTTCCCATCCACCTGCATGGCTTGTGATAGACAGTGATGGATTATTCATGGGAAAGACAATGTGAAATTTTGAGCTAGCCTTTTTTCTCACTTTCTCTGCTAAAATGATAATTTGAAATATTTGTATAAAACCCAACCTATTTCCCCAGTGGTTTGGGTTTTTGGTTTTCTGTTTTTTTGTTTTGTTTTTTTTTTTTTTTTTTTTTTTTTGTAGCAGAAATCACTTTGTAGTAAAATGTGTTTTTTGAAGCTAAGGTGAGGTTTTGCCAAGCTGTTTAAATGCAATCCAGCTGTCAGAAAACAATCTTCTCCCTTTTATAAAAATACCAAATCCACCACCTCCTTTCCTCTTTCACCATCCCGCTCTGGGCAACATCTGGAAACAGTCTAATTAATGATCCTGAATATAACTCAGCAAAATTCTTTCTTGGCAGAATGCTAGAGCTGGACCATAAAGTAAAGGCCCTATGATCTCCTGATTGTAGCCAGATCCTTGCTCATCCCACAGATCTTTCTGCCTGGGCAGGGCTGAGAGAGTTGCCCAGCAGCCTCCTGCTCCCCATAAAACGTGGGCAGCCTCAGCAGTGAGGTAGCAGCTCCTGCTGGTACAGAAGGGAGATGAGGAATTGCTTAGGAAGTGGTGGGGCTTTATCATCACACCAGAGCCATCTGCATACCAGTTGAAATCCCACCAGGGGTGGGGAGGTGATTTCCTTCCTGGCAAAATATCCTGCTCCAGCTGCAGCAGGGCAGCATGAGTGCTGAGAGGTGGTCACATCTGGCATCTGTGCATCTGTGGTATGGCTTGGCTCACAAGGGCTCCCCACAACTTGCAAAAGGGATACTTCCCTCCCGTTTTCCTTCTCTGTTGTACCTTGGATGGAAAGAATTTCACAGCAAAAACTTTGTTGCAGGCCCCCACAGCAGGAAAATGTTTTAGTGATACAAAAATAGACCCGAAAAGAATTCCTTCGGATCCTTGAAGATTCCCTGCATTAGAGGTAGACATGGGTTTGAAGTGAATTTTCCAGAACAGAAGTGATTAGTGCAGAAATCATTGAAAACAACTCAAGAGCTCCCAGTTGAAGGGAATATCCAACAACTCTGGCTTTCAAAATGTAAATAGGAAACAGCTACAAAATCTTATCTGTACTTTGCAGCTAATGAAAACACTAGTCTCTCCTGGGAGCCAAGTCTTTGCTCTAATTTTAATGCATTTTCTTAGGTTTTCCTTAGCTGTGACTAATTTGTGCTGTCAGGTGTGCCTTTTTTGAAGTTAAAAAGCATATCTGAAGTGCTATAACCTCCAGCCAGAATATATAAATTAGTGAGTATCCACATCTCAGAGAGTGTCAAGTGAGGGGATGGCACTCAGCTGTCCTCCTGCTCTGCTGAGCCATGGGTACAAGCAACCTCTGCTCCCACTGGAGCCTGTAGGGAATTCTTCCCAGGCGCTGTGCTGGCCCCTGGCATTATGTGAGCTGTGCACAAACAGCACTTGGACTGTCAAGCACAGAACATTCAAAAACTAGACCTCAGCAACCTCCTAGAATGTGTTTAAATAGCTATAATTGTGTATATTTAATTATAACTTCATTATAATGTATAACTTCAAAGACTTCACCCACCTGCTTGCTCTGGCTGTGTTCATGTCAGAGATTAAACCTGGCCCTGTTGACCACACCATAAAACCTCTATCCCCAGGCCCCAGAGCCTTTTAGCCAAGGGTCAAAGGCTTTTGGAGACCCTGGGGTTAGAACTTGGGGGAGTGGGGTGGGCTGGAATGGCACTGAACTGTTCCTGAGTGCTGTTCAGCTGCTGCTTCCTCTGGTTCAGCTGAACCCTGTGCTCAGCTCTGCTCAGTGATCCAGGGGGCAGAGAAGAGAGGGCTGGAGGAACCCACAAGCAGGCACCAGCCCTGCATGGCAGGTGTAATAAACAGTGTGGACATATCTTATGGTGTCAGTGACAGATGGAATAACAGGACACCCTGAGTTCAGGAGAGCAATTCAGGGCACCTGCTACCCACAACTAACAGGCCATGGGGGCCAGGCTCTGCCAAGGCTGTGTAGGAAGTCTCTGAAGTGTTGTTAGAAGTAAAGATGGTGTAGTAATATAGAAAAATGTTTTTAAGTGCACTTCCTTCTGTGGGTAGTTTGGGATCCACATGGCTGTTCCCACCAGTGGGACTATAAAGACCAAAGGAACTATGGTCTAACCAAGGAGAGTTTCAGTTGAGGTGTTCTGTGCCACCTAATGCTGTACATTCAGAAATGGGAGGGTAGGCAGGGATTTGGACAAGGGCCAGAGATGAGATTGCACATGATTTACACTTAATGTCAGGCATGTGACTTGCTGCCTACAAGGCAAGGAGTTGTTTGCACATAACTGTATCTGCATTGTCCCTGCAGCTGAGCAGAAACAAATGATTGTGCACTTGTCTGCAGACATTAACCCTGCAGAGTAGGGAGGCTTCTTCCACCAGAGCTGGATCTGAAACAGCCAGTATGAACTCCTGAAAAAGCACAAAAGGTGTGGATGTGTGTGATGCAATTAATATCATGACAGTGAATGGTTTTCTACTGGGAATGCAGACAAAGGAGGCTTTTGTGTGTCTCCACAAAGTTGTCAGCCCTTCTCTCCATGCCCCCTCAATAGAACTTATTTTCTTTAAATAGGGAAATAAAAAGCAAATTTTTCAAATTTACCTCTATCTATCCTTGCTTTTTGACGTGAAGAGTAGATAAAGACATAGGTGCTTCCCAAGCAACAGCATATGCAAGCTGAGCAAAAATCCATTCAGTGCTGGATTCCAGAGGAGAAGGTTTGGATATTCTGTGCTACCTAGAAAAAAACCTGCACAGAGAGTGAAACAGTTGTTATTTTGTACCATCAGAGCATTTTCATTCTAATGACAGCTGTGTCTTCCTGTCTTTCTCCAATGCTGGCTAGAGCTAAATTCCTTATTTTCTGATTGATTTTCTGTGGAGACTTGCAGAACCATGGCACCTGATGGATCTTCCCATCCTTCCTCTTCTTGCTAATAATATTTACATCTGTTTTCAGTCAAATAAGACAAAAGGGCAAAATGCTGAACAGAAGTTCATGCCACCTTTGTGATACAGGCAGAAAAACCAGGGTAGAAAAGCAAAGCACCTGTAAGCATAGCTAGTAAAGTAAAGGCTGCAAACTCATGCATCATTAGAGAATCCAGGTGGGAAGGACAATCTGGTAGGTGCTGCTATTATGGGAAAACCTTTACTTGGTGATTTTGCTTGGAAGTCAGTCAATCAGGGCACAAACCTTCAGGAAACCAGGATTCACTGGTGCTGGTGCTCAAAAATTTGTTGTGCAGGCACATTACAGGTTTTGCAGGTTGCTACGAAGAGTTCTCCTTGTAGCTGGTTTAGCAAAACTTGGTGCACAGCTACATCACTGCTTCCTCTTAGCAAAGGCCACACCCTATGCTGCAAATGCAGTCTGATCTTTGAAATAATTCATATGCCACTTAACAAAACATCCAAATTTACCCCTCTAATCAGAGGTTTGCAAAGCATATAGATTCAAACCCACATCCAAACAGCACACAACGGTCACTCTCTTCCACACCCTTCACTAAAGATGCCTTCAGTGCTGCTGGTTCTCATACCTGTGATTGTAGCAAGTGGTGTTTGGCTCATACCTGTTGAACTTTAAACCATGGGACCAAATTTCATCTGTAGGTTATTCAGGTGTTCATTGAGTGCTGCTTCTTTATGTGAGTACTGCACATCTCTGCAATTCTGTTGCATCACACAGAAATTAAATATGCCTTGAAGTGTCAATTAATTAATCTTCCCTGTTCACATTTGGACTAGTCTGGGAAATATGAGATGATGGGTTTCAGCTTCCAGGGAGGTGGCCAGTGTAGCCGAGGCTGTGGATGTTGCTGTGATATATCATGCCCCTAATATCTAAAAATTTGTATATTATTGACTTCCTCAGATAGCAAAAAAATACAACAAAAGTTTTGGCTTCCAAATAATTTTCTGGTATTTTGAATTCTGTGTCAGCTTGTGAATTGTCCTACAGACTTGTGTGGGTGTAAATTGGTCACACTGGACAGAACTTGATTGAGGAAAGTGGCAGAGATCAGGATTTTTTTCAATAGCTTCTCATATTTTCAAGCCTGTTTGGTAACCAGGCAGTGGATAGAGAGATTCCAGTCATTCTGCAGGTGACCTGGCATACTTTTTTAAAGTCATTTGGGATATCTGAGCTTTGAAATGGTAAATATCATCACAGTGCAAAATCCCCCAAGGGGGAACATTCCAAGATTTGCAAGAACAGGTATTGAAAATAATCAAATGCCAAATGTCATCAGCTTTTCAGGCACACAGAAGGAAAAATTTGTATATTAACCCACAGCAATTAACAATCGCAGCCAAGCCATGTTTGCCACTACTCCAGAGCATTGTGAAAAGAGGATGGATGAAAATGAAACTGGCTCTTTAGCTGAAGTGACATCCTGAAAAGACTTATGGCTACAAACCCCTCCAGAACCAGAAATGCCTACAACCCTCTTTGAAAATATTCCTTAAAGTTTTTGTGTTAAGACTCAGCAGAACCACTTCTCCCTCTAGCTCTGCCACTACTGGCTGTCTCTGCTGGGCGTGATGGGATTGCACTGGGACAGTGAGGAAAGCGAGACTGGAAGTAGAGCATAAGCTCTAGACTTTAACTGGTTTGGCTCAGTGATTTTGGAAGTCTTTTCCAATCTAAACGATCCTCTGATTCTTTGATTCTATTCCCCTGACCTAAATGATAAAATTTGCCATATCTGATACAGGCGGGAGATGGTCTGAATACGGCTCCTAGTGGTTAAAGACATCCATGACACGTTTTATATGAGCTCGGCTCATATTTATGAGCTCTTGGGAAACTGGATGAGTAACTCTTTCCTTTCCCTAGAATTATCCATAGTAATATTTTTTTTCCTCTTTTTTTTTTTTAATGTGATTTTCATCCTTGCTAGAATGCCTGGACTTCCTCGGTAATGAGAAGAATGACAGCTGTGAGAAAAAGGATGCAAACACAGAACAATGAATAGTGCCCTGATTCCCAGCTTTCACAGGATATTTTAAGCAACTCGTTTTGCCTTTCCCTATCTGTCTTCCCCATTTGCTCACTGCTGTGCATGTTGCATTTTGGAATTTCTGTCACAGAAAATGATCCCATTGTGACTGAAGCAATAAAAATCTGAAATGAAAAGCTAATCCTGCCCCAAATTGCTTTTGAGGTGTAAGACATGAAACAACAGATGGGTACAGTCACGGAGGGGAATTTAAGGCAATGGTGAAGCAATCCTGATGAGTGTGATAGGCATCCAGCACAGGGTATGAGCTGTTGCCAAGGCTTCTCTATTGTTGCAAAAGAAATTTTAATGAAGGATTTGAGAAAAGCTAATGAGAGAGCTCTGTAAATATTTTTGTAAGCCCAAAGCATGAGAGAAAGCGTGAAATTGATTGTTTGAACATCTAACAGTAACTAATTTGTGTAGTAAGTATGATACCCATGAATTTGTAATGGAGGTTATGAAGGTTAATTCATGACCATGTCTAAGTTGTTTAAATACCATTGAAGAGTATTGTTAAATGAATCAGGCCAGGGAAAAGTCTTAGAATAATTTTTTTAAAAGGCAGCATGATTTTAGCCAGGCAATGAGTGCAGCAATTGGAAGCTTCTAGGCCATAACCTTTTGATATCAGCAAAGGAAATCATTAAGATGAAAATTGCCAAAGGGATTTTTTAGCAAATGCAGTCTCTGCTGTATCAGATTGGGTTTTATTTTCATTTTCAGTGGCTAAAATACTGGTGGCTGCTCTGACTTCAGTACAGTATGTGTTGATTTCAAGAAATAAAAGACATCTCACTGGGGGTGACAGAACTATTTATGTGTGTTGGCATGGAAGAACAAAAATACACGGCAAGACTTAGAGCCAGCACTTTCCTGTCAAAGCAGGAAGCCCACCTCAGCACAAGTGAGGAACTGTAACAAAGGAAGCATCATAGCTAAACCCACATAAAATTTGGGTTTGAAACTATTATTTGGTACAGAAAATAGCTGTCAAAGAACTTAGACTTTTAATCACATAAAACTCCTCAGAGGCAATTCCTGACATGGCCCACTGACCCTGAACGCTCTTCATCTGCTGTAGTGAAGACAACTGGGAGCACCACTCTGAAAAAGGCTTTGTATGAAGTTACAGTTATTTGTGACATGTAACAGCATCTTGAATACATTTCCCAGAAAACAGACCCTCCAGGTTTTGTATACTTTTGAATTTCTGCAAAGATTTGTCTACTACTATTTCTTAAACTTATGAGGTTTTCTCTGTCCTAGTTTAAAGAGCTGAATTTAAGGTTGTCAAATCTTATCTCTTTCAAAAAGCCTTTAGAAAAATCTTTCTAATGTGATCTGTGCAAGATAATTCAGGCCTGAACAAATGTGACCCCTCTGTGCCCTATTCCTGCCTAGACAGAAGCAGTTGCCTGCAGCTGTGTCCATCTTGCCCTCAAAGGCTTGTTAAAGTGCCACTTGACACACTAAATGAATTTGAATGAATATTTTCTGTCATTACCAATTGAAATGACTCCTGTCTTCTCCTCATGACCTTCAGAGCTGGAGCCCATAGAAGAACAGCATTCTTCATCTTCCAGACAATTATGTGTCTGATCATCCTACACCAAAAGGGAAGTTTATGACATGGGAAGTATTTCCCTGTCCTTGAAGGGAGGTGGTGGGCTAGATGATCTGTGTAGGCTGATGTTGAATTAATTTAACAAGTCCTGAGCTCTGGTTTCAAGCAAGCTCAGACAGGAGCTCACTCTGTGGCTGTGGACACATAGGCTGGGGTATTTTATCAAGTCAATTTTTTTAAAGTCTCTTGAAACCTGAAACAGGATTGATGAATCTCAGTGAAAATCAAATATGCAGTTTTCCAGGAGTATCTAAGACTAGGCTTACCAAGAATTAAGTGGCTGTAGACTAAAGGACCTTGGATTTTCTCAGCTGGAAGACGCTGCACATAAGAAGGAAGATAAAAGGAGTACTTTGTGGTGGGGGAAGCCCCTCAGTTACAGGAAACAGTTCATTGCAAGTAGATCCCTTGGGGTAAACAGGACTTTTGATTTCACACACTGGCAGGAATGAATAATTGTAGCTTTTTTCTCCTCTGTTATCAGCAGCAGAAGAGAAGGGATGGGAAGTCCACAGTTCAACTGCATTTTATCTGATTTCTGTTTTTTAGAGAAAGGGTAAATCATTTTCCCTGAAGTTTCTTCAGAGATGTCCTCAGCTGCCAAGAAGTCACATGGCCATTCATGTCTAATTTATATTGGCTGAAACCACAGTCACAGAGGCAGCCTCTGAAAATTTCTATTAAGCTACTTCAAACTCTATATATAAAAACATAGTCAAACCAGTAGGTACTTTTGAAATTCCTTGCCTCCATTTAGGATGTGTTTACAAAGAAAGAATAGAAGAAGAAAGTACACTCTTCATCTGTACTTGTAAGATCTCCTTGTTTATTAAATTTGAAGAGCACTAGCTGAATAAAATATAACAGAGGTAATTATATCTAGTAATCTGTACATCTACTTCAGCCTTTTACCTTCCCTGTTCCCAGTGTTTCTTTGCTTTGAACAGATGGAGTAAGGTAAATAAGTTGGATAAAATAAATCCTGTGGAGCTACTGTATCTGTTTTATCTGCACAGATGTGAAACAAAGAAGGCAGCTCAGGTCCTGAGTGTCAAGGCATGATGGCAACCAACACTGTTTGCCTGACAGAGAAGAAAGCTACTCACTGATTATTCCCTTGTGATTTTACAGACATGAGACATGGTGAAGAGAGGTGCAGATAGAATTATTTTATTTCTAAACTAGAGGGCACAAAAAACAGCATTACTGTGCATCATACAGAAAATGCTGCTGGTACTACTTAACAGGAGTGGACTGTCAGGGAAGACAAATCCAGTTTGTTAGTTTTTGTTCATCTGAACTATAAACTTTGAGCTAACCTCTCAGGCAGAGTCATTTGCCAGTCTTAGTAATTGTTAGCAGTCAAAACAAAAAGGCGCAAAACCCCTCCATAATCATCTGCTTAGTCATTCCAATGACAGACTAAGCACAGAATGCCAGATGACTTCCAGCGTGGGATTTTTCCCTCATCAATTGTAGCTGGGAAGATGCAGACACACAAATGTTTCTTGAGAAACTTGCATTTTTTCCTTATGTATGTATTATTTATTCTTGCATCTCTGTACCCATACTGGAACAGCTAAGATTTATCACATCTTTATCAATCTTTAGGTACCATCTGAAGTATCCAAGCTGAAATCCAGTCTAAGCTTCTTCTGTTCTCAGTGGTCTCATCTCAATGTCAGTTTGAATGCTGCTCTAAGTTGCTTCAGTTGTTACAAGTAGGGAGTACACTTTCAAAACTTAGCAAGCATCTCTATATCCTGCTGGGTGTAAGCAGTATCTACAGGCCTAAAGAATGACATGCTGGAGAGAACACTTGCTTTGGCCTGCTAACATAAAAAAACTACTTGGCAGTGAAGCTCAGAAACTCAAATGCTCTGGAACACCCTTACCTGTCACCAGCTTTTGCATAGTTGGTTACTTGTGGGTAGTCTTGGAAGATGGGCATTATCTGATTACAGAGTAACAACTGTTTTCTTATACCACATTGGCCCGCACCACCAATCAAAAGTAGACATTTGTTTACAGTTCCATGATTTGCATCCAGGATATTTGTACACCCTTACAAAGGCAGGCTCCTTCCAGGAAGAGCATGCATGTTTAGAGGGTGCCACAAACAGCTGTCATATCTGTCATAGAAATGCATACAGCATTTCCCCTTTCTTTCCCAGGAAAATCACTATCACAGAATCACAGAAGAGTTTGGGTTGGAAGGGACTGTAAAAATCATCTCGTTCCAACCCCTGCCATGGACAGGGACACCTTCCACTAGACCAGGGTGCTCAGAGCTCCATCCAACATGGCCTTGAACACTTCCAGGGATGGAGCATCCACAGCTTCCCTGGGCAACATGTGCTAGTGCCTCACCACCCTCACAGTAAAGAATTTCTTCCTAATATCTAATTGTAAATCCACTATGACATTCTTCACTTGGCGTTGCCAATTCCTTAGCTGTCACTGGGCCTGTAACTGTTCTGCAGCTGCTGAGGTTTGGGAACTCTGTTTCTGTTTGATCTGCAAGAACCCTGTTTGAAACATTCAAAGCAGGTTTCATCAACACATGCAAGATAAACATTGCACAGTACTCACCAGTAAATGTGTGCAGCCTTTTTCCAAGCTTGTACTTGGCTTATTCCTTTCAGTGCTACCAGAAGTATTTTTTCTCTGCTTCTGGAAAAAAAGTGGACACTAGTAAGAGCAGAGGATTAAAACTTAAAAAGAAAATAGCTGCACTGGAGGAAGGTAGATAGCAATGACTCCTGCTCACCTTTGGATGTGAAATCCATCAGTACTTCAGTCTGCAGTAACTCTGGTTTGCCAGCCTTTAGTACTGCCTTGTTTCGGGGTTCTTGTTTTTCTTAATTTGTTGAGAAATCATCTGTTTTACATGTATCAAGTTTGTATTTATTTACCCCCCCCCCAAAAAAAAACCCCAAAATACTATGAAAGTAAAGAACTTAAACTGACAATTGAAAGAATTTAAATTGAGAAAGTTTTATTGTTTCAGTCTCTGCAGTAGTGGATTTGACTTTGGCTGGCTGACAAACACCACCCAGTTGCTTTCCCTCTCCCTCCTCAACAGGATGAGGGCAGGAATGAGATGGAAAAGCTCACAGATCAAGATAAAGACAGACCTTACCAGTTATCATCACAGGCAAAACAGACTTGGGGAAACTATTTTAATATATTGCCAATTAAAGATAAAGCAGGATAGTGAGAAGAAAAGATAGAGCTGAAAACACCTTGCTCCCACTTTCCATTATTTCCTAGGCTCAACTTTGCTTCTTTCTTCTGAACTCTTGTACACCCCTGCCTCTCTCTGTTCAATGCAGGGGGATGCAGAATAGGGGTTGTGGTCAGCCCATGGCACTTCCTCTCTGCTGCTCCTTCCTCCTCACACTCTTCCCCTGCTGCAGTGTGGAGTCCCTTTCATGTACTTCTCCAGGGTGGGTTCTTCCCATGGGCTGCAGCTCTTCAAGAGCTGCTACAGTGTGTGTCCTTTTCATGGGATACAGACCTTAAGGAACACACTGTTCCAACACAGGTCCCCCACAGGCCACAGGTCCTGCCAGAAAACTGCTCCTGAGTGGACTCATCTCCACAAGCTGCGGAGTTCTCTGGTGTGGATTCTTCACAGGCTGCAGCTTCCTTCAGGGTACATCCACCTGCTCCAGAGGGGTCTTCCATGGGCTCCAGGAAACAAACCTGCACAGTCTTCTCCATGAGCTACAAGGGAATCTGCCCTGGTGCCTGGAACATCTCCTCCCCTCCTTCTTCACTGAACTTGCTGTCTACAGTATTGCTTCTGTCATATTTTTCTGACTCCTCTCGGCTACTGTGCAGATTTTTTGTCCTTTCCTGTTTTCCCAGAGGTGCCACCAGTGTAGCTGATTGTCCCAGTTGTGTCCTGTAGTGGGTCCATTTTGGAGCTGGCTGGCTCTGACACAGGGGAGTCCTTGGCCTCTTCTCACAGACATCACCCCTGCAGCTCCTCCATTGACAGCACCCGGACATGGTCACTCAATACACCGTCTCTTATAAAATGTAGGATCAAAGAAAAACTCAAGTTGAAAGGGAACTCTGGAGGTGTCTAACTTAAGTCCCCTGCTTGAAGCAAGGCTAGCAAGGAAATTAGACAGGGTGCTCAGGAATGGGAATTTCACCTCTCTTTATCAATTAGAAGGAATTAAAACTGGATGGGTAGATGATTTGCAGGAGGGGAGACCAGAGATAAATTTGCAATTCAGACTTAAGCATTACTGAGGGTGGCTGAATGTCATGAAATTGAAAATGTGAAGAGAAATCAGTATTGGCATCCCCACAGTTTGCAGTGAGATGTGTTCACATGACAGCAGGCATGTTACAGCTATCACTAACTGCTTCCTTTCTGCCTTGGGGCAGAATATGCAATGAGAGTGAGGAAAGGTGGAGAGAAAACGTTCCCTAGGGGAAAGACTTCATTTAACAAAATCTGGATCCTGATGGCTTTAGGCACCATTGGAGTGCAAGTTCTAATGACTTCTGTAGGAACCGTTGAGAGCTCCATTTGCAAAGGTAAGGGTCAGGCAGTCTGTAGACTCTGTAAAACTCTGTACAACTGAAATACCTGATGATCTCAGCCTCCATCCTGACCCTTTGCTTTCACAGAAACCTTGCATGTTTCTCTGTGGCAAATCAGAAAAGGTCTTGTACATGACAAAGGACAAAATTATTCACTGGCCATTTCCATTATGCTTTTCAGTGGTGCTTTAGTTACCAGATGAAAACAACCTTTATTAATGTTGAGCACTGAAACCAGAGAATACTTTAAGAGCCCCTATTTTTCTAGTGTGCATAGTTCAGGGTTACTGTGATCACAGGCAATCTGACCCCTGTCATCCTAGGGAATGAGAACAGATGCCTGGCTGAGATGCAGCACTCCCTGGCCTTGGAAACAGGTGTCCTGAGCTAGAAATCTCATGGGAGAGGTGTCAAGAGCTTGATGTGCTCTTTCTATCTTGAACAGAATGGGAAAGCAGAAGTCAGTATCTGTTGCTTATTCACTGGCAACCTTTGAATCTTCATCTCATTCACCTTCTCTTTTTCCTTGCTGGCAGCTGGAGGGGTAAGCACACCATGTCAGAGCTCTGCTGTTGACTAGAGAGGTAGCCATGGATGTTGTGTTACCATAGAGTGGGAATGTGTTAGAGTTGGCTTTGCTGTCTGAAATGAGAGAGGTAGTGAAAGATACTAAGGAGAAAACCTTGCCTGATGATGTAAGTGAGATGCAGTTAAAATTAATATGAAAGCAAGGCCACAGACTTTGCATATTTATGCAATCACTTGTCTGGAGGATATGGCTGTTATATTTAAATTCTGATATTTATTTTAACTAAGCAGAACTGAATGCCATCTGTATTCAGAGAATAAAGACAAAACAAGCCCATGTTGTTGGCTGTGCGTTCTGTAAGCTCTTCTGTGCCATGGGGCTGCAGGGCACCGAGCATCAGTGGTGTTATAAGCCCCATGGGGTATTTAGGTGCTAGGAAAAATAAATTCAATAGTTGGCTTAGTGCTGAATTACAAATTCCACTCAGTGCCAAAGCTTTAATGCTGTTTATGTTTAAGGCTTGCTTTTTGGCTGTGCTGAAAAACAGAAGGCTTGGCTGTTGTAATTTGACAAGAATTAGAAAGGTCCAGATCACTTGGAAACTCGAGGGCTGCAGTCTCACAAACAAAATTTGCTGCTTTTTAAAGATGTTAATATTGAAATAAATGCAGCCTTTATATCATATCGTAACTCTATACTGCAGCACAGTGCCTTGTAGCACTTTTCTTGGCACTGCTTTAATAATAAAGTCTTTGATTCCTTCCTGGTTAGCTGATTGGTCTTGTTACAGTTACTCTAAAGACTTCCATATTGAGATTCAGGATTTGCTCCACAAGAGACTGAATGTTTCTGGACAGTGCATAAATAAATTACCTTCTTTCCTTTGAAATCTTTATCATAATTGCATGATTTGCAGGGGTAATCATGCATGTCATTATAAAGAGGTGATTGTATCTTGTTCAAGTCAGTCAGCTCTCTACTGGCGCTGCAATATATTGGCAACAAATCTCTGAAAGAAAGCTTCCATGAAAAATCTTAAATGTGGCAGAAAACCCAGAGAAATATGAATTAAAGAAGAGACTTTTCAGGAAAATCTGTTTGTAGATTCATTTATGAACTCCACTAATGTGCTTGCTCAATTAAACAATGCTGGTTTTTTGTAATTAGCCGAGGAAAGGAACCAGAAATTTTGTTGAACCATCTTTTATGAGCAGCATGTACTGTGGTCATCAAAGACACATGGATTCTATCAGTGTATGATTGGCTTTTTGACCTATGAGCAACTTGCAGTGCCTGAAGAAAGGTTTGAAAGGGAATGCCTCACACGGCTGAGCCAAACTGCACATTCCTAACATGCTCTAAAAATCACCTCTCCTTTGGTGCAACAGGGACAGTGCAATTCACAATTTATATTCATGTCCTTTCCAGCCATGTTCGGTGAAGGGGCCAAACGGGACAATCTGCTGAAAGACGTAAACCAGCTTTCCTTGAAAACAATGGGGAACTTTAACAGAGATACCAGAAGGCAGTTGGTTATTGTTGTGCTGTTTCCGCAGCCTTGGACCGGTGCCCTGCTCTGCAGGATGACTGAGCTCCACTCGGAGAAACGCCTCCTGCCCTCAGGCATTTCCAGGCTCAGGTTCCAGTGCGATAGTGAGTTGAGTGGGATTGATCCTGAGGAATAAAAAGGAAAAAAAAAAAAAAAAAGAGAGAGAGGGAGAGAGGTGAACGCTTAACTTTAGTAAAGATGCAGCAAGTGAACTTGCCTATACAAATAATGTAGTTGGGAACAGAACGGATAAGAAAATGTTGTTGTTTATGTGTTCAGTCGGCACAATGTGAAAACTCTAAACAACCTGTTTTTTTTAGACAGGACATAAAAGTAATTACCATATTCTATAAAAGTACAAATAAATTTATTTCTAACTCTAGCTTGGTCTATACCTGGTTTTAGTTTTTCATACAAACTTAATACAAACTATAATTCTATATGTTTTTATATTACATCACTTTTACTCTCAGTAGGTGAACAACATTGGTGACCATATTACAGGAGCTATGAGCTATGAGTCTTCTGAGTCACTGCTTGTCTTAGGAGGAAGCTTTCCCAAATCATATGACAAACTCCTTTTCCACCCCAGTAACTGTCTTTACCCTCACAAGAACTCTTAATAAAAAAAAGAACTCTGTTTATTTTTTTTTTCCACACAGTCACCATGAACACTCCTGTAACATATTGTAGCTTGGCAGGTAAACAAGCTGGGCTCCTGGTGTTGTGTGTGCTCTGCAAACAGAGAAAACTAAGAGCCACCCTTCAGGAGAATCATCCTGCACTAGGAAGGCCAGATGTCATTAATGGTTTGCTCTTTCTGACACTTGAAAATGGGACATAAGGTTAATCTTTGTGGACTATGAACCCACTTTTATAATTTTCAGTCATTTCCATTTATGTCAGTTTATGTTATTTCCTCATGTAAAATGTTATATTTTGGTGGGTTTTTCTTATAGATTACAGGTGAATTAACTCTGAAAAATTTTCTTACCACCAGAGAACAGTAAATTGACACAAGGAAAACAACATTAGATTCAACTGTGCCAGAAAAGGAAGCCTAAATTGCTCTGAAAATTATTTAAAATATTTTTGATTAATAATTCACCCTGGTAGGTGAGATATTCTCTCTGCTCTTCAACTAACTGGATGCCCCTACAGAAAACTGAAATAGCCACTACAGAGGAATAAACAAGAACCACAGAAAACAAGACAGTAAGGACACACTGTCAGTTAAGGTTTCCAACCCAAAAATTGTTTGTTGTTTGTTTTTTTAAACATTAGAAGTGCAACATGGAAAACAAGCACAGACTATTGGGTAGTGTTTGTACAAATGCCCTTTTCTCTATAAAGTCAGTTGTGCAGAATCCTCCTTGTTCTCACTGTAGAAGTTGACACATGATTAACTAGGAGTTAATTATTTATGAGGTTGTGTTCTGCCCAGTTTCAGTCATACATGACACAGCAACATGTGCCTAATACCTATATTTGATATGTCAGGCAATATTTAAATACACTCCCTTTATAGTGCTATACCAGTACACCTAAAAGTAGATGACATGTTTAGCTATGCAAATAGTTGAACTTTGTTTTCTGTCTGTTGCACTGTTAAATCTCTAAGGAACCTTGTGTGGAAATAAAGCAATATGGGCTTAATTATAGAATCAAATACAAATGTTGTTTAGACCTTTGGAGGTCTCTAGTCCAACTCTTTGCTCAAAGCAGCAACAACTTCTAAGTTAGATTGGGTTGCTCTGCTTCTCATCCAGCCATATTTCAAAAATCTCTAAGGAAGGAGGTCACACTGGCTCCTTGGAGAACCTACTGAAGTGTTTCATCATTCTCATGGTGATAACAGTTTTCCTTGTATTCAGTCAAAAATCCCTTGCTGCAACTTTCAGCTGCTGTCTCCTGTGCTCCCACTGTGTGCCTCTGAGTTTGTGTTGCTCTACTTTATGACCTCTCTTCAGGAGAATGGCACTTGGATTCTCCTAAACCTTCTCTTACAGCTGCTCTTCTTTTCAGCCTTCACCCACGGTAGCACCCACAGCTTGCTGAGGACATCTTCCACCCTCTGCTCCACATCCATGGGGAAGATGCCAAGTATTTTTAACCTGCATCAAACACTGAGGAATGCCATTCACTCAGGTCAGATTTCAAGCTGGTTCACCCCAACCCTTCAAACTGATGATCCAGCCAGTTTTCAACCACCTTGTGGTCCATCTGTCTTGTCCACATCTTCCTAGCTTTGGATACAACGGTGTGAGATTGTTCTGCCCCTTCTGTGCTTACAAAAGACTTCCATGAGGCTTTGCTCCATAATGTAGCACTGTCTGCTAGGAATGAGGAGTGGCAGCATGGAATGCTGACAAATTGGGATGGTCTCACATTACCCACAGCCACACTCCCTAATACCTGTGAATTCTCTGTATTAGGCTGCTCTAAATGATACTTGGTATGTGCTGCCTTTCTGTGATTCTTCTTAAAGCATTTTTTATCTGGAGATAAGCAGAGGTCACTTGGAAGCTGGTTATTTTACATGGAAAATAAGATGGCTACTCTGGTTGGATCCAAGCTTGGATTAATCTTCTTCAACAGCCTTGTTATGTGAATATTTAAAAATGAAAAACCTATTCATATATGAAGACTTCACCAGCTTAGAGAAGATTGTTTCTTATATAACAAAGATAATTTTGTTTACATATGCTGTTTTTTCATAACAAGAATGATGTAAGGGCTGCTACAAAATATCAAGAGGAAAAGTGTTTGGCTTTTAATATGCACTGAACTAAGCTAAAATTAATTAAGGGTGAAGTTTACTATATGGTGCTTTTGTTCAACTATGAAACTGCTGAAAGATCTTTTCTGAACACAGTGGAGTATCTCAAGAGATTCCTCAGATTCCAGAGAGAAAAAGCAAGCATACTATATTAAATTTAAAAAAGCAAAAAGTAGTTCATAGTTATGAATGATGATATCTATGCTGATGTATTTTAAGGTTTCTTACAGTGATGCATACAAAAAGCTATTACACAAAACCTGGTCTGTCTGAAATTTTATTTTCTGTACCTGACTGACAATTTTTGTGCATTAATTGACCTCTTGTCTATCTTGTCCCAACACTTCAGGAATTCTGAGTCTGCATTTCTCTTACAGCAATGCTGTAAAAGAACAAATGTTATGAAATCTTAATGCTACTATAAAAAGCAGCTGCAAAATCTCCTTGGCTGCCTGAGAGTGTGCCAGATGGTAAAGAACTAGAAGTATAATACATGTCATATTAATCCAGTCAGATTTGAGGGACACATTATGCATCCCACATAAATAAAACACCGCTAAAACTGCCCCTGGAGTGATGAGATTCAGGAATAAGCTGTTCTGTAGCCTCGGGAATATCTCACAGTATCTACAATGCAAAGTGTTTCTAATATTCAGAGCACTCACATTAATCTGGTTCTTTGCCAAGGCCTGACAGCTCTGTGTTGCTACATCTCTCTAGATGCTGGGCCTGTGATAAAGCTAATCTCCTTTTTTTCCTCCTAGGACTTTCACCATTTTTTTTTCTTTAAAAAATAAAATTACAGCCAGCTTCCTTATCAGAAATATAGAGGTGATGAGAAATAAGTACTGTATTGACACCCAAAGCTATTTCCTTGGGACTCAGTTATCCCATCACAGAAAAATTGTGTTCATTTGAAAGGTCACTGACTGTACAACTGGCTGAGGATTTTCCCTGTTTTGTTTGCTATAATTCTAACATCTTGTTTCCTTCATAAACGAAATTTTAACCCTCCTGCTGTGTTAATACACAGAGCCCCTGAGAAGGGCAGAATCATCCATGTCAGAGAGAACCTCAGGAGATCTGTAGTCCAGCCTCCTGCACAAAGCAGGGTCAGCTGTCAAGTCAGCCCAGTTTGCTCAGAATTTTCTTCAGTCTCTTCTTGAAAACCTCTGAGGATGGAGACAGCACAGCTCCAGGCCTCTGCTGCCTGATTTTAGTACATGCTCTTTCTCAGAGGTGACAGAGAAACACAACAAAATCCTTTGGCACATGGGGATAAATCACAGAGATGTGAGCTTTAAGGGGCATTTCCCTAGAAAAGGTTGAACTGGGGGTACATTTCCATAGGTCTGGAGCTGAGGAAATAGGAGGCAGCAGATGACTTCTCCAGCACATGGGCAGGTTCAAGTTAAGATCACATCCACACTGACACATTGTAAAACCTGCTTCATTGCTGGCATTTTTCTGTAATGCCAGTGAAACACATCCATGTATTCTTAAAGAGATGCATGAAAAATTACAGGCAATGTTGCAGAAAATTTGTATCCTGTAATACTGTAAATGGCAACAGCACAAACCAGACAAGCCAAGTAAAATAGAAAGAAGATGCAAATAAAACCGTTAATAGGTGCAGAGATCTCTGAACTGTCCTCCTTCCCCTCTGACATGTCTTTGCTCAACCTGGTGATCTCTTACAGAATAATTTTGAGGCCAAAGTCATTGCACTCAGCTAGACAACACCTGAAACAATAAAGAATTCTCATAGTAGGTTTTGTAGCATTATTAAGAATGGCAATAAGTCTCTGAGGCACTGAGAGAGAAATTTTAAGTCTGTGCAGAGCCCTAATTTGAAAATCCTGATTTGATTTGCATAGTCAGTAGTTGCTTGGTTGCTAATTTCAGTGTAAATTTAGAAAGTGAACTGTCCTGAATGAAAGAAATGTTAGGTCTGTCAGTAAAGATCTTTCACTGCAGATTCCCAGAAGTCTCCTGCTTCATATTATGGAAGAAGGAATATAAAATGAGAAATGCTAACATTAGAGAGACTATGTCAACCTGACTCCCTGAGTTTTGTTCAAAATAAATTCCTCGCCCTATGAATGACCTTGATGATAAGAACATAAGAACTGTATTTAGAGATAAGGAGTTTAAAATCCTGAGAGGTGGTGTTTTTAAATGGACTTCCAGACTGCAAAGAGTTGTCTGATATGTATTAGAGCAGCACAGGTCAAGCTGTGTGTCCTGTCTTCTCTTTGGCTAGAACACACAGTTCTTACTGGACAGAATAAAGATTTCTTATTTATGCAGTTGTGCTTAGCATGGACAGAGAAATCAGAATTGTGGAACTGTCTGGGTTAGAAGTGACCTTTAAAGGTCACCAAGTGCAATCCCCTTGCAATGATCAGGGACATCTTCAACCATATCAGGTAGCTCAGAGCCCTGTTCAGCCTGACCTGAATACTTCCAGGGATGGGGCACCCATCACCTCTCTGGACAATGTATCTTCCTGTAAGCCAGGCAGTGGAAGGCAGCAGTGGACTGAGTTTCAGTTCTCACCTACAGATACTGTTATGCCACAACCTTGATCATAAGCCCAAGAAAAGGATTTAACTATCAATAAACCTGCAGAACATGAGTGATGTCTGTATTCAGTTTCAAAATGAAAATTCCTGCAGACCTTACACCCATCATGGTGAAACTCTGCAGGATGCACAACCCTCCATTAGTCACTGTCTGAAAAGGGGCACAAGCATGAGTGAAAATCAGACTTTTCCATGTTGGTTTTCTGCAGTTGTCCTGTCTTATTTATCTATGTGTGTTGAGGGGGTGGTGGGGGGGGGCTCTTTCTTTAATCTTACCTTTTTGGCCAACATACCTGTAAAATCCCTTGACAATTCAGCTTCAGTTGTGCCTTTGGCTTTCCTGATCCTGCATCTACACATCTGGGCAGTGTCCCTATGTTCTTCCCAGGACACCTCTCTCTTGTTCTACTGTTTGTGCATTTCCTTCTTACACTTCAGGACCAGGTGTTCCTGACTGACCCATGCCATTCTCCTGCCTTCCTTACTTCATTTCTTACACATGGAAATTAAATGCTCTTGCACTCAAAGAATTTTGTCCTCAGAGAGTGCCAGCTCTTTTCAGCTCCTTGAGAGCAGTTTCCCAGGGGGTGCCATTCACTAATTCTTTACAGGGCTGAAAATTTGCTCTCCTGAAATTCAGAGTCCAGACTCTTCATCTGGCCCACATCCCTAAGGACTGAGGTGTCTGCAACTCAACAAGTCACTCAGTTATTTTATAAGCAAGATCACATCAAAGAAACACAACCGGTGAAATTATTTTCTCCCCTTAACAGTCTGGCTAAAACAGAAACACTGTATTTGGAAGGTAAATTAGATTCTATGCCAAGCGAATCTCTAATTATTCAGATATAGCCCTGTAGGTCTGATAAAGTTGAATATATATCAAGAACCACAGTTTTCTCTGCATTAGGCAGCCAGTGCACCTAGAGAGTCAGCAAAGAAACATTTACTGTATTTGTCATCTTACCAAAACACCCCACATATTAAAAGCTAGCATTTCTTCCTCAGTTGACAATATTTTTTAGGAAGAAAATTACTCAAGCTACGTGAATCTCTTTTAGCACAGAGGAATTCTTCTCCACGTGAATGATTCTGTCTCTTAACAGTGACCCCATATAGCGGGTCTCTTGCTTCCAGGGTTCTTGAGATTTTACCAGATTCACATTAGCACCTTTCATCTTGGAGCTCTGTTTTGATAATAACCTCACTGTATCTTTGCTTTGAGTGCTACATGAATTATGAACAAGAATCATCCAGAATTTATAATTGAAGATAGCAGAGAAATCAGAAGATGATCATGATACAGATTAATTTACTAGGGGTGACCTGAATTGCTTAATAGCCTTGGTTCATTTGTAATCTTTTTAATAATATGGTCAAATGCTTGGTCATAGTCATAGGTCAAGCAATGTAAGATGTAGGATTGTCATGTTGGAAGTAATAACCCTAAGAAAACTATATTGTGTTGCAGTGGATAACTAATTAAACACTACACCCTTTCTGAATGATTCATGTATCTGTCTGTCTCTGTTTTAATTAGGTGGGGATATCAGTCAGAAACAGCAATGTGATTTACCACTGAGCATTCAGCAATAATACAGCTTTGCTTTTGGTGTACCCAATTCAAAAATAGTACTGGAAAAAAATTTGAAATTTTTGAGAAAAGATGCACAAAAGTGATCAGGGATGGAGTTTTAAAAATATGAGTTGTATAATCTTTTAGAAATAGAGATTAATAATTTTGAACTCTGCAGAGAGAAATCTTTTAATAGTAAAAAGTCTGTTCAAGCAACAGCCAATGTATGTAACATGATCCAGTGCCAAAGAGCTAAGCTAAAAAGTGAAAATAAAAATGAGATGCCCAACATTTAACAGCGACTGCTAACAATTCCTATGACATTGTCTCAGCTAGAAGTTACTGCATTAATACAGGATTCACTCTGATTCTGTGACCCGGGCTACACAGGCTAAACAAGATTGTTTTAACCATCCCTTATGACCTCAGAGTTCATGAATATAAATCTTTGAACCTTGGATCTCCTTCTAACACTTTGGAGAAGTGATCCCTGAAACTTCCAGGTTTTCAAGAATTTTCTTCTTTAAATCACGGCTGTATGAACAGTTTCCTATATTCTGGGTGTGTGCCTTCCTCAAAATTTGAGACAACCAAATATAATCCTGAGCTTTAACACAAAAATTCAGACAATAAAACCCCCATGAAATAATAAAATCACCTCGTTCTTTATACTTTTTGAGACCTGATTTGACTCCTGAACTGATAAGAAGTTCATGAAATCCTGGAACCATTTAGACAGGGAATGTTTTTGCATTTAAAATACCGGAACACTAGTCCACAAAAAAATGTTTGTGGTTGTGATGAAACTTTATCTCGCACCTCGAGTTTCAGAGAAACCGATCTCTGGTTTCGGGTACTTTATGCTCCGGTCCCGGAGGAATTACATTCTCTCAGTGCAGATCTGCACAGAGCCAATACATACGGAGTGACTCATGGTGTATTTAGATTAAGCAGCTCAAGAAGAAACCTCGGAGTTCCCTGTGCTGTGCCGCTGCTGCTCCAGAGGGGAAACACGGCGCAGCCTGCACCGGCTCTGTGCTTACAGCCCGTGGAAACTGTGACCTGTGGTAAAGTAAAGAGAAAACTCCCGTGTAGTGGCAGTGATAGTCCTGATGAGGTGACACAGTCCTGCTGAGTCACCTGCAGCAAACAGAAGGGAATGGCTGTGCTCCACAAGGAGCCAGACCATGACATCACCCACATCTGACAGGGTGACAGGCAGCCCTGAGGCACCTCAGGCCGTGCTGGCCAACAGCCCCACGAGGAAAACAACCCGTGGAGAAAAATTAACTCGACCTTGAGTCGGGAAGTGTCTTTCGCAGGGGCTGTCCCGGTGAGACACTGAAACAAGGTAAGGAAAGAATGACGGAATGGTTTGGGTTGGAAGAGAACTTGGAAGATCATCCAGTTGCAAGTCCCTGCCATGGGCAGGGAGCAGCTTCCACTAGGGCAGGCTGGTCAGAACCCCATCCAGCCTCGTCTGGAACACATTCAAGAGATGGAGCAATTAAGTCCTTACCTTGTTGCTTAAAACTAGCAAATGTTATAGTCCTTTGTTATGTCAACGTGGAAATCGCGTGACTGTAAATCACAAACCCCATCACTAGTTTTTAACAGGACCAGAGGAATCTCAGCCGCTCAGCCCTGCCCTCAGTCCCTCAGCCCTGAGCTCCTCAGCCCCTCAGCTCTCAGCTTTCAGCCCCTCAGCCCAAAGCCCATCATCCTCCAGCACTTCATCCTCGCTCACAACTCCCAGCCCCTTAGCTCCCACCTCTTATCTTCCATCCCTCAATCCTGAGCCCTCAACATCTCAGACCGAAGCACCTCAGCTCCCGGCCCTCCGGCCCTCCGCCCCCTCAGGGCCCTCACTCCAAAGCCCCGCCCCCGCCCGGCCCACCGCACATCCTACCATTATGATTGGTCACAGCTCCTTAGAGTGACAGGATTATAGCCAATCAAAATGCGTAGAGTATGACCGGCGGGGAGGGTTCCCGTGTGCGGCCCGGGCGCTCCTCCTCACCTCGCGGGGCGGGACCGGGCGGCGCTGAGGGCGGGAAGGCGCCGCTGTCCCGAGGGAAGGAGCCGCTGCCCGCAGGGAAGGAGCCGCCCTGTCCCGGCTGTGCCATGGAGGACGTGCTGCCCTCGGGCCTGCTGGAGATCTGTCTGCTGGTCGGTGCGCCCACAGAGCGGGTGCGGGCGCTGCTCCAGGTGAGCGGGGTTCGGGCGGGCCGTGCCAGTGCGTTTGAGGCTGGGTTTGTCAGCGTGTGGAGCTGAAATGTCCCGACAGAAAGTTATTTTGACAGGCGAACGTCAGCAAAACAGGGAGAATTTGGTAGCGGTGTGAGGTAGCTGCACTTTTCCAAAGGTCTGAGTTTAGATGGAGAACTCACTGTAGGCTTATATAAGCAGGGACAGCAAAACACTTAACGATGCGGTTTTTACTGGGTGTTACTGCACGACCTGTCTCCGCTGGAGAGAAAAGCAAAAGAATAAAGGCTGGTCACTCTTATCCTCAGGAAAACACGAGGTCTAAATCCCTGTGAGCTCAAGTGCTCTGAGTTTGGCGTGACCTGAACCACTTGGATACGGCAGGAGCTGGTGCTTCGGTTACTGCTTTGAATACGTGGTTTATAATTTGTTTATTATTTTCACATGCGGGCTCACAATGACAGCGCTCTCCTCCTGGTTCTGCTCAATTCGAGTGTGCTGATGGGTTTGTTCCGTACCTACGAGCTGCACCGCAGTGGGAAGAGCAGTGGTGCCAGCACGTGCAAAAAAAAGGCCAGACAGCTCCCAGGGATCTCAGTTGCTCTGCTTGAACTTGAATTTGATTGTGCTCTAATAGCTTTAGATAAAGAAGTCTTTGTTGGGCTTGCTACTTGTTCACTGGCTCAGGAGACGGCTTTTGCTGATGTCAGCTTCTTAAGTGATAACAGCCAAGCAGAGGTTCACATTCCAGGATCTCATTCGTGTGTACCTTCAGAATGGGAAAATACTTCCTAAATGTCAGCACCAGACTTTTGAAATCTGTGTGTACGTGGTGTTTTATCAGAAGTGTGAGAAGTGAACCGAAAGGAAAGGGAATTTCTTATTCATTCCAGTTTGCTTAGTTCTCACTGCTTTCTGAAAAAAACCCCTGTGGGGCAACAAATAAGAAATTTGCTACAGAAAGCAGAAGCTGTTCTGATATTCTGATCATACTGCAGGTTCTGAATTGTTTCTTTGCTCCCGATACAAAAAGGTATCAGAAAACAAAGTAGTCCTTTCTTTTGTCAATATGAACTTCAGTAAAGTCCATGCAAACTGTTGCATCACCGGGTTTTCAGTCACTGTCTTAGGGAAAGCTTGCAGATTTACTCCACTTCCTTTTCCTTCTGCAGCACTATCTACATGAGGAGAGTGGAATATGTTTTATGGCTAATTTTAGTGATTGTAAAAAGAAAAGACTTTACTGAGAGAAGATAACATTCTAAATGAAAGAAGTGGATCTCTGATGATATTTACAGATTAAACAGTGGGTAAAATTCTAGATAGTGCTTCAAATCGTGGTCTTCACAGTGTGTTGGTGCATTCTTAACTGCAGTAAACATGGAGTGATAAAGCAAATGAAGTCAGTGGGACAATGATATAACCCACCCCCAGAGTAAGAAAAGTTTTGTATGACTGACCTGTTGTCAATGGGGACTCCAGGAAAAAAAAAGTAGTTTTCCACTGAAGCTCCTGAAAAAGAAATTTCTGGGCTGTCATCCATTTCTTATTCTTATTGCCAAGAAAATTGTCACTCTTTCCATTTGAAAAGATCTAAGGCTGCTATTTTCAGCTAGAGATTTCTTTCTTAGCGCTGGAAGTGTGTATTTTGTAAGAATAAAATGAACAGAAGTGATGCTTCTTTTCCCTACGTTATCTACAGCTATAAAGCTGAGTTTTGGTTTGGCAAGCATGTGCAAGCTGTCTGTGACATGTCTCAGATCTTCAACAGGTTCCATCAGTGGGTTCTTTATCTGCCCACCCCACTCAGTGGTACAGAGCTGTCTCGTGCTATCTGGCCCTGCTGATGCAGAACATTTTTCACCAAAACAATTTTTTCTGCTTCTGTAATGCCTCCCTGGCTGTCAAGGTGCCTGAAAGAAATGAGGTGTGATCAGATTGAGCATCAGTCAGCAGTGTGTGCTTCTTGCAGTGAAATGCACCTGGAAAAGCCCTAGAAGTGAATCCATGGAAATCCTGGGAATCAACAAAGCCAAGTGCAAGGTGCTGCCCCTAAGTCAAGGCAGTCCCTGCTGTTGGTACAGACTGGGTGATGCAGGGAGCCCTGCCAGGGAGGACTTGGGAGTGCTGGTGGATGAGAGGTTGGACATGCCCTGGCCATGTGCACTTGCAGCCCAGAAAGCCAAACATGTCCTGGGCTGTATCCAAAGCAGTGTGGGCAGCAGGTGAGGGAGGAGATTCAACCCCTCTGCACTACCTGGAGTGCTAATCCAGCTCTGGGGTCCTAAGCACAGGAAAGACATGGAGCTCTTGTGGTTGGGTCCAGAGGAGGGCCGCAAAGATTATTAGAGGAGCACTTCTCATATGAGAAAAGGCTGAGAGAGTTGAGGCTGTATGGCTTGGAGAAGAAAAGGCTCTGGGGTCACCTTATTGTGGATTTTCAGTACCTGAAGGGTTTCCAAGAGAGCTGGAGAGGGACTTCTGACAAGGCATGGAGTGATAGAATGGGAGGAACAGCTTTAACTGATAGAGGGCAGGGTTAGATTAGATATTAGGGAGAATTTTACTCTGACGGTGGTGAGGCCCTGGCACAGTTTGCTCAGGGAAGCTGTGGATGCACCATCCCTGGAAGTGCTCAAGGTCAAATTGGGTGGGGCTTTGGGTGGCTCAGTCTAGTGGGAGATGCCCCTGTCCATGGCAGGAGGATTCAAATGAGATGATAATTGAAGGTTCCTCCCAACCCAAGCTGTTGTGTGATTGTCTTATAAGTAACTGTGCAGTGGCCTGCATCATCAGGACTGTGGCTCACAGGCAAAGGGAAGGGATTATTGCTGTTATTGTTATTACTCAAAACCCTTGGGTTCACATCTGAAATATTGTCTGACATTTGGGTACCTTTATACTGGAGAGCTGCTGGCAATCAAGAGTGAGACCAGAAGCAGCTGTGCTGAGGGCTGGGGGATAAGGGAGACAGAATCTCCTTCCCAAGGGACTTCTGAAACTTGACTGGATGAAACCCAATGCAACCAGACCTAATGTCAGCCTTATCATTAGTTTGAGCGAAGTGTTGCACAAGAATCTGCAGAGATCATCGCACAATTGTTTGGGTTGGAAGGGACCTTAAAGATCACCCAGTTCTGATGCCCCTGCTGTGAGGCAGGAACACCTTCCACTGAACCAGCTTGTTCAGAGCTCCATCCAGCCTGACTTTGGACGCTTGCAGAGATGGAGCATCCACAGCTTCTCTGGGCAACCTGTTCCAGTGCCTCACCACCCTCACAATAAAGAATTTTTTACTAATATCTAATCTAATAATGCCCTCTGTTGGTTCAAAGCCATTCACTTTTGTCCTGTTTGTCCTGCCCAATCTAATTTTTCTGAGGCTTCATACTTTCCCTGTCTAATTATTTGTTAAAGAAACCAGTTCTTTCATGACATTCAAAGTGAAATTAACTTCTTCCGTGATGGGAAGAGGAGAATGAGGTCAAGGAAACACCAGATAGCTGAAGTCATGCTCTGATTTGTGGTTTCAACACACTACTGTTTGTGTCTAAATAGTGCAGTCATTGTAAAAGTCTGTCTTTTATCAGTGTCCTTTACAGCAGTGCTGTTACAGAAACACCATCAAGTGGGGATGGAGTGAAATCCCCACTGCTGTTGCTAAGAAGCTGTGTATGATGCAAGGAGATTTGGTGGCAAAAAGCTACAAAAGGGAAGTATTTCAAAGTGAAGAAATAACACTAGCAGCAGAAAAGTTGTTCAAATGTTCAAAGAATAGCAGAAACAAGTGAATATTGTTCTGTTGCTGCCTCTTCACTATCCCTGAACTCATGGAGTAAGAAAATGTGACTTTGGCCAAGACATTAATATGGGCTGACTCAAATGCTGGAGACTGAGTCAGTGGGTCAGTGACAGTGCTGACAGAGCTGTTCTGTAGGGAAAAGTGGTGTTTAATGTCTCTGTAGTAGTTCAAGACATCAAGGATCTGCCATTTCAGGAGCTGTTAGGCTGTGAGGCCATTAAACTGCTGGCTGCCATCCAGCACTTCGGAGCACAGAGATGCCTCAGTTTAAGTCACGGATTGCCCTGTCAAAGCAACTCTGTGTGAAAACCTCAGCAGGGCAAATCTGCCAAGTTGAAAATGCTGCTGCTGGAGTACTGTCTGTGTTTTTCTTGCATAACAGCCTCAGGGCTGAGCCTTAATTCTTAATTTCCTCCTGAAATATTTAGCTGTGTGTTAGTTTGAGAGTGATAATGGTGAATTTATCTGTGTTTCCAGTTTTTTCACTACCTTTGTTAGCTGCCAACTAAGGAAGTAACACTTGACGTTCCTAGCATGTGAGGATGTGGCACTCAGTACCCCAAATCATGATATGCTTTTTAAAGTCACTACTATCTTTTGACTATCCCACTGGATACTTACCTGAACTTTTCCACTCCAATTTACTTCTAGTTCAGGCTCTTTGTTCATTAAAAAGTGTGTTTTTTCACTTCTTATTTTTAGTGAAGTAGTTTCTTTAGCATATCCTGTTATAAACAGAGTTTAGTTTATGGAATTTAAGAGACCATAACTAACATGTCATGAAGCATTCCTTTACATTTTTCCTATGATGCTCAAATGTGGAAAAGAAAACTATTAGTGGACATATCTGCTGGGATGTAAGAGCTGAGACTTCTGTCTCAAAACCTGGACAGTGGAAGATTGGCAACAGAGCTTTCTATGTTGTAGTTTTTTTTTCTTTTTCTTTTTTTTTTTTTTTTTTTTCCCCCATAGGGAAATGATGGGTGAGGCCAGCGCTGGTTCTCAGGGAGCATCTTGCATCATATCTGGTGATAAAAGCAGCATGTATGCTTTACCTCTTCTGACTTTGAAGATGTTTGCAAAAAGTTAAAAACAAAACAACTTTTTACCACAGTGGGGCTCGCCTTTCCTGTTTCCAAATATCCGTTGGTTAAACAAAGCGTTTGCTTGTTTTTTTAACCGTGGAGGAAGAATTGAAATTGCAATGAAGTAATTGGAAATGCAGCTACTTGGCTTGACTGTATGGTCAAGAATACAAAAAGTGCTCCACAGTATGAGGAAATCTCTCTGATCACTTCCTGCCCAGCTTGTCATTGCAGGGCAGTGAGGGCTTTCAGGCCAGTCATACTTTGTAAAGCTGCCTACAAAAATGTTGTAATTTCATACATGCTCTTGGGATGCCTGTTACACTGAGTGATCAGTATATGGAGGGATTCTCATGGCTTCAGTGTCTTACAGTTGTATTTATTGTAACAACGCTTGTAGTTTTTAATTGTTCTTTGTTAATTGCCTTATAAAATTAAGTGTTGTCTTGTGAAAGTCTGTGTTTGTGTTGTTTAGGGTTTGGTTTTGGTTTTTTTAAGGTGCATATTATTTGTTCTGAGTTGAAAGAAAGCTTTTCCTGAAGTCAAACAATGACTTATCTAAGAGGCTCAGCTGTTTCTGTTTCTTTTCATTTATTTACTGCCCATTTTTTTGTTGCTGTTGCCAGTGTTTATTTTAAATATAGTTTAAGTATATCTTAACACTGAAAAGGAGGAAATATGGTATTTGATATCTGTTAGTTTCTTTTGCCAAAGACATAATACTGATATGGGACATTTTGAATGATGGATTCCTTGCCTGCTAAAAATGCCCATTTTCCTTGCATTAACTTGCATAAAGCAAAAACTTAAAAGGAAAAATCAATTATTTAGGAAGCAGAAAAATATATTTGACACCCACAATTTTAGGGGTAGAAGAAAACCAAGGTAAAAATTACGAAAAAAAACCCCCACATATCAGGATAAGTGTCATCTTAGAGTTTGGTTTTTTTTGTTGTTTTTTTTTTCTATAGGGCACTCAAAGAAAACTCAGAAATCTTCCTCCCCTTGATCCAGAAGTTCTTTCAGTATTTGTGCCTCCGTTTATCAGCAGAGATGATGTTCAGATGATTTATGCTGGTAATAACTTGAGCAAAAGCAAACGCCGCTCCTTCCGAAAGAAAAAAGAGAGACCCAGGGTTGAAAATGGCAAGGGCCTCAACGGGGAGCAGAAAGCACCTGACACAGAAGATGTGACAGTTCCAAAGGACATTGATCTTATTGCTTTGCCACAGCTCTGCTTCCCAGGTACATCAGGGTTCACACTTCTTGTTGAGAACTGTAAATATTAATGTAAATATTTCTTGACCCATAATTCAGCCCTTAATTTTTAGCCCTTGTTGGTAAATCTTGGTTTGAGTGAAGTGCAAATGTGCACACACTTGAAAAATTATTTTTCACCCCAAAATTGCTGAGTACTCTCTCACTTTATATTTTGATATTTTGATATGCCTGAAGTAGTGAATATTTCCTCCAGGTTTAATTGGAGAAATTTTAATATGTATGTCATTATTGAAGACCTTTTTAATATCTTGTGGAAAAAAGTTATTTAAACCCATTTCTTGTATTTTGCCTCTGAAAATGCAGAGTAATTTCATTTTTGCTTCTTCAGTAATGTGCAGCTTACAACCTCTGTAACAACCCTTACTTCAAATGGACTGTATATTACATTTTAATCCCTTAAAATGAAGCATTTCTCTTGAAATGAAGTGGCAGTGTGCAGTATTTGTCATGAATTGTCTTTCACACAACGGTAGTTCAATATATGATTAAAAATATGGTTGCTGCCTTCATTTCAGGAGGACTTTATGTAACTTCTGAATTAAAAGAGGACCACATCCATTTCCTGGTCTTCACTGACGTCTGTGGTAACAGAACATATGGAGTTGTTGCGCAGTACTACCAATCTATGCAAGTATGTTATTTAACTCGTTCTTCTATTAAAATTTATTAAAATATATAAAAGCAAAACACTTCGAAAATAATGTGAGATTTAATTTGTCAAATTCGTTAACAGGTGTATTTTTATGTTAGGAGGAGTACAGGACAAATCATACTTTTATGTTGCCATTTTAAATGAAGTACTTTGGAACACACTGCATTGGGAAAAATTGTTATGGACTCTATTTAGGAGATTTGGATATTGAGGAGCAGACTTTATCCCCTGGGTGTTTTTTTGATAAAGAGTGTTCTTTCCAAACAATGAAAGATGTTCCTTCTAAATACATTTTGTGCTGAAATTCTCTTGAATACATGTTGTTTAAGTTTCGTAGGCTGACAATTTTCTGAAGACCTAAAGGGAGATAGACATCAAAATCCCTTTGAACTATAGAGGGAATTGGATATCACATCTCTAAAGTTCTCAAGAAAATATCTGCCATAAATTCATGATTAACATAAAGTCATTAATGTGCAGTTTTCTTGCAGGATGGCTCCACCTCCTCAAATGGGCAGGGCCCTTGGGAATCCGTGCAAACTGGGAAGGTGCCTGCCTGCTTTGTACCCTGTGCTGTTTGTGTTATATCCAGATACCCATATTTTAGTGCCCTCAAGGATTGTCTCTCTTGGTAAGATTTTCTCTCCTGTGTGTTTCTGCTGGAAATGACTGCAGGTTTTTAATACCTGAATTTGCTTGATGTGATCAGGAGAGCTGTGTGATGCTAAAGCAGTGGTTAGTTTTATGTTAAGGTTGTGGGGGAGAAGAAAAGAAGACATGCTATGTCAATGCTGCCCAGACAGTAAGTGGAAATTCTGAATACCAAGGGTATTAGTTATGATGTTGTCTTCATTTTCTTTGGGGGTTTTTGCTAATGTGTAGGGAATGGATATTTTACAGATGTTATTGGCTTTTGTTTGGAGTGGTTTTTTCCACTCTTATAAAAATTGCTTTCAAAGCACAAAAAGCTTTTTATAAAGCACCAAATAAATGTCATAAGAACGTGAACATATGTATTAATAAGCAGTTAATGACACATTAGGGAAATAATCCAAGTCATTTGAGGAAGTAGAGTGGTTACTTGGATGTTGTAGAGCTAGGAAAGAAATTCTTATGATACACTGGTTAGAAACAGTCAAATACTCTGCAGTGTAGATGATGTAAAAGCTAAGTGAACATGGATCTATATTATTATTAAGTAATTTCTCTTATTTTGAGGTTACTTTACTGTTAAATTGTTAAGATCTATTTGCATCTATTTTGGATTAAAACCTTCTCACATCAGGGAACGTGCCTGGGTACATGGGCCATTACTGTGTGTCTTCACTTGCAGACCTGTTGTCCAAAGGCAGAAGAGGTTTTCTTCACTAAATTTCAGTCAAGGTTTCTAGAGTCAAATCTGAATTCAGTTGCAGGTGTTTGCTTCTTGTACATAGGCTGAAAGATGTTGGGGTTCTAGGTTGGAGCTTGAGTCTTCCCCTTTGTTCTGCTGTTGCTCATACCCCAAGCAGATGAGCAAGGGAGCACTTCCTGGGTGCCAGCTGAGGTGCATCCCCAGCCCCTCTCCTGTCTCCAGCCCAAATGAGACCTGAGCACTCATTTCCCCAGCCCATGCACCACTTCTTCCCTGTGCTGTGGATTTGGATCTTCTTGGAGTGCTGACTGGCTTTCCCTGGGCTGCATGAAGAGAGCCCTGGAGGAGTAAAGCAGTGCCTTCCTCCTGGGCATTTTAGACATTGACTCCAAAAGGCTGTGAGATCAGAAATTAGTCACTGTAGCAGCCCTTTTAAGGGCATGTACCTCTGCTCTGTCATTTTTAAAGCATTAGTGAAGGGGTTTAATGTGGACAAGGCACTTCAACATAATGGAAACAGGGTGTGCACAGGTCAGTGTGAAATCAAAATAAATGTTCAGTGAAATAAAAAGGAAGTGTTTGTTTTCCTTTCTCCTTTCCTGCCCAGATCACTCCCCCCCCTCCCTTTATATTTAAGTGAATTACATCAGCCCTTGGTATTGCAGGAACTGATTCACTGCTGCCTTTTATAAGTCTCAAATCTCAAGTTGTGCTAATCTGCATATGGAACCCTTCCAGCTGCGACTACACCTGTGGCTACTGTTTCCATCCAGCTTTTATAGTGGGGTTCCTGCTGCTTTTCTACTGTGAGCTCAGCCTGTGAGAGGACTTACCTCACACCAGCTTTCCACTGGGTGGGAAATGGATTCAGTTTGACAGTTACAGTGCTCATCAGTGGTTTATGTAGAGTATTCATAAATGAGTAATTTCTTCTCTGAAGTGAGGCATCTCTGAGCTGGGAGAAGCAGTCAATTAGCAAATGGATTTTAAAAGAGCCCACTGAGGGAGAAGTGGGAAAATCTTCAGGACAGCCATGGAAAATTCCAGCTGTTGTGAAAGTCTTTCTAGTTCTTGTATCTATTTAGAGGAGACAGTAACCAGATAGAATTACCCCTCTAGATCTGCCTCTGCCTCTGGCTGGGTGTTTTAAACTTAATAACTATTTAAACATTATAATGAAACACCTCTGCCTTGATCTCATATTGTAGGGTTTGGCACCTATTTAAAGCATTAATGTCTACAGATGGCTTTTCTCTTTTGAGTCTGTATTGGTTTCTGAGAGGAGTTCAGTTGATCTGTCCAATCTGAGCTTCAAGTGATTTGTAAATATGTGAATAATTATAGGGAAGTTCAACAGGACAATAACTTTCCATGCTAGTCTTGTGTGTTGTCTTGGTCTTTTAACTGGGGAGTTTTTCACACAGCTGCACTGCTCTTCCCCTTTTTGCTGTTGTGTCTGTGAGATGGGAGTGTGTGCAACTGAAGGGGGGTGAATGCCAGTAACAGAGCTGAATTTGGTGTTGGCATTTCCCACAGTGCTGTAAACTTAACTGATTAGGTTTCCATTAAATTTTATTCTATTTTTTTAAATTTTCTTTTTCTTGATAGTATTTAATGGCTCATTTCAGAATGTCTGCCCTTCTGGTTTCAGCGGTTTTGGAGTTTTTTTTTTTAGAAAAAGTGTTTCACTGTGCTAGAGTACACTAGGGTGGAGGGGAGGAAAGGGGTGGAGAGGTACAGGTTTTCCTTATTTTGGTTGTACTACTGAAATGTTTCCATGTGGCATGAAACAGCTGCTGGGCTGTGTGGCTGTTCTGAATGCAACGTAAACAATTGCAGCCAAGACCTCTATGAGATATTTTGAGTGTAGTGCCCTGTACAGCTGCAGATGTTCAGACTTTTTGGGACATTACAAAGCACTGACATTATGTTTCTGTAAACCAGAAAGGGACTTACTGTGTGTCATCAGGTGACCAATGAGTTAATAATCTAATTAAGTGTTCTCGTTGCTTGAATGTACTCAGGTAGCAGTGCCTCTTATACTTAACAAATAATAACACCTTCAACAGCACACTTGTATCCTTGGTATGCTGCAGAGCTGTTTTGCAGGATGCTTCAACTGATTAATCATTCTCCAGGCAGGAGTTCTGAAAGCATTTGCTGGTGGACCTCAAGCCACCTATTTCTAGTGTGTAGCCCTTTCATTGTGTTACCTAGTGCAAGAATGCTGTTGCTCCTGAAGATCTGATGTTGAAGTGGCATTTAAAGGGGTTCTGCTTCCATCCAGGATGATTTTTTGCAGCAAAAGGTTACTTTTTCCTCTAGAATTCTGTGCATAGATTATTTTCTTCGGTACCTAAGTGCACAGAATTGCTTATAGTGAGGTGGAACTTGTTTTTCGTCAGAACAATCATCAGAAGTATTTTTTAATGTAAGTATTCCTAGATAAAGTCCTGGTTCCTAAACTTTTTCAAGTGGCAGAGTAAAAATCACAACTGAAAACTGAACCAAGCTGAGATGCATAGGCTACATCAAGCTATAAATCCAGGTAGGTGCTTTGAACTGCAAGGGAATCTGCAAGCTGTCATCATCATAATGAAGGTCTTTGTATTCTATTAATTTTGTAACTAATTTCCATATTGCTAGCACTCAATGCTTCCAAATCCAGAACATTTTGTGTGGGGTGTGTCTGCCTTTCTCCAGAGCAAGCAGATGTGCACCTAAATGGTTTCACAGCACCATTGTGACTGTTGGATTATTCTACATTTTTTGAAAAGGTTCAGTTTAACTTGAGAGGTTTTGGCACTTTGCACATGTAGTATTACCTCAATCTGTTATACTGCATGAAAAGTGAAATATTCCTGGCAGTAATCTCCTGGATGAGCTCCTGTCTTGGATGGATGAATAGGCTCCATTCAAACAGTAAATCTTCCAGCCTCTGTGTTCGTCCTTTCAGCTGCCTTGAGAAAAGGTGGGAGTGTGCAAATATCTCCCTGCACTGAGGCAGTACAAAGGGCCTATTCTGAGCTACTCTTGCTTTCTGAAACACCTGTCTGTGGACAGTTAATAGCAGTAATGAAAGGTTCATAAACTCCTTAGCTCTCCACTTGAGTGTTTCAGAGATTACTTCATTTATTTCTGCAGACGTTTGCAGTGCAGAGCTGTCAGCTGCTGTTAAGCTGCATTAATGGGGCACCATGTCCTGAACAGGGAACTCTGAGTCTCCTCTCTGTACATCTGCTGCTTTCTCTGTCATGTTGTGTCTGTTGTGACATTTACTGTCTTGGTAAGAGCTTTTTGTCTCAAAGGAAAGGAAAAAAAAAAAAAAAAAAGGCAGGTCTGCTTACTCTGTTTGGCCAAATCTGAGACATCACTAATTGTGACAGAGTATTTGTTTAAATGATTGGTTCAACTGTCTGATTTTCTTTGATAATTCTTAAATTCCCCTTTCTCTGCACCCCTGAAGAGCTGATGGACTTTTTAGGAATATTTATGTAACAGCCCAGGGCTTTCTTCAAATAGGAAAATAGTGAATTTAAATATTTCATTTGAAAGGCCAGTAATATATAACAGAATATGTTTGGTTTTTTCTTGAATCAAAATGATGTACACAAATGTGGTGTCCTGGACACTTATATATCTCTTAACCTATTCACTTGCTTCCTTCCTGAAGAGCAAGTGTTCTTCTGTAGGAAGCCAGTAAAGCTGCAAATTGAAGTAAAACCTCCAGGGAGAAGAAAACCGTATTCAGTTCCTAGTTTCTATATATATAGATTTGCAAGCCTAGATTTCTGATTTTGTAAATATTTGGGGTTTTTGCTATAAATGTGCAAGTGAATCTTCTACTGAACAAAACACCCTTTGTGTGACCACAAATACCTAACCTGGTAATTGATACATTTCAGAAATGCTGTGGGAATTAGTAGTTTTCAGTCTTGATTGTGTGTATATTAAAATGTAACAGAATTTATTTGGTGTACAATATAAAGCATGTGACCTTTGCTAGGGTAATACAGTTAAAAACCAGAAATATTTAGCAGGTTTGTACAAATGTTCTGATTCTTGGTGTGGGCAGGAGTGGCAGCAAAGAGCAGCGTTCATACAGGCCTAAGCCTTATGCTAACTATGGCACTTGCTTCACATTCCTCTGCAGTCAAACTCAGGTCTTCAACCTCTTTTTCCTCTGGTGCTGTTTTCCATCTCTGAGCTGGTGTCTGATGCTTGGGATGGAGGAGCAAAAAGTGTTGATGCTGTGGGTGTTGGTTCCTCAAGCAGTCTTTTGAAGACACTTGCTGTAGCTACACCTCACCATCTCACCTCACACATGGTTTCCTTTGGCCATCAAGCCACTGTGCTGTGTCCCCTGATGGATATAATGCAGCAGTATTTTATGCATGGGAGTACAAAAAACTCTGCTTCTGACACAGAAGCATCATTAAAATTTAATGAAGCTGCTCAAGTATCTAATAAATTAGAAATTAATTAGTTGAAATAATAGCTTCATTACTCCTAATAATTTTTTCTAGATTATCAGCAGAAAGAGTTTTTGTGTTTGCATGTTACTATTGATAAGTAATTTCCTATCATTTAATTACAGCTTACTAGTGCAGCTACGACCTTTGAGGGATTTAGATGTCGAGGAGCACATAAAAGAATTTGCAGCAAAGCTGTTTTTAATCCCCAGCCCCCCACCAGGATCACTCCACTTGGTAATTATTCCTCTGAATTTCATAATGATTTTAACATTATGTCTTCTAAGGTACTAAGGTGCTGTTTTTAATAACCTGGGTGACATTCATGAGTGTCAGGTCAGAGATTACTTGGTGATGTGAAACTGATGTCAATACCTGTGCTTTAAAAATCAGGCTATGCATTATTAGTAGAGAAGAGAACAGTGTGACCAGGATTCAGGCTGGAGTGCTGGCATACCAGTCATATTCTTTAGTTTTCAATACTCCTCTGGGAAGGCTTTGCTCATGCCAGCTATTTGTGGTGTGAGATGATGCCTGGGCAGGTCAGGGAGCAGCAGAACAGTGTGCAGTGGATGAAATCTTGAGTTGGCTGCTGCCTGGATAAGACCAAGCTGAGAGGGGAAACTCACATCAACATTTGTATTCAGTGCTGTGTATTTGTTCCTTTCTGACCCTTCCCAAGTTCCAGCCAGATGTCAACTGGGTCAGTGATTTCAGCACACACTGTTAGCTACTGCAGTGGCTTCTAGGGAAGCAGAACTTCAGCCAAGGGCTCTTCCTTAGCTGCTTTCCTTGACCCTGGGATGAGGGGTTAGGAGGGGAGGAAAAATAGCATAGCTGGAAAATATCTGGGTGTTTGGCTAAACCAGCTGTGAGTGCTGAAATGTGCAGCACGTGCGGGACCTGACCCCCAGAGATTTGAGCTGAAGTATCTGAAACACAGAGAGACCTCATTCCTTTTGGCTTGTTTTATTTTCTTAGCATGACAACCTATGCTTATGTATTTTGTTCATATTTTTTGCTGTTTCCCGTATGAATTTTATCAATAGTTTTGGTTTCCCTGTTGTATCTACAAATATAAATTCCATTATTTTGTTATGCTTATATTTATTTTGTTATGCTTATATTTGCATTTATTATGCTAGAATAAAGCAAGTTTAATTATGTTACAAGATGTTTTAAAAAAATGTACTGGCCAATCACTCTATGAGAATGAGAGGAGACAAGAACACATTAATCTTTCAAACTACTCATTATGTCTTAATATTTTCCTCTCTTTTTATTTTACTTTTCTGCAGTTTGCAAATACCTGTCTTCTTGCTCTGAAATAAAGTTAATATTTTGTAGTTGGAACTAAAATCCTGAATTAAATGTGCTGTGGGAACATTCTCATTAAGGACTAAACAGAAACCATGTGTTATTTCTGTTTCTGCATTACCTGTTATAATGCAGGTGTTTCATATGAAACCACTTCAAATAATAATTCCTTCTCGAGAGGATCCAGACAGTCCAATTATTGACTTGGATCTCCATCTTCCATTGCTGTGTTTCAAGCCAGAGCAGGTGCTGCAGGTAAAACTAACTCATACTTCTAAATGTTTGAGAGATTGACAGTATTGGTAATTTGTAGTTTAGGAAAAAATAACCCAAGATGTTTATTTACTCAAAAAACTTTATAAACCCAGGAATTCAGAATAGTCTTAATTCTGAATATTGGAGCTGTGGGAAAATAAACTCTACTTAAGATACTTTGTTATTGATAGACCTGATTAGATTAGGAGTATTACATTTCTTTGCCTGTGGTCTAGAAATAGGTGCTAATTTTTTTAAGAATATATTTTAAAATGTAACTACTCAAGCCAACTGACAGATTTTATTTTGAATTTCCCCTATATGCATTTCCACAAGATTTGTAATAATTTTTTTCATGTTTAAGAAAGGAGCCTGTGGGAAGGATTGATGACAATTGGCATTCTCATAGAAGTAAGGTGTAAATGGTGTGGAAATACAAAAAGCTATTTGCAAAGAATTTTTTTCAGTGTTTCACAGAATCTTACAATAATGTAAGCTGGAGTGTCCTTTGTAGGTTTCCTGATCCAATTCCCTGCTCAAAGGCCACCTGTGAAGTTAAATTAGGTTGTTTAAGGTCATCAGTTTTATCTGAGCTACTTTCTCTAAGAAAACTCCTCAATCATGAGAGCTGGCAGCTCTGCCTTATCTTTTTCGGGTTTTGCCCAAACATGCATGTTATGAATAAAAGTATCTGAAATCCTAAATGGTGCAGCTGATGCATCTTGAAATGGGCATGATTTCATTTTATAAATCTGTAAGGTGACTACTAAAAATGAGAATTTTGACGTTGACTCTCACAAGCGAATGAAATATTTGCATTTCTAGTGTGTTCTAAATACCTCTTTGCAAACATTTTACCTTCTGGCTTTGTTTTCCAGATCATGACCTGTATTTTGACTGAGCAGAGAATTGTTTTCTTCTCTTCTGACTGGGCTCTGCTGACACTCATTGCTGAATGCTTTATGCTGTACCTTCACCCCCTTCAGTGGCAGCACACTTTTGTGCCCATCCTATCCAGGCAAATGCTGGATTTTGTGATGGCTCCAACATCTTTCCTCATGGGATGTCATATTGATCATTTTGATGAAGTGAGCACGGTATGTTTCACACCATTACCACTCTTTTTTTTTACTTGCAGTGCATTTATCCCCTTCCATATTAGGGCATGTGAGATTACTAAGTGTTTTATGTATTGGGATTAACGTCTGTTAAGGCAATTGCATTTATTTTTCTTGAATGTAATTGTTTATTTTTCTGTACAATTTTCTACTTGTGGAAAAAATTTCAGTCCTTTTCTGGCTTACTTCCTTGATGAAATTAATTGTCTGAGAAGTATGTAAATAAGAAGTAAATATTTTTGCAATAAATGTACAGTCATTCTATTTTCTTTTGTTAAAAGGAAGGTGAAGATTTAATTCTAATTAATATAGATAATGGAGATATTTCACATTCAAAAATGGTTGAAGAGGAACTTGAGATTCCAGATGTTCCAGCACAAGCAGCAGAAACTTTCATAAAAAGGTAAGAATATCTTGAAGATGTGTCTATCTTGGAGCATCAAGCATGGTTAATGCACTAAGTTTTTTATTTTGTACTATTTATTATTATGATATTATTTCATTCATATAAACCCCACTGTATTTTAAAAAAGGGCAAATTGAAAATTTCACATAATTGGTATGGAAGTGGCTTAAGCAGTCATAATCACCAAATAATTCTGCAACAACTGGAATGCATGTTTCTTTTTTATTATTGATGCAGATTATATTCTGAACTTTACAAAGAATACTTGAGTGCACTGTGATTTAATTGAGTGGGGCTCCCTGGAATCTTGTTAGCCTGTCAGCACTTGTAAATCAATCTTGCACTTCTCTGGCTGTAAGATGCATAGGCCTTAATTACTTTTTTTTTTTTTTTTTTTTTTAAGGTATGAAAAAATTGTTGGTGTTAGGATGTAAGTTAATAGTTTTCTTCTGTCTGTAGAGTGGAGGGTCTGCAGCTGCACTTTGATCTGGAGCTCTGCCATCTCCGAGCCAGCACAGACCTTGGTGAGCTCCAAAGCTGCAGGAGGGCTTGGCAGCAGAAACTGAACATGGATGTGCAGCAAACCATGTTGCAGTTAATTGTTAATATCTTCAGGTAAGTGGGTGTGGTATTTTCTATAATAAGAGCGTGTGATACAGGTTAAGGCCCTTTAGGCATCAGTGGAAGTATTCTCATTTTGTCTTACTTTACAGATATTTTGTGGAGCTTAGGTTTTGTTAGGGAACATGAGAAGGAGGTCCTGTAGCCTGATGGAATAGAAGTCATTGGTTTTGATGTATATATACATTACTAGAATATTTTAGATAAAACTCTTCTACTTTTGAGCTTGTCTTTTGTAGGAAGAGTTCAGAAAGAGAAGTGCAGTCCTTGGAAAAGCTTAGGGCCTAGCAGGGATATCAATCAAGTGTTGGTCCCTCTTGTTAGAGGCACATGAATGCAAACCAGGACAGGGTAGAAGAACTGAAAGCAGGAACAAGAGTTCAGAACACCTGAGTATGTTTGGACTGAGAATGGATGAGATCCCTGAAGAGTGCAACACCTGAGAATGAAGGAGGGAGAGGAGCTTAATGTTTAAGCTCAAGGGCAAAGTGTTGGCATGAGAAGGGACAATTGGCCAGGAGCTGGACTCATTGATCCTTGTAGGTCCCTTCCTGCTCAGGGTATTCCATAATTCTATGGTAAGAAATGTGGCGTACTGGCTATGTTTGGGACTGTCATTTTAACAATGATGTGGCCTCTTGCTGGAGGTGGTTCTTCCCTTTGGATCAGTTACTGAATTGCTCACAGGAATTCTCCTTGTTACTTTCAGTCAGAAGGAGCTGGGTTAATTTACAGAGTCCAAATACCAGGTGTCTGTTACTGGATCAGCTTAAAGGAGTGTTCCTGCAGGTGTCTGGACCCTCCAAGAAGGACAGTAGCTGCTGGGTGTGGGGAATAGAACAGCCTTTACAGATAGCTGATTATGGAGTCTGAAATGCATTTATTTCCACTGTGGGATTTTGTGGATTTCAGTGTTTGGCAACAATAATTCCAGACAAAGATGAGGAGAAATGCATTTTTGCTCATAACAGCTTGAACTCTTTAATGCACTAAACATTTGGCTGCATAAAATGAGCAGATGCTTTGCTCTCTAAGAGATAATGTGTATCACAAAGGGGTTTATTATTTTGCTTTCTTTCTTCTTTCCTTCAAACTTTTTCTTTGTTCTTTTTTTCAGCCTTATTTCTTCTATCTCCTAATTCTACCAGCATCCAGGAGTGAAGGGAAGTACCTTTCTGATGCAATTCTGTCTTCAGCAAAGCATTGTAGTGATTTTGTGTGTGGAGGTTCCATGTTTAAAGCAGACAGTGCTAAATTATACAGAATTACCTAGAACTGTTGACCATATCTTTTCCTGACCCCATATGGTTGGATAAACTTTAAGAAGATGTTGTAAGAATCCTGTTTTTCAAGTGCCTGTTACAGATGCAGTGTGATGGGACAGTGTGAGGTCAGGTCACATTTTTCAATTGCCCATGATAGGTGCACTTGTCTTTTGTGCTCCAGTGGGTTGTGTGTGATTCAGGAACTGTGTATGTGAATGGATGCTCCAGGATTGGAGCCTAAGTCATGATTTACACAGATTCTCATTCATGCTTTACTAAGTCTTACAGAGTATATGTGAGTTTGGCAGCAGATAGACTGCCTTACTTGTAAGAATTTAAATTCTTTTTTCTATGATTTAGTAACACAGACTTGTTCATTAAAACTGAGTTTGCTTTCTAATACTGCAGCTCGTTTCTGTTTTGTCTTCTGATGCTGCAGCATATTTCTAGTAGTACCAGTGGACTGCTGCTATTTCAGAACTATGACTTGCTTACCAATCTCCAAGCAGATTTATCTATTTATTTATTTTTGTCTCCAGGGAGGTGAAAGACCATCTAAATTATGAACACAGAGTGTTCAACAGTGAGGAATTTCTAAAAACAAGGGCAATAGGAGACCAGCCGTTCTACAGAAAGGTAAATTCAGTGCTGTGATTATCTGCTATTAATAAATTTGTATTTTAGGATTAATGCCATATCTGCAATTTAAAGGTAACAAAGTAATAAATCCTGTATGAGAAACAGTGTTTGTTGGATAAAGCTTCCAATGGAATGTTGTTGCAATGTGCAAACATTCTTAAAAGGAAACAGACTTAAAGGAAAATCTTAATATATCCTCAGGAGAGAAATTGATTGGAAATCGTAATGTTATAAATGAAATTGTGCCAATTTTATGAATTTAAATTTAATATTAGTTAAAAACTCAGATGTACATATTTAAGTAGAGGTTTGAGCAGCTGACTCAAATACCAGATAGAAAAGTGGCAGGTTTGCTTTCAGGTAAATCTTAGAAAATTACACACTATGGAGTAGTTACTTCTGGTGTTTTGAATTATATTAAGAAAACTCAAAAAAATCCACTAGAAAGGACTGAGATTTGGAATCTCCTGAACACACAATTGCTGGCAAATTATGCCACCTACTGGAGGAATATTGGAAACTGGAAATCCTAATGCTTTTGGAGATGCTGTTTTACATTGTGCATTGCAAGTGGATTAGTAAAAGGCATTTGAACATATATATATTAGACATGTTGTATTGCCTCAAATCCCATATTTCATCTTGTTTAACTGTGCAGTGATGAGAAGTGGTGGCTTTCCCTCTTTTTAATTTACACCTGGAGTTTTTTGTTGTGTCCTCTATCCTAAAAGTAGCAATTTGACCTTTTTAGAAAGTTAACTCTGGATGACACCACAATAATTACCTGGGCAGGGAACAATTTTGGGGATTACCAGAAGAAGATATGATTCACTTGTCTTTTCAGTATGATGACATAATGTTAATTAGAGTACTCCCAAATTCTTATTCCAAACCACAGACAGTATTATCAGCACTTGGTTTAAGTAGAAAAGATAATAATAAACTTGTAACTCTGTTTTGCTCTGTTTTGCTCAGTATTCCTCATTTTTGTTTGGTTTCACCTCTTGGAGGGCAGTTTGAGATTACTGTTTGCCACTATACAAGTATCATCAAAGTCCAGAAAGTGAATGCAAACTTAATTAATTTTCTCTTGAAGCTTTTAACCTTTTTATTTTTCTGATTTCTAAATTGGAAGGTCTGAGTTTTGCTTGTGTAAAGGTAATAAAAATTATCAAGACATGCTAATAAAAATGTAAATTTATAAATGATCGACAGTTAACTCCTTTGTGTCTCACAGGTTTTAGAGACCTACATGTTTCACTCATTCCTTAAAGCTCGTCTGAACAGAAAGATGGATGCTTTTGCTCGCCTTGACTTGAGTACCCAGTCTGAAGAGGATAGGTAGGAAGAGTTTTCTCTGTTCTTACTTTGGTTTTGAATCTTCTGGTGGTATCAGTGATAAAAGTCCTTTTGTCTCTATTGGTATGAGTTTAGGTCATCTACAAATAAGATTATGATTAATTGTGAACTCATTTAATTATGATTATTGTAAAAGGATTACATGAACAGATGTTGAAATTGTAGATTTAATACTATTATACAAAAAAGAAAAAAAAAACAGGCAGTAATTTAGTGTGTATGTGTGAGTTCTGAAGCTAGTGATGTGCTGTTTTTATTTTCCTCAGGTTAGATTTGATGTTTCCCACCCCCAGAAGGCTGACAATAGAGAAAATGGCTTCCAAGCGCATGAGTGCCGCGCGCAAGGCCAGCCGGCGCATGGTGATCAGCATGCCCAACCTGCAGGACATCCACCTGCCAGAGGGCCCCTGCAGGAACTCCTCCCTTCGGAGAGTGGAGAGAGGTGTTGGTAAGGGAACACTGTCATGGACAAAGACTCTGCTGTTGTCTTTTGGAGTGACATCACTGAGTAATTTGAGCAATGTTTGAAGGAGATGGGGCTGTTTAGCCTGAAGAAGAGGAGGCTTAGAGATGACCTTATTGCTCTCCACACTTTCCTGAAGGGAGGTTGATCTCTTCCAGTGGGCAGCACTGACAGAAAAAGAGGGCACAGTCTCAAGCTATGTCAGAGAAGGTATAGGTTGGATATTAGGAAGAAATTTTTCACGGAAAGAATAATAAAGCACTGGAATGCTCTTCCCAGGGAGGTGGTAGAATCACCATCTCAGGATGTGTTTAAACAAAGACTGGACATGGCACTTGGTGCTCTAGTCTGGTTGAGGTGTTAGGGCATAGGTTGGACTCAATGATCTTAGAGGTCTCTTCCAACCTCATTATTCTGTGTGATTCTGTGATTGTCACAGAAGCACTGTCAGCTGCTGGGAAGACATGATGGGCTGAGTCACATTGAGATGGGGCCTGTCTGTGCTCCCCCTGGCTTGTGAAGTCAGTGTGTAGCCTGCTGGAAGTTTTGTGGGACCACAGAAGAACGATTGGTCCCAGTGGGATTGATATTGGAGAATTGATTTCTCACCCACCTTATGTCCAGTTCTCTACTACCTTATGTCCTCACCCACCTTATGTCCAGTTCTCTACTACCTTTAATTTAAACACAGGCTTAAGTTTATCACTGTTTAATGAGGGGTTTTTTTCTTTCCTTTTTTTTTTTTTTTAACTTTTCCAGAATTGATGAGGGAATATTCTCATAATAGAGGTGATAGATACAGAAATGTATTTGTGTCCCTAGCACAGCTGTAGTCCTTCTTGTTTCTTGTAATTGCTTGTTGCTGTGATGGGGATTCTGTTTGTTGTTTGTAGTATTGCTGGTTGTGAAGATATTTACACTTCTGCTCCTTTCCCTGATCACTGTACTCTCTTGATGTTTGTTTCTAGCTATGAGAACACCCTCCAAATCCATCACCACGTTCAAAATCCCCGAAATTCACTTTCCTCTGCTGTTCCAATGTGTTCACTCCTACTACACAGACTTCTTCAACCACCTCAGCAAAGCTATCAGTACCTTACCCCCTGAGAACTCCGCGTTGCTGGCAAGGTACTTCTACCTCCGGGGCCTTGTTAGCTTGATGCAAGGGAAACTACTAAATGCACTTTCTGACTTTCAGAACCTAGAAAAAACAGACTTAAGAATTTTCCCTACTGATCTTGTAAGAAAAATAGTGGAGACCCTGCCTCGCTCGGAGCGCTTGCAGGCAGACCGCAAACCTGAGCTCAAGAGGCTGATAAGTCGAGTGATGGAAAAACAAAGGGAAGTTCTGAAAATGGATGACCATGTAAAAAATTTCGAATTGCCTAAAACACACATGCAGCTGGATGATTTTGTGAAGAGAATTCAGGAGTCTGGGATTGTCAGGGATATAGACACTATCCACCGGTTATTCGATGCCCTGACAGTAGGTGAGTATGAGGTTGTTGGGGGTTTTTGATTATTATTTAGCATTGTCGCTTGAAAAAGGGAGATTTACTCAAACTCTTAGTGTTGTTTGGTCTGTCAGTGTCCTGGGAGAGCTGAGCCCCTTGTGCCTGACCAGTCTGTCAGTGTTCCATTGTGGAAACCCTTCACTGAACAGCTGCTGCATGGAGGGTCCTCTGTCAAACAGAGAGACCCCTCCTGGGTGTCCTTTACCCACTGCCAGCACCCTTGCAGGACTTGCATTAACAGCTTAAATAAGAACACTCTCTGTTAGTAAAATTATCAGAGGTTAAAGTCTGAGAATTGCTGGTTGTAATATTTGACTGCAAAACTACATTTAAAGCAATATATTAATTCAAAGCCTTATATGGACGAGCTCTAATCCCAAGAGCCAGCTGGAAATAATAATTCAGTGTGCCTAGAGTATGATTCTTACCCAGCAGGGGATCCTATAGGGAAGAAGACAGATTCAGCCTGTTGACTGATCCCAGAATTTATGTGGAATCTTCTCTGACTTCTCCCTGTTCTTAACTCACTTTTATACTATTCCTTTATGTTTAGGTGGAGCTGGAATGACTTTAGTCACACTTTTTACTCAGTGAGGGGTGGTTCTACCTTTCAGGGGGGGATCTCAGGATAGTGCCTGAGATAACCTTGGGATGGGGACATGTCCCTAGAATGTCTATCTTTATATGCACAGTTTGACAGTTACTGTCTTTCTAAACCCATCTTCCTGTACAAATCTGTGTAATAGTTTCTCACACTAAAGGGCTTTTAAATTTTTTAGGACAGCAGAAACAAATTGATCCTGAAACATTCCGAGATTTCTACAACTACTGGAAAGAAACTGAAGCAGAAGCTCAAGAGGTGAATCTGCCACCAGCAGTAATTGAGCATCTAGATAAAAATGAATGTGTGTACAAGTTATCCTGCTCAGTTAAAACCAGCTATGGTGTGGGGAAAATAGCTCTGACCCAGAAGCGCTTGTTCCTGCTGACTGAGGGAGGCCGTCCTGGCTATGTCCCAATTGCTGCTTTCAGGGATATAGAGGTGAGCATCAACTTCCTCTCCTCTGGCATGCCTGGGGATATAGGTTGTGTCCCATTCTCCAGAATGAGCTGGCTCTTAACATAAGGTTTCAGTAAGGAGAGTAGGAAACAGTGCTGAAGTCACTATGAGAGTCATCAGGTAAAATTCTGAGAGTTTGGACCAAAAATTTCATGACTGAAAATCAAGAGGTTATACCCTCAGAGAAATGGATATGGGGTAGATAAGTTTAATAATACAAACATTAAATGTGCCCATGTGACTGAGGTATCAGTGGGTCAGCTTATATCCACTGTGGAGCCAAGGCTGTATGATGATGTTTAAATTTATTTTCATAAATCCAGCTTTGCTTAATTGGGTGTATGGACAACTGAAATAATTAGCTGTAATTAGACAAAGCTGCCCTGTGGGCTGAGTGCTGAATCATCTGTTATTTGGGTACATTCTCTTTGTTTTCTCTTTCCTGTAACTTTCTAGGATGTTAAGAGCACAACTGTAGCTTTCCTTCTTTTGAGAATACCTACTCTGAGGATTAAAACATTATCTAAAAAAGAAGTCTTTGAAGCCAACCTTAAAACCGAGTGTGATCTCTGGTACCTGATAGTGAAAGAAATGTGGGCTGGAAAGAAAATGGCATATGATCACAAGGTATAAATATAGGAATTTGTTACCAAATAATATGAAGAATATGTTGTCTGTCTCTGTTCTAAGTAATTCATGCACTAATCTTAGAATTTCCTGGTGCTTCTCTCCCATAAAGAAAGATCCAGCTTGGAAATGGGTATCCATGCTACGTCTGCTGTGTCTTTTCTTATGGTTTTGTTTGCATATCCTCTATCAAGGTTTGTTTGCATATCCTGTGTCAGATCTGAAGTATTCCTGTAATAACACTGGCTTCTGACTCCCTGCTCCAAGACCTGGCTTGGAACATGGGATGTGGGAGTGGGGTCTGCCAGCAAGTGGCAGGAATTGTGCTGCAAGGCAGCAGCTGCCTGGTGCTTGTGCTAAGCATGGCATGTGTTGTGATTTTGAGCATGGTGTCTTGTAAGAATAATGAGCAATAGATAAACTACAGTAAGACTTCTGTCTTTAGGATCCTCAGTATATCCAGCAAGCACTGACAAATGTTCTCCTGATGGATGCTGTGGTTGGTGCCCTGCAGTCCTCCAAAAGCATCTATGCAGCCTCTAAACTGTCTTATTTTGACAGGATGAAAAATGAAGGTCAGTCACAGCAATGCTGCAAAGCCTGTTGGTGTTGCATCATCTCTTTCTGTTCTTTCAGTGTGTATTTCTGCTCTTTCAGTATTATGTTTTCAAACTGGTTATGTTTAGAAATACAAGAAGACATTAGCCTGATTGCACTTTCACAAATGCAATTTATTTAATAGTAAGTAGAAAGTTTACGGTTTGGTTGGGTTTTTTTTTTTCCCTTTTTATTCCCCCCCCTTTTTTTTTTCTTTTTGTTTGGTTTGGTTTTGGTTTTTGCTTCTGTCTCCATCTTGGATGCTTTGTTTTTGTCCTGGTTTTTTAGCCTCCTTGGGTGTTGGATATCTCTACTACCAGAATTCATACAAATGGTTGTTTGGGCTCTCAGCTAAAGCTACAGGGAAAGAAAAGTGAGAAATGTGAATGAATAGTGTAGAATTGCTATCTCATAAGAATTGGAGTTCTATTTCAGCCTTAAATCTGCACTTCATTACCTTCTAAAATCTATTTTAGTGCCTATGATGGTCCCCAAAACAACTTCAGAGACACTAAAGCACAAGATCAGCCCCTCAGCTGGTGAGACATTTCCACGGGCAATAGATGTCTTGCTTTATACTCCAGGTAAGGTGATGTGTTGCTCTCTTTAGGTTAGCCTAGCTTTAATTAGCCTATAAACCACATTATCTTATAACACCTGGTATTATGCCTGCCTCATGTGTTCATATTCTGACATGGATTGGTTGTGTGTTGAATACTAAACCAGAAAAATAATTTAAAAAGAACAGTAATGTTGCATATTAAGATACTCCAAGGCATAGTTTTCACTGTCTTAATTTGCCTTTCTCTGCACATATGCCTTATCACAGACTTCAATTCTGTGTTAATGGGCTGATTTCTCATTAAGATTTCTGGCTCACTTACTGAGCCAGGTGGATGGATGAATGATGCTCCCCCATTGATCAATATTCATTGTTAGGTTTTTATTTTTTAGTAGAGTCCGGGGAGGGGGGAGTTAGTTTGAGCCACAGTGCAAGGAAATGTTGGGGAGGGTGCTGGATTCAGTGGTGCTTTTCTTTCTTCATAGTATGAGAGGCTTTGATGGGGTAGACAAGTGAGTGAATGTATTGTATTTATAGGGTTTAAAAGCCTTACTGCAATCTCAGTGAGCTCAGCTCTTAGTCATCAATGAAAGAGATTGCTCTGCTCTGAGTATCTTTGGAGTGGAAGATTAAATCATTGGGTGAACTCACCAAATGGATGATAACAAGCACAATGCCTTGTGAGAACTGTGTCAGTCAATAACTGATGATGCAAACTCCAGAAGATCCATTTCATTACAAACCTGCTCTGCCTAATAATGGCTTTCCCACAGGTCTCCAAAAATATAATGTTTTCTTTGACTTCTCTCCTCTTCTCTGCTTTATTTCTAGGGCATCTTGACCCTTCAGAAAGACTGGACAATGCTCATCCAAAACTCTGGTGTGCTTTAAATGAGGGGAAGGTTGTGGTCTTTGATGCCTCTACCTGGTCTATCCAGCAACACTGCTTCAAAATGGGCCGCTCTAAACTGGTAAGACTGGCACAGGATCACAGCTCCTGCTGCAGCTGGGTGTGCTTTTGTTGCTGTAGCCTGTCTGACCCCAAATCACATCATTCCTTAAAAGTTGAGTTGTTTTTGGCTTCAGTTAACCTGGAAAAGTGGAGATTTTTGAGAAGAGCAGAAATGAGGCTAAATGGATTAATAGTAAAACAAGTCAGTGTGGTGAGAAATGATGGATTGGATTTACGAGGGCCTGATGGGTTCCTGGAGCAGGAAAGCAGAGTTGAAACAGTTGAAGAGAAAGAAAGAATGAAAGACAACCCAAAGAGAAGAGGAATCCTAGGAATAGATAAAAATTCACCCATACTGAAGAACTGGAGATTGGGAAGAGGTGTAAGGAAACCAGGTAGATGTTATTGAAATAGAGATAGAGCTCTAAAATAAAGTGTTTGAACCAGCAGGTGAAAGGGAGTGGTTTGTGAAAGACCACTTGAAAGAGTAACTCCCTTTGTGAAAAGGGAATCTGAACCAGGCATGCAACCTGGGTGAAAATCACACAGTAGGGAGAGCACACAGGAAGAGGGATTGAACATGTTACTTATGTGAAAGATGAAAGAGATTGCTGTGGATGAGTGTGGGAGAGAGTCAAAAAGGGAGGGGTAAAGCTGATGGTGAAGAGCTGGGTGAAGGAAAGATGGAATTTCAGAAGAGTCAGATACCTAAAAGAAGATAAAAAAAGTTGCAAGTGGTGGCTAGAGGGAGGTAAGTGAAGAGTGTGTGATGGAGGGGAAGGACATTCCTGAGACAACAGAGGAGATGTTTTTTTCTTAAACACTACTTTTAGATTGACTAGGAAGTGTGGCTGTATTGGACAGTTTGATTGGCTTCCAATCCAGAGGAAAGGAGCACACAAACCTCTCTAGTTCTCTTGATGCCCTCTGTAACTTCTGCGTTGGGCCAGGAAGCACACTTTAGTCAGTCCCTAAGATAAATTATTAATCCTATTTACTGAAGGATAAACTTTGCAAAGAGATCTGTCCTCTATTTATAGAACAGAGCAAAGGATAGAACACTGGAGAGCCAAGTCTTCATCTCTACAGTGATCACCAGCAAACTGCAGCATCTGAATACAGCCTTTTCCATGTTACATTAGAGACTGATTTCTCTCCTAGGCTTTATTTAACCCTGAGCTGTTTCTCCCCAGACTTGCATGGTCATGGTGGAACAGAGTCAAGTGTGGATTGGTTCTCAGGACTCCATGATTTATATCATCAACACCCACAGTATGTCTTGTAATAAGCAACTGAATGATCATCGCTCTGATGTCACAGACATCATCGTGGAGAAGAAAAATGGAACACCCAGGTAGATCTAATCTGATTTTCCTAGATGTTGAAAGAATTTATTGTTTTAAATGGGAGGGTTTATCCTGCTAATCAAGTCTTCATTTAGCTCATTTTTGTAGCTCCCATATTGTGTATGTCAACTAAGAATTTGCTTTTTAAATAAAGAGCCCTGAGTAGTTTGGAGCAAAGAGGATAAAGGAGTGAATGCTCTTTTGGATGAGGATGAGAACAGCCAGGAACTGACAGTTTCCAGTGAAGAACTGATACAGATGCAGTTTAAAGACCACTTCACTTTTGCTTTGAGCATGTCGTTGACTACATGTTTACAGCAAGCTTCTGGATTTTTCCTGCCTGTTTATAAAAAAAACAAACAAAACCCATTTATTGTTCTGTTCAGGCAAAATGTTTTTCATCCTTTGGTAGCACTGGGAAGATATTGGCTGAAGGTCTTAACCTGCTGTCTTCCCATGGGAAAAGCAGCTCCAGGGTCAATAGGTCTGCCAGTGGTGCAGCAGGTGTGACTGGGTTTCAGGAAGAAATTGTTTAAGTGTTGTTGGAACCTTCTGAAAAAGGTTTGCTCATTCTAAAACAACAAATGTTAAAGGTAAAAAGAAAAGGGATAGTATAATTTGTTTTCTCAGGTGCAGTAACAAACAGGAACAGTTTGAGATATTTTTGTTCTAACTCAAGAGAAAATCTATCAGACAACATTGTTCAGAGGAATTATAGGGCATGTTTTGTTATGCTCTACTCCTCATGCATGATGTAATGTGCTGTCGTTCACTGAGCTCTGAGTTAGCCTGCAGTGTTTCTAGTTGATACAGACTTTATAAAGGATAATACTGAAGATAATTTAAAAATGAACATTAATTTGGATTACTGTAAAATTGGTTATTTTGCAAGTAAGTCTCTTTTGTGTGTGCATTCTTTTCTGAATATGAAGGCACATTATACTTCTTAATTTTTTTTTTAATCTGTGCCAACAGTGAAGCATATTCCAGCAGTTCAGATGGAATGGTGATTGCTTGGAACATCAGCACTCTCAAAGTGAACCGTGTCTCTCAGCTGCCCTGCCAAAATCTCACCTCTATGAAGCTTCATAATGACCAACTGTGGTGCTGTAAGTGCCTTCCTCAAATTGTAATAATTACAAAAATCATCTTCACATAAAGAAACAAGACAGTTGTTGGATGTTCCATTTTATTTTGCTTTTTTCATCCATGTTTTGTAGAGATGGAAGAAGTAGGCACCTGTTACTAACTCTGTATCTTTAATATTGAAGGTACCAGAAGTTGCATTCTTGTAGTGTCAACCCAGGAGTTTGGACCACAGATGAAAATTGAGCACCACCTGAAGGATGTGTGTTCCTCTTTCCTTGGCTTCCAGCTCTTTCCAGAGGTATTGCACTTACTCTGGTGATACAGTTTAATGGAGGCAGGGCCATGTGGCATTACAAGCCCTGGTTATTTTGATACATTTTCTGTCAGCAGTGCTTAAATGTATCTTTCTGTGCTTTAGAGAGATGAAGTGTGGGCCTCTTACTCGGGGAGTAGTGACCTGTACATTTGGAACACAAAAGACCTTTCAAGTGCCCCGCAAAAGATTCATCTTCAGGATTGCTCTGAGATTACTTGTATGATAAGAGTTAAAAATCAGGTGAGAGACATCTGGGCTGGTTTTTGCCTCTTGTGGATTTCTTTACTGAAGTTTTGTTTGTTTGCAGCTCTCATGTGCTGTCATTGATTCCTCACTGGGTGGGTGCATAAGTACTCAAGGTTTGAAATATTGATTCCTCTTTGAAATCAGAGAAGCTAAAGACTGCCTAACACAAATGGCTGTTGCAGGTGTACCCCAAAATGCACGGCAAGCAAAACCCCTCATCAGTTGTTAAATGTCTGGTGACATTTATTAGGCATTGACATTTCCAAGGAACTGTAGAAGTGGAAAGTTTAGGTCCTTTGATATTTTATCTCAGGGCTCCTCAAACTAAGCCTTGAAAAAAGGTTACCAGACAAACAACAAATGCCAGTTAATTGGCCTGGTTTTGTAGATGACCTTTTCCTTGATTAGTTAGCACATTCCTAATTCAGGACAGACCAAAGGAGCCAATGGATTCCTGCCTTGGCATCTTGTGTCCATGTCAGTATTGGCCTCTGTGCACAAGCTTTTACGTGGTATCAGGAGCTGTGCAAATGATTGTAGTTGTGCTACCACAGGGGCCCATGCAAGGTTACTTTGCAAATAAATAGCTAATGTATATCGGCTGGGAAAACTACTTTTGGAATCCTCTTCTCAGATTTTCCCTCCTTCCTTCCTTTAAAATGACTTTTTTTTTTAATGGAATAGGGAGGTTTTCTCTGTATTCAGCCTCTGGTTAGACTTTTGTACTAAAATGGAAAATCATTTTAGGATATTCTTCCCCATGGCAGAGATTGATATATTTAACCTCTGTTTCAAGGGAGTGAGAGGATTGTTTGGAACCCACCAAGGCATTAAACTCTCTTTAGTTCTACTGAAGAACTTTGTTCCTTTTTCTCTTCTTTAAGTAATTTGTCAATAAGTTAAACAATACTGAGCCCAGTACTGACCCTCGGGGGACACCACTAGTGACAGGCTCCAAGCAGACCCTGTGCCACCACTCACACTCCTGTTTCCTCTACACAGCAATGAGTTATGGAGAGTGAACTTGCAGCCTGGTAAAGGCTGACAACAACATTGGTAGGACTGTCAGTCACAGGCTTTAATTAAAAACAAGCCATTGTTTTTCTTTAAGAAACTGGGGAGAAACTCCAGCATGCTCTGTCTATCTGAAATGGGATGTGTTTGTCTGGCACCTTGGCCTGTGTCTTTTATTACTTATTATTTGACCCAATCTCTGTGGCTGTGATTTCATTTTGAACTTGCTGGTGTCACAGTTCCCTGGAGAGCAGCAGGTTCATGAATTTCACTGCCAGCCCTGTATAGAGAAGTACTTCTCAGTGAAACAGAACCATTTCTAGTTCCCACGTGTCCCTGACTTCCTTAATTTCAGGGTGGAACAGTGGTTCTACATGCAGTTTATCTGCTCTTCTGTTAGTTCATAAGCCTTTTCTAAAGGCTCCTTAGCTGCCTTCTCTCTAACCTAAGGAGTCTTGGCTTTTCCATCTTCCCTGTGAGGGTGATGAGGCCCTGGCACAAGATTGCCCAGAGAAGCTGTGGCTGCCCCCATCCCATTCAAGGCCAGGTTGGATGGACCCCTGAGCAGCCTGGTCTCATGGAATCTGTCTCTGACCATGGCAGGGGATTGAAAGGAGATCTTTAAAGTACCCCCAACCCAAGCCATTTTCTGATCTTTGCTCATATGACCCCAGGACACAGCTGTTCCTTTCTCTTGGCAGTTTTAGTTGCTCTTCCCTGGATTTTCTTTGCTCTTGTAATTCCCCTGTGCCTTACACAGGGGTGAGGTAGAGCAGCCCCAGTGCAGGCACAATCGGCAGCTGAACATTCTAGCATGGGGCACAGGGGGTTTCCTGTACTGAGGGAACCAGAGGGGAGCAAAGACAACCACCAGGAGCCCTCAGCTCATGCCACAACAGCTGAGGAGACTTGGAGGTGGCAAGAAGCAATGGTGGCCAAGCCCCTTATTTATACTGATAAGGAAATTTTCAGTGTTTCCCTTTTCCAGCCAAGCAGGAGGGAACCTTCACTGTACCAATGTGCCACATAAACTTCCTTGACTGTGTTCTGGACTGAAATGTGAAATAGAGAAAATGAGGGTTTGTTTTGTTCCTCCAGCTGTGGGTTGGCAGCAGTGGGAAGCTGCAGGGCAAGAGCAAAGGGAAGATCTATGTGGTCAGTGCTGAGAGGAAGAGTGTGGAGAAGGAGCTGGTCGGCCACGCCGATGCGGTGAAGGCGCTGTGCTCGGCAGAGGACAGGTACGTCCTCAGTGGCTCGGGGAAGGAAGAAGGGAAGATTGCCATCTGGAAGGCCGGATAGCCACGTTATTCCAAATGGGTCTGCCTCCTCTGGGGAAAGGCAAAGACCTGGGACTGTGTTTACTTCAGCATTTTGCATCTACTTCAACCACCTGCCAGTGTTATTGTCTTGTATTTGTTGGGGTTTCCATCCCTGCATTGTAGAAAATGGAAATCGAAGCAAATGTTCCCTCACACCTTGTCCTGCTCCTGCACATTTGGTAAAGGAACAGAAATGGGAGAAGACAGGTCACTGTCCTCCAGCTGGACATGAGATGGTGTGGAGGCTTGGGGTCATGTTGGCAACACCAGGGCCAGCTCAGTAATTCCATGGGAGCTCTCTCTCAGCAGTGCAAGGTTGATTAAAAAAAGGATTTAATGATGTCTTTACAGCCTGTAATAGGTGGAAAAGGGCACTGAAAGGAAAAAACCAAGTGCACTTGGACTTACAGAGTTGTCACTGTGATCATCTTTGTGAGCTCAGAGCTGTGGGTGGGCAGTGTCCCTTACCCTTGGTGGGATTTCTGGAGCTGTTTTGTTTAAAATGCAGGCACAGGCAGGCTCTCCCCACAGCACTGAAAGCTCCTCCAGCTGAAACAATGTATTTCCAATGAATATTTTATTTTTTTTAAATGTATTTTTTCTTTGAAAACAATGCACAGCACTTGGCATTTGGAACAGTTTGTGAAACTGATTTTTTTTTTATCTGAAGCATTAATTTATTTAATTCCGTATATATTATACTTGCTTTTGGAAGTACCTCTCAGTCTCTGTGCAGACCAACCTCTGCCCCTCCTACCTTCAGTTCTTGTTTCTGCAATCAGAGGAACTGCTGTTATTTTAAGTAAAACCTGCTTCATTTTTAAGTTCTGCACAGTCCTGAAACCCCTCTTCAAACCCTGGAGCAAGCACCAGGGGCTGCAGCCTGGAGGAGTCTCCAGAGCAGCATTCCCTGCTTTGTGCCTGATGCACAGTGGTTTTTCCACTGGTGACATTTATCTGCAAGTAAAACAATACATCTGTGCAAAACAGTTTTATCTGCGTCAGTGCGGAGTGGAAAACGGTGTCTAAAAGACTGTAAATAGAAGGACAAAATGGGCTGCTACTTTTCTTAATAAATATAAACCAGTGTAGAGCTAAATAGAAAGGTATAAACAACTGGAAAATATTTTGACTAGAAATTTTATGACTCTGTATAATATTTCTGCTGATAAAAGTTTTTATCATAGCATGGTAACAAAAATTTACTTTTTTAAGCTTTTATATAAATTTAAAAATATTAAACACTATATTGATACTCTGGCCTCTGTACTTTGTTTGTTTTCCTGTTGATACTCGAGAATGATGATTTTAGCACTGACTTGCTCCTCTCTATGTGCTGTAAAAGTAATTGCCTGGGGTTTTCTCTCTGCATGTTCTCCTTTCTGAAACAGCTTCTGCTGTAACATGTCATCTTTTGAGCCCCATATCTGTGACTTTCAGACTCCCTTTTTCCTCCCCTAGCTTGGTCAGGCTGCTTGAGGTAAGTGACAGGAATTAAATACTGAATTTACTGAACACACAAGGGCTGTTAATGAACTTTCCCTGGCTGCAGAAATGAACCAGCTGTACCAACCTGCTTGCCTCCCTGTTGCTGTCTATTGATTTTCATTCCTGGCATACTTTTTAGACCTGGTTTTGTCTGCTTAGCTGGTTTTTAGGTACTCACTGACCATCTCAGCTTTGCTCTAGGATTTCAGCTGTGGGAATGGACCTGCAGTCACAGCACTGAGGTTCTGTTCAGTTTTCAGTAGAGTTTCAGGTACTTCCCGTGGGTCCCTTGGTGGTGGGAAGGCACCTCTGAGCTCCTCAGAGCTGCTCCTTTCTCCTCTGCCAGTGAGAGCTTGGCCAGGTGTTGTTGCCTCTGTGAGTCTCTGTCTCCCAGAGAAGGGACAAAGGGAGCAGGAGCTGCCCCTGGGAAGGGAGGCTGTGAGTGACCAGGCTCAGCACACCCCATCCCTGTCTGGCCCTAAGGCCGTGCTGCTGTTGAGCTTGGTCAGCCTCTGTCTGAGACTGAGTCCAGCTGGTGCTGCCATCCCCTTCTCTTCTCTCTCAGGGAAATGTTGCCTGTTACTTGGAAACCTCAAGGCTAATGTTTGTTCAGCTCCTTTTTGCTGTTGTTTTTTTTTTTTTTTTTCCTGATCTCCCAACCTGAAAAACCTGAGAGGAGCAGAGAGACCTGCCAGGAGCCCACGGTGCTCTTGGTCCTATGGTCCAGTTTTTGGAGACACTGTAGAGAAGGGAGTTGGACTCAATGGTCCATATAAGTCACTTCCAAACTGAGTTGTTCTGTGATTCTTTGATCAAACCAAGGGATGGCAGTATCTGCTTCCAGAAATAACCCAGCTGTGGAGATTGGAGCTGCTTGGAAATTCAGGCTGTTATGTGCAGGCTGTGATCTCCCCAGTAGGGCCATGCAGGGAGGGGAGGGAGGAAACAGCCCCTTCCTCTGCCTCCCAGCCTGTGCTCACAGGCTCCTGGGGGGTTTCATGGGACTAGGCCCCATTTTTCTTCAGTGCCAGCTGAGTCCTTTCGGAGGCAAATGGAACTAAACCCCATCTTCACCCCCTGATGTGCATTCCTTACCTGTCTGCATCCATTTCATCTGCCACTGTAGCCTCCAGAATTCCTCCTGGCATCTTGCTTCCCTCTCCATGGTGACTTCTCTGGTGTCTTGGCACAGGTTCCCTGCTCTCAGCAGCAGTGGGTGACCCTGTGCCACCCCAGCTGTCAGGACATGGACACTGCTGCACAAATGCACAGGATGCTACCACCAGCCACTCTTGTCCCCAGGATTTGGGCCACTGTTCTGCTGAAACTCGTCTCTGGCCCTGCTGGGTAGCTGCCCCAATGTGAGGGGGTGTGGGGTGTCACCTGGAAGATGGTGAAATCCCACAGGCAGAGCCCATGTCCCCACTGAGCTCTGTGTGCAATAAGTGTTCCACAGCCAGGCTCACAGGCTGCTGTGGGGTCTGTGAGTGCATGAGGTTTTGGCTGGGGATGGAAATGGGGACCATGGGGACAATATGCCACCCCTGCCCGCCAGGATGGGAGATACCCTGGCTGCTACAGAGCCTGGAGAATGCAGGGACTGGCCCCACTGGGGCAGACTGGGCTGGGGGAGGTATAATACTGGTTTTTGGTTGTTCTTGGTTCAGACTGAGAAGTTGAGGCAACGCTGGAGCAGCTCCTCTCCAGGCTGTTCTGAACCACTCCAAGGCCACTGTGAGTTTTTCTGTAACGAGCAACAGCTCAGGAGGTGACCCAGGTCCACTGTCCTCACCCCCACCCCAGCACACTCTAGCCAGCCCAGACCCAGAACCCTGCTCCCAGCCAAAGCAGGGACCTCCTTCTCCTGGACAAGGATCACAGAGTCCCACTCCCAGGGCCAGGGAGGAATCACAACCCCTGAGCAGAGCAGGGGGATCACCCTAAAGGAACAACAGATTGCAAGAGGTTTCTGCTTCTTGTCCCTCTTTCCAGGCCTCATCCTGCCATGGTGCTAGAAGGGATCAAGGAGGTTTCCCCTTTTCCTACACATGGCACAGGGCCCCTTCACTTGTCATTGTGCCAGGAGAAGACAGGGATGCAGGAAATTCCCTTGCACCTAATCCCTCTATCACTTTGGGCTCTCCAGGTACACGTGTCCCTCAAGGTGAGGATGAGCCCAAGACTCTGCTGGGCAGAGTCAGGCCAGGAGGGGAGGCTAGTAGCTACTAGGAAGTAAGTCATCTCTATCCCACCCAAACCCAGCACAGCCCCTCTCTGGGAGTCCTGCAGGTATCTGGAGAGGCTCCTGCACCAGTGAGGAAAGTCCCCATTCACCTCTCTGTACTGGTGAAAAAGCAACTGCACAGGCTGTATTGTACCTGATGTACAGTTTAAGTTGTCAAATCTTCCTTAAACTCACGTCCACGGAAAAGTGTAAGGATGAGTTTTGTTTGGCCAAAAGGGGACCTAGTGCAGTTGCCAGAGTGCTCACTTAGCATGTCAGAGCTAGTAGCATTGGTGGCTGCATTCCCCAGTGTTTTTAAGGCCGAGGGTGAAAAAAACAGCTTGGATGGCGGTAACAATGTGCTGGAGGATAGGAAAGCTCTATGGAGAGATGTGGAGAGGCTGGATGGATGGTGAAAGGCCAGTAGAGGTGAGATTGAAGAAGAGCAGGACCTGGATCCTGCCCCCATGTTCCAAGACGGCCCTGCAGTGCTCCAGTCAAAGGACAGAGTGGCTGGAAATCTGCCCAGCAGGAAAGGACGTGGCGGAGCCGTCTGCCAGCAGCCAAACCTGAGCCATTGTGTGCCCAGCTGGGTAGGGAGGCCCTTGGTCTCCTGGCCTTCTGTGTCAGCACTAGTGTGGCCAGCAGGACCAGGGCAGTGACTGTCCCTCTGTGCTGGGCACTGGGGAGGCCACACCTCGAGAGCTGTGTGCAGATGTGTTGCCCTGTTGAGATGGGATTAGTGAGAGATGCCTCTGCCTGAACTAAGTTGCCAACAAGACCATCTATCAAAACCAACAACAGAGATTTATTGCACTGTAAATGTGGGGATAGGAAAGAGGAGGGTGAGAAGGAAAGAGGAGGAATACTGGGTGGTTGGGGTGGGAGAATAGAGGGGTGGTGCTTGGGAAGTACTGGGGTGGGGTGGGGAAGAGTTAGAGTGGTGTGGCATGGGGAAGAGCAGGGCTGGGGTGAAGTGAGGAAGAGATTAAACTGACAGCAGTCCAAGAGGCTGGGCTCTGCTCTCCAGTAGCATCCCCTTGGTGTTCCCTCACCCTGTGTTTCTCTGCACTGGGATCACGGTGGTTCCTCTAGAGGTAAGGATGCTGGGTCATTCATCCCGAGTTAACACCTTTCTCCAGTTGTTGTTGGCATCCAGGGAAGCATTTTCCTATTTGTCATGTGAAGAGAGAACAGGTTTGCCTTCATTTAGCAGCAATTCTGAGGCCCAAAGAGCATTTCTCAAATCCTACCCCTAGCTTGGGGCAGGGTTGGGATGTCCCTTGGAAATACAGCCTGGGCCTAAATCCAGCTGCTCCAGGATTCTACAAGGCAGTGTTGTCATCCTTCCTCAGCCGGCTCTCCCTGACCAGGCTGCCTTGCTGGTGGCTTGGGGGTAAACGGCTGGGGCTGGCAGCAGGACCTACTTTTGGCTAGTGGTTGCTTTGGCCACTATGCTCCCATCCATCCATGCATCCAGTGTTTTCATCTCCCTGGTGCCATTTCCTCTGGGACCTGCCGTTGTCCCTGGGAGCTGGGCATCCCAAAGGTGCACCGGCATCTTTGGCCATCGTCCTGCTGCTGGCCCTGGGCTCACTCCTCTGGCTGCCCCCTGAGGCAGTTGAAGGAGAAAAGGCGGCGCAGAGCCCGCCGGGCCCTCTTGGCCATGGAGCGCCACGGCCGTGGGGCCGGGGGCTGCAGGACGGCTGCGCTGCCAGCGGGGCAAGCAGGAACGCTGCATGCCAGGGGCTGGGCAGGCACCATAAAAGTTCCTGCCATGGGCTCATCCCCACAGGGCTTTTCCTGGGGAGGGGCGGCCTGGGCACGGCCAGCCTCCATGCCTGCTGCCTCGGCCTCGCCTGTGGCATAGGCAGGGGAAGCACAAACCAAAAACCCCTTTGGCTCTTAGGGCAGTGCCCTGGGGAGAGGATCGCTGTGCCCCTTGCCGTCGGGATCACTGTCCGGAGTAGAAGGTTCTGGCTCTTTGTCTTCTTCTGCGGGTATGAGAGATAACGAGCTCTCTTCCTCTCTGTCCCCCTCTCCTGCTGCTGCTCCGCCAAGGAGCTTTTGTCCCTCCTGCTTTTCTAGGAGCTCGTTTAGGAGAGCATCGCAGGATGGCTCCTCGCCAGAGGGAGAGCACAGGTGTGCCAACCGGTCAGGAGGTGTCGTCTGTGTGTTGTTTTCTGTCTCTCCTGCTGACTCTCGGGTCAGACCCGAAATGCTGCACAGCCCCTGGGAGCCTGCAGCAAGTTCCGGGATGACACTTGATGCGTCCCTGGGGACGCATCCTTCTTTGACTTGCCGCGGGAGAAACAAGGCACTCTCTGGCTCTCTGTCCCGCTGCTTCTCTGTCCGGGAGCTCTTCTCGCTCCCAGTTTTCCAGGAGCTCCTTGACAGCAGCGTCGCAGGACAGAGAGTCATCAGAGACAGGGCACAGCTTAACCAAAAACTGGTCGAGAGACACAAGCTCCGAGTACTCTGGTGTCTCTCCTGCGGCATCTTTGGTCACACAGGATGCGCTGTGCCTCTCTAAATGGCCTGCAGCTGGCTCCAGGATGGGGCTTGGTGGATCTCTGAGGATGCTCCTGGACGTCATGGGGCTTTCTTTGTTGTCCAGGGAGGAGGAGATGGCTCTGAACATCTCTGCACAGACTTTGTCTTCCATCTCCTCCAGCTCCTCCCTCTTTTTATGCAAACGATGCACCAAAGCCACCTCATCCTTTGGGCACAGCCGCTTGTGCCATGCAATTTGCTTGGCTGGCCAACAAATTCCCTGTGTCTCCTGGCGGTGCACCTGGAGGTTCTCAGGGTGCACCTCTTCCCTCGCATATACGGGCCCAAGCCCATGAACAGGTCCCTGCAGGTGTTGCCCCCATGCCCTGCCCGCACCTTGGTGAGCACCTCTGTGTCCCAGTGCCCCAGGTGCTTCCAAGCCGGCTGGGTCGCAGTGCAGAGCGGCACACCACGTGTGGCTTGCACGGGTGGCAGGCTGTAGCCCTGCCTTGCTGCTGGCCCAAGCCGTTTGTACAGCAGTGGCTGCCCCTGCCAGGGCTGGCCGTGGGCATTCCCCTCCTGCTGCTTCCACATCTTTAGGGTTCTGTGCCAGACACTGGCCAGAATCACCCAGGTGAGCTGCTGCCTCCAGAGAAGCTGCTGCCTCCAGGGAAGCTGCTGCCTCCAGAGAAGCTGCTGCCTCCTCAGAGAGCTGCTCTCCTGGGAGTGGCCCCTGCAGGTATTTATAGCCCCAAGGGCCCTGACATGGACCCGCATCACAATGGTCTCTGGGCACGGTGTCACCGCGGGTCACAAAGGCCTGGTGGCCATGGCCGCCTATGGTCCCAGAGGTCTGGCGCTTTCCATGCAGATGTCCCTGGTCACAGAAGCCTGGTTTAGGCCGTTGCCCCTCAATTTGCCTTCAGTTGTTCTTCTCTCATACACCTGCAGCTCTCTCTTGTCCCATCTTGTGTGATCCGGCCCCTAAACATCCTCAAGGAAGCCCTGTGCTGTGCCAAAGTGTCATTCCCACACACCTCACCATGTGTCCCTGCCCTGATCCCAGGCAGAAAGATCATCAGAATGGCAAAAACCTGTTTGAATTTAATGTGACCGCTACCTTTAAGGGCGATAAAAGGTTTTTGTTAGAAAAGATTAGGAACACCAGAGCGCCAAGGGAAAATCACCCTTCATTAATCGATGTGGGGATGAGAGGAACATGGTCTCAAGGATGAGGAAAAGGCTGAGGTGCAAAATGCCTTCTTTGCCTCAGCCTTCAACAGTCAGATGGGTTTTCCTGAGGAGAAGCAGTCCTCTGAGCTGGCCCACAGGGACAGGGAGCAGAGCAGACCCCCTGCAATCCTGGGGAAAGTCGTAGTGACCTGTGCAGCCACTTAGACACTGCCAAGTCTTGGAGCCTGGCCCAGAGTCTCCCACTGAGGCTGAGGAAGCCCATGGAGGCCCCTCACTAAGCCACTATCCCATCCTTCATTGTCATCATTCCGTGTTACTCAGGGAGGTGGCAGATGACTGGAGGTGGCAGTGTGACATCCATGCCCAAGAAGGGCCACAGGGAGGCTGTGGGGAACTGCAGGCCTGTCAGCCTGACCTCGGGGCCCAGCAAGGTTCTGGCGCAGATCATCGTGAGGGGGATCACAGGGCCCAGAGAGGCAGCTGAGGGATCAGGCCCAGGGAGTTTGGGTTTAGGAAAGGCAGATCCTGCCTGAGCAACCTCATGTACCTTGGGCCGTGGATGACCCGCCTGAGGTCTGAGGGAAAAGCAGGGCATGGAGTCTCCCCGGACTTGAGTAAAAGCTTTGGAAAAGCCATCAGGCCAGGGCTTGTGCAGGGGCACTCTCTGCTGGGTTAAGAACTGTCAGGATGGCCGGCTCCAGAGAGTGGTGGGGAATGGTGCTGCATCCAGAGTTGTCTGCTCAGTAGCTGTGTCCCCTGGGCCCAGTCCTGTTCAGTGTCTGTCCTGTGGGTGTGGAGAAGGTCATAGAGGGTACCCTCCGTAGTAAATTTGTGATGACACCAGGGTGGGTGGGGGTTTCGACATGCTGGAGGGTAGGAAGGCTCTACAGGCTGGCTGGATGGTGTGAGGCCAGCAGGGTGCGGTGCAAGAAGAGCAAGGCCTGAGTCCTGCTCTTTTGTCTCAAGAAGCATCTGCAGTGCTCCAGGCTGGGGCAGAGTGGCTTGAAATCATCCCAGCAGGACTGGACTGCTGATTGACAGTGGCCAAACCTGAGCTGATGTGTGCCCAAGTGGGCAAAGGGGAGGGTGGCATCCTGGCCTTCTGTGTCAGCACTAGTGTGGCCAGCTGGATCAGGGGTGTGACTGTCCCTCTGTGCTGGGCAATGGGAGGCCACCTCGTGATGTTGTTTCTGTTGTTTGGCCCCTTAAGGATGGCAAGACAGACGTTGAACTGCGGAGGCGTGTCCAGGTATAGACTATGGCACTGGGAAAGGTCTGGGGCACAGGTGTGGTGAGGAGTAGCTGAGGCATCTGTGGGGTCTGAGTCTGGAGGAAAGGAGGCTCAGGCAAGAGTTTGTCATTCTCTCCAATTCCCTGTGTGGAGGTTGTAGTCAGGTGGGTGTCAGCCTCCTTCTAAGTCACAAGCATTGAATTACAGAATCAACTAAGTTGGAAAAGACCTTGGAGATAATAAAAGTCCATCCTATGAACAGAACAAGCTGAAATAGCCTCAATTAGCACCAGGGGAAGTTTAGATTGAGTATTAGGAAGAATTTCTCCATATAAAGGGTTGCCAAGCACTGAGAGGGACTGCCCAGGGAGGCGGTGGAGTCACCGTTCCTCAAGGTGTTTAAGGAAAGACTGGATGTGACACTCAGTGGTCTGGTTTACTTAACAAAGGTGGTGATTTGTCATAAGCTGGACTCAATCTTGAAGGTATTGTCCAGTGTAATTAATTCTGTGATGATTCTGTGAAAAATGAACCAAGAGCTGCCGATACTTGTTCTGAGGAATTTCGTTTAGGAAGAATCACAGATGAACTCTGTCAAGGAAACTAGAAATCAAATGGGACAAGTGAGGTCTCCACTGCAAGTTTACACATCAGCTGATGTTTGTGATCTGGCTCCAGCTTTCCCTTCTTGTTTGCAATGGTCCCAGAGGTTGATGAGTTTGGATGTGAACTGATTCCTTTGGGAGCTGCTTGTGGCTATTAAATCATAGACTCAGAGGTGATTGGGGAGACCCTCAGCTCTTCAGCCCTAGTGATGGCATGAGTGGTGACAGATTCTGTGTGACAGCCACCACCCTTTGTCAGAGCAGAGCCTGGAGGTGGGGACACACACCTACCCCAGGTATCCCCATTTTGCTCCTCTGTGCTGTCTCTTGGGTTACACCTGAACCCTGCAAGTGTCAAGTGAGTTTAGAACCATCTCTGAATTGCAACACCTGCATTCTTGCCAGGCAATGTTTGGCAGTGGCATTTTTGGAAATACTCACGAAGCTCTGGGGTGCAGGTGAGTGTTATTTGCCTTGCACAGCTCAGGGACCAGGTGTCCCTCTGCTCACCTTCTCTACAAACACCACAGGGACACAAGCCACCAACTCTTACTGAAATGTTTATTAAGATCGAACTTCGGAACAACAGATTGGAACACAATGTCTCATGGAGTAGAATATTTCTAAACTGATTTTTTTCTTTTCTATGCATAAATGAAAAATAAAATCAAGATTATACAAAAAGAACAGAAAGTGCAGAACACAATAAAACAGTTCTCATGCAACAATTTTTTAACCTTTAAACAGAAAATAAGCTCAACAGTGTAGAAATAAAAATCATACATACATTATGCCGTCTACGCACTCAAACATTCATCTGTGACATCACTTTTCTTTATCCCTTTTTCCTCATAAAACAACATTATGTGTTTAACACATGCTTATAAACATTGCTAAACTCAGCAAGAGCTATTATAGTGCCCCAACTTAATAAGTTGATAAAAAAGTAGTTGTCATATGGCCAGTTCACAAAGGAACTAAATATTCTCTTTTTTTTTTTTTTTTTAATTTTTTCCCCACTATGAGATGCCTATATGCAGCTTTCTAGTAATATGAGGCATTTAAAATAAGCTGGTCATTTGGCTACTTAAAGGGCTTAGTGTTCATGTTACATCAGGCAAAACAAATTCACATTGGGAACTGCCAATTTGTTGAGAGAAAAGTCAGGATTTTGGGATCATTTACTACAATTTGGCTGTCACTAAGGACTGAGTAGGTGCACAGTAAATAATGTGACACTAAGTTTGATTAAATGCTCCCAGAGCTTCACCCCAAACTTCCAAATTTAAGAATAAATGTGCCAGAGCAGGTCAAATTGAACCATGCTCTGCATTTTCCTTAACATTTTAGCAGGTTGCAAGGGCATCAAAAGCCCTTTAATTACAGCAGACGCTCTCTTTTGGTGGGGGATGTGTTTGTCCTCCTGGGCACCCCTTGTACTCGCATGGGCGAGGGAAGCTGAGGTGGAAATTCAGGTGAAGCTGCTCAGGTTGAGGAACCAAACCAAATCGGTTTTCCAGATGATTTTAATTTAAATGACAGGAAAACCTGGAACATCTTAATGAGCAGATCACTGGGTGTGAGTGCCATGCCAGGAAAAAAAATTGAGCCTTTTTCTTTGTTTTCTGAGGCAGTTTCTGAACTGCTGAGCCTCAAATTCAAACCCCAGTTGGTGTTTGAGCTGCTGCAGCTCCTTTGGATGCAACATGACAAAGAGAAAACTTTGGGTAGCTCCACTTTTTCCAAATGACCATTTTGTGACATGCTTTACAAACGTTCAGCTTTGTCATTTAAGGAAGGAAAACAGCTAAAGGACTCTCTGGAACCATCAAGTTTCTGCAAAGAAAAATAAAATTTGGTATTTCTTCCACACAGTCATCAGTAACATTTCTGTGCAATATTTGGTGTCCATTACATTTATTTGGCCTATTCAAAGGAAACGAGGACAAAACAGCTGCAAAGAAAACCAATTTCTCTTTCACCACAGACACTTCAGATGCCGAAGCTGCTACATGTGCTTGGAGTATCATGCAGGAGTTCATTTGTTCATTTAAATAGGATACATATTTATAGCTGAGCTTGTCTTGCATCGGACTAGGATGAGGGAAACCTGGAACAACTCAATTGAAAACATTGTGGAGTACAGTGACAGCAACCAACAACCCCCAAAGAGTGTCTGGAAGTGTACAAACACACACACATCCCTAAAAACCCCCCAAATCTCAGCACCTGCATCCTGTGCTTCCCTCTGCCCAGATGCCCCAGCTCTCCCAGGAACAGTGTGACCCTCTCTACCTTTACTCATAGATGTGACCTCAACCTGCATGGCTGTGAGATCTGGCAGCCAGGAAAATCCTGCTTTTCATGGTGGATGCTGGAGGAAGCCAAGCTCATCCCAGACCAAGAGCAGGGGACATGTTCTTCATGATGGAAGTGAGGTTTTAATGAGGTACCTGGCAAAAAGCACCGTGGTTGTTGCTGTCATTCCAAGTGCTGGGGGGTTCAGATGAGGTGGGAGAGGGATAAGAAAGACTCAGTCCTTGCCTGTCAGGAAAACCTCATGCAGCCTGTTCCATCCTGGGGTCTGAGTGCCAGCATTGGCATTGATGTGCTGGGAATATTTCAGAGCCTAGAAAAAAGCTCCAAATGAAAGGGGAAAAGGACACTGTGTGTTTCAAGAGCACAAACCTCCATTGGATTTACTGACCTCCTCCCTCCTGATGATGAACAACCCCTATCTTTCCACAACTACTCACAGTCAGCGCCAGCAAAACACCATATTTGTGTTATTAAAAGGCTATTTAGGCAATAAATCTCTATGAAAGTCAACCAACCAGCAGGAAGAGAAACTAAGAAATTATTGCTTCTGGAGTCTGAAATTGCTGTCCACAAACAGCACAGATTTCACTGGACTGAAACAGCTTAACAGGGCCAAACCCACACTGCCCCTTTCCAAGGGGTGACAGTTAAAACTCCTCTGCTCTCACAGGAAATATCTCGAGATGTGCAGCTGATCAACCCCAGCCCTTGAGGGTCTGGGCACCAGCAGTGCCTAGTGTCACATATCACTGCAGCAGAGCATGTTGAAATTGTTTAAAGTATTGAACAACACAGAATTGAACCCCTAAACCTTAGTCCTACTACACTGATGGTCCAATGGGATGACTTCAACTAGACAGGCATACAAATAAAACAAAAGGTGTTAGTTGTCACCAGGAATAACAAACGGAGCCACCTAAAACTTCTCTTTCCACAATCTCTGCAACAAACACAAAACCTGTACTACTTTAATTATAGCCAAAAAAAATAATTTCTGTATGAAAAGAAAAAGTAAGGGACAGATGAAGAAATAAATCATTGCCCACTCTACACTGAGCAGTTCTGGGGCTAAAAGAGAACTTTCACATCCAAGCAAAAGCCCTTGGGACACCTCAGTGGGTGAAGCCAGTGTGGGGGTTTCCCAGGCTGGCCCAAGGACAGGAGGAGATGCTTTGGCTGGGGCTCCCCAAGTTAATTCTTCTGGCAACACTACAAAAAACTTCAGCACATTTACAATGAATAATTATTTCCTTTGCCTTTACCAGGGAGTGAAATCAGCTTCCTGCTGTGGCAGTGTGTGTATTCCTGCGTTATGAGCCCCATAAACAACTCCAAACACAGATTTTAATATCCAGCTCTTAGAAATGAAGCCATGCCAAATGCTGACAAAACTGGCCCTGCCCTGCCTTTGCTTGAAGCTTCTGGGTTCCAAATGAAAGTCCTTCCTCCATCCTTGCCTTTCTCTGGCTGAGAAAGCTCCATGAACATGGGTGAGCTCACTCCTAAAATGGTTTCATGTTCCCTCTGTGGGATCTGAAGTCAGAGGGAGCTTCAGCCTCTCCACCCTCTCTGCAGCTACTTGGTCAGTGTGACAGTGCAGTGAAAGAGATCTTGGCTTAGAAAGTGCAATGTGGAGTAATGGAGATTTGATCCATGCTGGTCCATGGAACCCTTGGAAAGAAGGTAAGGCTGGCACCAGTCAGAAGATACAGGTTTTTAAACTGTTGAAGAACCTTTCCAGCAGTAGAGATTAAAATAAGGAGTACTTGACAGCGGTTGTTTAACCAAAAGCAGAATCTTCAAGGAGCTTCAAAACTAAAATATTAAAGCCACTTTAAAATGTGTAACTCAGCATGTAACTTGCATGAATGCCAGAACATCACCAGAATATATTAAATGTAACTGAGATGATAAAATTCACGGCAGAATTTCTCACAACTGCTTTCTTCAGTAAGGTCTCACACTCTTCAGTAGTATTGCTCCCCTGGCTGAATGCAGTTCACAGTACATGTTCTACATAAAAAATATTCACCATAGAAAAAGAAAGACTTCCTCAAGACACTTGGAAAAACAAATACAACCCCAAGTCCTGTGTGATTACATGTACTTCAGTGCTCTGTGATGTCACCAGCCTAAAAACATCATCACCCTTGATAGCAGAGGCCATAGGCTTTGACTAGAAGCCTTCAGAGAAACCCACGGATGCCACCTACAAATACACCCAAACATCCATTTCTCAAAAACATTGACATTTCAAGTAATTCATTAAAAACTGCTTTTCATATTGAAATACAGCTTCTTTGTCTGAATGCCTGGATTGCAGCATGATTGACACAGGCATTTGCAAGTCTTGGAAGAGGAGGAGTTTGAGGCAGCAGGAATCTCACACCGTGCTGTGTTTGCCTGTCCAGCACTGGATTGAGGCAGCCCGGGGGGCCCAAGGCAAAATGAGTCAACAGCATCACAAACATGTCTTACAAATGACAATTGGAAGTTTGTGAAACACAAGTTTTGAAAGCTGCTTTAAATGGCTGCTGGATAATGATCCAAACCTATTTCAAATCAAGTTAACATAACTCTTTGAACCTCCTTCCAGAAAAGTATCTTTGCACTGCAGCTGTGTCCTGAATCACAGAAGGGGACATGGAGGATGTGCTGACGACATTGGTACGGCAGCTCAGAAGAGCTCTGGCCTACAATTCCTCCAACACAGGGACTGGAACAGCAACATTTGAATTTTAAGGCCTAAAAACTGTTTCTGACACAGATTTTTATACACCCAGACTATGCCATAAAGTGACGGAGGTAGGCCTTGGGTTCTCCTTGTTGTACTGACCCCATGCCTTTACCTCGGCTGCTGCATTCCCAGCCAGGAGGTTAAAGGATTGTAAAAAGTGCAATTAATCAATGACTTCCTTTCCTTACGGAAGAGAATCCGCACGCCCCCTTCCACAAAGCTGACCCCAGAGATGCCCTTTCTCCGCGGCAGCTTCATCCAGAGATGATCAGGTTTAAATGCTGAGAAAACCCCCGAGTTCACCAGCACGTGAAACTCTCAGCTAAAAATTGTCACAGCGTATTCCAACAACATTCATAAAATGCAGCACTTGTGATAAAGAAACCTGTGAGTGCTGGTCACCTCTCCCAGCTGCTGCTCCTTCCATCTACAGCTGAAATCCAGCACCCAGTGTCACTCTCTCCTGACAAGCAGCAGATTTGGGAGTGGTTGTGAATAGTATGACTAAAAGAATTCACGGCAGTTTCTTAGAAACTGCAGTAATTGCTTTTTTTTTCTTTGAAAATAATTGCAAATAAAAGAAGTCTGCAGTAATTGCACTAAGAAAAACATGAAGTCTAAAATTAACGTAGCTGTCAGACCAGTAATATCATGCTAGTGAAAAAAATCGATTGATGCCTAAGCATAGAGAAATCTGAAATGTTCAGACAAAAAAATGGCAAGAGACTATAGGTCGAGATAACTTCCATTTTCTGTTAGTTTAAAAACAGCTGAAAACTTAATTTTTCTAACTGCTAATTGTATACACTGTGAGTCTCATGCAGATTAATAAAACTTACTTGAAATCTAAATGTATTCTTAATAAAAAAGTGTTCAGAAATGACGGTTCTAAGTTGTAGAGAAAGCAATTAGCATCAGAGCGACCTGCTCAAACCTAGAGGAAGGACTACAGAATTTCATTTACATTTTTGCATGAAACTGCCTTTTCTTCTGCAAATTTTAGCTACAAGTAGTGAAGGTCCTAATTTGCTTTCCTGGAAACAAAAAACCCACAACAAAAGTTCTTGATCCTGCACCTGCACTCCTTGGAATGTGGGTGAACAAGCGTTGGCGGCCTCACACGGCTGACTCGCCCTCCGGCTCCGCCGCCGCGGCTCCTTTGCGGGTCAGCTTCAGCACCGTTGGCTTCTCCGTGCCCGCGCCGCTGCCCTCAGCTGTCTCTGGAGGACCCAGTCCCTTCGGCTCTTCCTTTGGCTCTTCGTTGACTTCGGGGTAAATCACCAAGAAAGTCGCTGTCAAAAAACCCAGGAAGGATCCCACTGAAGCCACCATGGGGATGACTCTGACCGTGCCGACCATGTCCACCACGCCGCCGAGTGCGGAGGCCACCAGGATCTGGGAGATGTAAACCTGACACGACAGGATGGCGCAGTCGATGCCAAACCCTCGCTTCGAGTTCCCAGGGCTGTGGTGAATGTACTGTGAAAAGACAAGAAATGTGGTAGGAGGTAAAACAGTGGATGAAAGCAATACTTAAATACCAGAACTCTCCTCAAATTTCTCAGCCCCATGGTCAACTTTACATCATCTTTGTGCAGCGCCATGACACAACTGCAGAGCAAGAGCCTCCTTATCTGCTTATCAACAGCCTCCTCAAGACCCTGCAGCACGAGGCAGGTATTGACAGGGTCACTTCTAGCCCACATCAGCTCCAAGATTAGGTTTTGTAAAAACAACTTTACATGAAACATTTGGTATTACATGAAACATTAATTCTATGATCATAACAAGGAATCACCCCCCCAGTTGCAATTCAGGAACTCGTAACAGAAGTTCCTCCTGTAGTTTGTGATCCAAATGGAACAGTGGAATGACACTGTTGGGAAGTAAAACTGTCCTTGTTTCCAGCAGAATTGTTTTGCTTTATGAATCCCCAAAATTACAGCTGCATTTCCAGGCTCATTTCAAAATCTAAGACTGTGAAAAACCTGAGTAACACTACCATACCACATCACGACAGGAGTAACAACTAGATATACAGTAAATATTCACTCCAATAATAATTTAATTTCTCTTCATCTGCCATATGCACCCAGATTGTATTATAGGAAAAGCACAGGAAAAAGCAACCGTGACCTTCTCTGAGCCAACTCAGTGCCAAGACTATCTGATTCCAGCACCAGCTCCCGCTCTTTACTATTCATTCAAGCTTTGGCACACATCCCAACCAAGCAGGTATCTTCAATAACAGGATTTAACAAATCTATTTTGCTTAAGAGAAACATGGATGTTCTGCCTTGATTCACATATATACTCCAAATATTCCACACACCTGTTTTATCTCATGGTATTGTCCCAAAAGCGCATAGGGGCAGTAGGAGATGCTCATGGAGACTATTCCCATCGTGCTGATCATTATCATGGTGACGTACACATTGGGGAACATGGCCATCACTGCAGTGCCAAGGGAAAAGCCCAGTGTGCCCAGGATGTAGATCACTTTTATGCTAAGGTCGTAGTTGTCCAAGTATTTCTGCAACAAGGCTGCAGAGATAAAGAATAAAACAGGAATCATAGAATGGTTTGAGATGGAAGGGGCCTTAAAGACCATGCAGTTGCAACCACCCCTGCCATGGGCAGGGACACCTTCTACTATCCCAGATTGCCCCAAGCCCCATCTAACTTGGCCCGGAACACTTTCTCTCGGCAACCTGTGACTCACCACCCTCACAGGGAAGAATTTTTTCCCAATATCCAATCTAAACCTACTTTTTTTAGTTTGAAACATTTCCCCTTAAATATCAGTTTACTCACTAAAATTTTAGGGGATTGATGTGGCCATGGCAGCCCTATATCCTGTTTAGGAGGTAGATGCTCATATTTGGGCTGTCTGACCAGCACAGCCCCGCCCTCACTGGGAACAGGATGTGTTCCTGCTTCAGAAAGAGCCATCCCTACAGTACTGAGCTGAACAGACATGCCTGCTGTGTGCTGCAAAAGGCAGAATTTAACTTTGGCAAAAACTCTCAATTTCAGAGTCTATTGCAAGTGCAAATTATCTGCAGAATGACTTTCAGAAATACATATTTATAATTTTGATTTTAAAACAATCTTTGCAAGAACCCTCTTGCATATGCTCAAATCTACCAGGCATGATTTTAGTTTCCTGAAGGCTTGTTAAATGCCACTGAATATCCTTTGATTTCATTTTGTGCTTTATGCCACTTAACCATCTGTTCATTTTTCCACCTCTACATTTGGAGGAACTTTTTAATATTGATTCTTAAAGAAGCACTTCCCCTATGACCACAAGAAATGCTTTTCTAAAATATCCTTTACCTTAAACAAGGAGGTGGATACCAACTGAAGCAACACTATTTCAGGAGGGACAGGAGTTGGATGATCTTTGTGGGTCCCTTTCAACTCAGAATATTCCATGATTCACTTTTACCTTAGGTAAAAGTGAATCATGGAATGATTCAATGCATGAGGTGCATTCCACTGTGTGATTGCACAGTCTCTTACCTGAACAAACAGCAGCAGTAGCAGCATAAATCACCAGCCCCCAGCATCCCATCTGAACCCCAGCATTGTAGGCGTGCAGCTCAGTCGAGTTCGAGGGGGCCTGCAACAGACACAAACACCAACACCCCTTTGTTGTACTGAGCACATCTCAGAAATGAGGGACTCTGAGCAGGTCTGCCCATGGGAACGGCTCTCCTACCTTTGGATCGCCCTGGAAGATGACCTGTCCCATGAAATCCGTATAGAACACAGCTTCAGCAATGATGGAAAACCAGGTCAGGAGATGGCAGACGCACAGCCTCAGCAGCTCCTTGGGCATCTTCAGCATCGACAGCCACAAGAGCCTGACGGTGGTTTCAGTCTCGCCCTCTTCACTCTCCGTGTCCCCGCTGGAGTTGGTGGTGCCGCTCTGGTTGCGGTGCCGGCAGCGCTGCCGCTGCCGTTTCTGCATGTCGTAGATGTCGTTCATGCTGCGCGAGGACTTGATCAGCACGATGGCGTTGGCACGGCGGAAGCGGTACCGGTGGGAGCCGATCTTGCCGTAGTAGGAGAAGGTGTAGGACGGCTGCCGGTAGAACATGTGCCTGCGCCGCCGCATGGAGTTGGAAGTGCTGGATTGCTTCATGCCTATTCTGGCGTGGCCATTGAGGAACTCCTTTGGTAGGGAGCCGTTGATGTTTGGGACTTTATCTTCATTTAAACGATTATCAAGCAACATTTCCTCCTCCTTCTCATTCTCCCTGAGGAAAGCAGACAGGTGGTTGAGCTTGGATTTCATGATCTCCTGGCTCGTGTTGTGGGGAGTGTTTGGGTATGAAGCATCCTGAAAAATGGAGGGTTCGATGTCATGCAGGAAAAGCAGCTCTGATTCAATTTCCAATGTGGCATCAGGCATGTGCAGAACTGAGTCACTCTTGCTTCTCACAATGTTCACCTCAAGGAACTCCATATTGAGGTCATGCTCTGACTGAACCTCATCATGGAACATGGAAGCTCCATAGGGCTCTTCCTCACTAATTACATTCAGCCGATTCAGAGGGGGGAGGCTGCCACTGAATTTGGCACTGGAAAGTGTGTCTCCTTCGTCATCGATCCTGTCCTGCTGAGGGTTATATTGCTCTTCTTCAATGCTGAAAAGGTGGAGAGCAACGGAGACAGAGAAAATAATGGCTGCAAAGAAAAAAAGGACTTGCTCTTGAGACTTAAAAATGCTACCCAAGAAGGTCTGTGTCCAGTCCAGCCCTCCTAACATATAACCAATTGCTCCTCCAAGACCTGTGGAACAGAAAAAAGTGAGACATGAGTTCAGGAATAATCAATTCAGCCACAACCTGGTCTTCAGGAAGACTGAACAGCTGCCAAAACCATCTCAGCTAACTCCCTACCAGCTGAAAATGCATGGATGTTCAGGGCCATGTCTTGTTCTTCACTGTCCACCACATCCAACAAGTAGGCCCGAATTGGCCCTTCGGTTGCGTCGGCGCAGAAATCCAACACCACCACCCCAAGCACCGTGAGAACTATTCCAATGGGCTGCTTGTCTGGGACATCACCAATAGCCAGACCTGGGGAAAAATGGGAGAGGTGTCTGAGCATCTCACTTAAAAAGGGCAAACTCCTAAGAACAAGTTTAACACCTTAAGAGAGAGGTGGCCAACATGTTTACAGCAAAAACTTCTTTATGGAGCAAAATGGCAATTTCAGCTCTTTGGCACAGGATCATGGAAGGCCTGGGACACAGATGGTTTTTATGTTCTTCAGACTGACATTTATCAAAATGTTATTTTTCTAAAGCATCTCTTAAACCTCTGGGAGCACTGGATATTATTTCATATTCATCCCATGTATTTTCCTTCAGATGCTGAAGGCTATTTTTATAAAAGACAGCCATGGTGGGAGAGGGGAGCATCCAAAATGACATATTTCATCTGTCAGACACATCCACAGGTAACTGCACTGCTGGCAGCACTCCTCACACAATGCTTAATGTGCAGTAGTCACAGTACACCAGGATAAAGTGAAATTTAACCCCTTCATTGCTCTCTTTGCTTTCCTTAAACATTTCTAGATTGCTTTTTATAAGTAAAACTTTTAAGGATGAAGCAACATGGATGTATTTTGCATTGCAAAAGGCATCAGTCAGCTTCTGTTGACAGCATAAGATGAAATTCTTTTTGTCTACAGAGTAGAAAGGCAGCATTAGTGCAGAGCTGGATAATTTGTCATGAGATGAACCAGTGACAAAAGCACAAATTACTTGAATCATAGAGATTTAGAAGTTACACATGTGAGGCTGATAAAACCATTAGTGTAACTGATTAAAATGTCTGTGGAAGGAGATGAACTGGCTAAGCCACCAAAAATCATCTAAATCTCAAGCGCTGATTCCTGCATATTGAATCCTCATTTATGCCAAGCTCTTTGAATGCTAAAGAAATTTATAAATGTTCCACATTCAGCTGAACCCTGCAGCAGAAAACACCAACACTGCTGTAGATCTGCTGTAAATCTGAACAGGGCAGGAGAGAACAGAAGTTGAGTAAGGTGTTCTCCTGGGACATGGCTGTATCACAATTGGGATTAGTCAACCTCTGTGCTCTTGGTTCCCCTCCCTATGACTCCTACTGCCAGAGGTCACATTATGAAAGAGGGTCTGATACAGTTTTTGCAGCATCTCCTGTTGTCCCAAATTGCAATTAGGATTGCAAGTAACTGGAGACTGAGGATAGGCAAGCAAAGCAGAAAAATTGACAATATTTTGTGCTGATTTATTAAAAGGCTTCAGAATAAGCCTATAAACTGAGCCTGAGGTTTGCTTGCTGGTATCAATGGCTTCTGATCTAAACTACTGTATGGAACAGAGAGCTCTTATCACTTAAAATCTGGTAAGGGGGTTGCAGCCTAACATCCTGCAAACATCTGGAGGAAGAGGAATAAGTCTTGGAGACACAACAACTAAATACAATTGATGACAACTAAATACAACTGATATCAAACCATACAGTCACCCCAGGACCATGCCATATGATAACAATTCAAATAAATAATATTTATTGTTTGGCTAAATTAAAAAAGCATAAACTAAATGTTGTCTATTTGAATAGTTCCTCCACTGCAGTTTGCAGAGAACTGAAGCCAATCATATGGCATTCCAGTCTGGCTTCAACAGGCCAAGGTAACATTCCACTCATTTCCCTCAATTAGTAGACCTGCTTCACAATAGAGCTTCATCTAACCCCAAAAAAGAGAGCCAAGAGGATGTTATTAGGTGCTAAGTTCCTTTTGTTTGCAGCAGTCCAATCATTTTGTAAACATTTTCCTAAACCTACTTGCTGTCACCTCTCCTACAATAAATTTACAAAGAGATTGTAGATTAAATTCGTAGTAAACTATGTTCAAGGGAAACTATTTTTACCAGCTTTGATGGGGGTTCAGGAAAAATTATTTTCCCACATAGTTTTTGATAAACAAATACTAAATGTGCTCTGGACTTTTTCAATACTGGGTCTAAGAAAAGCACAAGAAAAAGTGAAAAGATAATTTTTGAAATAATGCTGGAAACAGGATGTGTTGCCAGATATGCATTAAAGGGAAAATGGATCACAACAGGAAACATTTCCCTGTGAACAGGTTGCTACAATTTTCCCATGTCAAGGATCGACCAAATTCGTCTCAGTGACTGCAAACATTATGCTGGCAACCATTGTATTAATAACATTGTTATTAATACCAGTTACAGCTAGGATTGCACAATGCTCAGCACAGTGCTGTAACTTTGAGTTCAAATAATAACAGACAAGATGGACGGAGCTCAAGTGCAGGGTTTTGGAGATTTCTAATGATTTTAACATTAAATATGAGGTAAACCAACTGCAGAACATTATCTTTACTTCCTGCATTAAAATCCCAAAGCAGGTACATTAGCAGAGGATGAATGGAGGGGATTTCCTTGTTATTTACCTATCACAGAGCCATTAAGGAAAAGTGCAACTCCAAAGAGGACCCCAATGCAGAGAGCAAGGATAAAAGGCCGCCGGCGGCCCCAGCTCAGCGTGCAGCGGTCACTGGCCGAACCTATGAGTGGAGTGAAGATCAAGCCCAGGATAGGGCTGAGGAACCAAGTGAGGCTGTAGTATTGTTCAGGAAGACCTAAAACGAAGACAAAAATGATGGAAAGGTTATGTGGTACATACCAAACATCTCACTCTATACATGAAGTTTTGTTAAAGCAATGAAAAGGGTAAATTGAGGGTAATTTATCTACAGTGAATTCTCTCCCAACTTAAAAACTCATTTAAGATTCTTTAGCAATGTTTAAAAAACAGCTAAGGAAAGCACAGATTGTTTGCCTTTCAAATACCAGGGCAATAAGAAGTAACAATTGGAATATTTCTGCTACTGAGTCCTATTGATTTGTGGAACATAAAACCAAAGATTCTGGGGGGATTGGAAGCTGCCTGGCTGTCATATATACAGATCCCCTGCCCAACAAACTTGTTAAGATTCAAAATGGAACATTATAGTGGTACTACTTTCATCTAAAACCAGCCCCACAAAAAGATTATTAAAGATTTAATGGACTTGAGAATGAAGGACAGAATTTGAATGTCTTGTGAAATGTCCCATTTCTAAGCACAACAATGTTTACTTACAAAAATGAACGACAATAAAAACAACAATTATCAATTTTTCAGCAACTTCGATAAATCCAAGGTTTCCTTGTCCCCACTGTCTTTTCTTTCTTTAAGAACAGAGATGACTATTCATAGGATCAGATGGGAAAAAATTAAAATTTCCTACATAGCACTTACTAGAAAGCAACAACTTGCTAGAAATAATTAATTTCTGGAGAAGAAAGAGCTCCCAAGCCCTGCTCTGCACATCTCCAGCACGGAGCAGTGGCCTGCAGATGGCAGACTGGCCACAGCAGCAGCCACACTGGCTCCTCTGGGACCTGCCTCCCACTTGTTTATCAGCACTGGGCAGGTAACACTCCAGCACAGTTCTTAGAATAACGTTAAAAACAAAACAATCTATTTCTTGCAGTCCAACTGATGCCAAGACAGAAAAACTCAGTGTCTTTACCCCAAGAAGGAAAACCATTTATTATCCAAACCCATATTTGGTGAGTGCTAGCAGCATTTGACCTTTGCTGGAGATCAACCTGTACCTTGTGCTCCCTGTTCAGCACATTGAGGCATCCATTACCAAGCAGGATTATACCAATCCCTGCCCAAAATAGCCTCTGATGCAAATTTGGAAGTCTAATCTGCTGCTGTTTAAAAGTAGCACCAAATCTTGACTAGCAGCACTGACTTCTTCCACGAGGCAGATCAGATTTTTCCAAGAGTGTTGTATACTCTGTGGTGATGAAGAGATTATATTGCAGAAAACAAAGCTATTTTATGGCATATGTAATCAATTTCATCATCAGGATTCAAAATCCAGGTCTGAGGCCAAGGTCTGTGTGATTTGACTCAACTTTGGCTAATGAACAAGCTAACAGTGACAGCTGCCCTGATGAGTCCAGAGTTATTGGAAGGGACCTGCCCCTGCTGAAACTTCCCAACCTGTGTTTGCCATGAACCTTGTGCCACAGGGAATGGCATCATGGTTCAGCCACCCGTCCTTGTTATAGGCAGCTGCAGGCCTGCACTGAGGCCAATACTCCCCATCAGTACTTACCATGGAACTGCTGATTCCTTTTGCACAGGATTTAGATCTTTAGGAAAGGGCTGTGTTTGTACAGGTGGCATCATGTTCACATCATGATTCAAATCACTATCTCCTGCTTAGCTTTTCCTGCTATTTGGTGATGTCTTGGCTGACATGGCAGTATTAGCTGAGGCATAACTCTGAGTTTGTTTACATATCAGACCTAAAGCTCTTGTTCAAGAAGCCACAGTGCCTCCAGACTACAGCATTTATTTGCACCATCCAGCTTCTCTTCAGGAACACTATCCTCATCAAAGATGCAAGTCAGGAAGCCAGCAATTCAAGCAGAAGTGCAAGGAAAACTTCCATCCCCCAGTGGTTTTAACATTCCCTTTAACCTCACCAGGTTCAACAGCTTCCCAAGCACACAAGAGCAGGTTCAGCCACCTCATGTTTAACTGGCATCTCACCTGCTCCAAGATGTTGACACTTACGAGTGCCTGAGATGGCTTAATTATGGGGAAGAGGAAACATTTAGTTCAAGGCAAGTAAAACTAAAGGCTGGGCATGATTCATCTAGGGTGAATGATTTTTCTGCAGGACACAGAAGAAATGGCAACATGTAAATACTCATCCCATTTAGCCTGCACAGAGCCATCCTGGAAGCAGTGGTTCAGCACCCAAGGTTGCTACTGTGTGAGGCCAAGTCCCTGCAGAGTCTGTTTCAAACACAGTGAGAAGCTGCAGCTTAACCAATGTCATGGATCTTTATTGCAGTGATCACCAACATCTGGAGTAACTTGATGGCGTTTCACTGCACGAGGGCTGTGTGTTGAAAGCAGACATTTCTTTTCTGAATTATGTTGTGACTTGTGAGTTATGAGCTGGGACGTCTCAATCGAGCTCATCCATCAGTAAACACTTGCGAGACGCTGGGATGGTTTGCAGTAAATCATACAGAGACTTTAAATAAACACAGGGGTGAAGGCTGGCAAGAGCTCTGTCATCAGCCTAACAACCCTCATCACATCTTATGTGAAAAAACAATCAAAGAGACGCATTTAAGTAAAATGGACACAAAGATTCTCTTTTAATAATCCAACATCCATTGAGACAAACAATTTGTTTTAATGGAGACTGTGAGCAGAAACAAGGAAACACTGGTATAGATGAGGGACAAGCAATAGAAGGGCAAATCAGGGACACCAGGGGTTGACACAGCTCACTGTCCCTCTGTCCTTGAGGCCACCACTTTGTGTCCAGGCTGCAATGACACTTCTCTGTGGTGTTTTAACAAAAAAAAAAAAGTTCTGGAAACACACAAACCATTTGAAATGATGATTTGAAATTACTTCTTCAGAGAACTAAAAACTGTTTACAAATATTTTTCCTTCAACTGTAAAACCTGCACATTTCTAAACTGGACAGATAGGTATTTTTTATGCTTTATAGCCACAGCTAACTGTCATAAAAATGTCCTAAAATTATTAAAAAAACATTCAGTACTTGACTTCAAGTACTTTCAAGATCAACTTTGCATGTAATAACTCAAAATCAGATTAAGGTCTGGTTTGATTTTACAGGTCAGTAAAAGGGAGGAAAAAAGGTTTTTTACCTAACCTTTGATGCATGACTAAAATTAATGAGTTTTATCTTTCCATGTGTGAGTCAGAGGAGAGAGACTGAAATGCTTGCTTGGGAAGAATTTATTTTTACTTATTCCAAAGGGTGATCTTCATAACATCTAAGTATTATAAATAAAAGCCTAAATCTAAATATTTACAGTGAAAATGGCTTACTTTGCAGAAGACATGAATCTCAATGATTTCAGAACAAAGCCATGTATGTAGCTTTTATGGAAGGGTAAAAAGGACACTTGAAACCCCAAGAACATTATGTTTCAAGATTCTTTTTTAGAAAAAAACACTTTGATTTTTTTTTTATTGAACTACTCATTAGCAGCCAAAATATCTATCTTTAGAAAAAGAGGCCACGATAAAAATCTATACAAGAATTACTAGCCCCATGCCAAGAAAACTGGAAGAATTTCTAAAAAGTTTTGAGTGCTCCCCCAAGTAAACAGGAAATGGATGACTTTCAAGTGAAACACAATCCATTCCCATAGATTGGGTAATGGCAGGAATCACTGACATGAGCACAACCTGCTTTCTCTCTTGCTGGAGAAGCTATGCCATGGGACTGCTTCCATAAGCTAAATGGCAGGGCCCTGATAAATTGCATTCCAAGAGTAAGCCAGCAGTTTATAAATTCATCATGTGTGCTTTACATACAGTTATGCAGAATTCCAAACTGTTAGCATTTATTAAGTGATGTGTATGGCTTTACTGTAAGTATGTAAACTGTGAGTTTGTCACATCAGAATGTAGCTGGTTACTCAAGTGGAAAACAACTGAGTGGGGTTAGAGAAGACTCCTAGTGGGAAGCAGGCACACATAAAAACTAAAAGCAGTACTAGAAAAAAATTAATCTGCTGTTGGGAGAATTTCCTCCTCAACCTGACAGACTCCTCAGCTGAGCAATGCACAGGCAGACAGAGAAATCTTTGTAGCAATGGGCAGAAAAGTGAATTATCCAGAGTTTCCTTTTGTGTTTGCTTTCTAGATCTGAAAATTGAGATGTGTAATTGATAAACTCAGTCTGCCCAGTGAACCAAAACTCTGAAGAGCTCTAGTGCCCAGAAGAGTCTTCTTTCTCTGTACAGATTTAGGTGTCACCTCTGATGTCTGTGCTTAGAATTGCTGCTGGGAAATCAGACTTTCATAAAGCTCACAGCCATGTTCTACCAGGAGTTTTCCAGGAAAGAGCTTTCTGAGGCACTGAGCACAACCTCCACTGTTCCCGTGAAGTGAGACTTCAAAAGGTGCCTTGCAGATGCTTTTCCTAAAATTCATCCTTCATGCTGGCAGAGTCAGCAGGACCTTCATCATTTCAACAGTAGCTTGCTTTAGTGCTAGACATTTTAATATAAATGAGAACATTCCAGACACAAGCAGGACTCCAACCCCAAAATACTATTCTTCCCTTAAAAGAGGCTGTTCTGGTTTTAGTATCTTGAATGTCTGCACACATGATGTGCATATTTAGGTTGGCGTGTGTGATTTGGCAGGAGAAGAAAAAATAAAAGGTTTAAAATTTAAATACTTAAAGAAATTGTGTGTGTATATGTGGGTATGTCCATGTAAAAACAACAGAAACCCCCCGTAAGTCTTCCAGAAGCTTTCTGCCTCACAAGAATGAGCTCCAGATATGAAACTTTATAGAAGTTCTGTCTGCAAGGGCATTAGAAAGTTGAGGAGGGTAATTGCATATCCTAATGGTTCCTTTCTCTGTATATGTATGCTGCTAAACCTACAGAATGTCACCATTTTATGCAATATTTTAAAATGGGAAGACAGTTCAGAAGGCAGCTGAGGCAGGAAAGACAACAATAAGCAGAAATGTAGAGACAGAGGGAATGTTTTGACACCAAGAAGTTCCTTCTGACGCCCCCATTCAGTGGCAAGGACTCAGCTGGGGGGTGTATTTTAAATAAACTTGGCTATGGTTACGTGCTGGGCCAGCAGCCCTGCAGCATCCAGTCTCTGACGTGCACAACAGATGCACAGATGCTGGCTTGGACTGGATTTCAAGGCAGCACAGCCATAAGATTGTCATCCATTTGACAGCCTGTCCACAACCTCTTGCAGCCAGAAGTGAAATGTCCCAACTGCTGAGAGCTGCTGTGTCCCCCTAGAACAGGCCACAGCTCAGCTGGAACTGATTTTGTATGGCCAAGAGTGGTTTCATGCAGCACATGCCTTTACCAAAGGTTGCTGAGATACACATGCAGACTCAAAGGCCAAAGCAGCTGCATCCCATTACCAATTTAATGCTGTTCCTTTATTTTGTCTGTAATTTTCCACCTCCACACTTGCCTTGCCAGGTAGCAGCTCTTAGAGCAAACCGCCATCCACCAACTTGGAAAAGCAAAAGCAGCCTGGTGGCCTTACGGGGGAGGAATAATAACCGGAGGATTATTATTTAGCCTTTTACTGACAGCTAATCTGAGGAAACACTGAGGAGGGAAAAACATATTGGATAAACAAGGTTAGTATTTGTGACTGAATGTGAACTGAATGTGGAGCAGGTCACAAGGCAGACTCAGAAGTCTCATACAAATCAGTGAGAAAAAGAGCAAAACACAACAACAGCTTCTGTTAGGAGCGACGACTGCCACTGAGACCCTTGTAATATGGCATTTCCCAGCCAGCTACAAACAAACAGGACACTGGCTTCTAGTAAATAAGGGTTTGTTTTTTCCCAGACAAAAAAAGTGCCCAACAATAGTGGGACCAGCACTGCTCACGGTTCACAGGAAATGCTCACTGTGTCACCATCAGTCTAAGGGCTGCGTGAGGTCACGAGTTACATGGAAGAAAGATTAAGTCACATGCAGCAGTTTCTATTCAAAATCTCTTTTTGATAAGTTCTATTGGGGGAAAAATAGTTCTTTATAAGCTTAACAATAAGATCTGATATGGGAATAGGATGCTATGGTCCTATTTTCATTTGTTAGAAATCATCACCTAGAGACTTGTTTATACACTTTAAATAAACACCATACAAATTTCTGAATGAACACAAGATGCTGTCGTGCCCTGCAAATGCTTTATATTCCACAATTTTATCCTTGTATAAAATATTGTGTGCTGCTAAAAATATTTCACATTGATCTGTTTAAAACTGCATTGCTTATACAATCTGCTTTGTTTAGACTATTTTTAAGGAGTGCACCAAGCAGAACCAATCCTTGTCAAAAAGCTGTGGAAAAGTTCAAACTCTGCTATCTGTTTTTCATCTTACAAATAAAAATTATACAAGCCACTGCAAACTGAAGCAGTTTAGCTTTGGAGGATCTATATGAGGAGTAGGGGTTTCAGAGCAATTTCATAAATTCAGCCAAATATGCATTCCCTTACATTTAAATGAAAATACGGACTTGCCACACATTTGTGTCTCCCAGAGAAACTGCAAACAAGCTGCAATGCCTGTTCTGACACCATGAAACTGACCACATATTGTTTGCTTCTTGCTATCTCCCCTCAGATTATAGGATTTTTAATGGCTTCAAGTGGGATCTTGAGCTGCCAGAGAAACCATACCCGAGCCAACATTTGTTGAACCAATGCACTGGAATAGGCCTGACTGATGGTCTGAGCACTACTGAGGTACAGTCAGCACTTGTACATAGAGTTTGCTGCACCCAAGAGAAACCACATTCTAACTTCTGGATTGAAACAGGAACTCTGACCAACAGGGAAGGGCTAAAAAAAAAGCACAGAAAGCACAGTAATTGGTCCTGGTGCCCATTACCATGATCTGAACAGTGAGAATACAAGCTTTTAAGAAGGAAATAATTTTAAGTACTTCTTGAAATCAGAGTCTGCCAGCACATGAAATGAGACAGCCTTTAATTTGCAGCCCTAATGCAACACTATCTTACAGCTGCTGGGGTGATAAGAAATGAAGCTTATACAGGACTTCATTTTTAGACTAAAAATTTGTTTTTCATTCAATGACTCCTGCCCAGCCTCCATAAGGCACTTGCTTAAGCCAAGTGCTTGTTCAGAACCTGCTTGGAAGAAGCAGCAAACAGCACAACACTGGTGAAAAATTGACCAATACTTGTGATCACGGGCTCAGTTCAGTTGCAAGAGAGCAGGTGGAAGAACTCAGAACAAAACTGTGAGGTTTTTCATTGCTGCTTAGCTTCCTATATTAAAATGATTGCCCAGCAAGCTGTCAGGCATCTTGATTCGCTCAGTGTCTCAGGAACAACCTACTGCATAAACAGCATCTCAAAACTGTGGCTTCCATCTCCCCACTGGTAAAATTCACATCCTGAAATTCCTCTTGTGCCTGTGGAATCAGAGCTCTTGTGCTTAGCCTGCAACATTCAGGAGCTGTCAGCACATTATCCCCATGTCACAGGCAGGAGTACGTGAGTCCTGCGAGCCGAACACTGTGGGAGCACAAACATCAGCCACTTGCAAGAAGTCTCTCTGTCTCCCTCATCCCCCCTCCTTAAGGTCTTGTCAGCAGGGATGGCTGAACAAGGGCTGGGATGCTGAGCTCTCAGCTCACTCTGCTGCTCTGCTACTGCTCTGGAGGATATTCAGGTCTGCCTCCTCTGTGCAAACAAGGAATTTTTTGTGGGACACAAGACTGGAGGGATAAAGCACAATTTCTCCATTGGATGGGGTTATGGGCACTGAAGAGAGTGATAACCAAGAGAACAAATAATTAATAGGGATATTGCAGAGACATAAAAAACATGCAAAAACCTGACATCCAGGGGCAAAAAGCAGAAAATTTTTTCCAAAACTACCAGCAGAAGTCAGTTGCAGCCACCCTGAAAGGGTCAGGAAAAACCCAGAAGACCAAAGAGACAGTTTGAGGGGAGAGGGCTGGGGCACTGTCTGTCTTCTAGGACAGGAACCTGCTTCCTGCATTGCTGTGATATTCAAACCTTCTACAGCACATTCAGACCTTTAAAATGCACCCACATTTCTGCTTTAGTCACTCCCTATCATAAGGACAGTACATAAGACACTCCCTATCATCAAGACAAAATCTGCATCTACATTAGAGACACAGAAACAAATAATTAATAGGAAAATTAAAATGATGATATTAGGTTAGAGATGTAGGAAAACTGTCTGACATTTTCTTAAAACTTGTATTTCAAATTTTTTATTTCTTTAGGAGATGGATGCTAACAAGTCAGCAGAACTCCCAAAAATTTGGAAACTATTTCATGCCATGTCTGCACCTAGACTAGAGCCATCCATTTTGAAAGACCAGCTAACTGGTAATAAAACAAAGCCCTTGCCCTTCAACAGCTTCAGTACAGAAATATTAGTGTGATGTTTCTCACAGAGAGTTCTGGAGGTGTTTTTAAGCTGCAGAAGAGTGATATCTCCTTCTGGCAAAGTTGTTCTGCCTTTTGAAACTCCCTATGCAATAGCATGCCAGCAGCAACCACGGTGGGTTAAATAACACTTCTGGAAAATGGAATTAAGGAAATAAGTGACAAGCCTCTTAAAGGATTTCATTATCCAGCTCTCCCATTTTCTGTCTCTGCTCAATTATTGCTTCTCACCCTCCTACAACTGTCCTCCCCTTCTCATATTTGGCAGCTGTGGGAGTCGTCAATGTTTCATTAAGCTCTGCTGCTGCATGGCTGCTCTGCCAAAGTTGTAGAAAAGTTTATGTGGCTTTCCTGACAATTTCTGGTTTATAACCCAGTTTTATGGTGCTGTGTCAGGAAAGAGAGGCGTATGTTAAGAGAAGTGAGCCAAAGGTATGTGTGGAAGGGGGAGAGGGGAAGCAAAAGCCTGGGAACAGCTGAGGTTTGAGGAATCAGAAAGAGAACACATGGGCTGATCTGCAGGCAGGCAAATGTGATTTTCCTTTTAGCATGATCACAAATGCTGTCAAGCATAGCTTTTAAAGCTTCCATTATTTATTTTAAAGTTTCTAATCCTCCTACTAACCTACTTACTTCTATGGTAATTCAGGTAGAAGACTGTTTCAAGCTTACTGCTTTTATAACAATCCAGTTTCCTACTTCCTTATCCAATATTGACACATATGTCTATTACTTGATTTATTTGGTACTCCTGCTGTTGCAGAGGAGGAATCAAAAGCAATGCATATGACCTGCCCTGCTCAAGGAAAGGCCACAGAATTAACTGCTGTTGTAGATTTTTTTTTTACTGTAGCTAATTAGCAATTCCTACAGGTTCCACTGAATTATATCCTTATCAAACCCACAGTATTTATTTTTGCCACAGTGTAAAGTGACAGCTTTACTTATGACAGAAGCGGAACCTTTTATGCTCAAATACTGAGAATGCCAAACAAGCTTTCCCCATGCTGCAGCAGGAAAATAAGCTGCAGAGAGAGCAAGGAAACACAACATTGCCAAGGGCTCCCACCTACTGCTGAAGCTGATTCACTCAAGTCTGCCAGATTATCTGTGCTGTCCTTTTTGGCTCTTGGGAAACTTGTTTTTAACTTTTCTTGCTCTCTCACGTATTAACCAATATTTAGTAATATATCACTTTGACACTAATAAGAAATTTGCATCACAGTGTTTAACAAGCTGAAATGGAATACAGATTAAATCTGATGCAACTTCCAGTGTGCTGAACCAGCACTAAGAAAAAAATTTCTTTTTAACCACCACTGTTGAGCAGCTTTAAGGATATATCAGAGGTGTTTACATCCAGTAAAAAACTGAAAACTTTCTTCAGTGTTCCAGAAAAACACAGGTGGTGTTCTGTATCATAGAATCACCCAAGGCTGACTTCATAATGTCAGGGTATTTATTCCCAGCCTGTCTCCTGTCGCTGGCTGGTTAAGCAAGCTGCAGATACAGGACTCGAAGGTCACACACACAACATTAGCATCCATTTCCCTTCACTACTAAGTGTCTAAATGTATGCAGGCCCATGTATGACTGCAGCAGTCAATAAGCTGTTTCAGCACACCGATCCTTCCCTCACCCTTATGGGATGTAATTGAAAGGCAGCAGCCGTCCGTGATGCCCCACTTGGGCTAGGCGCGTTACGTAACGCTGCAGCACTTCCCGCTCCTCTGGCTGCAAGATTACACATCAATTACTGTGACATGTGTTGCCTGAAGAGATGTAGCATCCCAGTTTATCCAAAGCTCAATAGGGTTTTTCGTCACTGTTTCTAGAATATTGACAAATTTATAAACACAGGACTTTGGCTTGAGTTCCTTGAAAATTCCCAAACTCAAGAGGTTCCTACACACACACAGAGAAAATCCTTCAGCAACCTGTTCTGTTAATCAACAGTGGAGCTTTTGTTGCAGTGATTAACACATTAATACCCTAGAATATGATCATCTACTTACACGGCTGAGTCAAATCCCAACCAAAAACTCGTGTTAACCCCTAGCTGTAACTCCAAGTAGAGCCAAACCTCAACTGTTAACTCTGGGTATTTAACCCAGACTGAAGCAACCCTCCTACCTACTAAAAAAGTCTGGTCAACAAACAACTTTTCACCTTAAGAACAAGTTTTTAATTAAAATCATACTGGCTTAAGGTAGACCTATTCAATATGGGGCTGCCCAGCAGCACCATGAGGCAGCAGTAGGTGCAGCCTGTGCCCTCCCTGCTCTGGTGCTGTTCTGCTCCACAGGGCAAAGAGTTTGTGCACAAAGAAAGCTTTGAGTACCATACCACACTGCTCTACCCAGACCTTAAGGGTAGGTGAAAGCCTGAATGACATCACGAAGCAAGGGCAAGCAAGATGATCAGCAGGGCTAGGAGATCCCAAATGTTTTGGGATTTGCTCATGGCCAAGACTTTTAAACTACCATTGTAGAAAACACTGGGCTGGAAGGTATCACCAAGATATTAATTCCTATCCACTGCAGCAGAAGTTTCCCTCGATGTGTCTGTTCCACTCCACCAACTCCCAGGCCCTAGAGAATCACAAAAGATCTGGTTCACCCTGCCAAACAAATGACTGGCATATACATAGTCCAGCATGGCATCTGCTCAGTGTATCCAGGAACAGAACTTGAAAAAGGAAGGCAAGCAGACTTGAAGGTAGCCAAAAAAGTATTTTCTTTTTGTTGAGCAGGCAGCCAGAGAGAGTCCGGTCAGCACAATATTTGTGCCCTTGAATTGCAAGCAGCAAAGAAAACAGTTCATTTCCAGCCTCAAGAGTAAAAGGAGCTTGTCTCTGCACATTGATAAAAATCATTCTTTCCTTCCCCAGTTTTTAGAATTGACTACATGCTTGGAAGTCACATGAAAACATTGACTTAAGGAGATGGTTTTTGGCCTGTGTAGCCCTGCTGACACCATCTGAGAACCCTTTTCTTCCTGGGGATTAGTGACCAGACAGTTGATCTTTACATTTCAGCTGGGATCACATTTTCATAGTCCTTTTAAGGGTCAGAAGGTGGTGCAGGCAGCTCCTTCTACAATTACCCTGATTGACCCAGCAGAAAAAAATGTAATACCCTAATAAATGTTATAGCTACCCAATATACACTTCATATTCCAAAAGCCATTTCCCCCCAAACTGCCAGAAAAGAAAAAAGCTGAATTGATCCTACCTACACTCCTCAGCCCATTGACATCATGCAGTCTCAAAGTGCTTTACTTCCCTTTTCAATACTCAAAGCCTCACAAAAAAGCACCATTCTCATGACAGGCTTACAAAAAGTGCATTGTTAATTGTTACCATGCTGAAAAATCAACCTTCTGGACTTTCTAAAAGCATTTGGATCACAGGTTTGTTTATGACAGGAATAAACACTCTGTCTGGGATCATTTTGGTCATAACTGTGCTACTGGGAAGCTCTACCAGAAAGTCAGCAGAGAGTGGTAACACAGCATCTGCTTTTTAATTATTTGCTGTTTTAAAAGTGTTGCTGAATTATATGAATGAATATATAAGGAAACATGCTGATTCTTCTAACTCATTATTCATTATTTGCTTAAAAAAAAAAAAAAAAAACCAAACAGGCAAATTTTGCAAATAACCAATCCTAAGCCCCTAAAGAGAAACTGCATTCCTCTATGCAGTTGCCTTTATTGAGGTTAATTCCTCATGTGGCTACATCAAGCGGAACAGAAATCCTATTAGTGCTTTCCCTGTTTGCTGCAACAAATGAACAGCATGTTGGAGTTTGCAGGCACAGTTTTCCATGTACACTGCTCCAGGAAAAACACTGCACTTCACCACAGGCTGAATGATCTCTAGATATAAGCATGAGGACTATCAGACAGAGAGTTTTAATCAACTGAGGATTTTCCCTGCCAAAAAATGTGGGTTTTCTCTGTAGTTATTCATGCCACCAACCACCTGCCATGTGGTAAAGCATTATAGAAAACCAGCCTCTCAGATGAAATTCTGGGGCTGATTAAAGACAGTGTTGATGTTTATGGAACCTGCCTCAAACTTTCAAACTTTCCTTACTGGCATGTTTTGGCTTGAACGTTAACTTACGTGAAACACGTTCTATACATGTACAGGGGAGATTTAAAAGCAGAGCTGCTTTCACATTGAAGTCTGCTAAATTCTAGTTAATAAACCCCTTGATCTTAGTATTTTGAGCTTGCAGGGTCATAGTACAGGGTTGCTCTCATAGGAAATTTTAGTAACTAGAGCACAGTCTCAGGCATCACTCCAAATAACTCACTCACTGTGTCCCAGAGAAGTGGCTCCCCACCCTCACTCAGCTGTTTAAAAATTATATAACTTCATTTGTACATGAAGGATAATGAGATCCATGGAGTCCCTTTGCACCAAATAACAGGAATTGATAGTCTGGAATAAAATGGAATAATGCAAGATGAATATGACATCTTACTGCAGACTCTTAAATGTGATCTTTACTCATATGTATTATGTTGCCCAATCAGTGAAGCTACACCTGGAAAGATACATTTACCAATAAACCTGAAGTTAAACAAGCAAAGCACACCAGCACAAACAATAGCAAACATTTCCTTTCCAAATGTGCAAATTATGACAGTTAGACTCCACTGGAGAGGAAGCAGAACAGAACTCTATTCCAACAACCAGATAAGTGTTTTTATTTATTATATCTCTCTCCATATGATTTTTCTTGCCATTTAACCTTACAAAAGGATGGAACAAGTTATATATTATACATACATGCATATATAATTATGTTACATATATATGTTATTTATACATAAATTACAGGTGTAGCAACACAGCATTATTCAGTCCTCCAACAAAGACCCCGAATAATATTTTAAGATTCAAACCTAAATAATTTGCAAGATTTGGCAACCCTGTCATACCTGACAAAACTTGTACCAGACTCTTCTCCTGAATGTTACTGCTTAGAAACATTTGAAAATTTATTTTAAACACATTTGCCACACCACTAGGGTAGGAATACACAGTGCAGAAAAATAACCTTCCTCTCCAATTATCTCCATAACCTCTGGCACACATTGACTCCAGACCGATGGAGTCCCTGGCACAAAATTTATGATGCATGACTTTGACAACCTCAGAGAAAGGGGAGCACTTGGTGCACTATTGCTTAATTAAATTACAGAGAAAGAACCACCCTCAGCCTTTTAACTGATTACAAAATCTTATTTTCTCATGCCAACTTCAAATATTGTGAAGGCTCCCCCATGCACTTCTTGAGCTTCTCCAAAGTTACACAGTTACACAGACCATACTGGGGGGGACCCAAGAAGTCATTGAGGAAGGGGTGTCAACACTGCTGCTCACCACAGGCCCAGCCATGAGCTCTGAGATGTCAGCCAGTTTGGGCTTGAAAACTGTTTCTGGCATACTTCTGTTGCTTGTACCAGAACAGAAAGAATTTAACTTCTCTTTTAATTTCATACAGATGACAGTTTCCTTCTGCTCTTATTTAAGGTCAGGATTAAGTAAGCATTATTTGCTTTGTGTTAGAGGGTAGGTTTAGATTGGATATTAGGAAAAAATTCTTCTCTGTGAGGCCCTGGTACAGGTTGCCCAGAGAAGTTGTGGCTACCCCATCCCTGGAAATGTCCAAGGCCAGGTTGGACAGAGCTCTGAGCACCCTGGTCTAGTGGAAAGTTCCCTGCCCATGGCAGGGGGATGGAACTGGATAGTCTAGAAGGTTCCTTGCAGCCCAAGCCATTCTATGATTCTATGTTGCAAAGGCATTAAATCAGGAATACCCAAACCCTTTTTTTCTAAAAGAGCAAATGTAGTGCAGAACTACTACAGAGGTGATAAACTTACAGGTTTAAATTTCTGGTTGCTAGACCAGAGTCTAGCAACCAGAAATTTATTCCTTTAAAGTTTTGCAGAATAATGACTTAAGGGGAGGAAAAAAGAGCAAAGAACACTGCATCTGCTTTTCTTTTCTGCTGCAGCTTGGAAGAAAACAGCAGATCAGATATTTCAGTGACATCCAATCGCTGTACAAATTGTTTTAATTGCAGCTGAGTATGATAAACAATCATTTTGAAGTCACCTGATGCAGTCCATGTAAGACAGCAGGTATGCCTGCAATGACTCTTCCCTGACAGAAAATGTCTGGCTTGGTCGGACACTGACTCTGACTTTCCAAAACAGGCAAAGAAAACATAACGAATACCACAACTGTCTCCACTACAACTAATTAACCCCAGTAAACAATCATTTATCTGAATACCCGAGAAACTTTGGTTTAAATTCATGAAGATTCTTCTCAGAGTGCCCAAGTTTAATATTAATTTTAGAACATTTAATTTAATATTTATTTTCCTGCCACCTACATGAACTCTTAAGGGCATGAACTTGTTCTCTATTCTCCAAAGAAATACTTTACTTTCCAGAAGTGTCCAGATATAACATTTGTAAGAGGTATTAGAACACTTCCAGATCAAGAGCTCATTTAAAGCAGGATATTTTTGGAATTTGCAGATTATCCTGGGAGGGGGGGGGGGGGGGAAAGCTCAATTCTGATAGACTGAATTATTGAAAGACTATTGTTTACAGAGCAGCACAACTGATAAAAGCAGGAAATTCATGTTTTTATACAGCCAATACAAAGAATACACAGAAAACGATCCAGATCTGTTTATCACTTGAGTGAGAAAGAACAGACACTGGGATTCAGGGGAGGATAGAAATTCAAGGTGAAGATGATCTGAGCAGAAGTTATACAAAATTTATGGGCATAATAAAAGCAATTGCACTGCCTCATGACGGGACACTTGCCAGAGACAAAGCTTATACCAAGGAGAGAATCAGGCCATTGTAGGGACTGAGCCTTTCTGTTCACCCTTCCCTGTATCAGCAACTCCATGGGAAAAGCATTCTTGCTATGGAAATGTGTTAAGACATTTTTGAGCCAAGTGTGGAAGTTCTCTCTTCACATGGACCACTCCCAAAAGCCTGGAAAGATGGCACCTAACTTTGCTGTAGAAAAATGTAGCCCAGAAGTCACCACTCCCTAAAAATAGAAGCTCAGATTCAAATTCTTCAGTTTACATGCTCTATATCTACTACCCTGGAAAAAATTCACCTAGAGGCTCCAACTGAAGATCACCAAATGTTAACAGAGTTGGATTCATCTGTTTTTGGAAAAATCTGCATCTCTGCTTCGCTGTGCCCAGCTATTCAAGACGTCAGGAAGAGGGAGATGTTTATGGAGTTACATGAGCTATAGGAGATTTATCCAAACCAATGCAGACATAATCCATAACATGGATTTTCCCTATTTAGTTTAATGGACTTGTATTAAATATTATCAAACTGAATCAGTAGCACAAAACATTTCCAATAATTTCTTGCAAAACAGCCAGCAGGAAGTGTATCTGAAACCTCTTCAACTGTTGTTTGGTGAAAAGAGGGTCCCAGAGGGGCATCACAACAGACAGACTCTTCCAACAAGCACACAGAACACTGAGGGGAACAGAGCTCACAGGGCTGCAGCTCTGACAATCCTATATTAAAACATTACATGAGTTGGCCTGCTAACAGTCTTTTAATTTCCAAAATGGCTTAATCATATTTCCTTGAAAAGTAAGACTCCTGTTCACTAACAAGTTTCCAGCTATTCCCTTTTCATAACTTGTCTCTCAGTTCACATTGAACAGAAACCCACTGAAGTAAGCTGTGGGGTCGCCAGTCCCAATGCTGGGCATCCAAATCTCAGTTCTGCAAGTCTCTGCCACCAGAACCCCATCTAAGAGCTGAAAGGTTTCTTTTTACAGTAAAGAGCAGGCAATTGCCTGCTGGAAAATTGCCGTGGTGGCAATTACTTTGTAATGAAGGAGCATGGAAGCACTATCATGTTTCACCTGTTATTGCTATAGCAAAGTTACCTCTTGGTCAGAGCTGAGGCTCAAACTCAAATTCTGAGCAGAAAAATTCATGTATGTACAATCAAGGCTTCTCCTGACATCTTGTTCCAGATGAAGGTGTTTAAACAGAAGTACAATGAGATGTTGGGCATGTAGTGGAAAGCAGATTAAGAGGAAAGGTTTAGGCTAAGAAAGACACTGCATAAATGTGTGTTTAAAATTACTCAATTTTAGTGCATTTCCAGGAGGCCAAAGTCTGTCCCTACTTCTCTCATCTTTTCCCCACTACTCACAGGAAATCTTAGTAGAAATCCAGGGATCCTGCTGTTCCTTTATTCCCATCTGTGCCCATTTCTACTCTAGAACTGCTCTTGAAAGCAGCAGAAAGGCTTGCCTTGAGTCTCACAACAAGGTGGGTCTGGTATGTGTGAGAGGAAAGAATTTCAAGTCAATTTGGTGACCTAATGATAAGAGAAATATACAACAGACAGAAAAAATAATTTAATGGTATTGGCTGACATGAAAATGTTAAAAAAAGTTCTTTATTAATATGGTCCCAAACCCAGCTCACCCAGTTCACTAACTAAACTTCCAGTTAGTTAGTTAGTAACTGAATAGTTCTTATTTCTGTGCTTTACTAGATCTCTGGGCAGGAGAAAAGGAACTTGGGAAAGAAGGTGAACAGAGATCTCAAAGTACACCTAAGTCATGCCAAACAGTTTCGCCTCTCCTAACCCTTGGCTACTCCAGATAAAAGGTAGGAAGCATGCTTGAAATATCTACAGGTAGGAAGAAGCAACTACATAAGGACAGAGATGTACATTTCCTTCTTAGAGAGTGATTATTTTTGGAGGCTTCAAGCTCTTCTGACAAATCTCAGACTAAAATGTCTATGTCAAAAAAGAGGTGAAATCTTATTTGAAGAAAAGAGGTGAAATCAAAAATTGCTTTTAAACCTCCATCCTTTGCTGACAGCCTGCATTTTTACACAGTTTGCTTTACCCTGCACTGTGCTGCTTTTATCAGCCCACAGTGTTCAGACCTATTCATATTTCTTGTGTCATTTACTGATCACTCGCTCTCTATCCTCAAACCACACAAACTCTAAAAATAAAAACTTCTGAGGATTCAAAGAGTGTTCACACAACAGTTTTTACTGTGAACACTCTTTATGCTACAGGAAAAAAACCCAAACCACATTAAAATTCCCACAGTACACAATTAAAAGCCCAAGGAATTCTGTTAAAGATTTGGAATGGGAAAAAGGAGCACCATAATAAATATGAACCTTATTTTAGAAGAAGTTTCTCCAGTGAGCCTTATTCAGCCAAAAAAAAAAGGGAACAAAAAGTTACCTACTGGTAAGTAGCAATAGGAAACATATTTCATGCTATGGGGAGAAGCCTCTGAAGCTATTTGCACTTAATTTCCCTCTCCTAGAAAGGCTTTTCATCCAAACTCACAGGCGGTAGAAGCCTAGAGCCAGCAGGAATCCTCACATTACCCAGCTGAAAATCTGCCATGTGTTATCAGTGGTGCCTCTGAATGCCAGATTCAGTGTTACTTAAAGAAAAAACAGAACATTGATATTAAAAAATGCTGTAAAAAACAGCTCTTGCACAACTGCCAAACTGCATGGCATTTGCCTTCATATGGAAATAAAGCACATGCTCCTAACTGCCCCCAGGATTAAAAATCTTAACAGTTCCATGGCATATTTCTTTTAAAAGGGCTTTAAATATATCTTCAACCCAACCTTCCACTAAGGCTATCTGTGCTCAAAATCTCTGCTGCTATTGCTTCGAGATCAAAAGATATTTTATTTAAGAGTGATACATGATATGAAAGCCTGCTTGCTTGTTAGTTTAAAAAAAGTACAGTAAAATTAGTCTTACACAACCCCTTAGTGGGCATAAAATTAGTCAATAAGTAAAAAAAGATGGGTGGGGAGGTTTTATAGAGCAATTAACATGTGCCTCAGGCACAGTATTTGCAGTCTTATACATTCCACCACATGAGATGTGAATACAAACTTTACAGGATCTTACAGACTACCTAAAGCTAACAAGTCTGAAAAAAGGATTTAATTGTTTATTATTCCAGGTTTTCTGGATCCACTGTATATTCAATTCCTGTCCTCAGGTTAGCTGTGTTACAGCTCTCTCTTGGGACAGGTTAGCTCTCAAGCCATTTATTCTTCCAAGGAGAAATTCAGATTCTGCAATTCACTCTCAGCATCAAATGCAGCCATGCCTGGGAGCACGAAGGCAGCTGCATTAAACAGGAATTTAACTTCCAGGTTATAGCAACTCAGTTTCTTCCTGGTAAGACAAGGTAAGGTAGGACACAGCTGAAATGGAAGATGAAGCTTTGCAGAAAGGCAGTTAAAAATACATAACCTTAACGTAACCCCTGGCAGAGATGAGGAATACACTCAACTACTGGAGCTGAGCTGAAATAGACTCAGTGCTGCTTTGTGTTGAAGAGCTTCCTCCATCTGCAAGAGGCTTTCCAGCCACTCAGCTCTTTTTCATTTAAATTACAGGCAGCCTCTAACAGCCCATGCAACCCTTTGCTCCCTTCTTCCCCAAGAAATCTTTCAGGTTTTTAGATTTCCTTTGATCTCAGGCTTAGCCTTAGGAAGGCTATCCACTTCCAAAGGAATTGAGTCAGCAATTGATACCTTAATTCCTTTGAAGAAACAGGCCTAGAAGCCAATTCATCTGTAACATTTCATGCTTGGTTTCTAAATACATCTCCATAATCTCCCTTTACCTGCAAGCATTCTTCTCAGGCAGGTATCAACACTACATTTCAATAGAGAGAATCACTACAGCAAACTAAAAGAATTCACTCTGGAATATTGAATCTCTTCTGCATAATGAGTTCTCAGCTACCACAGAGATTTTCTCAAAATCAGCAGTTTGAATTATTGCTTAACACACTTTTTCCATACTGGCAATTTCACATGAACTACATTTCAGGACCGCTTATGCATAGTCTGCTAAGCTTTAGGCTGGATGAATTTTGAGTGTTAGACAATTTCTTTTTTAATGAGATATTATATCTGCTTTAGCTGTAAAATAACAGCCCAAACCCCTGAACAGCTTTCCTATGTATATGAGACTAGAGCAACTACAGCATTTTGCTGATTTGAAAGAATCTAATGAGAGAAATAATTTCCAAACAAAAATAATCTATGATATTCTGCTCTGTGTAGCTCAGCCTTTCTTTTTAATGAAACCTAATAATTAGCAGTGACCTACACAATTTCCAGAAATTCTATTTTTCAGTGTTGTTGCCTAAAAACAACACTGATGATCAGGGTTAAGCTAAAAATGACCAACTTCAATATTTAATGGTAGACTAGCCAATGTTTACTAGAAGAACCCATTAACTCTCACAGTAAAACAAAGTGATGCCATCACAGAGACGCACTCAGATATGAAATGCGTAAAAACCCACAGCTATTCCTGCAGCAAACCAGACAAGCATCCCTAAATTTAAGTGACATTATAAAGGTAAGCAGCACATGTAAACTCATTTTCCTTATGTTTCCTTATGAAACTATGCAAATGTACATAGATACTTTTAAAGAGCACCAGTGAAATATATTTAATTGATGCAGGGGAATGAGGAACAGCTCTGGTGCTGACAGTCACTTCTGGATCTATTAACTATTCATAAAAAACTCAGTAGCACTGAAAGAGCCTTTGAAGCAACAGTAAAAGCTTGACAAAGCTTTTATCATATTAAATATAAAATGTGAATTTCATGTTTACAGCTACTACTATTCATTAGTCAGACAGTGAGTTTTTCATGCTGAAAGCACCAGCCACCCCAAGCCACAAAATACAGGTTTGTTTTTTTTTTTCTTCCATAGTCCAAATGAAAAAGGCACAGGGATCCCACCTTTCAGAAGAACTAAAATGAATTTACATCTTGTATTAAAACCAAAATTTTGTTTGAATTAAAGTAGAAATAATCTGAAATTACCTGAAATTATTTATAATTGGTTTTAAGTCTTATTAACAGAAGTACTGTATTGTGATTTCACTGAACAAGTTTCTTCAAAAAGCAGTTTCTCCATGTTTACACCACACCAGTCCTTGGTTTCTCCTCCTTTTACTTTTATTCATGTAAAATCCCGTGCAAAATAAATTTATCATTTATCCAAATCTTCCATGAACTTATGAACTGGGATGATTTTAGAGACTTAATCCTTAGAAGCCAAGTTTAATGATGGAAGAAAATTCACTGTCATTTTTAAACAATAGCAGGGATTTTAATTCTCTCTCCCACATAAGCAGCATTAAGTACCAGATGTTTCAGAAGACAAAGGCCTCATCCTGCTCCTATGGAATTTGTAGTTTCTGGGCAGGGCTAGCAAACAGCAGTGTTAATATTCAAGAATAACATGAATCACTCAGTTTCTCAAAATCCTTGGACTCATGAACAAGTAAAACTTAAGTTCTGAAGGTGCTGAAAGCTTATTTTCTATTTAACACTGGCTGGGAGAAACTGCTTATTGAACAGGTCCCAAAAAGGTTAATGGAGATTTTTAGAGGTTATAACTTCTGCAAGTGTCAACCAATATAATTTCATCTGGACTCTAACTAGAATTGTTATATTTGGCATTTTTTTACATTGTTTGAATTCTCAACAAGTTCACTGCTTCATTTTGAATTCTTAAGCTGCAGATACTAAGAAACCAAAGAGAAAGCTATAATTAAAAAAAAGATGTAATATATATTTGGCTTGTACTGTTGCTAGGCTACTAAAGCCCAGATATGACTACAAGGCTCTTATAGATTTGTAGCTGCATTTCTGACACAGCAATGTAACATCAATTATAGCAATAGAGACAATGATTAAAGTCAGAAATCAGAGTTTCTTTCAGTGGGGTGCAGTAACTTGGGTGCTTCAGCACCTTTCCAATTCTCAGTATGCATTGAGTCAAGCAGTTTTCACTGATTCTTTCAAGTTCTCTTGTAAAAATTTCAGAACTTCAGGAAACTTAAACACAATGAGTTCAACCACCACTGAACTGGAAAGGGGCCATCCAAGTGACCATCTCCTTCAGCTGATAAAATCTTGTGGGTTACAGAAGTAGGACAGGTTGGTCATCTGCCAAATCATAACTACACCTCTGATCCAGGGTACTCAAACTGCAAAGAAAGTCAAAAGCTTGCAAGCAGAAAGCGTGTAACACCATACTAATGTGGCTAAGGTTTTCATGGTGACATCTGATAAGAATCTCAGATTATTTCAGTGATCAAAGTTTTCCCAGGTACAGAAAAGCACAAGCACACTCTGTAAAGTTTAATTGTTAACATTCAACACACTGTGTAAAGTGTCATCTTTTTTTGGATACCCAAAAGGCTTCTTGTTCTTCAGTGTATTATAAGCAAAATTGGTTGAGTCACCCCACTTTCCCAGGTGCCAATTCTCAAACATAGTTTCTCGAGCCAATTTAATCTCACAGAAACTGATCTTTGCTTTAACCAAAACAAGAAGCAAAGGGAATATTACATTAGTTCGACAGCTATATTGCAACCCCCTCCAGTGAGGAATAAATATAGTTCATGCTGAGGCAGACAGATGTTGAGGTTGATAAAGGTAAACAGAACCATGTACGAGGTAATTAACAAAGAGGCCAGATAAGTCACCCGTGAATAACTTAACCCTTCAGTGAATCCAGCATTGTTTTTAGCCCTGCTGAGGGCACAGGAGTCAAGCAGAAAGATTTCAATTAGCTCCCAAAGTACTAGCATTTGTAACTGCTGCCTCAATTTCTTATCTCTGTGGCCTGGAACATCATTGCTGCATGCCCACAGACTTTGACATCTCTTTGTTGATTTGCAGCTTTTCTAGAAATGGAAGCCCTCTTCTTCCCTTCCCCCAAATCCCAATGTTATTTTGATCACTGGAGTTAGGAAAGAAAGGAAGAGATGTTTCTGAGTTATCTGGAGGAAACAGCTAGAAAAGCTCACAAAAGTAATGTAAACTGGAAGATGGGTCAGTAATTAGGAGGATGGTTTATTTACACTATCTGACCTTCCCCTATGGTAAGGTAAAGTCAGCTTAGCCAGCTGTACATTTTAATCATTCAAACAAAGCAAACAAAAATGTACAGGTCACTTATAAAACCAGGGATCTTCTCCATGCAAAGCAGGATGCAAGTTTTTGAGTTTACAATAGACAGTTGTTGAATCAATGCTGCTAGTACAAGGGACTGAAGTCTCTAAATCTCAACTTATCCAAAAGGCAAAACCTCAGAACAAGTTACAAACGTTACAAACATTCCTAGATGAAGCTTCATGTGTTTTATTCAGCAAGTCAGGTTGATCAAAAAAGCTCTTTTTTTTTTGGAGCTTTTTAGAATCTGTTTTAACTATGCAAACAATAGATCCATGAAGACCATCTGATGAGCTTTGAAAATTAAAAATTTCGGGAAAACATAGAGGCTTAACTCTTCAGCATCTCCCATGGGACTAACTCCACTGATTATTCACTCCACTCAAAATAAACCAACTAGCAATTTAGTATGAAAACACATTTTTAACTGCAGCAAGACTGCATGAAAGGACTCGTACATCACATGCTCACAAGTTGAATCTAAAATGCCTTTTTCTCACGTCAAACAAACCAAACCCCCCATGTGTTTCATTCAAGATGCTAACCTGGAAATTTTTAAACAATGTATTCATTGAACATTATTATTTAGTTGGTTTAGAGTTTCTGTTTGGCCACTGCTGAGCAAGCTGTAAGGCACACCTGCACAGGTAAGCCAAAGCAAACATATAATATACAAATATATGGACAATTATACAGTACACACACATGGTTGGTTTACACCCCACTCAGTCTGGCCTTTCCATTCCGTGTTGTGTCATATTTTCTGATATACAATTGACAAGTTTCTGTATTTGATAAAGGCAATATCAGGTACTCTTAATAACATAAACAGTTTATTTGAAACCTAATGACAATACTCATCATGAAATTTAACGCTGACTACCCCTAGTCTAAACCACACCACTCACCCAATATCATCTAAGGCTATTGGTTTCATAGTTTATTCATGTGTATTCACATGCTGTAAACTGCAGATTAATCACACAAAACAAGATTCTCTAGTGGTTAGAAATAAATGCAGTAGTTCACTGGAAAAAACAATTTATCTAACTGTTTAGATATTGTAAAGTACTGTAACCTGAAGCATTTCTCCATAAATTAAAAAAATGCTTCACTGCACTCCTTTATAGCCTAACATTGTTTCTAGTTTCTAAGACACTTACCTCATGGTAGAGAATTTTAGAATTAAAACAGGTTACATTTTTTACTGAGGGAAGCAATATTACACAGAAGATGAATGCATGTAGAAATCCTTCCCATTTAAACATGATCACACAGTTGAATCTGTGCTACAGGCACTAAGGAAAGAAACCAAAATCCTTTTTACCTTTTGTATCTTTAGCTCGCAGATGCATCTTCCCTCTTTGCTTGGCTTCAATCAATGCAAAAATATACAGAAAGCTTTCACTCGCAGAAATGAGAATTACTTACCAATTTGTAACAAAACAGGTGTTACCAAAGCTGTCTCCATGGCATAACAAAATTCCCTGCCAAACATTACTGCACCATGCATCACCCACAGGCGTATCGGTATCCGGTCTATGGATCCTTCACTAATGGTCTCCTCCCTACTTTCATTCTCCTTGTTTTCTGGTTTCTGAAGCTGTGCCACAGGTAGATCTTGAACTTGCATAGATTCCGAGTCAGCATTCTGAGGAGCCATTTTCATTACCATAAAAAATATATATATTTGTTATATCTATATAAATAATACTACCATAACTCCACGAACAAGTTAGGGTGTCTTCTCTTTCAGCTTCTGTTCCTCAGGCAAGTAATGCTTATATTCCTCTTGTACAAACAGGTATCTTGCAACTTCTTGTAGAGATACGAGACATTAAGAATGAAAAGCTATTTGGTAAGAATTTCAACATATGGCTTGCTGGTTTACTGTGAGTTAGAGTTAAAAATCCATAATTGCCATTCAGTTAATACCAGTTTCATAATTATTATTGAAGAAGTGCTGAAGTTGTTATTCGTGCTACACAGAGGTGGAAAGGCGACACAAAGAGGTGCTCCACTGTTAATCCCCATCGAGTGGCTGATTAATCTGCAACAAAAAGCAAGCATTTAAAAATTTCAATAGGCTTTTTCAGGATATTGTGTCCCCCCCCTTAACCATATAACCTATTTCCTGCTTCATGCTTTCTATTGTCCTTGCCTAGAGTAGGGTCCTTTATTCCACATTCCCTCCTACCTCTGCACTTTCCATTGAAAAGCAGTTGTGCCTTGTATTTAAATGATGCTTTACTGTACTCCAGTTCCTCTGGTTTGTGGTCCTATACAAAGCCACAGAAGAATGTCAGGGTACTTGTCCAAGATCCTCAGAACACCGGGCACAAGACTAAAATTCTGGGAAATTTAAAGCAGGTTGCATTTCAGAAACAGCATAGGATATTCCAGTTCTATGCCAGGAAGATGATTCATCAATTACCATGGTCACACACACATCTCCATTTAGATTTTTGGAAGTTGCAAGTTACTTTGCAGTAACTATCACACCATTTTTTACTGAAGATATTTCTCAAGGAAGCATGAGCAAAATAAGCCATGATGAATATAACTAAGGACTGATATTTAAATATTTGAACTTTAATGAAAATATACACAGAACATGAATTCATCTTCTTTCTGCCCACAAGACCAGACTATCTTACTCCCACATCCTGTGAGGCTGCTGAAATTTGTGAAAGCAGGATGGTACAGTATCTTCCACATTAAAATTATTAAAATATATTCTAAACAGGTAAGACAAGCTTCTTCTGTGCCTTCCCCTCCTGTGTGCCATAGACAAAATCTAAGCAGATGTCCAAATACTGAATCATGCCAATCAAAATGAGTTTAAGCACTTAGGAGAAGAAAACAAAGCATCTTATAAAACGTAAGATTACATAAAGTTTGTATTAGAAGGATGCTTGTTTACATCTCTGCACACAGGGTGACTGAGCTGTGACCCCAGGACAAAACCCCTCAGGGATATGGTTCCATGAAATGCTGGCTCTGGCAGCAAAGCTGACCTCAGTAGAAGTTCCCCACGCTGCAATTCCCTGTCTTCAGCTGTGGCAACAAAAACTCTTTGTGGGCCTGAGCACACACCAGATCATTAAGTGGTGAGCCTAAAACTGAGCCTTAGGAAACAGATGCCATGGTTGGTGTTTAATCACAAGAGCAGCTCTGTTTCAGTGGGACCTGAGACACTGTTCTACTAAAAGTGCATCATGAGAACACCATCTTGAGCACTCCCTCCTGCTGATGCTCTCCTTAGAGTTGTTTATTGCACATATTTTATTCTTCCATTCAAAAGCGTGTTTTTGGTACACATATTTTCTTCTTCCAGACTCCCCAAGATTACCGGAACTCTCACATTTCATCACCTCAACAACAAACTAATGCTAAAATTTTATATTTAGCTGGAAAAATCTTTAAATAATGAGAGAAAGTTAAAATAACTTACTGAACTAGAGTATAAAGCAAGTGTTAAGTTCAAGGTTTTATCTATAAGCATTAAATAGCTCAGAACAAAAAGGACTTGGAAAGCATTTCTCTACCCACTCAGAATTAACAGAAATTAAGATGTAAGTAGTTTATCATAAATGTAAAGTACTCTCTGTATTAAAAAAAACAACCACATCCACCTTACATAACACGAGTTCTGAGAGAGTAAAGCCTACAAAATACATGTTCTGGAGTAGAAGCAATTATTTTAATTACAGACTAGTCATAAAATGTTTAACTGCTGGCAGACTCAGGCATCACGACATTCAGTAGAATTTGAAAGTATAAATGTGAGCCCTTATTATCCAAAACTCAGCAGAACATCTATGTTACATTACAGACTAAGGGTCATGGATTACTCTCCTGCACAATCTGGTTTAAAGTCTCTACTGTTTTATCATGACTGATTTCCCCTCCTGTAAAGGATTTAATTCCCTTTTCATAAACATCTCCTTCCATATGCAGTTCCAGGGTGAGGCACTAAGGAAGGCAGTTCATCACTCCAGAATATTCTGTGATGCACTGGGGCAGCCTGCACCTGGCAAGGAGGATGACACCAAGCCAGGAGCATTTGTTCTGGGAAAGGATAAAGAGGCAGGACAAAAGCAGATATCTGAGATTTAGCCCATTTGAGCAAGGCTCTTAAGGGATGACTGAAAAAGTTATTTCTGAAGTGGAAGATGATGGGGAGTGATCAGATAATTTAAGAGCCAGGAATAATGGGTGGTAGATGGAGGTAGACTTCGAAGCTGTAATTGACACAGATAAGAACAGCATATTTTAAACATGCCAGAAAAAGCAGTTACAGTGTTCAAGTGCAATAGGAGGAGGCACAATGGACAGGTTTTATCTAAAAGAACAGAGAATTACTGTTCCATTATGTCAATTTTGTGGTAAGCATAACGCTAGACTTCCTGCAGCACTTTCATCTGACTCCAAGTGCACGTCTAATACAGGAGCCAGAGAATAACAAGAGCCTCTCAGAAAGGTCTTCAGTTCTTTCCTAAGCCCTGCTCAGTTGTTTTCATGTTCATTTTAGACTGATATATATTCAGCTTCTTTTTTTTCCAAGTTCATTTTAGACTGATATATATTCAGCTTCTTTTTTTTCCAAGTTCATTTTGAATTTGGCAAGATTGAATACTGGCATTCTTTCTTGTCAAAGAGAGAGAGAAATTCATTTACCTGATGTAAGTAAACAGAACAGAGGCTTTTATGCAGCAAAGAACTCCAAAGTAAAGGGCACCTGAAGAGAAGCTGGATTAAAATACCAGTGCAGAATTCTCTGATGTCTGCATCCAGCACTAATTGTTTTTCATGGCTGGTTTTCAAGGGTATTTTCATAACTAACAACAAATAAAGCAGTAGAATGAAGAATTTCATCCATGGGAAAAGATTCCTGTTGGGCATTGTACACAGGTTGGGTGGGAAGAGAACATTAGATACAGAAATATTTCTTATCTTGCCGAGTGTTTATGAGAGGAGGGGACTGATGACACTGGCTCTTTGTCAGCTTAATTGCACATATTTTACCCTGACTTTTGGCCATGTTTTAGCAATGACAAAAACATATAAAGCAATAGTTAATATTCCCACAAAACAGGTGAGTAATATAATCCAAAACCTAATCTGTAAGCAAAATTTTATAAAGCTTCTCAAATTGCTTGCAGTCTTATCTTTGTTGTACTTTTACTACCTACCTTCCACTGAGGCATAATATGACTGTGTCAAACACAAAACATGTTACAGGCTTGACAAATCAGTAATCCTCAAATAGGTACTCTTAACAGACAGAGCCTATGAACCATCAAAGAACCAAAGGAAAATCACTGCCTTTCCTCAGGGTTTGCCAAGGAAGAGGAAGTGTTATATAGGTCATATCTGTAGCCCACAATATTCCATGGTTTTCTTTTTCCTAGGGAGCACTATGATCTTAGAATGCACAAAGAGCTCATGCTACATAATTATCCAACATGATGCCTCGGGCAAATGACTTCTATCACACATCTCAGTGTGTTTTTAAGTTCAGGACTTGGGGGTTTGACAAGCAGTGTTCCTGCATTTGTGATGCCACCATCTGGAGGCCAGCAGACTGGTAGCACACCCATCAATGCCAAAATAAAACGAGGTTAACTGTGATCCTGCCCAAATTGCTTAAGACTGTACTATTTTTGATGCATATTTCCAGATCTCTCTTGCTAACAAGGAATTGGAATGCACTGTTTGACAAGTAACTAGAATTTCTGAACCAGTGCCAAAGCATATGACTGTAAGCTGTGGAGTACACAGCACATTTCAGGTAATCACAAACGTATTTTTCTGAGCTGTAATAAAGCTGGCAAATAGGAGACAGTTAAATGGGCCCAACTGCATACCACGAGAAGATTTCAAATCTTTAGGATGGGCATACCACGAGAAGATTTCAAATCTTTAGGATGGTTTTCTTCCTATAAAGCCACTGGGCATTACCTCAGGCATTTACTGGTGTAGGAAACAATCTCAGAAGAGGTGGTATGCACTAATTATAAAAACCCAAAACCACAAAAATAAGCACAGGCTATGAAAAACTGGAATGAACAAACTGAAAATGATGGAAACATTTCTGTCCAAGCACTACTGAATATCTAAGGAAAAAAGGAGAGAATTGAACAGAGATAAACTACCCCTTATCTCATCCTCTTCTTTGAAGTTTATTGCATTAACTTCCAGTCATTCATGTAGTTATCTCCTGTCTTCAAGATCTGCCTTTTCCATTATCATGACTCTCTTTTACATGCAAGGATACAGACTGACCAAAGCTGTCTCAAATCATGAAGAGCTGCATTCAGTTTTGCTCACAGGAATTATTTTCTAATGATGTTGGAATTACTCTAACTCAAAGATTCTACAGTTAAAATAATTTTATCTTCTTGATGAGGAGAGGAAGGATGAAGAGACACCTTGAGCCATCATTGCATACAATTATTTTTCATTGTTAATCACTACCTTCACAAGGGAAAATAGCTAAGAATCAATTAATCAGTTATTACAGAATTTAAATAGGTTTTAATAATTCTAGTCACAGTAGTCATGGTCACATTAGGACCTGTCAGTGATCCATTCTGCTCAACACATCCAAAAGCCCCAAACAACAAAAAAACCCAAGTAGGTGTACTTCTTCATTAAATTTTCAAATATTTACTTGGGAAAAAAGTGTAAGACTGCAGAAGCAGCTAGTCTAATAGGAGAGGATTTTCATTCCTCCCAGAGCCTTACAACTTGACCTCCTCCAATGCTTCAATGAGTGCATCCCACAGACATCCATGCTAGCAACCACACTATGTCACCTGGGAATCATGTCAGATTGACAGGCCTGTAAGTGCCCAGTCATTCCATTTATTTGTCAAATACTTTTCTGCCAAATTGGTTTATGTTCAGGTTTTCAAGTAATCTGGCCATATCTTGAAGAGTTTTCTAGATTGATTTAAGTTTAGCTTTAATATTAGCATTAGAAAGAAATGTATTCTGAGTTTATCTGTCTTTTCTTCAGGCTGAGTAAGTGTTTGGCTGAGCACTTCTACTACCATGTTGCATATAAACATCACTTATTATTCCTTACCACAATTCAATGGGTTCTGCTTGGGCATCTGACTGGCTTGTGAAAGGACACATCATTTGGGCTTGTGCCTTTTCAAGAGTAAAATGGCTTTGGTCCAAGCATAATTGCTGGTGTTTTGAGTTCAAATGTTCTGTGCTCTACCACACCAACAGACAAAGAGAATGCTTCTGTAAAAGAACAGTTCTTAAAGGTAAGACTGACCTTTAATCCCTCCTGCAAGCATGGCTGCACCACCTTACAAAGCCTTGTCCATTCTCTAAAAACTACTCTATAAGACCAGGCAACTGATTTTGTAAAGAAATATCACATAAAATACATTACCAGCTTATTCCACTGCTTACACTCTAGGTTGCTCATTCACTTTAAGCTGGTATGAACAAGTACTTCCTCTAAGAGCACCGTTCTGCTCTTCCTTTTCTTTGCCCCTTGTTCCTTACTCCCACTGTTTCCTGTGCAGCCACACGAGCAGCCCAGCAGCAAACCAGACACTGTAACTGATCCAGGCTGAAAATGAAGCTGACAAAAACATGCCCAAGCAGCTAAAGAAATCCTTTCTAAAATCCTGCTGGCTGCAGGGATCCGTACCACAGTAACAGGGAGGCACAGGAGCGGCTGGAAATGTCCCTTTGGGCAGCAATACCCAAAGCCAGGGTGAAATTGCAGCTCACAGAGGAAAGGAGCTGTTGGTGGGTCCCTGAGGCTACAATGTCAAAAAGCAAACTCATCTGCCCAGCTCCAGACACCTGCTGTGCAGAAGGCAGAAGGATCCTCAGGCATGCTGGGAGAGCTCTCTTGCGTTGTACTTGCCAGATGCAAGGCAGAACACCACTTGCTTGGCCAACAGGCAACTATTTTCTCCCTGGCAGTTTTGTGGCTCTGTTGCTAATAATTAGCTGCTGTTTATAGTAACAAAACTGGTGACAAGGGATGTTTTTTTGGCCCATGTCAATACTGAAATGTTCAGCCACTGCACTAGGAAGAAAAGCATCTAGAACACATACCTGGAAGTTTTGGCCCAGCTGGATAAATGTGCTCAGCTGCCCTACTTGAAGTTCAGAGGAAGGGCTGTATCCTTCTGTGATCTGATGAAGTTCTTCCATTATAAAAGTGTAGACAAACTCTAAGACTTTCTACATAGGTGAGTCATAAGGACTTTGGTTCAAAAGGGCAGCAATTATAGGCAGGCAGTTGTTTCAATTCTCTTTAAGATTTCTGACAACTAAATGCAAACATTGAAAGCTTTGTAGCTACTACTTTCTAAAAACAGAACTGTATTAACCCTATCAGAGGGAAAAGACTACACTTGTTCAGGAATAATTTTTTAAAAAATCAATTATATCATGTATTATTTAACAACATTTTCATATATGAGATAAATTACCTCCAAATCCTGAAAGTCAATCTCTCACTTTAAAACCGTCTTACATTACACTGGACTGACCTGTTGTGAATCACTAAAACCCTGCCAAAGGAAAAAGGTTAAGGCTAACTGGGTGCAATAAAGAACCACATTTGACATGTCCTAACATCTAATTCATCATTTAGGTAATCAAAGGCATTGAAACACAACAACATAAACCAGCTTCTTCCACAAGGACATCGTGGCCAAACAACCCTATGACTAATACTGACTGCTGGTCAGCAAGTTCATCTTGAAACCTAAGATTTGAAAAAAAAGAAAAAAAAAAAGAAAAAAAAAAGAGAAAGGAGGCATTGGAAACAGCACAGTGCTTTTGCATCATGACCTACTTTTGAAGCTACCACACAATTTAGGCCACAGAAGCAAGGTTTGGACAGGGGTAAGTCATTCTGCAGCACGTTGTGAATTAAAACAAATATGAAGCAATCCACCTCACACGGAGAAACAGCATTTTTACCACTTCTTCCAACACAAACTTTTGCCTGCCTTCAGGACTCCTCACTCACTCTAAGTCAGTTGATGTCTTTTACAACCTTGCTGTTTGAGCCAAAACACGATGTTTTTAATACAAATTCATCTCAGAGAAGCAGATGATGCTGGCAGCTTAACGCTGAACATCTGACATCCTCTACTCCCCCAACAAATAAATATCCAAACCACAATCCAAAACATAAAAGGAAGGGTGTGAACAGCTTGATTTTGGAAGGGTTAATGAAGACTTGTTGCACCCTTTCCTTGGTATGTATACAAAATTCCAGAAATTATTAAAGCCTGACAGGCTTACAAACTCCAGCCCTACCTAAGTTAAATCTTCCACAGGGTTTCCTGCTTCCTTCTTTCCATAAAGCGTGGCCTTGACTAGAACCCCTTTGCTTTCTTGGGACCCTCTTTCCACCCCCTCACAGCTTACTCAGAAAATAACCCAGAGTAAGATTTTGGCTCCTGCTAGAAGATGTGGTGATGCAATCACAGATGGCAATCTGGGCATGATGAACTCCCCTGGTGGGAATTTTCCTGCCTGGACTCATGAGGAGGAATAGAAAGCTCAAGAGCTACGGTGGAGAGGTGAAGGTGCTTGTGACATCAGGGAGAACAGCTTTGTAAGACAGCACTATTTCATCATTATTTGTATTTGGGGGCCAATATAATTTCTCCATTCATTACTAGGAAAAATACATGGGTGTTTATGCAATTACTGAAACAATTCTGGGAAGCCATCTTTTTAAGAGGGATCCAGAATTTAATGTGAGACAGACTTTATTCAGTGGATTGGATATTATACTGCTCCCTAAAGGCATAGCCTGTTACTAATATTAGATCAGATTACATTGTTAAATCATAGCTGCTGCTGTTTTTAGTAGGAAATACTTCATTTTGTTAAACTGGAGAGGTGGCATTATCTGATTAACTTGTATTTTGATTTACTGATATGCAAAAAAGTCATATATACTCACATTCATGTTTATTAATACAGATACATTAAATAAGTAAACAGCTAAGGGAGTATGTGCATAAATAGCAGTAGAGAAGCCTTCAGAGCTAATAGAAAAAGTAACAGCTGAGACCAGGGATGCTGGGAAGAAAACAGGCACTAAGAAGCAGTTTCACAGCACAGCAAGCACATAGGCATGCTTGATTTGTGAGGGCCGCATCTCCAGTTAGCAGGTTCTACATCCAAAATTAGGTAAAGGGCAAGACAGCAAGCACTAACAGCTTTCAAAATCAAAAGCTAACAACCAAGTCACCACAAAAGCAGAGAACTCAAAACCTCATGGGGACAGAGATCACTCAGGCCAGTGTGCAAACATGGTATTATGGGCTGACACTGCAGCAAGCCGCTAAGAAAACTCACTGATTTGGTCAGATAGGCACAAACTTCAGTCTGGCCTGACCTAAAGCTATGGTTCAGCTTGGAATGTCCTATTAAAAGATCCTCCAGTTTTTAAACCGTGTTGACCCCAAATGTTATCTCCCATCAGAATTAAACAGAGTTGTTCCCTCTGTCTCTATGAAGTAAAACAACAGAGGAAAACAAAATTAAGGCTATCATCAGCAAACATCTTAATACATAACCAAGTGGATTAACTGCACCAATCCCACCTTCCTGCAGAAGGAAGGGCAATGTCTAACCCAGCAGGGCTGGTGGTGCAAGAATAATCCTACTGGGACATTGTTCCCAGTAGCATTTTTTTTGCCAGTTCTTTCACCAAGGCTGACCTCCCAAATGCAGTGGGGAAAATGGAATACACCAGAGTAACCTTTGCTGATTCTCCAGAATAAGAAATACTATCTATAATAGGTTGAGACTAGAGTTTTGCAGGAATATTCATCCATAAAAATAGTCAAGCCAGGACTGATAACTTAAACTGTATCTGCAAAGTTAGACATCCCTTGCAGATGCTACAGTGAAAAGCACATTATTTTCACATACTGGCATTTAAACTAATCATATTCACTGCCTGAAAATTCACAGGCTGGTTTCTTCAGGCTGCAAATACTTAAGAAACCCAAATACTGACAGAATATCTATTAGACAATTACAGAAGCTATTCAATAGATCAAGACAAAAAAAAAAAAGAGCACAGCATAGATCTTCATAAGCCGACTTCCTCTAGCATATCATTAATGTCTGCAAAGTCTAATTCATTGGAATTATCTTCAATTACCAGTCCCTAAACGCATTACCATCATTCATTCTCAGAAAACTCTGTTAAAGGAAGCTTTTGAAAACATCCCTAGAATTTTGTTCACCCTCCAACACAGAGAGCGAAGTCAGGTTTTGACTGGATTTTAGTAACTCTGAGGAAATAATTACTCCCTCATAGAAAAACCAAAACATCTCAGAAGAGGGTTTCTCACATTTCAGATTCTCCAAAGGGTTTGTAAACAAGTAAATATAACTGGTTATATCATCTTGCACTAAGTGCTCTCATTTTACCTTGTTTGAGTGGACTCACAGATCAAAGGGGAACCTCATCACCGTGATTGCTTGGTAAAGAAACCAACATTTACAGGCTAACCTGCAGTTTGAGCCCACCCCGACTCATCATGATTGCTGGAAATTGTCTCCTGTCAGCACAAGGGAGAGAGATTCCTTCCCTACCCCACCCAAGCTTTGCCGAGCTTCCCTCCATCTGAGCCAAGGAAAATACTCTAACATCCCTTGATGAAGTATTAAATGGAACTCATCACTTCAGTACTGAAAGAAAGGAATAAAAGGTGTTTAGAGATAACATTTATTTCTTACTTACTTCCTGGCACCAAAAGAATACCACCTCCTCCTAAATCTGCTGCAAAGGGTGTGGTAAAAGAGCTGCTTTCCACCCCTCTGGGCTCACACCTGCGATGCACGAGGTGGTGCTAATAGAGGAAACTGCAGGTTTAGGGTGCAGCACCTTCGGTAAACATCTCCAGCGCCTCCCTTTAGCAGCACAAATAATTACAAACAAACGTTGAGAAAGCACACTCCATAAAAAGTATTGCTGGAGCACTTGGGCAGATCCCTGCTCCAGTTTTTGAGGCTGTCCCAAATACCAGCGTGACAGACGTGTTTATGTACACTGCCATGAAGTAGAGCTATTTGATTTAGTTTCTCAATTATTTAAATAAACATTTGAACTGACCTAGCAGTGATGCACAGCCTGTATATTTTAAGTGAGGTGTAAGATTACAAAACAAGACAAACAAAATTAAGAATTCCCTCTTAACCCCAATAATTATTAAACCTTAAAATCAGAGAATTTGGTAAATAATATGGATAAATCAGCACTTTAAAGGGTTGCATCACCACACTGATTTCAGACCTTATTTACAGCATTTAGGATCAATACAGTAAGAACTTCCATAACCAGTACTTTTAATAAAGTAGGGAACCCACACCACATAAGAGTTACGCCTTACAGGAGACAGAAGTACAGGTGATAAACGGACTATATTTTGGCCAAGTTACAAACCATCCATTTTGCAAATAAAATGCTTTAGATAGCTGGTTCATAAGCAGCTCCATAGAAAGCTGAAGGCCACATTTAAGAGCAGCTTGATCAGGACATTTTGATTTTGGATGATGAACAAATGCTATTTTAGAATGTGTTTTGCCAAGCTCTAACCCTGTTAGAACTGTCAGGATAAGATATTTACTGACATGTACACTAAAATAATAAGAGGTTACAAGTGCTTGGCAGTTAGACTTGATACATGAAGACCAGCTAGCAGGGCAATATTTAGAGGACACAAACCTCTTCCCTTTGTGACTCTGGAGAGCTGTGATATACTTGGCAAAGGCTTGCCAGAATTTGGCATTTTTACCTAATTTGGGAATGACTGTCAGCTGCTCTCCTCTTAGAGGATGCACAAGCTCCAGCCTCCATGCCACTTCAACAGCAGACATCTGGACCACTCTGGGGTGAGACCTGCAGCACTCCTGCACCAGAGAAGTGTTTGTACCCTGCTGTCACATCAGTGCAATTACTAGAAGTTCTTGCTGGTGAAAATATTTGAAAGCAAACCCAGCTCCCAGTCTAGGTTTAGCCCTGTCACAGTCAGCTCTGTCAGCCCCAACAACTTTCCCTGCATGCTTCCAGCAAAACACACAGCTGCCATGCTCCAAGGGAAACTCAATATATAACCCAAGGGACAAAGCTGCTCTGTGAGATGGAGGCAGATATCATCCATGGAACTCTAACCATCCTCATTTCATCCAGATCATGGGTCTTGCACCTCTCTAAGACCCCACATAGACAAGTTTCCAAGGCAGAGTGGTTAAGAGGAATCAATGGATTCAGCAGCTGCTCTATAACTACTTGTTACAAGGCAGCTGGGACTACCTCAAGCAGGTTGTAAAGGCAGTAGAGATACTAATGTACATTTGAATGCCTTGAACATTAGTTGCCCTTGTGAGCTATTATTCTCACCTCCTGTCAAACAAAACCAAAACCAACCCACCCAAACAAGCAAATGCTGTTTGAAAGGCATCTAGCCTCCTGAAAGCATTTTGTCGGAGGTTACTATCAGATAACACAGATGGATTACCTAAAACATCCTTGGTGAATTAATCTTTCACATGCTAAAGCTGCTTTTCTTGAATATCCATAAGAGCAAAACCATTGCTGCAATAGTGTCTACAGGACTAGGCAGGCTTCTTCTAGGAAGGGGAGAGTTTCTCTGCATTAAAAAGGTACTTAAAATCAACAAGTCATAGCCAATGTTAATTTAGCTGTAAGATTCAAAGTGATTGCACTTGAGTCATTCTGCAGATACAGGGCTGCTGACATAAAGAACAGGGCAGTGAGAGGTTCAGCCTATACAAGCACGACTGATTGTTTAGAAAACAAAGCTAATCTAGTGGTTGTTTCTTTATGCAAGGCTAATTGAATACCAGCTGGAGTGCCTTTCCAGATCATTCTTAGAGGCAGAATGAATTTGTGGTCAGATAATATCACAGGTATTTCTCTAAGTAGGCAGAGCTGCTTTAATGTGTGCAGGCACTGAAAGCAGCATATGTGAAGAGCAAAACAATGAAGGAAACACCAGAACTGAAGTGCACAAAGTAGTTTGATACTGAAGTGTAACAGATGAGCTGGCAGGTTATCGTACTAGACATCTAATATCCTCAGAAAGGGATGGGATCCTCTCTGTAAAGTGCACTTAGAGAACAAGCAATCTCTTTTGCTCATTCTATTACCCTGGATAGATCCTGAAATCTCAAGCCAAGGGGGAAATCCAGAGAAAGAAGTAGAAACCTGAACAGCTGACAAGATGAATTTGTCTTTGTGCCTTTATTGTTTAAAGAGACACCAAAATACACGTGCAGTTAGTGTAAGCTGTCTTCAGAGGAAGGAATATAAAAGGGACTCCACAGACTGAGTGTAAATAACAGCTACAGCTTCAATTCAGGACTGAGTATCTCCTAATAATTTTAAAAGGCACACCAACTACAGCTTGGAGAGTGGGTGCTGATTTGAAGAATAAACAGGAACAGCAACGTCTTGTTTAGATAAATCTTTAGAATTAGTCTAACAGGCGCCTAACATTAAAGGACCTCAGCTCAGGGACTGTAGGGCTATTCACAGAACAGAGGAAGAACTCACTAAACTGTGAGCTGATCAGTGAATGCTGCCTTCAGCACTCTTGGTCTGAGGCTACCTGCTTATGCATCTCACCAGACTGACAGGAGCATTCTCTAAACTTGAGTAATAACATCTAGCAAAAGTGTGGGCTTCATGAGGAGAGTTAAGTAAAATAGCTCTCATTCATAATCTGTCATCCACACACCTTTATTATAGTGCTTAAAGTCTGTGGTTCCATCACTGACTTTTCCTCACCTTGCTCCACTCACATTCAGTCTGGATTCATCTCTGCTGCTCTGCTCAGATGGCAGAAGAAATACCAGAACAAGAGTTTTAGTCTCTACTCTTTTCTGTGGTTTAATCATCTTTATAGTTTGGCAGCAGCTGTTGGGAACAGGCACACCACAAGACAGGGACTCAGCTCTGTAAGCTCTCAGAGCTTTCTGTTCTCTGATCCTAAAAGTATAATGGATGCAGAGTCTTCTCACTATTCCTCTGGAACGCTGAGCCTGACCTCACAGTATTCCAAATGTTACATTTCCAACTGCCTGATCTGTCAACTCCTAATCAACTTGCAACTTATTATTGCAAGATTCTACTTGCAATAATATAGTAAATGTCTCAATTTTCAAAACTGTCTTGATGTTTGTCTTCCAGGAGATTGCCCACAGCAGCATCCCAAGCTAGAAGTATCACTAATGGCAGAGGTCAGACAAAGGATGATGGGAGCACACATACACCTGGCTGAAGCTGTTTGGTATTTCTGACTAGATAAATTCCAAAGGGATGTTCTCTTTCTGTGCTGCAGAAGAAATCAAAGGCTTGCATCTATGGAAGGAAATAGGGGAGACCAGGAGGAGAGTTGTCATATCTACCAGGGGATGAGTTAAAGTTACAAAACTAAAGTCAGGTACTTGAATGAATACTGCACATACTACCTAATCACAATTTTTCAAAGAGTTTTACATGTTCAGACTATTTCTTTAAACAACTGTTCTACTTTTAACTGAACACTTTCTCTTATCAGTTTGTTCTGGTACAAGATAATGGCTTGGCTTCCACCCCAGTTCCCATGAAGATAGTTAACACTTACAGATTCCTTTCTTTAACATCACAACCAGCTAAATCCACTTATCACACATGGAATTGATAATGGATACAACATTAATTCCTGAATTATTTTGCTGTCTCATTATCTGCAAAGCATTTGTAAGTAACAGTTTATTGAAATTAACAGACTTGTCATTCAACTTTACCACCCCACGTCCTTGAAAAGCAGACAAAATGTTGTTACCTTCATATAGTGATACATATAGCACAAAGTAGTTGAAGTGCTACACCTGCTTGAAGTACACAGCTGTTAAGAGCAGGCAAACGAAAAATATGAAGTAAATGAGGCTTTAAGCAACTGGCAATTATCCTGGTGACATTAACTTTGCCTAGAATTTATAAAAGCCTTGTGTAAGCACTTTGGCATATTGGATAACTTGTTACAGGCCTCTGGTTCAAGGAAGAGATTTTAGAATTGATACTAGACAAGTAGAATTGCCTGAATTGGGTCACACAAGAAGTCTTCCAAGGAAATCCTACTCTGAAACACATGAAGTTTTTTATAAATTAGCAATCACGTAGGATTTCACAAGTCTTAATAAGTAGTAGGATGTGCCATGCATTCCTGAATATATTCAGGCTCTGTCAAACTTTGATGAAACCATTACTGAAGTGGGTGGGACACTCAGACTCAAAGGGCATTACAACAGCTCCCACAACTTTTGCTGTGAAGAGTAGCTGGAGTATTCCAAAACAGTATTCCCAAGAAGGGTTTCAGGAGCTTTCTGGTGTTGGTCCAGAAATATTATCAGCCCATGCACTGAGAGCAGGTTTACTCAACAGGGATCTCTCTGTAAGGATTCAAAAGCATAGTGTGAAATAAAACCAAAAACCTAACAAATATTTATTCAAACATTGCTTCCTGATAGTGGTTTAGAGAAGGGATTGCATATTTTTTAGGAAGACCTGTGGATTCCAGCAGAGAAGCACAACCGAAGTCAGTACATCCTGTTTAAAGAAGATATTCTCACTTTTGTCCTAATGTTCTTTTAGAGGTGAGGATCACCTCATATGACAAATGATTCCCCATCATGCACAACAACATTCAAGCCAAACACTTCAGTAAGCAAAGCATGCTGTACATCAAATTGAGCCAAGCAGAAAAAAGTGAGAGAGAAAATAATCAAAAGGACAGGAGCCAGAAGACATGACTACAAAGTCTGAAAGGCATGAGATTATTTCTAAACAAAGTCTCAACAGAGGGTTTCAAATGTAGAAGCTGTTGAAAGAACAGCATGACCTGATCTCTCCATCAGGAAGGTAATGATTGGCCCAAGTTGTAACAGAATTAGAAAATATTTTCTAGATGCAATGGGTAACAGAAGAGCTATTATCCATCATAGGAAAGACAACCAGCAGATTCACTCCTTCCTTGCCCCACTCATGGATCAACTTCTCATGGCTCTACAAGCTGAGGTTGCTCCCTGCCATTCTTTCATCCTCCTTGTGAGCACACAGAGTTTCCCATCTCCCAGAGCCCACAAAGGCACAGACATTTGCATGTGCTGTGTGTGTAGGTGCGAGTCTTCAGCAGTAACACAGGAAACTGAGGAAGAAAACTATTCATTTCTTGTAGCTTGTGAACGGGAAAGTACATCTAGTATTTGACTAACAAAATCTTAATGCAAGTTACTGGTCAGTTCAGAGGTATTTGACATTTTACACTTTAGTCACTTGTCAGAGTGAGGAAGCCCTTAGGGTACTGAACCTTATTTTAATGAAATGCATGGCTTGTCCTTCTGGGCTGTGTTTTATTTTGGCAGCTTTACTGAGAACATTGTGCTTAGTCATTTTACTTTTTCAATTACAGGACCAGCATATGCAATAAGCTAATGTTTTTATCGTTTGAATAATCACCTGACAGATTTTCAAGAGGAATAAGATTTGATTAAAGCAATCAGCAGTTAACCATAATATATCCTTAACTGTTTTAGGTTTTGAGAGCCTAAATAGATTTGAAATAATTTAATGTTGCTTTGCACAGCAGTCGAGATTTAACAGATAAAAGAGGGGCACCACATCCTTGTTATCTCATTTAAGTGCAATCCATTTATCATCCTGTTAAGGTTTTATTCTTCTAGTAACAAATTTCAAAGTTCAATGTATTGTCTCTATATAAAGATTTCTGCAAAATACATGGGCAGACTTTTGACCCATAGACTTCTTTAGAGAAATACATATGATCATATAGTAAAACAGGCATAATTCAAAAGGTCACTTCCATTTTGTTTTAAACCTTTCATTTTAAGCCAAAAGACATTTAAGTTTCAATTCCACATTAAAACAGCCATATGATGCATTACTATCCTTGTATTCTGGTTTTCAATCAAGCTGCAGTCAGTTTATGTTAACTTAATTGGGGTAGAGAGTTAGGGGATAAAAATGTCTTAGTTTATCAGGAAAAAATAAAACCTGCAGGAAAAGAGTTCACATGGTGCCTGTAAAATTCTTCCTACTTATCTGTAGTAATGTGAACAGCAGCATGCATAACTCAAACAAGTTTTTGCTATGAAAGCTTTTTCATCTTCCTCTGAGGACTTTGTGTGACCTTGCTCACCACTCATACATGAAGTCTGGAAAAACACAATGAATATAAAATGTGCAACTGTATTCTGTATTTTACCCAATGAAAGAATACTTGTCATGTTACAATGAGCATCAACCAGGCTTTAACCTTCACTGGCAAAAAGAGCAAAACTCAGCCTTGAAAATGTGGAACTGAAATTTACATAGACAAATTTCCCAGGTATGAAATGTGAATTCCTTCTGAAGAACAGAGTAACCAAAACAGACTCCAGTTTACTTTAGGACACACGGGCTAAATCAGCCATCTGGGTAGGATCTTCAGAGCCTTGATCCCAGATTTCTTTGCTGAACAGAAAACAAACTGCACACATGTATGTGCCTTCTCATATGCTTTTTATTAAACACTCCCTACCATGAGAAGCAGGCTGGACAACCATTTGCTGAGATTAAACTATTTCAGAAGCAGTTCAATGTTGCACCCACAGCTGAATCCCACCAGTCTCTGAGCACTGGCACCTGTCTGTCACTTTGGATACATCTTCCCCACATAGGCTGGGAGTGAAACCCCCCACCTACCTGAAGAAAAAAAGCTTCCCAGACTTTCAGGCTTTTGCAGCACAATCTACAGTTTAATTCTGCACCTAAACTACCTAGTCTTAGAAGTGAGTGAAGATCTAACATGAAATTACAGGCCCAGATATAAACAATGCAGGATGTATTCATTGCTCATGTAAGCCTGCTATATTTTCATTATTCCCTGCAAGGCTGGAAGAGTCACAGCATTATTACAAACCTAAGCCCTTTCAGATGCAAAAAGACAGACCTGTGCAGCTTTAGTCTTAGCTGTTCACATCAAGCAACTCAGAGCACCAGTTTGTCCTGTGAGGCCAACAGATTAATGAAGGAAAATTCTGGGCTCTTGCTTACTTTATCAGATAGGATGGAGTAGAGAAGTTTCCAGCCTTGGCTTCCTGCTTTCCTCTCAGTCCAGCCCAATATTTTAAAAATTTCTCTGGTGAAAGCCAAGAATTGGCCAGTGTTCTTGTTTTTCTCATTCTTTGAAAAGATATGACTATTACCTAGACAATGAGAAAGGAAGTTATTTAAATCCGACATCAACAGTGCATAAGAAAATGAAGTTTTATAATGGCATGAGCATAACTGCATCAGGTAAGAATTAAAAATTATGCTGGACAGTCATCAATGCAAAAATAAGGAACCCAGTTTTATTAAATATTTTGATATAGGCAGGCTTCCACTAAGTTACAGGGAAATGCAATATTAATGAACTGAATGCTGCTACTGGAGATAAACCAAGTGTTGCTTTCATTTGCACAGTACTTTCACCCTGACCACATTCATTTAGATGCAAGAAGGAGAGGATAGTGCATAGTGAAAGTATTATAAATACAGAGTTGAAATATCCAAACATATGCCCTTATTAGAAAATATACCTTTAGTATTAAAGCTTGGAGAACCACCACCAACACCTCTTTATTTCAGACTATTTTTTTCCATAGAGAAAACAATTTTACTGTGAATGTCTGAAGCACAGAACTGCAGCAACTTTCTTATCCCATCTTCTAGGGCAAGATCTCAAAATCTTTTTGACAGCAGCAATTTCTGCATGTAAAGCTGAAATCTTATTCCCTACTTAAATAATTTGTCTTTTGTATGCTATGGTGTGTGTGTGTATCCAGTTAATAATAATTATATAATTATATGTAGAGACTTAAAGCTTTCTCTGGTAGTGATGTTTGACCATGGGCCACTTAACAGCATGGCTTTGTCAGTGGGTAGCCCCTAAAACTTCAAAGGCCAGAAAAGGCGATCAGGAACACATCAGTTACTAAGTTCCAAACAGACAGAATGAAGCTGTGATCTCCAATCAGGGCAACTCACCAGGTTCATTGAAGGACCCTGCAAGTGAGATACTCAGCAACACACAGACTCCTCACAGAGCCACCCAGACAGGGAGTCTGTTGACAAAGAGCTTCTGAAAGAGGCTGAAGCGCAGGGAACAGCGTAGCCAGTATTGTAGCAGTGATAAATTCAGGCATTAATTACAACCAGTTATTCAGTAACCAGCCTTAACAAAGAACTGGAACTGATCTCTTAGAATGTGTTAATTTCAGAGCATAGTTAATGAGGAAGAGAAAACTAAGTGCAGTTGAGGGAAATACCATGCAGTGTTGGCCTGCTGGAATGAGCTGGAAGTTCGTAGTCTGATGAATGTACATGTTTCGTAGTTTGCAGTAACTGAGCACTGGGGTTTTTTTGGTTTTGTTTATTTGTATCTTTACCACAAAGAGGTAGGGTGATGCAGTGAAATTGTTCAAGGAGCAGAGTCGAGTTTATACTGTATATCCCTGAGACTCATTAGGTTTTACAATGTCAAAGTGATGTTACAGACATCTAGCAATGACCAGGCTAAGAATACCCCGGGACAGAGGGTATTTATTTAAGTCATCACACCAAGGCTATTACTTGTCCACAAATATATCTTGCTGCTCCTAACTTGTAAAATACTAACAATGTAATAGCAAACTCACTAGACACACAGGCATCTGATGTTAGCACAAAATTCACTGTATGGGAACCCAAACCCTTTTATATACAGCTTAACTGGGGGCTACTACACAATTAAACAGCAATGGTAGTGTCCAGGTCATATGCATACAAAGAAGATTAGAAATCCCACTAGTGCTATAGGGTCAAAAGGCTTATTTTCAACTGGCACCCTGAATTGTCACGCAAACTATTCCAGAGCAATTGTCTGGAAGGGGACACACCTTATCTGATTCAATTCCATTTCTTCAGTAGACTGAAAGATCTGCTATGCAGCTGCATAATGAGAGTTTTGAACAGACTGTACCTGGAAGATGACAAATTAGAAAGGTGATTTGAAAACAAAGCAGCAGAAAAAGCTCCAAGTGTAAGGCCAGAAATGACTGTAGGAACATGAAGGGAACAGGTAACTGCCCATTCACTCTCTTTTTTCAGTTCATTGAAGGGAATTTGACTTTTAGGAAGGTGGAAGTGCTGCGATATTGGAAACAATTAGAGTCCCTCTGCACTGAGAAGTGGAAGCCTTTTCCCTCTACACCAAAGTTAGAAGCAGAACAAGAGCCAAGAAAAAGAACAAGCCTACATCACAAGCTGATTCCTCCAGCTACGAATCAGACAGCAAACAGGACGTGCACTAGAAGTGCTGGTGTTAAAGCAAGCTGTGCATTTGTTTTGGGTTATGTTTTGAACTCTTGGGAGTTAGCTGGCCAGCCACACTACTCTAAGGAGCAATAGTTCAGACTGTCAGATCACTCCTATGGGAGTACCCAGAGCCAGACTGTTCAGGCCAGTGTACTTGCTCAGATATTCCCCTCATGAAATGAAAAGGATTTTTTTATCATGCCTTCTCCCCCTCCCCCCCAAAAAAAAAATCAAACAAAAAAATCAACCCCCTCAAGTTACCTGGAGGCCCAGATCCAGCATCAAGACTATTAAGGAGTTGACTCCTGTTTCTGTTGTTTGTACCTCCATGTGATTGATAAGAAAGTTGTAGGTTAAACAATGCTCTTTTAAACATTCTGGAAGACTGTTTGCTGTGTGTAAGTGATGATAGGAAATTAAATGGCACAGAAATCTGACTGCTCTGCAGTCATCGCTTGCTGGGTTAAGCCACTGTTTTCTGGATGTGGTCCAGAAAGATTGATCATATATTCAAGGGCAGAATGCAGAAGATAAGAGTGACATGCCGTTGTGCTTTTGTAAAAGAACACTGGGTTCGGCCCCCAGTTAGATCATTTATTTATCTGGCACTGAAGGGTGATAATGGCTTGTTTTCAAGTCTCCAAAATAAATGAACTACACTGCATGCAGAAGTAGTCCAGGCCAGCCAGCAGAGGATAGAAAATATGCAGGGTCAGCATAACACTGGTTTCAATTTCAGTTACAAAAACATTTGATCTCTCATTTAAAACAAGATGAGGAAACTAGGTCCTCTCTCCACTCTGCTGAGAGAACCAACCTTCCCTCCCCAGAATACTGAAAAAAATCCACTTCAAACACAGTTCAGCAAAACAATTCAGGGTAACACCTTTCTGCTGCCATTTACACACTAGAATTTTCTTTAAAGTATCTTTGGCTTACTCTAGAGACTAAACCTTATCTCCTACCCTTTTGTGCCTTGCTACATGGGCAGCAGCTAGTGACTGACAATTTCAGTCCCCTCCCAGAACACCTCAGGCCACCAGACTAGTCAGTCTTATAACAAGCAAAAGAGATTGAGTCAAGCCTGAAGTATCAGGCCAGCCAGGTCTCCTAAAGCTAAAGTTAAATTGTCTTTAACCTCCATAAATGGGAGTCCTGGAAATCAAGTCCTCCCCATCTTTAACTGGGTCTTAAGTTTTGGTAGTGGTCCACATTGTAGAGACCAGCTTCCCATCATCTATAGATTGAGATTCATGTTTTGAGCAGAATACATGCCAGCAAGAGCCAAACCAAGGTCAGGAGCAGCTCTTAAGCCAAACCCAATCATTACCCAACAAAAGCCTTGTGTCCTGATGCTTGCCAGAGTCACTTGCCAAGAGCAAGTTTGATGAGGAAACCTGGCTGCTTGTCCCGAGTTGTTACAAAGCCGCATGCCAGCTGCAGTCTAAATGACTGCACAGCACTTGTTGGAAGTACCAGCAAGAAGGGGCTTTAGTTAATAGCCACTGTGTGCCAGTTAGGTCACAGCACAAACCACTCCATGGCTCAGACACTGCTCGGAACCCATCACTGAGATGCCCAAAGCCCAGCTTTTAACTCAAGGCAAATTCAGTCTTGGGCAACTCTATTGGAGGTCTAGATTTAATAGCAGGAAATCAGCTCTTTTTCATGCAGAGTACCTTGTTTCACTTGGAGGAATATTATGCTTTTTCACCACACTAAAGAGTAATAATTTTATTTAGAAGAGCAGTAATTACTCAGTGCTTGGATACAAGAGCCCCTCACAGTCCGAGAAGCAGGATATTATATCTGTTTACCAGTAGAAGTTTTGGGTAGTTTCTCTGGGCAGGGCTGTGACCCAACTGCAAGATGTGTGGGTAACTGATAAGCTGCTGACCGTAAAAGTCACCTGACAGCAGCTGCTTACTGAAAGCACGCAGTCCCTAGTTCACAACAAGCCACAGCTTAAGAGGGTCTGCTGCCATGCTTGGTTTCTGGGCTGCCCAGCATCTCCTGTCTGAAAGGTGACCCTCAGGTTGAAACATCAGCTGCCAAGCTACACACATGGTGTCACTCATCTTGACAGCATTTGCTTCAACTTTGTCAACTGGATTGTTTTCTGATTTTGCATGGAGCCTTAAACACATAACAGCTAGAAATTTTATTGGACTTGATACAGCCATTACTGGGCAGGTGTAATGTTCTGCTTAGAAAAAGTATTGTTTCACTCATATCATGTTTAATGCTGGTGCATTATGCTAAGCAATGTTCTCTGCACTCTGTAATCCCCAAGTCAATGGACTACTGCTGAATCAAAGTCTTCAGTAAGGCTGACACTAAGCTGAAGGACCATGAGCTCCAACAGAACAGGTATCAGATCAGTTAACCTCTAAGGGAAACAACTGCCCACAAGGCTGTTCTGTTGGCAATTTTGGTGAATTTTATGCTTATAGCTGGAATAGATCACAGCTTGGCGTCTTGCAAATATTACAGATATAAAGGTCATGGGAGTGACCCTTGCAAAACTAAAACACAGCACAAACAGTTCTTCACAGTACTCATTACTCCACAAGCTGCTAAAGCTTCCTCCTCTGTCATGACAGCCTTGTCACTTCCACAGGGCTCTCCTGGAAGATCAGCTGGAAAGCTCCATTAGCTTTGCCTCTGTTCAGCATGCTTTTACACTATTAAAAGTAGCCTATAGCATTGCAGTCAGTTTGAAGGGCAAGTGAAGCTTGTTTTTGTGTCAAACATGACACCAGCACACATACACTGTTGCTCAACAGACACTGCTTGATCATTTGAGGAAATTATTTTAGGATGGCTTATGTTGTTAGAGGGGCAGACAAGTTACAGACTACAAGTTAAGCTCAAAAGCCGCTGCCGGCTCCAGCTTCTTGTGAGGAGCAACATGAAGGATTTCACTGGTTTTGCCTACCACGCAAGTAGCAGTGCCCACATACTGCCACTGGAACTGGCTTTCTACTCTAGGAATTGATGCTGGAAGTCATAAGAAGCTCAAATAAGCAGTGCATCACAAGCAGAGTTTACAGACTAAGACAAGATCAAATGCTCCTGTGTAAAGGAACCTTTTATAGCTTAAATCAGTGTCTGCTGCAAGCCCTGAAGTGTTACATGCAGCTGTGTTCACAACTGCAGGCATCACCTGGCAGGTCATTCCAGCCATCATTTTCCCACCCAGGAATTCATGACCCCTAAAGCTTCAACATCTTTTCCAAGCTGCTCAGTTGGCAACATCTTTTGACTGTAAGAAAAGTTTCTCAAATGTTAGATGCAGGTTCACTGGTGAATTACTCTACAGGTACCATCCAATGTTAATATTCTCCTTGCTTTTATAAATGATCCATTTAAGTTTATACAGGGATAGAGGCAGAGTTCATGAATTCCTGCCTCTGCATACAAGCAGAGTAACATTATATTACCAAGTCTTCACTCCTGGATTCTCTGGCAGCTAGAAAGTTGAGTGAATTTAAAGGTAATTAACCTTGGAGGTCACAGCCCCGTGAGACAGGTCCAACTTCAGCCTGCTCTCTCAGAGCCTGGATTTCCACCTGGAGGAACCAAGGCAGTTACTTCAGAAAGCTCCTCAAACAGGCTCAACACTTGCTTCAGTGTGAAAACTTAAGGTCACATGCACTTAGACATACAAGCATGTGCATTGTTTCAGTCAGAGTTACACCACGCTTCACTGGAAGCCACGAAAATATTCCACTTGTGCCACCCCACTGAAAAGGCACATGAACAAAGTTGCACTTCTTGAGTTTTGCTGTAACACAACACAGAAGGAACAGCAGGTTCACTAGCTGTCAGTGTTCCTGCCACCTTCTCATGACTAATAAGGACACCTCCAGCAGAAAATCTCCCAAGGCAGCAAAATACAACTGTACTGAAAACAGACTGATTTTTTAAGGCACATTTCATCTTGGAGGGAGTGGATTGCCCTCAATTGCAGGCAGTCCCCACAGCATCCAAGCAAGATCACGTCAGCAGATACTGCTCATTCCTTTCTCAGCAACAGACTCCCAGAGAGCAGCAGGCTCCTGCAGGAGTTAACCCACAGCTACACAGGAGGGTTTATATGTAGAACCACACATTTTCCTTTTGCTGAAGATGCCTCAGTCATACATAATTGAACACAAGAACTGCTATCATTTACTTGCTCAGAGAGACACAAGCCAACCCATGTAAACCAGCCTCTGACACTACAAATACCAAACTAAAATAGAAGTTGTTCCACTGATCCCACCCATTACATAATGGAAATTGTTATTTTGTCATGAAAACTCCCTTAAGTATCCAATTTAATCTCATTAATACAGGAATGAAGTTCTCACTTCCAAGACAGCAGCTACCACTACCTTTGACATAAACAGGAACTCACAGATGTTTTTGGATGCATCAGAGACTATTGGATGCATCTTTAGGAGTTTAAGGAAGTGTCAGCATTTCAAACTTACAGTAAAAAGCACTTCTGTGAGCATTTATAGCCAAAGTGTCAAGTAAATAGTTTAATCTCTTGTCTGAAACCTCTTCCCTTATTTAGGAAGGGAAAAATTAGGCATGTTGAACATTTCATCAATCCAGTATAATCACTAAACAAACCAAGCAAGGAAGACCTTATCTTTCACAGTACTAGCAGGAGGGAAGAAGTCACACAAGCCACAGCAGTGCAATCACATCAGCAACCCCCCTCTGCCAGATATTTACAGAAAAGCCCGACTTGGGGAGGGAAGCAGAAAGTATTCACCAGCTCACTCTTTGAGCTCAAGCACCTGCTCAAGCCATATTTCATTAAATATTTTAGTAGCACTGTCTGATCACAGCAGTGGAACATGACGCAGCTCACACTGGAGCAGCTTTTGCAGAGCACAGAGGATACATACTGTAACAGTGCAATTCCTTCCCACAGATCCTCATAATGATGCAGTTATTTGGCTGTGCCCTGTACCTAGTGCTGCCTCTCCTTGTAGATCCAATTCCTGTAACATCTCTTTTCCTGAAGGAGAAAACATCTCCTCTAACATTCAATATCCTGCAATATCTGTCCTATGCTTTCCCACTTGTAAGTCCCTGAATTAGCCAGGCTCCAGAAACATTGATTCACTCACCGCACCCAGTGCCAAGTCAGAGCCTCGGCAAAATCTTTTCCTCCCCTCCTTTTTCCCCTCTATACCTACAGCATACTGAAGGCAAAGCACTTTAACAGAAAACTGCCCCATGGAGAGAGTATTTTTCAAGGTCAAGCAGAGTTTCTGCACCTGCTAAAGGTGCTAAATTGAGGCATGTTAAGAGTTGCAGATAACTGATAATATGATCTTACGGAAAACTGATGCATTCATGGAGTTTTAAGAGCAAAGTTGGAAGTAATTTCTTTCCCCAGTACCCTCCCACCATCATATCAGGCAAGGAGAGACTCAATTGTTTTGTGATAAAGCTTTGAGATCAGGTGACAGATTAAGCGTGGAATTATTCAAATGGCAGACTACTGAAGTTTAATAGTCTGAAAAGCCACACTAATTTCCATCTTTGGTCCCTTTGTCAATTCCTCTTCCAACGCAATCCTAAAGGGCACTTAATGCATTTTGATGAGAAAGAGGTGGCTATCTCAGACACCCCAAACAAGCCTCTCCAAGATCACCTTACTCATTTCTCCATTCATTCCTCATCTCTTTCCCACCTCAGTAGCCCAACATCTCCTTTGACCCGATTTCTCACCACAGCACGTGGCATTTCCAATTTCCACCTCTGCAGCCTAACATGTCCCTCACGTCCCAAGATCCTCACTGTCTTCCCATCTTCATGACTTCACATACCCACACCCCAAAGCTCCTCAACCCTCTTACCTTTTCAGACCCATAACTCCTTCACCCTAAAAGCTTTTCAGCCCCTAACCCCAAACCTTCCTCATCTTCACCCCAAGGCTTTCCTCACCTTCACCAGCCCCTTACCTTCCTCACCTTCACCAGCGCCTTACCCCAAACCCTTCCTCACCTTCACCAGTGCCTTACCCCAAACCCTTCCTCACCTTCACCAGCCCCTCACCCCAAACCCTTCCCCACCTCCAGCAGCCCCTCACCCTCCTCACCCCAAACCCTTCCCCACCTTCACCAGCCCCTCACTCTCCTCACCCCAAACCCTTCCTCACCTTCACCAGCGCCTCACTCTCCTCACCCCAACCCTTCCTCACCTTCACCAGCGCCTCACCCCAAACCCTTCCTCACCGTCACCAGCCCCTCACCCCAAACCCTTCCTCACCGTCACCAGCCTCTCACCTCCCTCACCCGAAACCCTTCCTCGCCTTCACCAGCCCCTCACCCCCGTCACCCCAGAGCTCCTCAGCCGCCCCTCGCCTCCATACGCCGTCCTCACTCCAGACTTCCCTCACAACCCAAGCTCCCGCCGCCCCCGTTACCTGTCCCCGGGTCTCCCCCAGCACCCGGGACCTGCTCCGTGCGGCGGAGGGGGGAGGCGGCGGCGCCGGGGAGGGCGGGGGGGGATGAGGGAGGGAAGGAGGGAAGGGACGAGGTCACTGTCGGCGGCGCGAGCGCGGCGGCACCGGGCAGCGGCGGCCGCTTTATACCGGGTCCTCGGGAACCGGCACCCGCTTCCGCTTCCGCTTCCGCCCCCTCCCGCCCCCGGGGTCATGAATATGCAACGAGAGAGGCGTGACCTCCCGGGGGTACGTGAGGTGTTGTTATGAATATGTATCAAGAGGCGTGGCGGCCCTCTGGCGTTGGGCGTGATTCATGAATATGTAACGAGGGGCGTGGCCTCGGGTAGGGTGGGGACGGGAGGGGGGCGTTGCTGGGTGACGGCGGGCAGGCTACGGGGGCGCCCAGGCCTCCGTCGCAGGGATGCCCATGTGAGGGGAGCCGAGGCGGCCGATGGCGGCCGATGGCGGGGTCGGTGTTGGAGGGTGACAGCGTCGCAGAGTGACACAGAGTATTCACCAGTCGAGTCCCCGCGCAGGACAGCCCCAACAATCCCCAGCAATCCAAACAAACTCTCGTGCCTTCGAGAGCAGTCCAAACACACCCTGAGCTCTGCTACGCTTGGTGCTGTCACCACTTGCCTGGGAAACTGTTGCAGTGCCCAACTACCCTCTGGGTGAAGATCCTTCTTGTAATATCCAACCTAAACTTCCTAGACATGACATCAGGGCATTCTCTTGAGTTGTGTCACTGGTCACCACAGAAAAGAGATCAGTGTCTGCCCCTCTTCCCCTTACAAGGAAATTGTGACTGCAATGAGATCTCCCCTCAGTCTCCTCCAGAGTGAACAGACCAAGTGTCCTCAGCCATTTCTCATATTCCTTGTCTCCTCAAAGCCCTTCAGCATCTTCAATACCCTCCTTTGGTTGCTCTCTAATAGTTTTCTATCTTATATTGTGGTACCCAGAACCACACAGAATATTCAAGGTGAGGCCCCCCCAGTGCAGAGCAGAACAATGCCCTCCCTTGCCCAGCTGGTGATGTGCCTGATGGCCCCAGGACATTGTTGGTCCTTCTGGGTGCCAGGACACTGCTGGCCACAACAGGCCTATTCATCTTGCCATCAACCAAGACCCTCAGATCCCTTTCTGAAATGCTTCTTTCCAGCATCTCATTTCCCAGTTTGTGCAGCAGGTTTTCCCTCTGCCCGTGGTTGAAGGATAAGCCTGTTGGCACCGCACCTGGGTTGAAGGGGGGCTCTTGGTTGGAATGGGAGCACAAGTGGCAACCTGAAGGTGGATGGAGGCTCTGCTGCACTGTCCCTGCCAAGGTAGTGGGCATTTTCACAGAAACAGAGCACAGACCCCCTTGCTCTTCTCAGGCAAAGTTGTGCCAAGTACAGCCACAAGCCAACAACCTGGGAAGTGCAGGAGTGGGTGCTGTTCTCTGCCTGAAATACTGCAAACATGCTGGCCCCAAGTTGCTGAAATTGTCCATCATGAAGGACAATAATACCTTTTCTTCATGTTTGGCTGCAGTCAAGGTCCCATCCTGTCTCCCTGCCTTCCCCTGCTGCTCTGCCCACCAGAGCCCATGAACTGCCTCTCCTCATGTCCAGCCCAGCCCTGTGACAGGGTATGTGCCAGGCCACCATGGAGAGGGTGATATGTGACATTTATTATGTATTTGTCTGCAGAGCACAACCCTCAGCACACAGCGCCCAGTGACTCTCGGGACATGAAAACACTTCATTCCCCATGGCAGCCATAGCCCTGCCAAATTGGAAGAACCCTTTGCAAACTTGCCATAAAAGACTGTGTTTTTTTAGTGCTGGTGTGTGTTTTTTTTATTCCCAATTAAGGTCTCCTAGATTTAATTGTGCTGACTGCATTGTGCAGGCTAGCATGATATTTAATTTTCATTACTTACATAAACTGGGGATACATAAAGCAGCCTGCAAGTGGCATGTAAAAATGCACGTTGCATTGCATAACTGTAATTGTTTTCTGTTTCTTGACACACCATTAAGTTGATATTCCAAAACAAGTTTTTTTAATGGTGAATTTCTTCTTCTACAACTCATGAATAAATAAACTGCAAAGCATACCAGACTTCAGAAAGGAAAACCACAGAAGGCAAAATGGAAGAACTGTACACATCTATTAAAAAGTAAGATGAATCTTGAGTCTAACAGAGAGACTTGATTACAACTCCTAAAGAAAAAAAAAATTGAGCAATATTTTGTTCTATGATGCTGTTATCAATATGTTTTTTGTTTTAGGCTAATTCAGACGGAGGGCTGAAAAGCATGCATGACCAGTCATGCACAACTCACTAAATTAAACATCCTCTGGTGAGGATGTCCAAAGTCCATTCAAAGAGTGATGGTTTTTAAGACATACTGCAGATGTTTATAAACACAAAAAGTGGCCAAATAATTATCTTAAATAGCCAAATGGTGAAGATAAAGGATACACACCCATAACAGCCCAGTGTAACACCTACTCTTGACAGCAAAACAACATCCATTGTATCAAAACTATGATACACATGAATAAAATATTAAAGGTTCTTCAACAGAAGAAACAAAATATACCTATATTTATAGAAATGTCTAATGTTCTCTGGTAAGAAAAAAGTCTTTAATGACTTTAGTGGAAATTCTGAGACCCTAACACACCTAAAAACACCAAGAAAAGATCTCAAGGTATCATTACAACTTCTAAGATGTGCTCCTTGTTACCCATGAGTTTGTGGCAGCCCCAGCTACCTCATGTTTTGACACCTCATTTTAAAATAACTGAAAAAAAAAAGTAAAAGTACTTATTTTTCACTCCTTTTGTTGCCTGCTGTTGCAGTGAAGTGTGATCCTTACCTCAGCCTGACATTTTAGACCCGTTCTGGCAATGTCCAGACATGTCCAGACGTGTCCAGATATTTCTCCATGGTATTTCCTCATGTTATTTTCACTCAGAAGTTGTTAATTCTCAGCTTTTAGCTGAGCCTAAAGTCAGAAAGGGGAATTTTCCATAAACCAAACATTTTAGTGTTAAAAATGTGATTTTTTATATTGAGTGAGGGGGTAGAAAAAAATCCAAGGAAAGAGACCCACCTTTTCCCTCTGAGGTTCTTACTCAACTCCAAATATTTAACCCATAATAAATAAACGCACTCTCATGTCTTGGCAGGGGAGGAACGAGTGTCAGTCAGGAGCCTGATGTGCTGTCCAGACGTGTGCTACGTTTGCCTGGGAGAGGGACTGGGAGAAAAGCCCCTGCACTGAGGCTGAGAGCAGGATTGGAGACAACCCCTAAACACTCCCCTCAGGTCCCTCCTCAGGAGGGTGGCGAATCCTGTTCTTTGGAGAGTCCCTAGGCAACGTGTAGGGATTTGAGGTACTTCAGGGAGAGCTTTTTTTAAAGAAAGCATCCAGAAGTCACCTTAAAATCTCTCCCTGGTTCTTGGCGTGCATGTATCCACTTCAGTGAGTCACGTAGTTGGAGAACCCCCCCAAGGTACTGATCCCTTGCTTACCCTCACTTCCCCTGGTTTGCTTGGCATGGAGTACCCAAGGACTTTAAAAGAGAAATAACCTACCGGACCTCAGACCACTGGAGAGCGGCATCCTGCTCCAAACACCTTGCCTTGTGTCTTGGCATAGATGCTGGAGCAAGGGGTCTTCCCTATTTAATGAGATGTTAGTCAACCAGACAGCAGGCTCATCAACAAGCTGCCATGAGTTCTCTGTACTCCATTTCACAGGTACTTGGCTTACCAAATTGTTATGAAAACTCACTATCCAGCCAAGCCAAACAAACACCACCCCCAATATTATTTTACACGCGTGTCAAAAGAAATAACTTGCCGCAGGCCAAGCGGGTTAAGGAATTTTACGAGGCTGCGGCTGATCCTCCCTTCTCCCCTCCCTTAGACAGTTAAAGAAACGTTTGCATGATGAAAGGGGTAAGGGAGCAGAGGACAGCTGGTTAGGAATTAATGAAATGTTTGAGCATTATCATGCGATAATGGATTTAGCTGACTGTTTGCCAGTGTTCAGATCTAGTGTGAATTGCTTTATATGAAACAAGGGGATTCCTAGATTATACAAACCTCCTGAGAACGCTGCTGCTCCTAAATCCTTTCAAAGCTTCGATTAAAAAAAAAAAAAAAAAAAAAGGTAATTCTCCCTCTGGGTGGACAGAAGTCCTTGGGATTGTTTTGACTTGCTTTCAGACTTAATGATATTTGACACAGCCAGCTCTCTGAGGTGTCTCCTGATGGGGAGTGGCCGTGGGTTTGGGAAGCCTGAGGCTATGCTTGAAGCAAATCTGAGCACCCAGAAACCCAGGTGAGGTCTCCCAGCCAGGACATTTGTAAACAGGACATGAAAAATGAGTCTCAACTTTTAGACATTTGGCCTGTAACTCAGCCCCAGGGTGATATATCTGATGGGAGACCCAGACTCTGGACTTGAAACTGCTGTTTATCCTTCTTCCCACCCTCCCCCAACACATGCTGTCATTACAATGGAACTTTAATGGCTGTACAAAATGGCCCATGTCCCTTGATGCCTAGTTTATGGTTTTTTTCCCCTAAAAGCATTGGGATGCTTCTTTTTTTTTCAGATGTGAACTTGTGGCTAGTCAACTACAGATATTTTATCTGGACACAGACAAGTCTCAAGAAGGTTTTATGAGGAAGAGATGGAGATTGTGTGAATTTGTGACTGGCACCCAGACAGGCAGATTTTCAGGTCCGTTCAGGTTGCCCATGTTAGCCAAAACTGACTTCTAATTCTGAGAGCCAAATGGCTTCCAACAGAACTCAAGGTGTAGAGTGTGACTCAGCCCTTTGCCCTGTCACCAGCCCAAAGTCCACCCATCTGGAGCCAGTTGATTCATGCCACCCCAGAGCAATGTCAACAGTCCTGAGCAAACAGGGTGGTGGGGGTGTAGGTTCCCTTTGCCCTCGTCCTGCACTGAAACCTGGATTCCCCCTGTGCTGGGCATTGGTGAGGTCACACCTCAAATCCTTTGTTCACTTTTGGACCCCTAACAACAAGGACATTGAGATCCTGGAGTGTGTCCAAAGAAGGAAAGTGGAGCTAGGGAAGGGTCTGGATGACCCTTCTGGATGAGTCGCTGAGGGTACAGAGGGTGTTCAGCCTGGAGGAAAAGAGGCTGAGAGGTGCTCTTATCACTGTCTACAAGAGAGATGATAGAGGTGATCTCTGTCACTCTTGGGGAGATGATAGTTCATTGGTGGACTTGGCAGTGCTGGGTTAATGGTTGGATTTTATGTTCTTAAAGGTCTTTTCCAATTGAAATGATTGTATGGCTCTAAAAGCAGTAGCTATAACTTCTCTCACATCACCCTCATATGGGAAATAAACAGCTCATAATAGCAGTTCTGTTACAAGGTGCTCCTGCAGGCTGTAGGATTGGGTTTGCTGCTTCTGCCACTTGTGAGGCCTCATCATGAGTTCATGCCTTGAAGAATGAGAGCTCCCTGTCATTATTTTCGTGGTTTGCACAGCTGAAACCTGGTATTAATGGCTGCAGAAATTATCCTGTCTCTTGAGTTTATGTGGTCTATAATTATCTTCACAATAAAACTGTGAGGAATTAAGCATCAGAATAGTTTATAGGTGTCAAGGGGTGACATGACAGTCCTTCAAGAACTGTGGCTTTCAGTCCTCAAGTGCCAAGAGCAGTTAAGATGCTGCTAGACAGCACTTAAGAACTGCAGGGCTTTTTCAGTTTAGTCACTGCTTCCCTTGTCTTGGAGAGATCAGAACCTCTAATTTTAATTATTTTTTTTACTTCTGTTTACTTTTCTGTTTCTCTGCACTTGGGTAATGAGCCGAGATTAGTCAGTTTTCCTTCTGAGCTACCTCTTATGAAACCATGACTGTGAGGTTTATGAGGTTTCCATTGCTGCACAGGGATATTTGTATTTTGGTTGCTCTATTTTTATTGAATAACTGATATAATTTCATCATATTGTGTGTGCAGAGAATCAAAATCCTGAACCAAAGCCTGAAGTACAGGAGACTGTTTAAGTCTGAGATGATTTTCAAGTGACTTAATTCACATTAGCTTTACCCTGGTGAAAGCTGACTGGCAATATTTTCAGTTTACACTGGTGAATATCTAAAAAAAGACCAGTTACTCTTCTGCTTGCACAGACTCCTGCTGCCTCCCATAAAGCCAAATTTTCTGAAATTTCACCTCAGATATGTTGTGGCCTTTCAGTACTTAATGGAAGCTTATAAAAAAAGATGGAGAGGGACTTTTTATACAGCCAGAAAGTGATAAAACAAGGGAGAACAGTTTTAAACTAAAAGAGGGGAGAGTTATGATTAGGTATTTAGAAGAAATTCTTTACTGAGAGGGTAGTGAAGCACTGGCATGAATTACCCTGAGAAGGCGTGGGTGCCCCATCCCTGGAAATGTTCAAGACCAGGTTGGATGGTTATTGGAGTAACCTGGGATAGTGGAAGGTGTCCCTGCCTGTGGCAGGGGGATTGGAATGAGATGGGCTTCAAGGTCCCTTCCAACATAAACCATTCTGTAGTTCTTGGTTGCTTAATGCTTTCTCATAATAACACAATGTTTCATGGATTAATTAATAGATGATAGGCAGTTGTGCTAACCCAGAGAGAAGAAAGTGCCATTTCTTACCGGATCACCACACAAATGCTTAGTTTGTAGCTCTAGACACTAAGTGGTGACCTCTAGTTAACTGAGCATTTATCCCTGTTCACACTGCCTGCTTGTTTTGCAGCCTTGTGGCTCCAGCTGGATTCAAACTGTGCAGGTGTTACTGGGCACACTGTTTTGATCACCAGGTGGGACCTGAATCCCCTGTAGCCTTCTTGGAGGATTCATTTTACTCTCCGCTCTGCTAAGGCCTGTTACAACCACGTGCTGTGATTTATCTCATCTCTCCCCTTGCTTAATCAGTCACATACCTAATTAGTGTTTGCAATATTTTGGGTCCCAGCATAAACAAATTGTTTAGCCCTGTGTCATCAAAACTGCATCTGGACAACCATCAGCATTCTCAATTTTTTTGGAAAATCCTAGGAAAGAACTCAGAAGCTACACCTGTGTTAGTGTCTTCTGCAGATATGACTCAGTGTTAGCAGAAGCCAATGAGCAATCACAGAAATGGACACTGTTGTGCTGGCTGTATTCAAAGTGTTTTCACATTTCCATGAAAACATGAGTAACACTCACCTGGGTGATGGAAAAGCAAGTTGGATTGGCACTGGTTGGCAACAGGATGGAAAATTAGTATGTAAAGAACCTAGTGATTAAGATAATGAAAAACAATGTTAAGAGTCTTAGGTGAAGCCAAGTTTTGCAGCCCTCGAGCTTTTAGTTGTGAAATTGTTGGCTCTTGTGTTGTTTCTGAAATAGAAATCTATTTAAATTACTTAAGCAACCCAAGTTTCAAGAATAACCCCAAGCAGGCTGTTTTACTTGTGACTGAGAAACCAAATTGGGTGAATACTTTTTATTCTAATTGCTTGAATTTCCAAACACAACCAGAGAACCAAACAGCTGCAGACCCTAAAGTGTTTGTTATGAAAGTAATTTTAAACTTTGAGGAAAAAATGAAATGCCAAAGTTGATTGGAGTGGAAATCCCCTACAAAATACTGAGATTTTTTAGGACTCTTTAAATCATTTCCCCCCACCCCCAACCCGCTGTTCCTAAAAGCTGAGTGTAAACTGAAACATTCACAGTTTTTGAAATTAATTCAAAACAATTGTTTTGAGTTAGTTATGTTTAGCAATTTTCCCCTTTTCCTAGACCTGAATGTAACCCCAGTCATTGATTTTCATGGAGTGTTGGACTTGTGAAAGTCCCTCTACCTGAAGTACAATGTGGATACTTCACTGTTCTTGGGCTCTAGCTTTGCTTTTCAACCTAAATGATTTTAAAACCACTTACTCACAAAAGGAGTAACTTTTCCTTTCCTTTCCATCTCCTCGTGCTCTATAGAATCATAGAATATCTCAATTTGGAAAGGACCCATAAGGGTCATTTACTCCAGCTCCCTGCTCCTTGCAGACCCTAAAACTAAACCTTATGACATTGTCCAGGCACTGCCTAAACTCTGTAGGGGCTCTTACAAAGAACCCGACAAATACAGTGCTGTCCTTAAATGACTGCACTGGATACAAACCTTTTGGAATGTGGTATAGTTAATGCAATTTACAGACATTTTTGTGGGGATAAATACATGGCAATGCACTGTGGAACCCCAGAACTCTGCCTGAGGAATTGTAAGAGTTTAGTATTGGGATGAATCCGTTCATCTAGTTGATTTGGTAGAAAACCCTAAAAAAAAGAAGTATAATTTTCTGTTGAAGAAACTGCATGCATTGACTCGTGCCATGGTCCTACACCTTGTGTGAGCCTGCCAAGGCTGGCAGGTCATGGTCAGGCCCTTACACAGAACAAATCAGCCTCCAGTTCTCACTTCTGACTCCTATAAAAACAGTTTCATTTTCCACTTTCTCCTCAAACAATTTCATCATTTTCCTTCAAACACTTCCCAGACCTTCCAAGGGCTAGAACACAACCTGCTGAAGGGGGACCTGAAGGTGTCCTATGTGCATGAACACTGTGCCAACAGCAGAGGCCAAGAAGATTAGGATGGAGTTGTGCTTTCCTGATGCTCTTCTTCCTTAGACAATCCTATTGGTTCAGCAGCTTCTTTCCTGATTTATATTGGGAGTCTGGCAACTAAGCTTCAGACTTAAGCACCTCAAAGACTCAAGGCTGCTTTGGTAGGACCAAAAGTTTTGTATTACTGTCAGAATAGGAATAAAGAACTTTTCTCCTTGAATGGGTCCCAGCCCATTTCTTTGGACTGGTGATGCATTTACACTGGGCAGATGGATGCTCTCCACAGGGATGTGTTGGCCCTCACCTGGACCAGAGCACAGAAGGACAACAGATGATTTGAATGGAGATGATTTGAGAGCGGACTCAAGAGGCTACAGCTGAAGATAAAGAAGTTTGTAAAACTGAGAGAAAGTTCCTAGCAATGATGTTATTTGGGAGGTTTAACAAGCTCCCCAGGGAAGTACTGTTCCTGTGGATATCTTTGAGAAGAGACTAGGAGAAATGTTTTTAAGGAGTTTAGATTTTTCCTGTCAAATAATTGGCTGTATTTCTGACAGAAAAGGCCTCCCCCAGTCCCTATTAAACAAGAACTGGCCGGAGTGGATTGCCCCAAATTTGAACAAAACTTTTTTCTTTTTTCCAGTTGGCAAATATTTTATATCTTTTCCTTGCTCTTTCTCCTTCCCTTCCTCATTTCCCCCCCCCCCCATTAGTGGTTTTGGTCAGACCATAGGCATATATTGCAGGAAAAAATGTTTTCACAATTGATGAATTGAATTCATAAATGCCTTTAAAAAATTTTCAGTCAGTGCCCAGGTAGTTTCCTGCTAACCAAGTATTCTCCCAAACCGTTTCTTAAAGGACTGTGTCTTGTTGTTGACTGCAGACTTGAACCTGTTTTCCTGTGGTTTGAATAGATACAAGGGCTCTCTACCACATGGATTTACTCACATCAAATACCACAAACCCCATATTTCAGATGAGCTACAAATCTCCTCCTCTAAGAGCTTATTTTAACAAACTTGCACCATTTCATCCTCTCTGTGGTTTTGATGTCCCTCTGAAATGCAGCTGAAGCCAAAATATTTAAAACTTCTTAGGAAAAGGGACATGCTGCTTGATCAACCTCTCCTCCTTAGATTACTGGTGTAAAATTCAGAGGCAGGGACAAGCCTGTAAATTGGAACCGCCCAATATTTCCAGGGCTTGAAGGCTGAGTTTTGAATGCTTGAATGCTGAGTTTTGCCCCAGCTTCCTGAGCTTTGTCTGAATTTTGCACTTGAAGCCAGCCCTGGGGAAACTTAGAGCTCTTCACACCTTTGCTTTTTTGTCTGTGGGTGACAAAAAACACAGAACTGGTGGTAGCAGAGCTCTGGCAGCTGCACTGTTAATGGAAGAAAGGAAGAAAGGAAGAAAGGAAGAAAGGAAAAAAGGAAGAAAGGAAGAAAGAAAGTCTGTTCAGCTGATCCATGACCATCTCTAGCTCGTCCTGAGATGTATTATTTGAACCACAAAAACCCTCCACACATTTCATGCCTTGCAGGGATGGATGTTCCACCACCCGTCTCACTGGTGGTTTGCAGCTTTTACATTGTTTTTAATCAGAAAGAGTGCAGAGGTGCAGAAATACCCGTTATTTTCAGAGTACGAAGTATCTTCTGCATGTGTGTGTGTGTGTGTATTTCATTCACAGACTTTACTTTCTCTCAAATGACCTATGAGTATCTCTTGTCTCATGGAATTGAGTGTTGTTTGCTTGTTCACAGCTTCCTTTCCTTCCGTTATCCAGCAAAGAAAGTTTGTTTAAGTGGCTTTTGTGAACTCTTTCAAGATCCCCAGAAGGATGATACAGGAAACAAAGAGTTTCCTTTCTATACAAACTTCTAGGGTGTTCCCATAATAGCCTGAAATTTATCTGCCCTCAGCAGCCTGCAATGGGACAAAAAATTAATGGACTGTCAAGGGATCAGGCCAAACACAATTAACATATCAGAGAGGACAGTTTGGAATAAGAAAAAAATCCTGCACTTACACAGCACCTTTTATCCCCTGTTGCCAGACATTTTCTTTCTGCATTTCCAATTACTTTACAAGCTGGCCATGCTTTAACCATCCAGCCTGAAATTTTCCATAATTGCTCCCTGCCTCACGTTAAATACATTTTCAGAGAGCAGTGAAGGGGGAAAAACTTCAGACAAAAAAACCAACCCTCTTAAAAAGATGCAGTTATATTGCACTGAGCTTAAAGCTAATGAATTTGGTTTAGGGGTGTTTAAGCATTGTCCCTCTTTATTTTCAAGAGCATGTTTGCACCTCAGGAAGCCAGAGTTGGAATGAGACTCCTGGCACAGCAGCAGGGCTGGGGATGAGAATCTGTCACCATTGCCATGAAAATGTATCTGGGTTTGTCCAAAGATAAACCACAGACAAACTCTTATTTCAGTGTTTTAGAGGCAGGTTTATACCTTGGTTTTATGCCTTCTGACTGCTGTGCCCATAGTTTCTGCAGCCCCCCAAAAAGCAGCCCCTGTAAGCAGAACATCTGGACAGGGCGCCGACAAAATGGATTCTCATCCTTCGGAATTTCACCTGGTGTGACCTGGCACTGTGGGTGAGATCTGGGAGGATTGTAGCACTGGGAGGGAGGGCAGGGCCCGTGCTGAAAGCTGACAAGGTAGAAATGTGAGTCATTAAAAGGCAAAGACCAATCTGTAAAGAAACAATTACTTACATATTAAAAAAAAAAAAAATCTGATCTGGAAGACACGTTCGCCTGGTGGTTGACACTCCCTACAAAAGCCCTGTGTTGTTCCAAAAGTCTCCCATGAGATGAACAAACCTTGCCAGGAATAATCACACATCTGGAGTTGAATAATTGCTCAACTAAAGGCAGGCAGTGAACAGATAGGGAACCTGTGCTTTGCTTTTTCGGCCCGCTTCCTTGTTTTCATGGCTGTGCACTGCTCCGGAGCACTGGGACTTATATTGGCCAGAGCAGTCAGGACATCAGAAAAAAAAAAAAAAGCTTCTAAGCAGCAGCTTCACGGCGTGTGTTGTTTTTAACTCCATTCATAAAAGCAGCGAGCTGGGCTGTGCGAGGCGGGCAGGGGCTCTGAGCTCTCGTGTCTGCTTGGAGCAGAAAGCTCTCGACGTGCTCGAGCCGAGCGCCGGCAGTTTCATACCCTTCCAGCACTAATCCAGCAATAAAGAAAACGGCTTTAAGCCACTTCACACCCATTAGTGCTCTCCAGAATGCTAATATAGCATAGAGATGAAAGGACTGCAGCGAGGGGAATGAGGAGATGTGGGTGACAGCTTCACCTCCCCTCTTAGGGAGGTTTGGTTCATTCTCTCAAGGAGCAGAGGCCACATTTGGGGAGTAAATGCCGTGGCAGCACTGCACCGCAGCACTCCCAAGTCATGGTACTCAGGCATCATTAATGACAGGGTTGGGGTGCCTTTATATTTTAGTGGTAATTCATGGTTAGCCAGAAACCTGATACTTGATCTGCTGCAGCCTGGAATGCCAAGACCATTTTTATGACCTGTATTTGTGTGGCCACAGGTGGGAGATGATGTGAAAATCATTTGGTAATAGCAATTAGCACAGTAATGGTTTTTCTTTCTTTTCTAAATAGGCTTCGGAAAATTAATCTTTTTTAAATTATGAAGCAAGATTTGTCACTTTTAGAATCAAGGGCCTCATGTTTACTGAGAAGGGTCTATGCTTAGTGCCAAGAGCCTATATTTTTTCCCAACCCAAAAATCCTCTGTGGTCAGCGCTATTAAAAAAGTCCCCAAGAAAAGGTAAAGAGATTCTGCTAGAAAGTCTCATGAAGGAGAGAAAGGAACTGAGGAGGATGGTTGATGGACCATCTGGGACTTCACAGGTTTGAAAACAGGAGTGTGGTGGAGCTCCAGGATGTTTACACTGCAGTAGGGAAGGTGAGAAGGGATTTTGCCCAGAAATACCTGCAGCAGAAGAAGGTGCCAGTTGAAAGCAGGCTGTCAAATCTATTAGAGCCATTTGCTGGAGATGAAAACAAGAGATGTTCCTGCTGAAAATCAGGACCAGAGTTTAATTAACTATAGGAACATCCTACTGAGAAGCCATCCTGTGAATTCCTATGTGATGGCTTGGGGGCATTGCCATCAGATGTCTCAGGTGTCCCACGAAGCTGCTCATCACGTTGTTGTGGAGATAACCTGCTTTTCCCCTGGTTCCAGATGAATGCCAGAGTCCTGCTGCAGATCTCCAAACCTCAGGACTGTGGATACCCCGGGTGCCTGCTGCAGGACTGTGCCCTACTTTTGTGTTTCTCATTGAAAGAGCCTCATCAAGGCTCTGGAAAAAAAAAAAGCAAAACAAGGACAAAGTTCTGCCCTTCCACTACTCTGTTTTCATTTACAGCCAAATTCTGCCGATCTTTTAGTGCCTATTTAAAACCTCTATTTCCTTCCCACTAGTCTGTTTCCGTGCTGGGGAACGTGTTCCTTTTTTCTTTTTCTTTTTCTTTTTCTTTTTCTTTTTCTTTTTCTTTTTCTTTTTCTTTTTCTTTTTCTTTTTCTTTTTCTTTTTCTTTTTCTTTTTCTTTTTCTTTTTCTTTTTCTTTTTCTTTTCTTTCCCTTTCCCTTGTTTCACAGTCCACCTGATGATACTCATCACTTATCACTCCAGGCACACAAGGACCCTGAACTGAGCCCAGTCTATGTGCAGACACTGTTACATGAGGTGTCAGAGCCTGCTGCATATCCAGGGGAGGAGACTGTGCCTGATTTTCTTGGCTATGACACTGTGGCTCAGCCTGGAACTGACAGCTGTGGAAAATTAATGGATGGGTCCTGTTTCCAGGAATGGCCATCAAGGTCATGGTTTTGAGGCTGTAAGGGCACAGCCCTTTCCTACTAGCAGCCAGTACACATTGCTGTCCCCTCTTCAGATGTCACCATGTCACCAGATCGCTGTCACATGAGGACGCTGTGAGTGAGGGGGTGACTTTGGCTACCCAGCTTGTTTTCATGCCCAGGGACTCTATGAATATAGCTTGATGATGCTCGAGGTGTAACTGAAACTGCTCTGCAGACACAGCTCCTGCCTGAACTGTCCCTGCCCCTTGCAAGGCTGAGCAGAGGAGTTTGTCCAAGCCAGCCTTCAGGACAGGGTCACCCTCTGCAGTAGTGTGTACTCTCTGCTGAGGGTACTGGCCTGTTTAGTGCTCTTCTCCATCTGTTTGGTGGTTGGCCCACTTGAGTGGAGCCAATTTGCTTGCAAAGAAATAGAATTTTTCCCAGGCACAGAAGCCAGAGATTAATCCTTTTGGGCATGGAGGGTCTGGGCTTGGAATACATTGAGCTCTGTCTCTGGGCAGTTTAATCTCACCAGCCAGAAACCTGTATGGATTTACACTTCCATATGAAACTGTTTGATAATCATGTTGCCATGGCTACATTTGAATCCTGCAATAAATGTGTAATTTCACACATTTACATCAAAAGGAGCTCCAGAACATACAGCTGCCTCACAAAGCAGCTGATCTCTCTCCAAAAGCACTTTCCATTTTTAACTCCATATTATTGTACTCACTGGTGTGCTTCTTTTGGGAGGGGGGTAAGGAGTGTAGGGCAGGTTTGGCAGTCAGGTTCCTGAGGTCTGATCCATACTAAGGTTCCCTCAATGCTGGCAGCAGGGCAGTTGCCCTGCTGGGGTCAGAGCAGCCATTTCCAGGGCAGTGCTGGTTCTGCAGCCACACCAGCTACAGGGAACTGAGATCCTTTGAAATTAAAGAAGGACAAAGTTAAACACAAGGTCCTGGTGTGCACAAAATGCAGGGACAAGGACTGAGAAAGAGGAGTGGAGTGTGAGGCTCTGCTCAGAAATGACACCCACCTCTCTTAGCAGTTTGGTCTCTTCATTGCCTTTTTATCTCACTCCTCTCAGGTCTTCCTCCCTGGTTCCTTGCCTCCTCTCTCCCACCCCCTGCCAACCTGATTCCTCCTTATTTCACCAGCTAGCTTGTCCCAGTGTTTTGCCCCCAGGCTACCTTTCCCTCCAGTGCTCTCTGAGTTCTGTCCTACTTGTGATGGCTCCTTGTCCCACAGACACCCTCTGTTTATCCCATGGGCAGCTTTTTCCTTGGTCCAAGCCTCTTTCTCTGCCTCTGACAAGAGACAATGGGCAGGGAACTGTTAAGAGGGGCAGGTCACAGGGGGAGCAAAGAGGCTGTACCAGGATACAGCTTCAACCAGCAGCAGCTGAATGAAGTGGTAGATGGCACCCACTGATCATCAGATCTGGAGAGAAATTTGCATCCAGATTCTCTCCCTGCTGACTTAAACAGATTTTTTCAGGAACTTGAAACTTGGACAGTTCTGCCTTTTTCCTATAGCAACAGCAGCTGGAACAATGTTGGCACCAAGGCAGGGCTGCAGCTGGTCTCCTCCTTGCTCAGAGCAAAGAGGTGCTGGAGAGTCTTCAGCAGTCACAGAATATGGACAAAGCAAATATTTCAGTTGACCTCATGAATTTACTGTTGTGTGGAGAGAGAGGAGACTTGACTGTGACAAGTGCCCAATACTGACAATTTCTGTGTGCGAAACTGGAAGAAGGAAAAATATTGGAAAAGCATAAGATTCTATTTCTTTTTTTCAGCTGTTTATACAATTGGAAAAGTTAAGTAAGTCTAATTATTGAGGTTATTGGTTTTAATGAGTCACCACCTTGTTATTATTCCTGGTTCCTGTTGCCATAGGACAAGAAGCTGCAGCTGGGCTGAGCTGTGCTACGCAACAAATCCTCATGCTTGCTATTCCAAGATTAAGACATAGGAAAATGGGTGGCTCAGACAAATGGGAACATGGAGAAGGAAAGTGATATTTGCCAATGTGTTGTGTGGCAACATGACCAGTATGCAGATATTGGGAGCAAAGATGGATTTCTACCAGAGACTGATTTTTGGAGGTTTTTTGAGGAGCACTTCCAAAGACATGATAGAAAGGAGGTTGGCCACCATTGTGGGCTGGTTGTTGGTGGGAAGGGCTATGGACAGAGAAGTCAGAAGGCACTGAGAGCAAAGATCTGAGTTTGGTGTTATGGAAAGGGATGAACCAGTGAAGGGATACAGCCTGAGAAACAGGACAAAAGAGAAAGGTTAGGAGAAAAATCTCAGTGGTGGTATCATGAATGGGTAAGAGTGAAGTGTGATCAAGGCCCCGAGAAAGTGCTTCAGTAACAGATGAAGGAAGAGATATGCAAGAGATTTACCTGCAGGGCTGGAGAAGCTGGGCTTGAAAAATTCTGCAAGGTTTAACTGCAGCCTAAATTCATGGGCTTTGAAGGAGAGGTATGAAGTGGCATCAGGAGCAGTTGCCTGCATGGCAGATAAAGCATCATATTGCCCACTGTGTTTTGAGAAAATTTAGGTAAAAGGTTTGGGAGAAAAGGAATATCAAAAACTCTGTTTTATCCAGGCTGGGCTTTAGATAATAATTAGACACCCATGAGATATCCTGCAGTCTCAGATGTCACTGGAGAATCTGTGCTTGAGTGTGCATGAGCATGGGAACCAGCTGTGGGTTGGGATCAGGCAGAGCCCATGGGGTGGAGGCAGGAATGTACCAACCCCCAGTGTTTCATCGATTGGTTTCAATTGATCAGTTGTGTAGAAACAAAGCAAATAAAGTTTCTGGTCTCTTGGATGTTGCAGAAGGTGTCAGGTTTGCTTGCAGCTGCTTGAGCTTGCTTTTTCAGCTGATCAGGCACTTTCAGTTCTTTCTCCAGGATGGCAGAGAAAAGTCCTTTTGAACTGGGCTCAGAAATGAAAGGGAAGATCTGCTAGAGCAATGGGCTGCCCGACAGGTTTTCTTTCCCTCTCAAATGCATGCAAGAGTTCCTACTGAAAATTTCATGGGAGAAACACAGGAGGGGTAGAACTAAGTATGAAAGTCATCCTCAAGCAATTGGCTTTTTCCCAGTGTGGCCCCTCCCGGTAAGCGCCACAAAAAGAGTGGCACCGTCTTTTTTCACCCAGTTTGGACACTGTGTCCATTTAGTTCTACCATCCATAGCCTGGGAGGAGAGGGAAACCCTCCCCTTTATTTCTATGGCATGGGTAATGTGTCTCTCCTTTTCACAGCTACCAAAATCTGGCATTTCCTGTTCTATTATCCATTTCCTAATACTTCCCAGGACTTAAAAGCTGGACTCGGCCAAGACTCCAGAGGGGGATTAGCGTGGACTTGCCTTGGCCGTGGATGACCTTCATTCTCTTTAGCATTTATTCTTTCTAGAGGATTGAAGAGGAGAAAGGGAGGGTGAGCCACAGCTAAATCCTGTTCTTGGATCTCCCTTCAGCCATTGAAGAATGAGCTGAGTGCCTAAATGAGCCCAAAAGGCACCGTGGGGTGAGGCAATCACATCCAAGCTGGATGTGGTGGCCTCTTCCCAAGTTCCTGAGCTGCCACACGCTCCAGCCGTGCTTCAGCAGGCAGGACAGCCCAGGGACTCTGGGGACTGTGACAGGGCTGCTGCCAAGGCTCTGAGCTCCCCTCTGGGCAACTGAAAAACAGCAAAGACACAGGTCATGAATGCTGTCTGGAGTGAGTGACCTGGATGTGTCTGCCCAGACTTGGTACAAAGAGGCAACGTGGCCCCGGCTCCGTTGCTCCCAGGGCTTTGTGCCGGAGGCTGAAGTGGATCCTGTCCAATGTGTGGAGAGCCACAGCTCTTGCCCAGTTGCAGGAGAGGCCTCTGTTCCCTCTGGTACCCAGAGAGGTTCTGCAGACCTGGCTGCACAATAGACTGGTCAAAATGGATGCCAGAAACATCTCTGTCATCACTGCCAAACTTCTCGATTACAGATTGCTCTGCAGCCTAGCGCAGCTCACTGAGGGGGAATTCAGATGCTCCGATGAGAACTGCATAATATACTGGCAGCTGTCCATGTCTTTTTACTTTTGGGGCCACTTAACTTTTTCACATATCATGCCAAGCCCCCCCTGTGCAGCACCACTGCTGTGAATTTTGTAGGTTGCTAAAGTTAAGCTGTGTTTTTCTTTGTGTGCTGATCATTGCTTTCTCTGTAGACTTGTGTATATGAGAATAGTTTTCCTAAAGTCTCTTGCCTCTCTTCCAAAGCACACTGAATCCTCTGACAATGTCAAGAATAACCTGGCTTACCACCCAGCTCATTCTCTCCCTCTCCCAACAGGTACTTGCTTGAAGTTTGTGAACACAGGTTTGTGAATCAAACCCAGAAGTTCCCAGCTCACAGCACAGTCGTGATCCCAGACAGAAGTTGCTTCCATGCCTGACAATTAGGTAAGAATTACCTCAAATACCCTCAGAGAGGTCTGACAGGACAAGTGCAGGAGGCATGGGAGGCTGATCAGACTGACTCCAGTACTGCACAGGGACAGGGCTCAATCCACTCTATCCACTGAATCCATGACTATGGGGTTTGTTTCTTCTCTGCTTTGTAAAATCATATGATCAAATGCTTTTCCTTGGGCATTTGCCGCTTCTGAACATTATTTTGTGCATTGCATTACAAATAAAGGAAAATACTCAATTTCTGCTCCTTTTTTGTTTGCTTGAGGATCAAATTTTATATCCCCTTTTATATCCTTTTTTGGCAAGTTAAAATTAATGGACTTTTCAGGGTGATCAAGGGAGAAATAGAGTATCAGTCTCTTATCAAATGAGATAACATGGGAAATGTTAATAGAGAATCTTGAATAAATACCTTTTTTGCCCTGGTCTTCCCATCAGATCAGTGTATGGGGTACCAGGGCCAGACAAGTAGGAGAAGCATGGCTGCTTTTGCTTCCTCCTCCCTCCTACATACAGAAATGAGGGACATGAAGAGATTGCAAGCTTGGATCAAAAAGTAGTGGCTGACAAGGAGCAGAGCTGCTCCTGTAGAAGCATCCTTCCATCTCTGCCATGTGGGAAGAGAGGGATTTTGGCCATTTCTTTCTCTTAGTTATGAACAAATAGCACATGGCCATCACTCACCACTAAGAAGCCCAGTTAATGTATCTGGTGATACACCCTGGCTGCCCTGAGGTGCTGTTGTGCAATGGAAGTTGATAAATTGGGCCAAAAAAAAATGCATTAAAAATCTCCTTGCTTCCACAGTAGCTTAAACTTCAGGTCAGAGTGGGTTCAAAATACACTGGGCCATAAATGAGACTCTACAGACACTATCCATTTCCCTCCACATTTCCTTTTTATCACCAAGAATTCAGCTAATTTAGCATAACATCCCAAACAATAGGAGTTAGTGTCAGTGTTGAAGAATCAACACTGCTTCTGCAACCCCCTGCATGCCAGCTGGGAAGAGTCAATGTGCCCTTCCTGGAAAAGCTGTTGCAGTGATAAGAAGATGAAGGATGTGTTATTAGACTAGTATGCATATGCAAGGTCCAGGATCTCAGATTTCTGCAGAAAGGTGTGACCTTGTCTAACTTAAGTTTGGAAATAGATGATCTTTAAGATCCCTTCCAACCAAAACCATCCTCTAATTCTGTCTTCAGCAGAACTGGTGACATGAAATGGTTTAGTGCTTGATTTTCCATGACGATACCCCTCAGACTCTGTGGCCACCAGCACAGACACACCAGTGCTACGTGAGAGCCCTCCCAACCCCTGCCATTAGGGAAAAACAAGAGCTGGCATGAGATGGTAAATGCTGCCGTGCAGTGTTCACAGAAAACCTGTTTGCGTGGGATGTGCTGGAAAAATTGCTCAAGAATGGTGCATTCTCATAAGAAAAATGATCTGGCTGGTGTTCAGGTCAGTGGTTTTGTATCAGGGCTGCAGGCTGTGTGGTTGTTCCTGTATATGGTGCAGCCAGTGGCAAAGTGTTTGCTGTGCGTGTGATACAATTCCCCTTGCTCTGGGGTGTTGGAGGCCCTTGCCCTCACCCAGTTTTGGGTCTGGGTCCATGTTCTCAGAGCAGCTTGCACTGACACAGGGCTCCATGGCAGAGAAAGGCACCCTGTGAATATCACCCCAGGAATACAGGGCAGTCTTGATCAGTTTGCTGGTGGGCCTTCAGCTTTTCATGGTGGGAAGGTGTGAAGGATAAAATGCTATGCCCATGTCAATAGCAAGTGAAAGCCAGGATTCTGATGACCGTGCTTGGAGAGGTTTCTGAAAACACAGATCATGAACATTCTTCCATCATTAGCAGCTGGAAGAACTAAATTACAGGAATGCCCAAGTGTTAACTGGTACCTCCCAACCTCTGCCTAACAAGCTGTCAACAAGGCACGAAGGGACAGCCTTCACTCCATCTCCTTTTTCACCTTAGATGAAGGGGGAAGGAAGAAAACATCTGGAAGGTCTCCTGCCAGCTAGAGAGCTGTAAAACCTCCCTCCCTCATTGTTCTTGCTCTCATACCAGCAGGCCCCCAGACTTTGACCAGCAACATTGATCTGTGATTGGTTTCTGTACCCTTCAGGACTAGAACCATCTGCAGGACTGCCACTAGCACCAGCCAGCCCCTGTGATTTCATGGGGTGAGGTTTAATAGGCATGTTTTAATAGTAATGCTCAGTAGAGAGGGCTCTTTTTCCTCAACAGTAATAAACAAAATAATACAAACAGTATATTTAATGAATGAAAATGAAGTAGCCCTCCAAGGTAGCCTGCTACTTCTGCAGAGGATGTGCTCTTACACTGCTGAATGGTTTGGTTCTTAGTCAGTCCTGAAGCAGCCACTGGGAATGAGACTAGAGTAAGGTTATGTCAGAGGAAGGTTGTGCTTTAGTTTCCTTGTGCCACTGCTTTTAAAAAAATAGGCCTTCACAGCAACTGCTCTTTTCCCTCTGGAAGGAGAGCTGAGGCACAGATTGCAATGCAAAGTTTAATAGAGAAATGAGGAAGGAGCAAATTCCCCTTTTCTTGCAAACACACAATATCTCTCAATTGTGGCCTTGTGCACTACTGACAAGTACAGACAGTGGTGGGTTAGTACAAGGAGCACTCCCTGCCATCACAAACCCTTGTCCCCTTCACATCCCAGACCTGTCCCAGCACACACCAATGCCATCTCTTCCTTTTGATCCCTGGTCACCTTCTCTCCAGGAAGATTCACTGCTATTTGCCTGCTTTTCCAATCCCCATCCTGTCCAAATCAACCCTGCCAAGTCACCCTCAATGGCATTTTCACTATGCCACCCCAGCTGGAGCTGTGAATCAGCTTGGACCTTGTGTCCTTGCTGTGTCCATGCAGGAGGTCCTATGGGAGCACCAGGCATTTGACACCAGCTTTTGAGGAACAGCCACCAGTTTTATCCAGGAGATGCCCAAGACCATGAGTGCTGAAAGCTCCAGGAAGGATCACCATGTTAAACCCAGCCAGGCTGTCCTTTTAAATGCACAGCCTTGCCTAACACTCATCACCACAGCTACAGTAATTCCTTGGCTGTACAGCCAGGTTTGGGGTACAATGAGCAGTTCATGTCTCTTCTCCCCAAACGCAGATGCGCTTTCACACCCACACACAAAACCGGGGTGTAAAAACTTCCCTGTGATGGATCTTTCACAGGCAGCGTTTCTGGGAAGGCCTGGCATTCAGATGGCAGGCAGGACAGCTGGTATCAGCAGTGCCTGTCATTGTGGTGTCAGGGCTTTGCAAAGCAGGGTCTGTCTTTGAAAAGCTTTTTTTTTTTATTTTTATTTATTTATTTTTTTTATTTATTTAGAGTAGCCCTCTAAGATAAAGTTTTCCTGCTCGTGACTATCTCAGAAGAGAAATCATATAACAATGTTCCCCTGCCTTGGGATTATTGTACCATTTCAAAACAGCAGCCTGGTCTGGTAATTGTGCCTTTTAACCCCTCTGCCAGGCTGCCTCCTTTAGCTGCCAGCAAGCATCTTTTTTCCCAAATTAACCCGACCATAATGAGCTGCAGCAGAATCCGCATAATTGCTCCTTTTTGCTCCATACAGCCCGATTTACAAAGGGGACATTACCTACAGCAGCCAGCCCTGCTATATTCATTATTCCTAAATTAGGTTGCGGTATCCTTATGCTCAGATACCACCTTTAATCTCACACTCTGCCTTCAGCGGCACCGCTGGCTGCAGCAATCCCTTAAGATGCCCTCTTTCCATCCTCTCCCAGGCAAGCAAGCCAGGACGCTCCCGATGGAGCCGGCAGTCCCCCGGCCAGAGCTGCATCCCCCCTTGGAGATCGGCATGCAACTTCCACCTGCGCGGGCAGGCGCGGAGCACTCACGTTGGTGGCAGCGCGGATCCCTTTCAGCAGCTTAACTGCGGCTCATTTTTAACCCCGGCCAGCGGATCTAAGCTGCTCTCCGCAGGGCTCAGACGGAGCTGCCTGCATGACACCGAGGCATCCAGACGCCGGCTCGCCAGCTGACATGTCAAAGCAACGTCGTGGTTAGCAAGCTCATCAACAAATCGACTGACAACCCACACATCGGCGGGAGCGGGTCCTTGCGTTCCGTGCCGCCGCCGCCGCTCCGGGTTCGTGCAGCCCCGTCGAACTCGGTGTTGCTATCTGGCGTTTTCTGCCGGTGTCTAAAATAGCATCAGGAACGTTCCCTGTTGATTTCCCCGGCAGTGCTTGCTGAGCTATGCCGGGGACCACGGCTCCCACAACCTGCCTGCACGCAGCACGTTAAAAACATTTTCTTGCCTTTTCCCTCCAAAGGAGGTGGAGAGGGGGGGAAAAAGCCCCGTTGATGTTTTTTCTGCCCAGCTACCAGCAAATCCCGACCTTAGCTAATTCTGCTATGGCTGAAAGCAGAGGATGTCTGCAGTGCAGGAAGCTGATTTGCTGACTTACCCTTCATCTCTCCCAGGAATGCCAGGTGAAGAAGCCGGCCTCTCGCTCCAGGAAAGAGCCACAAGAAACTGGGCAGCAGCCACTGCAGAGCCGGATCAGAAGTTCGCTCCCTCTGTCACAGTGTGTGCAGCTTGCCAGGTATAGCCGGGATGAGAACACCCCGTGCTTTTCTCAGGATGAATGAGATCAGCACATATTCAGTCAAGGAAAAAAAATAAATATATGTGATGGTTTAAGACCCAGAGGAAAAGTGTTGGTCCACAAGTTGCTCTGCTTTACTACTCAGGATTTTCTGGGGTGAATTTCATAGGGAGAGGAGCTTCTCCTCTGCATTTGGTGTTGTTAGATGTGTTAAAAAGCAAGCAAATGGTGGTGATATCCATGGGGTAGGCAGGAACCCATCCTTAGCCACATGAGGTGGAGGGCATGTGAAGGACACCCTTACAAGCAGCAGAGATGCCTTTATAACCTGCAGGCTGATGCCTTTTGACTCAAACCAGCACCTTGCTGTTACAGGCTCCACATGGGCTGTGCAGATCCAGACTCCACTGGTCCTGGCTTTCCTGAGTGGAGTTGTTTGGATTAAAGTCTCTTCCACCTGGCTGCTCCATGACTCCCCAGGTTGACAAAGTCCCTTTCTTCTGCCATGTCTTTCACATCAAGCATCTCTCAAGGCTCATCACCTTCCTGTCAGGCTGGGGATATCACTGAGCTGAAGCCCTGGGGTGACAGGGAGGCAGAAAAAGGGCAAGAGGTGTTCAGAGGACTTGGGTGGGCTGAAACATTTTGGTGTCAGGGTTATGGCAAAGAGAATCTTGTATCTCTGGGTCTCTATTGTTGTGCTGGGGGGATCCTACGCTCTAGTGCAAGAAGCTCATGGCATGGCAAGAGTTTTGATGTCTGCCTTGGTCTTAGCTAATGGTTGGGAATCTGTGGGGCACAAGGAACATGGCATTTTCCTTTAGTCTTGGAACTAGAGTGACTGCACTGGAGGAAAACCAGATGATTTACTCAGGATCAGGCCCCAGGGCTTCTGTGGCTGACAACCCAGCTCAGGTCCCCAACTCCCTGGCTTTAGCTACTGCCAACCCCCTCCCTTTCTCTCTCCCAAAGCCCAGGGCTGAGAGCCACTGAGGCACTGACCTCTGCCATGGACTCTCTGCATAACTCTGGGTGTGTCCCTGCACCTCCCATCCCACTCATCTGCACAAAGTTCCTGTGCAGCTCATCCATGCAGGGAATGGATTCCCTGCCTCCCCCACCTGGCCTTGTTCCCTGCTGACAATGAGACTGGACTGTGTGGTTTGATGTGGCTGAGACAGTCCCTGTGAATAGGCTGAGGGGAAGCCTGGCTCCCCCGGTGTCGCCTCAGCAGGATGCAGCAGGGCAGTGTGCTGTGCTCACCTGTCACCTGCCAAGGCCAGGTTTGTTCTCCTGATCAGCAGAACTCATGGATGGCTGCCAGCCAGACCCCAGGGGAGGGTTTATCCCACCTGTACTAAAGGTCTGGCAGAGCCTTGGGCAACTTGGTACTTGTCCAAGCAAGTTGGCTTCAACTGATGGATGTGCTCAGAGCCCACTGGGTGGGAGAGCAGGGAATGAAGCAATCATGGAGGGCCAGAGAAGATGCAGGAGAAAAGGCCATTTGAGGGCAAGCTTGGCAGGAGTCCTGGGGACATGATCCCCTGGGCCTTGTAATCTCTGAAGTCACAGCACAGAAGGGCAGTGCTACATGGGTCCCTCTTTGAAGGGTGGGCAGTGGGGATGATGGACCTCCCATCATCTCTGCAGAGCTGCTTCAGTCTTTGACCAATGAGGGGGCAGTGGGCATGTTTGGAAGCTACACACAAGACTGAACTAACCTACCTCAGATAAGGCTTGGATTAATTAGTCAATACATGTTAAGTGCTGCAAAGATTTAAGGCTCTGCTTAATTGTTAAGTAACTCAATCATCAGTGGCTGAGTGGGATGCCTGAGGCGGAGAGTGGATGAATCAGCCCTTCTCTGGCAAGTGCAAGGTAATGAGGGAGGAAACTTTTCAAGGCTGGGTGACAGTAGGATGGGTTGGTTAGGGGACAGCAGCAATTACTGAGGTCATTGGTACTCACACAGGTAGCCCAGAGAAGCTGTAGCTGCCCCATCCCTGGAAGTGTTCCAGGCCTGACTGGATGGAGCCATGAGCAACCTGGTCTGGTGGAAGGTGCCCCTGACCATGGCAGGGGGTTGGAATGAGATGATCTTGAAGGTCTCTTCCAATCCAAACCATTCTGTGGTTCTATGACTGGGAGCACTTAGGACATAAAAAAATTGTCAGGTCCTGCATGGAGCAGCTGGCTCTAGGGAGCAGGAGCCCCTTAGGTGATGGAGGGAAAGGCAATGATTTCATAGAAGAAAGAGGTAAAAAGACCATGAAGAACTTTATTGGGCTCTTCAGGCTTGTTTTGGCCAAGTCACTCTGAAAGGGGTGGGTTTGGGGCTGAACCAAAATGCACTGGGGGACGTGAGGGTGGTTTGGGTGAAGTGGGGAGCACTAAATGTGCCATGGACTCACCTGTCTTCCCTGCAGGCACTGGCCCCATGTAATAGGCTTGGGTGGGACATGGATCTGCTGCTGAGGAGCCAACTTGTGTCCTGCAGGGACAGTTCTCCATGCAGTGATTACAAGCTGAGAGGGTTCCCATCAGGAATGTTGGTGCAGTCCAACACCAACCTGAGACATCTCTTCTGCTGCCACCATACAACATATCCTGTCACTCAGGGATGAGATTCAGACCCGGACCTGTTGCCTTGTTTCTGTGCCAGCAAATTGCATCTTCCACAGTCTCTCTATTTGCCCCTACCTTGCTGAGCTTTTCCCTCTGCTTCTCTCCATGTGGGAGCTTCCCAGGTATGTCATGGAATCTGCTCCCAAAGACCTTTGAACAGGGTAGGAGTGTCCTCAGAGTCAGCCAGGGTGTTTTCCACCCCCTTGTGAAAAAAACCACCCCCCCTTGAAGGTGTAACTCACTGATACTGAAGCTTTAACCCCAGGGTTAATCCCTGTGCAGAGGTGACTTCCAGCCATCCATGATCATGGCATCTCAGCCAGGTAAGATGAGGGACTCTTTGGCATTGTGCCACATCCACACACATATTCCCAGGGCTTTCTATGAGGCTGGATGTGGGAAAGACCTATTTACCTGGCATCACTCTGGCTGGAAAAAGCCTCTGAGCGCTGCCCTGGTGAAACATTAATATTTTCGGAAACAAGGAGCGGGTAGGAACAGCCTGTACTGTTGTGACAGAGCTGCTTGCACGAGATGAACCTCACTGCCAGGGTTGGGATGGGTGCACGTGGCTCATGTGGGATAAAGGTATGAGCTCTGGAAGGGCCAGCAGGACAGCATGGAAGCATTAGCAAACAAGCCATAACTGCTTGCTGTCTTACCCTGCAGGCTCCCACATCCCTGATCCCAATCCTTGCCCTGCAGCTCTCTGTACAGAGCAGCACTGCCACAGGCAAGCAGCCTGGATGAGTTGCCTGGGTCTTGGATTAGACCTGCCTTATTCTCAGAGAATCTGAAGTCACCAGCAGGCAGCCCCCTGTCCCAGCACCAGCTGCGGGGCTTGGCGTAGGTTTGCAAGGCACCCCTTGACCTCAGCATCGCCCACGTCCTTACAGCCTTGCTTTAATCCTTTTTTAATTAACTGCTGAGGGGTGTGATGGTATCAGAAGGGTGGGAGGGGGGTGGCCTGGGGTGTTTTGGGCTTGGTGTGTGTGCCAGCCAGCTGGGTTTGTTTTGTGCGTGTCAGATCTCACAGGCGAGGGCTCTCCCTCCAGATCCGGCTGCAGCTCAGGCATTGTGCGGATCATCCCTGCGGCTCTTGTGCTGCTCCGGGATCCTGCCATGTCCCACCTGGCAGGTGCTGGCAAATCAAAGATTCGTGTGAAATCGGCAGCTGAAAGGCACAGTGGCTTCTCTGACGGCACAGAATGCTGGGGGGAAGTTTGACTTCAGTCAGAAAACCCTGGGGAGATAACCAGAGCAGAAATGGAGTGGCCACAGGGATGTCTGAGATGGGAATGGGGGTGAGGTCAGCAGTTTGTTGGTCACTGAGATCATGCAAAAGGCTCCTAAGGGGTTTGGGTTTATCAGTGCTTGGGGGTGGGTTTTTATAGGGATTCAACAACCTGCTTGTCTGGGGTTTGACTTGAGGACAAGGCATATCCCAGCTTTCCACACCCCCTACGTCTCCACCATGGGGCACCTCCCTTGCCCAGAGTGTCTCCAGGGATCTGATACTCCTGGGGAGAACAAGTTGCACACTGGACCTGAATGCATTACCAGGATCACTAAAAATGTGTGTGCTGGCATCAGCGGAGACCATGAGAGCACATGATGTGGAGTCTTAATAAAAGTACAACCAGATAATAACAGCCACAGATCCTGTGTGTTTGTCCTGCACCCTCACTGTGATTTCTTTGAGAGAAACTTGTCCAGCAGATGTTAATTTGGCCTTTCCTAGTCCTGATGTGGGTCTTGGTTTTTGAACATCTGAGAAGATTTTGTGTAACACGGTCTTGAGGGGAATCAGGGGCATCAGAGCAGGCAACAGAGCACAGCTGTTCTTGGCCATTGTGGATGATGAGACACAGCTGTGCCCAAAGCAGCAATGAAGTTCAGAAAAGAAGGAGCTGACCTGGATGAGGTGGATGCAAAGACTTTCCAAGGGATAAACAACACTTCAGTCCCACTGGGAAAACCAAACCACATCCAGTGATGTGGAGCAGGGGCCAGATGTGTTCAGTCAGTCTGATGCCCTCCTGGCTTTAACTGGTGGAGGCTGCAGACCACTGTGAACAGCCACCTGTGGTAGCTGGTGCACAGCAGGTTCTCCATTGCTGGAAATCTCCAAATCAACACAGCAAAATTATTGCTCAAAAGGAAATTGTGGGCGTGGCAGAAGTGGTCAGTGCTGTGTTTTGCAAGAGGGCAGATTGCTGAGCACTGTTCATTCCATGTGCCTTAAACCCCGTGACTCTGAACCAGATGCTGGTCACAGGTCTCTCTTAGCCAGAGTCATGAGAAGCTTTATGAGCATGTTACCTGGCCAGGAGGTGCTTACAAAATCTCTCCTTCCTGTGCACATAAATTTGGGGTGACTTTGAGGGAGCCATCCTCATGCCTTGTCTTTGCACTGACCTCACACAGTGAAAGAGGTGCCTGAAATGAGGGAGACATGTGGATGTGCAATGTCTCTGCCTGCAACACACCTGTTTCCCTGCAAGAAAAGCATGCAGGGGTCCTGCCCACCCCTGTGTTTGCTGGCCCCATTCCCAAGCTGCTTCCTTGGCACTGGGATGTGCACATGAAGAGCAGAGCACCAGAGAGGTGCTTGGTGGGAGAAACCTGGGCTTTAAGGAGACAATGCTTAATCAGAAGCATGACCAGAAGGTGGAGGGCAAGGAGATGGATGCATAAATTCTCCTTGATGCCTCAAACTGCTGTCCTCTGTTGAAGCTGGGAAGTTTGGCTGCTGCAGGAGCCTTGCCCCAGCAGAGGCTCCAGCATGGGAAGAGATTGCTCACAGCTGGGTCACCTGAGAATCCTCCTTGACAGAAAGCTTTCAGAACTGTTTGGCCAGACGAAGGTCCCCTCAACTGCTGACATTCCTGCTCTCATTTTGGTTATGCTAAGGATAAGCTTTAAAAAAATCCTGAGTCAAGGCCTCATGAAACCTCCCTCCAAGTACAGGAATGCTTCACTTTGAACTTTTGTTGTTGGATTGCTTTTTTTTTCCCCTCAAGATCCACTGGCTCTGGGGTTGGCATGAAGTCAAATGCTCTTCAGTGAAGTCAGCCTTTAGCTGGAAGCAAGGCCAGTTATTCATCCCCTTTTCCCCAATGCAGCCAGATATGTGTTGCTCTCCTGAAGCAATGCTGCTGGTTTTGTATCCCTGCCCCACAGCCCTGCTGATCTTCAACACAGAGGAGCCTCAGAGTCTGGCTCAGCACTCAGCAGCAGCTGGTTCAGCTGGTGGCAATGTGGAATTTTGCAGGCACCAGGCTGTGTGAGGGATCGGAAGTAACTCAGAGCTAACCTGCCTCTTTCTCCTGGGGATGAATCATGGCAGTGTCTAAGCTTCAGGCAGCAAAGAGGGAGTGGAGCAGGGCAAATGCAGGGTCACAGAAAAGGGGATTTCTTCATTCCTCAAACAGTAGTTCACTTGTACAGAGCTGTGGTGCTGCTTGGCTGCTGTTTTTCTGCATTCTCCATGGCTATTCCCCAGGGGGCTCATTAGAAGTACAGGGTTTGTCCCCATGGCACTGTTGACTTGGAGAAATGGCCACAGCTCTCTGCAGAGTGGAGCAGAGCACATGTGCTCACTTCTGTTCTGGGGCTGGAGAAAGGGTGGAGCAAAGGAAAGATGGAAAGGCATCAGCTGGAGAGATCAGGAGGTGTTGGGAGGGGAAGGTCTGCCAAGAATGGGCCACAGCCACAAAACCAGAGCTCCTGGCATACCCCATGGGGCTGTGGGATTGACCAGCCCGGCTACACATGGTCTGTCTGTGCTTCCTACAAGCTGGGCCTGTGTTATACCCTGACCTGTGCCCACACAGCAGCCCTGCTGCAGACTCTCTGCCAGCTCAGACCAGACCTGGAGGCATCAGGAGATGCCCAATGAATGCAGGCAGTGCTCAGCCTGGGGATGGGGAATGACAAGCCAGCAGGACCATAGATGAGACAAATGGGATGTACCTGCCAGAGGCAGGTCGTGCCTTGGCTTTGTTCTGTTGAGCTGGTGCAGCTCTTGGCTGGTCACCCTTGGGAGAAAGGCACCTGCATTGCAGAGTGTGTTCAGAGCAAGGCAGCCAGGCTGCTCTGCACCCTGGTGTGGTGGCACAAGGGTATGTGTGTTACCTGTGGTGCTGTGTCATCTCTTTCAGTTCCTCCTGACAGTGTCTCAGACAAAGGGAATTGTGCTGCTATTCCCTCAGGCAAAGGGAATTGTGCATTAGCACGGAGAGCTGAGGAAGGCACAGAGAGCTGGCAGGGGAATTTTTATACCCCAGAGCTGATGGCCAGCTTTGTAGATATTTCTCAGCTTGTCCAGAGTGGAGGTTTGGCCATGCTCTGAGGGATGAAGAACCTCTGGGGTTTTCCACTTGGAGAAGATAAACTGGGGCTCGGGGGAAACCTTGGAGGCCCTGCCAGGACCTAAAAGGGCTACAGGAGAGCTGCAGAGGGAGTTTTGACAAGGGCCCTCAAGTGATAGGACGAGGGGCAATGGCTTCAAACTGAGAGACGGCAGATTTAGATTAGATGTTAGGAAAAAATTCTTTACTGTGAGGGTGGTGAGGCACTAGCACACGTTGCCCAGAGAAGCTGTGACTTTCCCCATCCCTGGAGGTGTTCAAGGCCAGGCTGGATGGAGCCCTGAGCAACCTGGTCTAGTGGAAGGTGTCCCTGCCTATGGCTGGGGGTTTAGAGCAAGATGATCTTGAAGGTCTCTTCCAACCCAAACCATTCTATGATGAAGCAAAAGCAAGATGTGAAAGAGAAGGGCTTTTTAAGAGCCTTGATTCTTCCCATGGAAGGCTCCTGTCATGCTGGGTGGAGAGGCTCTGCTCTGAGACCTTGGTCTGCAAGGGCCACATGAGGGGAGGAGGCAAAGGCAAGCACGGGCATCCTGGCAGGCCTTGAAAACATGAGAGAGAATTGCATGTGCTCAGTGAGAAGGAAGAGCTGGCAGAGAACCTTTCCCCTCCCCTTGCATCTGTCCAGGGTGAGCAAACACCAGCTAATCTTCATGACACTTGCAGAAGACGAGGAAGCACTAGAGCACCATAGTGGTCAGTCAGTGAAACCACAGCTGCAGTGACATATGCTGCATAAACCCACCCCTCAGGCAGGCTCAGCCCATCAGGAGCAGGGCTGAGCTGTGTTTCCCACAGCAGGTCAGGGACAGAACCAGAGGGGAGCCCAGACATCCTGTCTTGCAGCTCCTGCTCTTGCTTCTGTGCCTCAATGAGCTCAACCAGCCAGAGAAATAACTTGTCTAGGGGGCTGTAGGGGTGAGGAAATAATTAAAAGCTGATCTGGGCTCCTGCTTTGGAGGAAGAAAACTCCCCTCAATTATTTTCTTAATGATTTAAAAGCACCCTTTCATCTCCAAACTGGCAGGAACCTTCTATTGTTTGTTTCTCTTATGTTTGTTCCTAATCAGTTTTTGCTCAGCAGAGATGGACATGTGGGAGCCAATTTATCAGGCAGAGCAGAAGAAACACATGAAATGGAGTGGAGAAAGTTAGTTATCAGCAAATACTTAAAGACTTGCTGCCAAAGGTGCAGGAGCTTGTTCTTGCTGCTCACACAGATATTTGACAAATAACAGGAGGAATTTGTTGGGAGTTGATTACATTTTAAACCCAAATAAAAACAAAAGTTGTCACTTACTGCATCCAGACTTTCATGCCCACAGCAGCCGTGTGTACCCACCAGTCTGGCAGCAAAACACTCACGGCCAAGTAATCTGTCCAGGATTCCCTGCAAAGCCATGGAGGACAAGGGATGTCACCAGCTGAACCTCTCCATCCTGTCCCACATCTGAAAGTCACCAGGATCTATTCACTGGTCTTTGTGTCCAATCCTGAATGTCCTGAGATCGTGTATGGAGATATGCTAGGATCTTGCTGGCTTGTTCTGCCAGGTGCCACCAGAATGTGCTGCTTGTGTAGCCTCTCCCTGCCATTTGTTCCTTCTGGTGCATCCACACAGAACATCCACCTTCCCTCCAGTCTGAACATTTCTGTTATGGAGCCCTGCACAGCAAAGGAAACCTTTTTCACTTGGAGAGGGGTCAGGTACACAGGACACTGTGCTATTGCCACACCTGGAAATAACCAGAAGTCACCTGGGTAAGATCGTGACCAAAGTTTGAAGATGACCCTTCTCAGAGCAGGAGATTGGACTGGAGACACCCAGAGGACCTTTCTGACCAAAGTTATTCCATTCTCCTCAGATAGCACACAAAAGAGAAGGTCTTAGTTTAGACAAGAGGAAAGGAAAGAGAAGGGGGAGCAATAACTTCAGTGTCCTTCATAGACCTTACTGATACACTTTGAATCATCAGCTGTGTATGTGACCCTGCTGGCTGCAGGATAAGCTGTGCCCGTTCCCTTCACAAGGCTCACAGGGACAGGCCTGTGATGGCTAATGAACAACCCCTGCATCCTTCAGCTGATTTCAGAGCCCAGTGTGGGCACAGAGCTGTATCCCATGTTCTGCCAGGAGTGGAGGCATTAAGGAACAGGCAGCTTGCCCAGCTCTGCAGTGATGCACTGGCAGCAGCCAGACTCCAATCTCTCAGCCCTCTCCATCTCCAGCCAGGCTATCTCCAAGGATAGCCCTGTGCCAGACTGCAGATATGGTTTTTTCCAGGTCCCTCCTCTGCACAAAGCCTCAGAGTGCTCACCAGGGTCCCAGAGCAGGCCCAGCCCTGGCTGCAGGCAGGCAGAGATGGTCCCCACCAGATGGGAGTGCTCTCCATCTCCTGTCCATCTCTACAATCAGAGGTATATCTGAGGGCGGGCATCCTCTGGCTTTTCTACCGAGATTTGTCCTCACCTCTGATGTTATGGAGGGGACAGAGAGACTGTGAACCCACGCTTTGCTTAAACCCTTTGATCCCAAACATTGTGCTCTCCTCATTCACCATTTTCACATCACGTGTTGAAAAAACCTTTCTTTGGACTTCTGAGAGCCCTGCATTGGTAAGATAAACAACTGTTGGTCAGCAGCAGAGTTACTGTTATGCACAGTGATTGCATAAGGGGATTTCCTGGCAACTTAGGAAACTTGACAGAAATTCAAATCTGAGAAAAAAAATCCCTTCTTGAAACAAGGTTCCTCAAAGAGCTCAGGGATGTGGTAACTGGGCAGGACAGACAGAGACAACAATCCTGACCTTGCCCCAGTTCAGCCACCCTGGTTGCCTTGGGCAGTTTCCCAGCCTGCCCTCCAGCACCAGCTGATTCTCCAGTCACAGAAGGGATTTATCCCCTACCTGCCTCAGAAAGTTTTAGTCATCACTCAGCTGCTGAATAACCCTCTTGTCTGAATTCCCCTGCAGGCCCAGAAGGACTCTGCTTATCTAACGCTCATTTGCCCGGATAATTTGAAGGCAGTTCCAAGCACTGTGGAAGTGACCTGCACTAAGTCAGCTTTTCAATCCCCTCAGCTGCAGTATCAGCAGTTTTCCTTGTATTTTTTTCTTCTGCCTGGTGCAGACTCTGACATTTCTACTGTCCCAAGCATCGTGTTTACCCTGCTGGGACTCAGAGGATGAGTGGTGGCCCTGGTTTCTACCACAACCTGTGTGTTACCTTGCCTGGACCCATGGAAACTCCATCACAGGGGATCTTTTGCAAAGTAATTGATCTTATAAGCCTTTTTTTGTCTCATTCTTGAATGCTTGAAAGTGGCTCCCTAGAGCAGGTCTGGCTTCTGAGTACAGTAGTAGTAGCTTGTTCTTGCACTGTCTCCTTTTTGGGTGTTATTAATTAATTCTGCTGCTGTTTGATGTTTTACTGGAGGGCTTGTGTTGCATTCTTGCTGCTGGGGAGATAAGCTGCAACCTTGCCATGGGCAGAGCACAACAGGTATTTAGTTCCAGTGCTAATACTTTCCAACAAAAACTTTTTATTCTATGAACAATCTCGTGCCTGGCTTTGAAACACTTTCAATGGGACCATTCAGTGCCCAGCTGCCTGCGTGAACGTATGTGAAAGTTACTCAGACAATCGCCTTGTGTTTGCTCTCCTCCTCCCACTGAGTACCCAGCTTTTCCTGAAAATGCTAATGGGAGGTGGCAAAATCATCCCGAACCTCTGAAATTACTGAGTCATCTTTTCATACCTTTCAGGGGCCAGTTCCTGCAATAAGTAGCTAAGGATGTTGATTTCTGATATACTGGAGATAGGAAGCTAATACTGCCTTGCTTTCTCTTGATGTGCCCTTCCTGCTTCATCTTCCATGACTTTGAATCCTTTCCCATTTCAGCCAAGTCTGGTGAAGTGCCAGTGATGGTAGATATCACTTTTGCACTTTACTATCAATTTTGCAAATAATAATTGCTGGATAAAGGTAAAGGCTCTTTCAGTGCCTCCACTAATGGAAATACAATGCTATGAGGACACTACATATTACCCCAGAGCAGCAGTTTCTAAAATCTCCAAAATCTCTCTCTAATAACCCTTCCAATCTCTTTAAAGCAGGTTTCATTGATCCACTTCTCCAAGGACAGCTTGTTCATTGCAGTGAATGATTTGCAGGGGTTTGTTAGGTCCTCTGCCTTACCTTGTTGCCCTTGTAGTTTCCCAGTCTGGGACCTGGACTTGAGCTGAGAGACCACAAAAACTGCCACTGCAGGAGGGTGGCTTTGTGTCCTGGGTCATGCTGGTGATGGAGGGAGGATCACAGCAGTATTCTCCAGCCTTGATCTCTGTTCTGGTTAAATCAACTCCTTTCGCCACTCATGAGATCCACCTGCAGCCTCAGAAGCAGGGATTTATTTTCTCAAGGAAAGTATTGAAGTTGGATGGGTTGTGATGGGGGGACAGGGGGACAATGGGAAATGGCTTTAAACTGAAAGAGGGCAGATTTAGGTTAGCTATTAGAAAGAAATGTGTTACTGTGAGGGTGGTGAGGCCCTGGCACAGGTTGCCCAGAGAAATTGTGGCTGCCCCATCCCTGGAGGTGTTCAAGGCAGGTTAGATGGGATTTTGGGTGCCCTGGTCTAGTGGAAAGTGTCCCTGCTTATGCCAGGCAGTCAGAATGAGATGATCTTTAAGGTCCTTTTCAGCTGAACCATTCTGTAGTTTATGACACTTCATTGTTTTAGACTGGAGACCCAAGGTACCTGAATTGAAGGCAGAGAAATGGCAGTGAAAGATATCGTGGGACTTTTAGATCACAAGTGGATGAGACTAAATATGAGGTGGGATCTTTTCAGAAATAAACTCATCTGGTTTCCTGTTTTTGCTCTGTAGGGAAGGGCCTTTAGGAGACCCAGACACACCAGCAGATCACAGCTCTGCTGTATGTCTGTTATATGTCTGCTCCTGGTGGGAACTCTCTGGGGACACCCATGTCCTGCCCCTAGTTCTCTATCCCAGCTATTTCTTAGTTCATCTTTTTTTCCTTGTGCTTGCTTCCCTTCCCTTTCCAGCTCCCAACTGTCCTGAGCTGTCTTGCAGACTCTGACCTTGCCACCATAGCCTCCTTCTCCTTGCACACCATTTGCCTTCATCCAATTATCATGTTACCTTCTGCTCTTTGAGAGGACTTCGGTCAAAAATCCTCCCTCTGTGCTGTGTGCTTGCCAGGTCTGAGCAGGAAAATACAGTTTCCTGCTATTTCATTATCAGCAGTCAGGAAAGTTTCTCCCGCTGAGGCAAGACACTCCAGTGAATTACATCCATCCTCAGCTGACTCAGAGGAGAAAACTGGTGTTAAATCCAGTTCTTTCTGTCCCTAATTTTCCCCTTGTAGCTGCACCATGGATGGCAATAAGAAGAACAGAGACATGAGGCTCATCTCAGTTCCTGAGGGGCATCCTCAGAGCCCCTGCACAACTCGGCCTTATCTCCTTTGAGGAGAATATATTTGTCCTAATCTGAGCTGCCAGCTCAAGGGGAAGCCCCAGTGAGGGCAAGAGATCCCACAGCTTTCCTGTGAGGGAGCAAGCCCAGGATCTCCCAGAGTCTCTTGTTGGGCAGCAGATAGCAAGGATCTTTTATTCCAGGTTAGCTGACATGTTTTCTGGTTCTATAGCTGGACATGGTTCTTCATCACATGTATATGGCTCTTGATGTGATTTTTCCTGGGACAGCTGCTATGTGAAGTACCAGAGAAGGTGGTGACAAAGCTGCCCATTGCTGTATCTGTTTGTAGAACTGATGCAGAGGTGCTGTAGATTGTGACAGATTCACCCTCCACAGTCAGAGGGAAACAGGCATGACTAGGACATCTCATCCTAGGGAATGTCTCCTCATGGGTGCTGTGGAATCTGGATGAAAGGCCACGTGCAGACACCTGCTCCTGTCTGCTGTCACCTTAGGATTCAGACAGGAATTGCTGAATTGACAGATCTCACTGCAGTTTAGGATAAACTGGGAACTAAGAGAGCCTCTGGCAGAGGGAACAGCAGAACTACTAGTCCCTAAGGGAGCTTGGCTGAGCAGGATCCATTTTGGCAAGCAGCTGGTGAGGTTTCTTTGACAGTTCTGCACCTGCAGGTCTTTCAGCCAGACCCATTCTCCTTGGCAGGCACAACCCTTGTCTGTTAAAAAGAATGGGGCATGTGTGACTGTAAGCACAGTGTTGGGGTCTATGATTCATGAGTCAGAGCTAGAAATCAACCAAAGAGAATAGTCAGCAGGGGTGAGTCACTGCAGGGTTAAAATCCTCTTTCCAGGTCAGTCATGCAATTCAATCCAGCCACCTTCCCTTCCTTCCCATGGATGAGTGTTTGAGCACTTACACTACAGCATCTTGTTTAATGAAAAGGATTTATTTTGATAGATGGAAGGCTTCTGGTTATGTAATTGCCCTTGTAAGGAAGCACAAAGGAGAATTTTAACAATATTGCTGGCTCTTATGCAAGAGTGTTGCCAGTGTTTACTCTGCAGACATGTGAATCTCCTCTGTCATTTGGGCAGAAAATGATGCCTTAATCTTCTAAGACATTTATGAAACATTGGATTATGCCAGGATCAGTGTGCTATCATCTGCAAGAAATATACTGGCTGATTGGATTGCACAGAACTTTTCAAGGGAGGTTTTATATTTAAACTTTGCATTTCCTTGCTGGTAGAACAGCAGATATCAAGCTCTTAAGAGCCTTGGATAAATCATGAGGTCCTGGTTCTCAGCAATTACTATCAGTGGAAAGCTGGGCTTGTGCATCTGTCAAGAATAGAAGCTGTATGGCTGATTGCTGGTCTCCTAGATACATTTTCATCATATTTCTTGGCTAAAGGGAATTATAGAGACCTAAATTGCACAGTAATGCTGAGAGGCCATCCTGAATCTTATCTGTTCCCTGGAGAGCTGTGAGATGATTTAATGACACAGGTTTAGTGTATCAAGTCACTGGCTGAAGCAGTGACTTGAGAGCTAAGTTAGGAACATAATAAAATATAGGACACCAAATCAACTTCAGCTAAGTTTGCTCTGGCATGTGCCAAAACAATTGTTCAAATTTGAGAAAAAAAATCCTTTTTGGCTTTATTTTTGTCTTCCTGCTCCTTTGTCATATGGGAGGTTTCTGGGAAGTATGTTGTAATGCTGTTATAATGCATTATATGGGCTTATAGTGCAGGAAAGCATCTGGGATTAAAACCTGGTTTTCAGCCTCCTTTGGTTCATGTTTTGCAGCAGAGGTGCAGCCCATCCATGGTTTCAGACAGCTGAAATAGGTTTGTGCCTCTGCATGAGCCCCAGCACCCAAATTACTTTGATACCCAACAGCCCACGTTGGAGCCTTTGTCACCTCCTGTCTTCAAAGTCTTCTTGACCAGAGACCTGGACTCACAATAACCAGTTCTGGAGGCTCAAGACGTCTTTCAAGGCAGTAGAGTTCAAATCTTCAGGTTGTAAGTACCATAAAAATGCTGTCCTTTTAAAAATACCCTTTTGGGTGTACTTGAAGTCATGTGCTCAAACAAGTGTCAGATACATGTAGTGTTGGACACAAATAATGATCCTCTTGCCACTCTGCTGACTGCAGTTGAATGCTGGCCTAATCTAGCAAATGTTGACCTTTCTTAGGAAGTCCAGCTCAGTGATTCCCACACTTCTCCATGCCCAAAAAAATAAAAAAACTGAGGCTTACTACAAGTTAAAAGGAGATACCTGGTATCCTCTGGAAATCTGGTCACAGTTCCTGCCCATAGTACACAATAGTCCTGACTTATTTACTGCTTTTCACCAGATGTTTGTGAATCATCAATCACCAGCCAAAAGTTTTCCTCCCACTTCTTTCCTCTCCAGTAAGACAGCAATGGATCCACTAGTTCTGACCATTCCTCCTCTTACAGGTAGGGAAACTGAGGCAGGAACTTGTCAGAGCTGGAGTAAACAAATGTTGTGGGCCTGGATGTTCTACAGGCAGGTTAAACTGAGATCTCTCAGGACTGGTTCAGGCATGCTTGATCTTGCCTTGGGGCAGAGGGAAGGACAAGGTCACCTCCTCATGTCCTTCCCAATCCCGCTCTCAGTGGTTTGAAGATCCACCCAGTTACTCTGGAAACAAGGCCCTCCCATCAGTGACACACACATTTCTTACAGTCTGCTTGTTTATGTCTTACCAATGTTCTTGTTCCCACAGTGTTTTCAGTGCTTGTGGCTCTGGGGCCGTGAGTGGAAGATTCAGGGAATGACACACACAGAGATCCTTGAGCAAGGCACTCACCCAGGAATGTGAATACCCCCAATGCATGGCAGTGGGGAAGTGCAGATGTGCTCCTGACCCCAAGGGAGGTACTAGGATGCCCACTGGTACATTTTGGGGCTCAGAGAGAGTGTCAGCATGGTGGACAGAGATTGTGCCACCAGGAATGGCCAGGGCTTCCTGGGTGTGAAAGGGAATCTTGCCGTGGGTGGGAAGGAGTTAATTTCTTCTTGGATGGGGAGGGCAAAGAACTGGGTGTGGGTCAAGTAGGCACATAGTGTGAAGCAAAAGAATGGGATTACCTGGGAGATCTGTGGCTGGATGTGGAGTAAACAGTGTTTTGAAACCCCTTTGAAATAATTCAGCCTTCCCAGAGAGCTGTGCCACAGCAGGGGAGGAGTCCCTGGGTCACCCTCGTGTGGGGTTGCAGGAGCAGGATGGGCAGGCTGGGAGGCTCTCCAGTGTGACACTTCCAGAGGCACTGAGAGCACAGGGACACCGTGACTGCCTCACCTTTGCCCTGCTGTAAATGATTAAACAGGGTGCTGAGTAACAAAGAGTCCTTCCCATGGCCCTGGGCCAGGAGGAGAAAATCACAAACTGCATCCAACAACCATCCCCAGTGGTAATTCCGGGGATGGGGATCCAGGCTGGCTGTGCAGCCATAGCCCAAGGCTCTAAGTCACCAGCCTAAAGAAGCACATAAGGAAAGGCAGCTGAAATAGAATCTACAGAGTCATGCAGGTTGGAAAATACCTCTAAAATCATAAAGTCTGACTATTAACTCAGCACCGCCAACTCCACTACTGAATCACCTCCCCAAGTGGCACATTTACCTGTCCTTTGAATCCCTTCAGTGATGGTGGCTCCACCACTTCCCTGAGTGGCCTGTTCCAATGCCTGACTACTTCTGTGAAGAAATTTTGCACAATATCCAACTGAAATCTGCCCTGGTGCATCTTGAGGCCATTTCCTCTTATGCTGTCACATGTCACTTGGGACAAGAGACCCACTCCCACCCGGCTACATCCTCCTTTCAGTGAGTTGTAGAGACCTAGAAGATCATCCCTGAAACTCCTTTTCTCCAGGCTGAGCCTTCCCAGCTCCCTCAGCTTTTCCTCACCAGACTTATGCTCCACACCCTTCCCCAGTTCTTCTCTGGACATGGGTTAACTGCTATTTATCTGTCTGACTCACAAATAAATACTGATCATGGGTCTTGTTGCCAAAACCCCTGCTCAGAAGCAGGAAGGTCAATGACCTGCTGGAGGGAGGCCAAAACCAACTCTCTGGCCCTGCTGTGCTGTTGCTCAGAGGTGGATGGAGGCAGAGGTGTGCCCCAGCCACGCTGCCTTGGCAAGCTTTCCACAGCCAGGTCTGTCCAGGGTAACCTGAGGTCTGCTGTCAAGACAGAGGCCCCCAGACCTACTGGCACAGAAGAGAAATGAGAGAAGGACAAATGGCTCAACTGATGTTATTCCAGAGTCCACAAAAACCTGCCCCTTAAAGAACTCTTCCTGACATGAGGCCACACTGGTGTGCACAACATTCACATTGTGCATCCATGCTTGGTTGCAAGACTCTGTGATCTCAGGATAATTCAGGTTGGAATGGACATGGGGAGGTCTCTGGTACAAGCTGTGGCACACCTTGGGGAAGGACAAGGAATCTAGTTTGTCATGTGTCACTCCTGGGGAGCAGAGGGTGGCCAGTAGGACCACCCTTTGCTCCCCAGGAGTGACACATGACACATGACACATGACAAATGCTGGTTTCTGACTGGAACAGTGAATCACTGTTAATGATGGTCAGCATATGCAGCTGGGCTTGTCTTCTCATTCACAGATGTTATAAGCTTCCAGGATGGGTTGAAATATGTAAATATATTCAAAATATGGATGTAGTGTTTGGCTCATCTTGAGATTTCCATGCAGATGTGAGATTCATATAGAAGCCCAAAATTGAGTTAATCAGGTGCTGACGTTGTGGCCTTACCACAAAGCAAAACTCTTGTGTTGTTACTGATGTAACTGATGTCTCTCAGTTGAGAACAGAGCTCTATGCTCCTTTATCATGGAGAGTGGGATGTCAGAACATTCAGCTGTAGAGGAGGGAGCTGTAATATCTCCGTGTAACTGGTGGGGAGCTGCACCATGAAGAGATTCAGCAGGTTTCAGTCAGAGGTACATTCAAGGATCTCAAATAATGTGTGGTGCTTATGTTTAGGCAAATGGGTTAGCTGTACATTCACTCAGTTAAATTGCTAATTAGTCTGCCCTGACAGTGCTGATGAGCTCCTTGGTGGCTGTAATTTGAGACCAGGCATTAACACACAAGGAGACACCTGCAATTAAGCATTGTAAGCTGCATCTGCCTCCTGTCTCCAGTGGCTTTCCAAATACCTCCTTGGAGGTCATGCAGGAAGGTTGTGATGGAGATGGAAAATGCTTCTGGATCTCTCAACTCCTCGACTTGCACACTTTCACCATGCCAGGGTCCTGACATTTCTCATGTCCCCACTTCTTCACGTCCTTCCAGCATCTCCCCAAGAAGCCTCTTGGTTGTACTTTGAGGCTCAGGCCACCATGGCTGGCTCAGAGAAAGCCTGGGACAGGGTGTCCTCTCCCATGATGAGCACTCTGAGGTGCTTCAGGGTTAGAGGTCAATGACAACAGCATATAAGATCTGCAATAACTCTACTATTCTTCTAATTGACAGAGGAATAGCAACAATTGCTATCATTAATATTAATAACAATGGAAGTAAAATTAGGTATTAATAGCTACTGTTAATTACCTTTACCGTGAGAACTCATGAAGTTCAACAAGGCCAAGTGCACAGTTCTGCATATCCACTGGGGCATTCCCAAACACAAATACAGGCTGGGGGGCATAAGATGGATTGAGAACAGCCTTGGTGGTGGTGCTGCACTACTGACATCTGCCGCTTGCTGCTTAGTTTCCTGAATGGGCTTTCGACAGTGCTGCAGAAAGCACTGGATGTGAAGGGAAATAGCCTTAATTCTCATTGCCCTGATGGAGCTTGAGCACTCAGTACTGCCAGGCTGGTTGCTCCCTATGGATAATTCATCTCTAGAGCATAAGGATGCCCTTAACCATGCTCCCACTCCACAAATTGCCCAGCAGTGCCATGTGCTGTGAAACCAGTGGACATGGAGCATGTTACAGACTTCCCCAGGATGGGGCAGAGAGAGCTTCTGCTCTGTGGAATGGTGCTGGAAGAAGGAAGGCAGGGTTACTGTTGTCTTACCCCTTTCTGGGATAAAGTCACACCAATCTCTGCCACCAAAGATAAATGTTCCCCTAGGGACAGCTTGGCGTGAGCATGCAACCCTTGGCTCAGGGTGTTTCTTGGCTGATTACACCGGAGTGGTTAAAAGTTTACAGTTGTTTCTAGCAAAGGGATTTGAAGAGCAGTAGCCTGAATTTGTTGATTGTGCAGTATTTCCCACAGGAACTTGCAATTGTGTTTGAAGTGTCTCAGATGATGAGGTCTGTGTGGGCAGACTCCTGTGTGGCAGCATCTTGTCACATCTTGAAGGTGTTGTTATGATGTCAGCAGGAGAAGGGATTTTGTGTGTGTTGGAGAATTATAATAGAAATGCTGGGATTGGAAAAAAATGGAAATTGGATGAGGATTGATATAGGAGCACCAGAAGGGACAAACAGCAGAGGGCTGCAAAAATGACAGGTGTAGATGGCCACTAGATGAGCAAATCAGCAAGATCCCAGCACAGCTACCTGCAATGTCTCAGGACACCCAGTCTGGGAAAGAAAAGCCAGTTAGTAAATCCTGATAACTTGCAAACGTAGTTCAGGTTGGAGAGATCAATCACTAGCAGCTTCTTCAGGGATAAATAGGTGCATCCAAACCCAGCACACTTTCACCAGCCTGGGAGAAACCCAAGAAATGTGCTGAGAGCTTGATAGTCATTGCCCCTGGTGCCTGGAGCAGAGAAATGTTGAAGGGTGATGGATACTTATGGCTTAGGATGTGACAAGATTCCAAGAGTGTGCTGCAGTGGGAGTAAGCCTCATCCATTCATATTTCTGTAACCAGTGAAGAGCTGCCCTTGGATATAAAATTGGATTTGAAATTGCCTTTGCCTCTGAGTCATTCCTGAATGTCTCCCCATTGCTATTTGTCAGATGCAATCACTCCACAAATAGCAAGTAGTGGCAGAAGCAGCAGCTGTGGCCCAGGGAATACACTGCAGACTTCAGGAAAATGGTGTCTATAATGTGCCCAGCTGATGCAGAATTAATCAGGTTTGAAAAAAGAACGCTGCTCTCACACCCTGGGGGACTGTACCTAAAAATTCCTGCCTATGCGGATCTTCCCATCCTTGACATAATTTCTAAGAGAAATAAATGAGTTTATCTCCTACATTGCCTGCAGACCTTTCACATGGAAATAGTAGGATTAAGGAGATTAAGATTTAGCTTCAACTTGGATAAAGAACAACAAAGAATGATTAACACTTGAAATGGTTCCCAGTCATCAGATCTGAACTCCAGTCTCCCTGTATTTCCTCCAGTGAAGAGCTTTTCTGTTGTGTTCACTGTTATCACATCTGATCCCATAAGACACAGGAGTAAACCAAATTGTTTCCTGTGTTGGGATGGGTTGGCTCTAAAACACCCAAGGTTTGGGCCATGGAAGATGTAGAAGGCATGAAAGAAAAAGAAGACTGGTGAGGTTTATGGGATAGATGGAGGGAAGTCTTTTCTTGAAAAGGACCAGGACAGGGTCAAGGAGGTGGAGAGTAGAGTCCAACTTTTGGGATCTTGTTTTCAGGTGAGCAAGAAGAAGAAGGTGAGAGGCCATAGGCTTGGAGGGGATCTGAGTGATTGCTGGGAATCATTCAGAGGAGATCCTACTCCTGCAGGATTCAACCCTTCCTACATAATCTAGGCTTTCTTCCTGAGCAGCTGCCTGCTTACACAGGGTGATGCTCAGCATCTTAACTGGATGCAGCATGTGAGGTCAGGAAAGGGCATGGGATCCCTGTTCCAGACCTTGCACATCCTCATACATTTAATAGTGTTCTGGAGACTGCAGACCAGTGCAGACCAGCTTAAAGCCTTCCTTGTCTTGGACTGACCATCAGGTTTGTTTATAGAATAACTTGATCCCTTTTTGTGCTGCCCCATGTGTTAGATGAGACACAGATGTTTGCTCTGACAATGAATCATTACCACAGCTGTAGCTGTCAAGAAAGCTGGTGGATTTTGCATCTGGATCAGGGAAAGTCACAGCCTTTAGCATACTTCAAACTGCAGTTCATATGCTTTTTTGGGAGTCTGGGATCAGCCAGACAGATCAATCCCAGCAAAGGAATCTTTCTCTGTGACTAGTACAATAATAAATTTAGAGTGAAGGGGCTTTTAATCTCTTCTTCCCCTGCTCAGGACTCCCTGTGCCTGGTCTGCCCTCTCTGCCCTGACAGTTTATACTACTTTGATCAGGGATTCACCTCATCTCCATAGGACAGTACAGCAGGGCCTTGCTGGCCTCTAAGGTTTTCTGGTGTCACTACAATGGCAGTTCTAGGGTCACCCCATGTGTGTGTGAGTTGTATTTTCAAACACATGGGGAAAAGGGACTTGGATCCTTCCTAGAAAAACAATTTGTGCTAACGGTTTTATGGCACGGTGACTTATCTGCAGGACCTGACCTTCACAAAGGTCTCTGGATACACCTCTTTCTCACTCTCAGCATAGCTGGATTTCCGTATCCTATTCCTCTCTCCTCTAATATTCACTGTGGTTCTGTAATTTACAACTGTTTGTCAAAAACAAATAACATTTATAGACCATCAGAAATAATTCATGAGCTTTTAAGCCGGTGCAGAGAGGCAGTCTGTGCATTTGCCACTTACAGCCAGACCCAGGTGAAGGCATTGACAGACAGCATGGGAAGAAATGGGAAAGTGGTAGGAAGAAGCAGAAAATTTAGATCTCTTGAGCAGAAGTAATTTTCCTGGTCCATTGCTGTCATGCTGTCTAGTCAGTGCAGATGTGTTTTCTCTTAGGGAAGAAATGCAGCTCCTGGAACATTTCCTTCTCTTTACAAGGGAAGTAAAAAAAAAAAAAAAAAAAAGCCTCTGGGACTTTCAGGGGTTTCATGTGTTTCATTTAGAGGAACAAGAGGACACAAGTGATGTCACTGCTCTCTGCCATGGGCGTGCACTGAGAGCTCACACCTTCATATAAGAATTAAAAGCTTTAAAGTAAGAGGATAACTCTGAGGATGCTGGAAAAAAGAAAGGGAAAAATACTGAGCTAAAGCTGTGTACATGTAAATAGGAGTCAGAGAAGTGAGGGAGAGTGACTTCTTGCCCTCATAAGGAGGACATGTAGATCTCCAGGGTGAAAGCAGAGGAAAACGGTACATGCCCCAAGGGAGATTTGTATTTGGCTCTCCTGGAGAAATAGCCACTGCAAACCTAAAGAAGGGAAGTTATCCATAACCTAGAAAATACAGGGAAATATTTTCCATGCCGCTCTGGGAGATCAGGAAGTTATTTTTGTTTCTGTAGCACAGTGAGTGTCTTTGGGAGCATGTGCAACAACAGAGTTTTCAGCGGCTCCCATTGTAATTGCTCCCATTGACCTTATCACTAATAAGTGCAGGATGTGAATTATAACGGCAAAGATGTAATCGGAGAGGCCTGGAGACAGCTCGTCTGCAAGGGACGAGCAGTTGCTATGACAGAGCCTCTCACAGAACTCCTTCTCAAGTGGAACATCAGGTAAAACAAGGACTCTGCTGCTTCTGTTGATTTCTGTATAATTTAGGGGATAAGTGACTTCACTGTTTCCCTGGATGTGGGAGGTGAGGACATTTTTATGATCATGAAGGACAGAAGAATGTCATGTTGTTGCACTCCTGGTGGATTACTTTGATATTCTGCACAGCACTCAGGCTGTGAGGCTAAATGTTATTCTTAGTTATTGCTTATAAAGTCACGACACATGCAGGAATGCACCAGAGGCAAAGGATCCAGATCCTTCCTGATTTACAGCAGCTTAAACACCTTTGATGGTGGTATAGCCATTTGTAACAGCTCAGAGTCTGAGCTGAAGTTTCCATGAAGGGTAGTACCAGGGGTTTAGGAGGGGAAAAAAAGCCTCTGGTCCAGCACCTTCCCTCTGCTGAACAGTGCAGCTGAGTGAGCAGTGCCTGACACTGACATCCTTTCTTATAAACAGGGCAAGGCAAAAAGATCTGGAGCTGTGCAACATGTGCTTTATGTCTGCTAGAGAAGTAGTATGTCAGTTCATCCCCTCAGTGCACAAGGTGTGGTGAGAATGCTCAACCAGACATGTTCCACAGGATTTCTGAAGGGCTTGGAGGCACAGGTGTCTTTCAGATGCCTCTGCTAGATTCTGAGGGCTTGGAAGCTGTTAGGGAAAGGAGTCTCTGGAAGTTTCTGTGAGCATCGGTTTTGCCACTGCTGTAAAAGCATCTTTGAAACAACAGGAGCTGCCACTCTTATGGCTGTGGAGCCATAGGGCAGGCTAAAGGCTGGTGAGAACCTGCAATCTCTAGAGAGAACTGAGAAAGATGGTCTGAAATTTATCAGCAGTGATGGATGTAGATATTTTTCCAGGGCATAATGGTTTGAAAGGAAAGAAGAGGTAGAAAACATTCCTTGCAATGATACATGTGGCTACCTGGTTGACTCTGGGAGGATTTATCAAAAGGTAGGAAAACAGAATCATAATCTGCAAGTGTTCATGTGTCCAGAAGGACAGTGGGAAAGGGGTCAGTTTGAAGGGGAATGGGATCAGCAGGCAGTAATATGTAACTGTGAAGTATATCAATGCCAGGGATTCTTGTTTTAAAAGCAAGGGATACATTGTTATTTTAAGAGGACAGCTTGTTATTCCTTGACAGCATCTGATTCACATCACAGCACCTGAATCCAAAAGTGAAGGTTTTCAGATGGAAATGAAAAATCAGCACAAAGGAAGTGCTAAATAAACAGAAATCAAGGGATCTGGGGATTTCAGACCTTGTGTACTTGGAATAAAAAAGGCCTAGCCTCTCCTTTTGATCTGAGAGATGCTGTTGAACTACCACATGCATGCACCAGGTAAACAAGTCCCAGACATCTCACTGTGTCTTTTGCCAAAACCCCACAATATTTCAGGAACATCAAAAGATCTTGATGTTTATCTGACTGTGGTTTTGTAAGGAAAGAGGCAAAACAGAATTTTGTCTAACTGGTGTCTAAGCAGACATCTGCTGTAGATCAGCCTGTACTCACCTCTGAGACAGATTTCTGCCACCTCCTCCAGCCATCAACCAGTTTGCTTCACTTTATGGACTGCTCAAATTTGCCGAGTGGGTGTTATCCCCAAAAGAGGAGACTGAAGGCTGGTGTCTCTCAGCAGAACTTGTTTTCCATGTAGGCCACCTTCCACTTTTGGCCTGTGTCTGAATTTCTTTAGCTAGATCCCAAAGAGTCTTGTCATTTGCTGAAGTTTTGTAGCACATCACTGGTGATAGCAAGGAAATTCTGCAGAGCTTGGTGTGGTGAAGCACAGGGTGTTGTGCTGAACAACATCCTGGAGATCTGGGAAAGCACAGGGCACGACTCTATCCTTGTCTGCATCAAGTAATTTTCTCTGTTTTCTTACATCTGCATATCTGAGCAAGGTATTGCCAGCTTTAGGGCAGCCATAGAGACGTAGCCATAATACACCCATAGCTTTATTTTGCAAGAATGAAGAATTGTTGGCATTGCTATAAACAAACCTCCTGAACATGGCTGCAATGAACCAAACTCCCAGGCTCTCCAGAGCACCACTGCCTTTTCCAACTGCCGGTGTCTCTCAGTGGGAAAGGCAGTGGGACTCAGTGGGTAAAACTGCATCTCTGAAGGCAATCCCAGCGACCTCTGTGCCATAGAATGCTGGGAATGGTGGGGTTAAAGGGAACAATTTGCAAGCATTCTAATTCTTCACCTGTAGTAACCATGTGTCACATGTGAATACAATCTCTATGCACAGTAAAATCTTGTGCTGTGTGTGGAGGGGTTTGCATAAAATCATAGAATAGTTTGGGTCAGAAGTGACCTCTAAAGGTCATGCTTTAATGTAGGGTGAATCTGAGCTTTACAGCACAGTAGCAGGCTGTTATTTTTATTCCTATAGCCTCAGACTATAAATACCATACCTATTTATTTTGACCATTTGGGCTTTAAAAGCCTGTCAGAAACACTCCTTTCCAATTTGCTGTGGAACTAGGAAGAAGAAAGGGAAGCTGATGGTAAGTGCTCCTATATGCCTGTTGTCTGCATAAATGATATGTGAAGTATGAGCTAAAACTCAAATGCAAATCCATGGTGCTTGATCCAATGCCAAGGGAAAGCTTGAGTTCAATTGCTTCAAGGCATATCTGTGTAGACAGAGGCAATTTGAGGTTAACTGAGATGAAGCCACTGCTAATTTCACTTATTGGTTATAACCCTGGGCAGACTTGAACCCTCTCCCAGAACCAGAATGTCAGCTGAAACACTGTGGCTGCCTGTACTGCAGCAGAAGGGTGAAGTCTTGGAGCGGTTTGCCTTAGCTGGGGGTGATTTTGGAGAAGTTTGTGTCTGGAGTGCACAAAGACTTCCTTCAAATGATGCATTTCCTTGGATTAATGAAGACTAAGCTTTTATGGAGATACAGATCAGCTCGGACATTCCTGAGAATGCAGTTTCCAATCTGTGGGAAATATGATGTGCAGAGACATAATTTACATTTTTAAATATACAGTACCTCATTTCATCTTACTGTGAGCTTCCCTCTGCATGCTTAATAGCCCTTCTGAAGACTTCTACCATGTTCTCTGTCTTGGTAGGATCTACATGCAACACAGGCTGGAAACTGGCAAATGTTGTCCCAGTTTTTAAGAAGAGCAAGAGGAATGACCCTGGTAACTAAACTGGAAGGAGCTGTTTGATTCCCTCAAAGGCAGAGAGATTTTGATGAAATAGAGGGCTGGACAAACACCAACCATATGGAGTTCAACAACAGCAAGTGATGGGTTCTGCACATGGGATGGGAGAACCTTGGATGTATGGACAGCCTGGGATCAGTGCTGCAGAAAGGGACTGTGGGTCCTGGTCAATGGAAAGCTGAATGTGAGTCAGCAGTGTCCTGAAGCCAAGAGGGTCAGCCGTATCCTGGGGCCAACAGGTATAGCATCACCAGCTGAGCAAGGGAGGGGACTGTTCTACTCTGCTCTGCACTGGGGTGGTCTCACCTTGAATATTGTGTGCACTTTTTTTGGGCACCACAATTCAAGAAAGACATTAAGCTGTTAGAGAGCATCCAAAGGATGGTGAAGCGTCTGTAGGGGAAGTCCTACCAGGACTAGTTGAAGTCACTTGGCTTATTCAGCTTGGAAAAGAGGTGACCAGAGGATAGTCCTTATGACAACTACAGCTTTCTCAAAAGGGGAAGCGGAGGGACAGCATCAGTGTCTTTCTTCTGGTGACCAGTTACAGGACCCAAGGGAATTACATGAAGCCAACTCAGGATATTCTATGATTCTGTGATTCTAAGCTTTGCTGGCTCCTGTACTCTCAGCAAGGAGGATTATTTGGAATGCAGCAGGGTCTCTTCATGAAAGTCACTAATGTTTTTTCTTCTTCCTTGTCTTTGGCTGGGACCACCCTCTACTGATGAGGTTGACTTGGGTGTTGTCTCTTCAGGGACGGAAGGAGGAGCCTCTCCCACCACATTTCCCTTCATGCAAAGGATGGACTCAGAGTTTTGAGTGAGTCAGACCAGAGCACTCCATCTATTGCTCTCTGAGCTGTTAGCACTCTCCTCTTCTCTTCAACCACCATGACTCCAGACTTGGCAGCAACCCCAGAGTCTCAGAAGGACACCTGCTGTACCCAACACCCCTGCCCCATTCATTCTGCTCCTGCTGGCTTATGCCAGCTCCTCTCCCTGGATGGCTGTAGCAGTGTTTGCCCTTCTCCCCATGTCTCTCTGCCTTCTCACACTACAGCTTTGGTATCAATTCAGATCTGAAGGGTTGGGCTCAGCTCACCAGATGGATGTGAGTGGGAAAAGGATTAGGTGGGTCTTGTGTGAGCAAATGAAGGGGAGAATAAGTACAGTCAACATTTATGTTAAAATTGTCTCAGCTAGGATGTAGATAGCACCCTACAAATATTAGCCAGGTTAGTCCTTCCTGCTGGAGTTTCCAGAGCTTCCTCTTCCAGAACCAGGCTAAACTAAAGTGCAGAGAAAGAAACTTGTGATGTGTGCCAAGGCAGTAGCACAGAGCAATTAGGTGGGAGCTCATCTCTGCAAAGACATCTTTGCATTTTAAAATAAATTCACGCCAGGGGTGAATTGAGAGAGCCATAATATCTAATACCAGGGTAGGTTAATGTTTTAGGGTAGAGGGTATAGGAGACCCCAGAGTTCTGATGGACAGCAGCGCTGAGGTGGTAATGATGCCATTTCTCCACATGGATATTTATTCAGATGTCGCCACTCACTGCACTTCCCCCATGGAGTCTCCATTTCATTTGCAAGGATGGGGACTCCTCTGCCTTTGAAATAACAGCCTATGTTGACCCATGGGACACAACTCTGCAGAGAATAGGGGAAGGGACAGGTTTTGGAGTTGCCTGGCTGCTGCACACAACTCCTTCTGACTGATGCATCACCACGTTTTTCTGCATTGCTTTGTCACTCAGAAACAGATCAAATCCCCAGCCAGGTGAGCTGCCCCCCTCCTTAGGCTGGGTTGTAAAAGAGGCTGCTTATGTCAGATCCGTGCTCTGTTTTGGACTCGTGTGAATTGCTGTGTCACCATTTCACTGTGGATCTGTTTGGGAACAACTCTGCAGCTGCCTCTCCTTCTCCTGTTTTACTTGGAGTGAAACAGTCGAGCGTTGTCCTGAACCATTTTGAGTGTTCTTCCTTTGTGGCACTTTGCCTGAGAACGAGATGAGTCACAGGCAAAGTGCCACAGGTTACATGCCCTGTCCTCGTGAGTGTGAATTAGAGGGAAAGGCTCCGGGATTACTGGTGATTGTCTCCCTGAGCACCTCACCGAATCATGAATTTCACAGGGCTGGAGGCTGTTGTGGCCTCCTGGTCATTTGGGTCCTGCTTTAAGGGGGATGAGCTCTTCTGTTCTGCTCTGCCAGCTGGGAGAAAAACCTGTTAGGTCTGCCTGACCTGTCAAATTGTAAGGGGTTCAAATGGATTAGGAAAGGAACGTCAAAAAATGTTCCCAGCATATAGATGCCTCATGGCTTTGCAGCAAGGCTGTGTCACTGACAGAGCTATGTACAATGAGGGGCAGAAGTGGGAGAAGGGAAATATTGTCTCCCTTGATGCATTTTGAACCCTAGAAGTTTCTGCTCCTAAGGAAAAACAAGGACGAATTAATCACCGAGAGTTACAAGCAGGTCCACAGAGTGCAGCAGTCTCAGGAAATTCAGACTATGCTATGATCAGGGAAAGCAAAATGTACTTTTTGTTACAAACATCTGAATCACTTAATCAACCTTTCAAAGCTGAAAGATGCTGTTTGTAAGCAAAGCAAAAGAAGTCTGGGTGAAAAGGAAGTATTTATATTAAATATATTGTCGTAAAATAAGTATTTATGTTAAAAGGTAGAACCAGTGGAGGATCAAGTGGGAATAAATTGGACATGGACATCTTCAGCTTGGGAAGGAGAATAGTGTTTCTAAGCCTCTGAGACTTTTTAGGAAACCTTTCCAAAGAAAGGCATCAAGCCTTTCCAAAGAAAGGCATCAAGCGTGCAAGAGGTAAAGTTGAGGAAAGGACTGCACAGGGAGTGAGGGTGTGGAATTCATCAATATTCTGAGGAAGGCATTGGAAGGAGATGATCATTGCTGTTCTGAGTTTGTTATGTGCCATTTTGACTGGGTTTAATTATTCCCATGTTTCAGGGTTTCTGCCAGGAGGAATGCAGAACTTTGCTTCAGGTTCAGTTTGTTCCTGGGATTTTTTTTTACTCCTTTACCAGTTAGCATTGGATGGACCCACGTCAAAGTTAGCTGGAGGCAAGGTTGAGCACTCCACTTGTGCTTTAAGAAGAAGAAAGAAATGTTTTGAGTGCCCAGCTCATTCTCACACCCAAAAATTGTCCCAGAGTCAGACCTAACGTCAGAGAGGAACTGGGCTGGGTCCTTCCTTCTCTGTAATGCAGAGGGTGGGTGACATCATTTGACATGGATCTATGACCTTGGCAACATACTTGCTGTCTCTTGCCTTTCTGCAATGGCACATTGTACTTGGAGGATTTTAAGTTCTTTACATTTCAAGTCTTTTCTTGATTGTGAACTTCTGGGGATGCCCGTGAAGGGCTGTAGTTGAGCAAGACCCTGAACAGAGCTTTTTGGGAGCTTTTTCAGACATGCAGTTACTGCCTGGGGACAATGCATAAGGTGACCATGGTGATCTGTTCTGGAGCTCTGTGCTCCAAGGTAAGTGGTTCCCAGGACTGGTGTGTGGTGACTTATGAGAACCTTTTCCTTCTGTGTAGTGACTTGGTAACCCAGAGGAAATTCCTGATGCAAGCATTGCCTAACCAGGAGCACTTTTTGTTTGAGGGTGGAAGGGATAAGTCATAGCATTTTTTTCTCTTATTTGCTAGCAACTCAAGAAGATGACAAATGAAACAATTTCAGACAGGAAACTGTCAAAGTCTAGTGAAGTGCGTAACTGTGCAGGTTTGTATTGGAGATGAAAAAATATTCCCATACATGCTCCAGTGATGTGACTGACTCAGTCATGGATCCAGCAGTGCACCCATGCTGGATAACAACAGCTCTCGTGGAGGCTTGGGCTTGGACCAGTTGTCCTGCAGTGGATGTGTTCCAGGCCATGACAGCAGCTCTAGCCACCTCAGCAAAAAAGTCAAGACATAGATAGTGACCTCCTCATGTGGATACAGGATGAAAGGGGTCATTTAGACCAAACCAGGGCTTCATCAAATACAGAGGAAGGATTTGTAGTGGGAAAGGTTATTCCAGGGCTATCTCATGGCATTTATACAAGCATTTGCAAAGGTAAGAACAGGAGAACTCTTCTTGTACAGTTGCCAGCACCACCCATATAGGAGAAGGGCCTATAGCAGGCTGACATCCCTTCCAGTGCTTGACTAGAGGAGCTACCCCTACACAGCATCACCCAAAGCCAACTCCCAGCTGTGACCATGCCCAAAGACAATCCCCAGCCCTGACCATGTCCCATGACTGACTGCTGCTGGTTTTGGGAGCATGTAGGCTGTTCAATGCCCTGAGCAGCTGAGCGATGGGGCCACAGCTCAGTTATCTTATGTGTGGGGGTGGGCAAAGAGAGGAGAATGTCCTCTTTCCTGTGTCACAGACTGAGGGAAGCAGGGCTGCCGAGAGCATCTGTGGGGTCCCTCTATTGCTGAGCCTGTGCTTCTTACTGTGGTCATAGTGGTTTTTGCCTTGGCCACAGCTGTCAATATCTGGTCTGGGTCCTGCTTCTGACTGCAAGCAGCTGGAGGAGTGTCCAGAGAGCTCCAACACCCTGGGTCTGGTCATCGAGGGGACAGAGTTGGGGCCCTGCCTCTTGGGGGAAGAGGTCTGAGCACTCCACCGAGGGACGGAGCAGATGTCCTGTCCTTGAGGAGATGTGGTCTGAGCTCCACCACAGGGGAGGGTGCTCCTGCCTCTTAGAGGACACAGTCTGAGCACTCCATGGAGGGTCTGCAGGTTCTGGCTTTGAGGGGTCAAGGACTGAGCCCCACCACAGAATTCCTGCCTCATGTGTGCCTTGAACCTCACTGCACAGGAGGGGTATCCTGTCTCTGAGGGGACATGATCTGAGTTCTCCCCAGCCAAAGGACAGAGTGAGGGTTCTGCCTTAGAGGAGGCAGAACTCAGAGTAGTCAGAGCCCCTACTGCAGAGAAGGGGAGTCCTGTCACTGAGGGGATGGGCGACCGGTCACTGAGGGGACGAGGTCTGAACCCCACCACTGAGGAAATGAGGATCCGTTCACTGAGGGGACACTGTGCCCCGCGTCAAGGGACCGAGGGTCCTGCTAGAGAGGGGACAGGATAGAAGAAGTCCCGTCTCTGGAGGACGAGGTCTGAGCTCGCCGTGGAGGCGCTGCGGTCCCATCCCTGAGGGGCCGCTGCTCTCCCGCCTCGGCTTCTCCCTCAGCGCCATCTCGCGGCGGCCGCGCTGCCCGTCCCGCTCCGCTCCCCTCGGCCCGGCCAGGCCCCGGGAGCCGGCGCCGAGCTCCGGCTGCGAGGGGAGCGAGGAGTGGGCACGGCCCAGCCCTTGTGGGGGATCTGCTGAAGGGCCCGGTCCCTCTCCGCTCCCCTCGGCCCGGCCAGGCCCCGGGAGCCGGCGCCGAGCTCCGGCTGGGGCTGGGGCGGAGGAGAACGAGCAGCTGGCACAGCCCAGCCCCTGTGGGGGACCTGCTGAGAGGCCCCGGGGGGATATGGATATGCTCTGCAGCTCCCCCTCCGTGACAAGGCTGAGCATTAACCCCCTCCCACTGCTGTGCCCGAAGGATGCTTTGTCCAGCACCAGGCTGCCTGGAACACTTCCCCGGATGGGACAACCACAGATTCTCTGGGCAATCTATGCCAGGGCCTCCCCACCCTCTGTCTTCACCTAAATGCAGCTCTGGCGACCATTTCCAGTCATGCCAGAGGTCCTGAAGCAGGGAATGCCCTGGGGTAGTTGTGACTGACCCTCGGGTATTTGGGGACAAGCTCTGAGTGGGACAAGAAACCACAAAATCATAGAATCATTTAGGAGGAAAAAGACCTTTAAGATCATTAAGTTCAACCATTAACCCAGCACTACCAAGTCCCCCACTAAACCATGTACTTAAGTGCCACATTTACGTGTCTTTCAAATGCCTCCAAGTTTGTGAATCCTTCACTTCCCTGGGCAGTTTGTTCCAAAGCTTTACCATCCTTTTCATGAAGACATTTTTCCTAATAGCCAACCTAAACCTATGCTGGCACAACTTGAGTCCAATTCTTCTTCAGTCTCTTGTTACTTTGGCGATGTTGACCCCTACCTGGCTACAGCCATTTGTCAGGGAGTTGTAGAGAATGATAAAGGTCCCCTCTGAACCTCCTTTTCTCCAGGCTGAGCCCCACAGCTCCCATAGCTACTCCTCACAGGACTTGTGCTCCCTCCCCTTCCTCAACTTCATTGCCCTTCTTTGGACTTGCTCCAGCACAGTCTTTCATGTCATGAGGGGCCCAAAACTGAGCGCAGATTTTGGGGTACAGTCTCCCTAGGGCTTACTAAGTTCAGGCCCATGAACAAACAATGCAGTTGTCAGCAGTGAGCTGGGGACCCTACCAGGGATTTCTGCAGAGTCCAGCACACCAAGATGTGCATGAGGAAACACCCAGGGCTCCTTGAGCTCTTGTAGTGAGGGAAACTGAACCCAAACTGCATTAGTTAACAGAGTGATTAATATTCTGAGGTTGAAGGAGATACTTAAATGAGCTGTACAGATGCATCACTGCAGCAGGCATACAACATGGAAGCCATGACATATAGGATTTTGGCAGCTGACCTGAAGCAAGAATTCATGATCTAACGGAATAATTTGAGTTTTTCCATCCTGACAGCAAAATAGGATTTTCACCATAACTTTCTGGACCACTGGGATTTCTCTGGGGATTCTGGGCTGTGTTCAGCAGAGGGCAGTGGTTGGTTTGCTCACTACTTGGCTGGCAGTGTTGGGCCTCTTAAAACACTGCCATGCTATTTGCTGAAATCATTCTGCTGCAGAATATCCAAAAGCGCTGTAGAAAAGGATGGTGCAAGCAAATCCTCCCTGCCTTGCATCAGTGTAATGCAGAGGTAATGGTGGGTCACTGAAGTCTCTTGGGGAAATTCAGCAAACTTCCCTCTTCCCATCCTGTATGAGTTTACAAATATAGACTTTCCAAGGAAAAAAGATGATGATTCCTTGACCTTGTTTAGATCTTCAGATTTACTGCTCCTTTTTGAGAAGTTTGGCATTTTGTTATCCACAAGTACTTAATTAAAATAAATAAAAAGAAAGCTTAAACCTGTTGCATGTGTTTATAAAATTTCCCTAAACAGTAATTGTAACCAGTAATGCTTATATGCGTGAAGGATACAATACAGTGTCTTGTCATTAGGGCATTCTGTTCCCGTGGGAAGGGAAGAGATGTGGAAAAAAGGGAAAGATTCCTTTAGCACAGGGATAGCAGCCACCTGGACCAAGCAATGTGTCCTAAGTGGTCCTGGGAAAGTTACTTAAACACAGCAAAATTGGTGTGAAGGTGCTCTGAGCTGCTCCATAAAGCTGGGGAACGGGATGCTGGGGGACAACTCCTGTGATGGTCTCCCTGTGGATGCTGAGGGACAACTCCTGTGATGGTCTCCCTGTGGATGCTGGGGGACAGCTCCCTGTGATGGTCTCCCTGTGGATGCTGGGGGACAGCTCCTGTGATGGCCTCCCAGTGCATGCTGGCATGGCAGATGCTGCTGTGGGAGGGAAGCCAAGGCTGGGGGTTTCTGGCCAGTTGCTATGTACAGGGCTGGTGGCAGCTGACATGACATTGAACTTATTGGTGCAGAGCAGCTGTGGGGTTGCTGGAGTAGCCCCGTTTTAGGGTCCCACCTCTGTGCAGGAAGAGCTGGGTTCCTGGATGTACTGGTGTGAGTGAAGATAGGTGAGAAGAGAGGGGGAATGACTGTAACAGGGGCATAAGTGCAGAGCAGAGCTTGTGAGGAATTGGGAGCACTCAAAGTGAAGGTGTAAAATAAAATCAAGCACTTGGCCATGATTTGCCTGCCCACCTGGAGCCCTTTATCCTACTGTGTGCCTGCCATAGTCCTGTGCCCTGCCCCACACAGGTGTGTGGGGCTTTTAAAAGTGAAACGTCAGTCAAAATCTTATTCAGGAAAAATTAACTGTACATATTAATCAAAATCAATATATTCTATATTGACAGAATATTCCATATGGGAAGGGCTGTGAAAACACTGAAAGATGAAAGGATCTGGGCCAAATGGAGTCTCTGTTCTGGTGCAATACCCAGGACAATTGTAACACCAGTTCTGCCTGGTGCTGAGCATCCTCTGGTCCTGCTGCAGGCAAAAGGGATGAGACCTCACAGCAAGAAGCCCAAGTCTAAAAAGAAATGATGGGATATTTACACCTGTGTCCCAGCAGCTTTATCTTTTCTCCAGTTGCTGAGGAAAGCCCTAAGGCAGGCTGTTTCCTGTGATTTTATGCACTGCGAGCTGAACAAAGAGGATCCCCTGGAGAGCTGTTAGAACATATTTAATCTGTGAAATATTTTTGCTGATGGCAGTGAAAAAAATTGTGCCTTGCCATGTACGGGAAAGAAATTTTGTCCTTGAGGGGAACTGGAGGGAGAATGAAGGGCTCTCCTTCCCCACTAAGGTTGCATTAAAAAGCTCCCTCCCCCAGAAAAGTTATCTTGTGGTTTTGATCTGCTCATGTCATCTGCTGGTGCCCATGCTGCTGTGTGCTCTCCCACCACAAACACTCTTGGCAAGGGGGAAACTCCCCAGACCTCTAAGGGACACCCTTTGATGTGGTGTATATAAACTCCTGACATGTTTCACTAGAACCTGAATGCAGAGACTGTGCCTTAATTTTCTTCTTGCTTTCACCGCATACCTCCTCATTGTACCTGTGTCCTGCCTCTCATCTCTCTGGTCTCTTCAATATATGCATCTTCGTGGTGAGTTCATTCATGTCTGTGAATCCAGTCCCCAGTCACATTGAAGCATTTCTTTCTTTTACCACATGCACACACAAGCACATTGTTATACAAACTTATCCCTTTGGATTTATGGTGCTTTTTTTTTTCCTGCTTTTTAGGTGTTTGCATTCTCAGGTGTTCAGCCACATGCTGGGTTCCTTGGGCGGGAGATATTGCAAAGTCCCCAACTGCACAATGCCACTGGAACTGCAAGTGAGAAAGGCTTCCAGGAAGAGACCAGAACAGACACCAGGCACTCCTCTGAAATCATCCATGGCTGCTAGTGAGTGCTGGGTTGGGATCTGGGTGATGTCTCATATGCACCACATAACAAGAATTTCAGGGTATATTAAACAACCCACAGGCCCCCACTGCCTACCACAGAGGAGAGGACTTCCCTGCCTGCAGCTGCCTCTGCCAGTTCCTTGCCCTGTTGATCCATCACACAGGTACTACTGCAAACACACACTCCATATTTGCCACCCTTACATGCACAGCTATATTCTTTGCAGGTGTCCTACCCTCCTCTGTGCATCCCTTCCTTGGGATTCTGCTGCTGCCTTGCTCAGCATTGCTGACAAATAACCCTCTGGGATGTTCATGGCAGAACCAATTGATTTTTCTTGCCTCCCAGCATCTTGTAGCACAAACAGCTGCACTATTGTTGATGAGAGTTAAGTTACAAATGGCACATCCACATCCCTTGCAGTGGCAGCTGCTGCTGTTGGTATTACACATGGCAGCTGGAGAGAAAACATACAGAGAGAACCCTCCCACCCACTCCTCCAATCCATCTGGGTTTGGGAGGGCTTCACATGTGGCTGCCAAGTGCAGAGCATGTGGGCTTTGCTGGGCAGGTCTAGACAGATAACGTGGTGGCTGAAAGGAAGCAAAAAAAGTTAAGGATGCTCTTTGATGCTGGCAGATCTGGAGTTCTGGGTGGCGGGTATGGAAGCACCATGTTCCTCTCTCCTGGAACATCAGTCTGGTGTTCCTTGGTTCATTTGTATCACCCTGCTTCTGCCCCAGTGTAAAGAAGGGGTTTAACCTATTTTAAATTAAATGGTGGATTAACTCCCCTCTGTTCCCCATTCCCATCTTTCTCTCATGCCTCAACCTGGAAAAGGCAGCTGAAACATCTGAAGAAGCTCAGCAAATAACCACCAGAAAGACTGACCCTGGAAACACACCTCATAGGAAGAGACAGAGTAATTTAATTTTTTTGGAATGCAGGAATAGAGGGTTGTTTACAAATACCTTTGCTGGGGAAAAAAGGTCTGGCATCTCAGGGTGGAGTTATCTGTTAGACAAAGAGCAAATATCTGTGGCTTTGGAATGTAACACTGCAAAGACAAAGAAGGAGATGTATCATCTCTAAACCCCAGAGAAATTAGTGCAAAATTTGAGGTTTTATGAAAAAGAGACTCCAGTTTAAATGGGTGGATGCTGGGGTGGCTGGGAGAGGCTTTCTCACCTCCATTAGTCAATCAGTAACCTTAGAGAGAAGTCCTGCTGGCTTCCAAATCCTTCCACACTTGAGAAACAGCAGGGTGGTGCCTGTTTTATTATTCCATGAGTTAATATACCCTACAGTGACTTACTGAAACCTCTGCAGGTCAGGTACAGTACGAGCAGTGGCAGAACTGTTAGGCTTGTATGGATAAACCATCCAATCATTTGCTTTAATTATGACAATACAAATCTGCTTGCTTTATGCAGTGTTTGTCATAAGATGAATCATGGTTACCAAAATTATCGCGTAGACGATTCTGTGTATAATAGCAGGCCAAGAGGTTAGAAGAGGAAGGGTTTCCGGGTTGGGTAGGAGGCACAAAGTAAAGCTACCAGATAAACAAGCCATAACTTCTGTCAAGAACCTATCAACAGATTCCCACCACATGCTCTGCAAATGGGCAGCTGTGCAGAGGAGTCCGTCTGAACCGGCGTCTTGAGCGCACCGTGTTTTCCAAGCAATGTGGGCAGGGTGGCATTTCCAGCTCTAAATACTATCAATCAAGTGAGGCCTTCCCTGGGAAGACAGGATTTGGGCAGTCTCCAAGCTATCCAAAACATCAAGGGGTTAGATACTGGGCTTTGGTCTAAGCTCCTGTCTAATGAACTTCAGGAATGAATTTATAAGGATCCTTCTCTGGAGAGATGCTGACTTGTGGGATCAAAGGACGGATGAGCCAACAGCTGGGCTCTGGCCCAAGGCTTTCATGCCATGCCCTACTCCCATGTGGACTTCCCCTAGGCAAGTCTCTTGGGGGAATCTGTTTAACTAATCTGCAGCAATTTCCATTTTTCTCCATCTGTAGAGACAAACAAGCACTTCTAGGCCTGTTTTAGAGTCCTCTTTTGGAGGAGACGGAAGTAAAACTGCTCTAAACAAAACCTTCACCACTATTTTGCTCCTGGGTACTTGAACCCCATAGAGGGAAATTTGTTTGGTTGCTTTAAGGTCACATCAGTGAGGTCATATTAAGGTCTACTGAGGGGTTAAATAGAAGTCAAGGGGTGTCCTGCAAGGCCTTCAAGACATCCCCAAGAATGCATCTTTTGGCACTGGAGTTCAGACTAGTCCTTGCTCTTTGCCTTTTCCTACTGAAAAGATCACAGGTGGTCTGCTTGGAGGAGACATGTTTGGATCAGAGTTCTTGACACATGATGTGTGAGTCTCGGGGATGGTCCTGTGCAGGGCCAGGAGTTGGGTTCAATGATCCTTGTAGGTCACTTCCAACTCAGTTTTTTATGATTCCGTTACCTTCTCATTGGGATGGCAGAAGCTCCTCTCTGTGAGCTTTCCCTGAGATTGCTGTGAGGTGAACAAGGACTTTCTCCTGCATGTAAACTCAGCCTTTTTTCATCTGACAGGCTCTTTCTTCTTGTGTAGCAGCTGGAAAGAAGAACCTCAGTCCTGAGCTGGGCTGTTAGCTCTGCATACAGCCATGAAGGAAAAGCAAAATCCCTTGTGTTAGAATTCAGACCCATACCTCCCTACGTAAATTAGTCTGATCTCTGACACAATTGACAAGAGTCATAAAGAAGGACAGTTTCAGGAAATAAGACCTTGATATCCTGCCAGCATTGGCTGCTTAGAAGAACACTTAGAGAAACTCACATCTCTGCCAGGGAAGTTTGGGTGCTTATTGACGAATTTGAAGAAGGAATCAGAAAGATGGGAAGTGTGTGAGTCATCATCCCATGACATATTTGAAAGGTATGTAGATGTGACACTTAGGGACATAGTGGTGGCCTTGACATAGCTGGGAGAAGGGTTGGACTTGATGATCTTATACACCCTTTCCAACCAAATGATCCTATGATTCTATGGTTGCAGTAGATATTGTCCCTGGCATCCCCATTAACCTTCAATAGCTGAACAGGGCCCACCACAAAGCACTGAAATACTACTGAGTGATTGATTATTTCTTGTGTTAGGGGACATGTTCCATCCCAGTCTGCCCTGCCTGGGGTGCCCTGCAGAGCATGGGATGTGTGCTGTGATGTGACATTTCAAGTGGCACCACCTATCATAAGCCTCACTCAGAACTTCCCATGACAATCCTGCTTGTCACATAGCCAGCATTTACAATGGATGCTAATATGAGTCCATGAGCACCCACACCACACCAGATCCCCTCCTGCATCCCCAGCACCCTCTTCCCAAGAGTGTAAGGATAAAGACTCTATTCCTATTTCTCAGCACACTGGAGGCCTTCCTGTTTTTTACTGCAAGACCACAAAAGCTCAGACAAATGTGGGGAGATCACACTTGTCCCTTTCCTGGGCCTCACCATGGGAAGGCGATAAAGTGCCCTGCTTTAAAAGCTTTTTCTTCCTAAAATGGGAGTCTTCCAGCTCTGATCCAAGCACTGGCACCCTCCCCAGAGCTCCTGTTTTGGGACTAATTGTGTCCAGAAGGGGAAAAGCAAGTCAGCTCACATTTGTTTTCCTATGTCATCCTTTGTAGGGTATCATGTCCCTGCATTCTCTGTCTCTTTTCCCTTGTCCTACTTTCCTCATCTTTGTTCTTACTAGCTCTGCCCTTCATGGAACAACAGCTTGTTGTTTAACCTGTTGGGTCCCTCTCCTTTCCTTCCTCCTTTATTACTTTGTGGCTTGGGTTCCTCTGCAATAACTTCCTCATTTTCCTCTGTCCCAGAACAGCTCTGGAGATCAGACCTGTCTTCTCCCAAATCCTTGTCCAGAGCTACTCCTGCCCTTACACCTGGAAGATAGGTACAGATGGCAGAGTGACCTGTGCTCATATTCCTAACATGGCAATTCCATTTTCCTCAGCCTTTCTGCCCACCGAGCCCACACCTGCTAGCAGTGCTTACTAATGTTGATTAGCCTGATTAATGAGATTCTTGTGCGCATATCTCAGAGAGACCAAACCCCAGAGGGACAAGGAAGGAAGAAATTGCCCTTGCATGTGGCTGTGTTGTTTCCTCTTGGCAGTTACCAAGAAGTTGTGGAGGGAGGGCAAACCTTTCTCAGAGCCCAGGAGGAAGCTAGGCTGGCAGTTAACCCCATGTGTGGGGTCAGGGGCTCATTTTCTGGTGCAGAATTTGAGATCTTCAGCTTTGCTGGGCCCTGATATGTTTGCAGCATGACTGAGGGCTGGCTGTTGTACAGGTTTGCCTTGCTACAGGGTTCTGGGCTTTAACAGGAAAAACCTTGCAAAGACAGAAGTGCTTTGAATCATGGGCTGTGCTGGATATGATACAGGTGAGACACACAGCAGGGAGAGAAAAACATTAAATCGTTTCAGGATACCCTTCCCCTAGCATGTCAACAGACTGCAGACATCTGTGTGCTGTGACTCAGGCTCATGGTCAGAGATTTTGTGTCCCAGGAATGACTGAGATTCCCAAGAAATACATGAGTGATTTTTCACCACCTTTCTTTGCCAGCCTCTGGGCAGCTGGTAGAAGAGGATATTTCTAATTCTCTTTATAGGATTTTAGATGCACAAGAGAAGCACAGCACATCAAAGAGGAATGAATGCTGTAATTCCCTGAAAGGTCGGGGCTTTTTACAGAGCTCTTTATTGCTGTTAAGCTCTTTAGGGAACGCATTCTGTCTACCACAGACTCAGTGGTGGTAGTTTGACATGCAATGCCCATCCATCCTGATTACTATTTCAGCCTCTAGGGAATGATCCAGTTCCTCAAAGACTGCTAAATACTGTATTGAATTTGAAATCATCGAGAATTTGGCATCTAAATCTTTAAATACTCTGCATAAAGGACTGCCCTGCAAAAGCTGACTCGTGTGTGTGTGCTTTACCTTGGCAGTTTCTGCATGTATTCAGTGATGTGTGGAATCACTCACATTGTCCTTGGAAGTGTCTTTATTTTGTTGTGTCTGGCTGTTCTCAGAGAAAGGGCAGACTGGAGTAGGAACAGGACAATTCCCATCCCTGTTGGTGATTAACAAGAGGCAACCCAAGGAGATACCCTGAGCAGTGGGACGGTGCAGATCAGGGGGTGAGAGACCTTGCCCCAGTCTCCAGAAACACAGAGGGATACTTCAGCAGCAATAGGAACTTTTGGCAGGTGGAAGGTGCCCCCAAAACCATGTCATTTGGGGAAATATTTAGGAAATATAATAGAAATATGATGATAGCTGTGGTTTTGGTTCTGATTTTCAGCTTTGTGCCCTGAGCACAACTGGGTGATTTTAAATAGGACAATGGTTTAGCAAGTACCACACCCTGAGGAAAAGCAAGATGGTAAACAGTATAGATTAAATAGAAAGCTCAAAAAGTCACCAAAAATAGGTTAGTTTGTGAAAAAATGGATATCTTTCCAATTTTAAGAGACTTTGATAAGGAACCAGACTCTCTTTTGGAGCTGCTATAAAATGAAGAACTACTGAAAGCTCTGGATAAGGCAATAGACATTAAAAATAAAGTGAATTATCCAGTCTCAGGAGGCTTTTATGGAGAGTGTATAGTATACTGACAGTAAGGAGAATTCAGACCACCACAAGTGAAGTTTACAGCAGACAGACAGAGCTTTGACTGAGATGTTGTTTAGGAACTTAAAAAAATCTAAGCAAATAATCTTAGAGATTTTATACTGACCTCAAATGAACAACTGAACTGAGAAAGATGTTAAGACATTTCTGTATATGGCAAAAATACTGTTGATAGCAAGAGAATGGGAGGTGTGAATCTGTGGGTTGTTGGAACAAAGAAGCTAAAATAAGCTATGCACAGGGCCTGCACATTTTCTCCTGTTTCTCTGAGTAGCCATAGCAAAACAGTGCTGTTAACAGCTCTGTATATGTGACACACATTTTCATTACAAGCAGCTTGGGAGGCCTGGAAAGATCTGAGCATGTGTGGTGGGTTGGTAGGCTTGAGTTTTTGGGAGTTTGCAGGGAAGAGCAGATTTCTGAGGCAAAAGATTGCTTTCTCCAGGAGAGGGACTGGTGGAAAATGGTGTCAGAAATGTGAAGTGGCCAGTCTGGCTGAGAAGTCAGAGCATGATCCATGTGGGCTGATGCGTCATGTGACAGATGTTGGCTGTGAGGTGCCTGTATCAGTGATTTACTGGAATAAAGAAATAGATGAGGCAGAAAGAAGCCATTGTACAATTGGGCCCTGGGAAGTGAAACCATAGTGCCACAGTGTTGGTGACTCTCATCACCACCCCTGGAGGGAAAATCCTCTTCAAAGGAATAGAGGTTCCAGCAGAAGGGCACTGACTCAGCTGTATTGCTTGGGAAAGAGCTCACATTGCAGGTACTGGCAATTACAGACTCCACTGGAACGGGTACTGGAACACCCAGTTCCCTGTATTGCAGTGATATTGATGGTTCAAATTTTATACTCGTTGGGTTGGTCAAGGAAATAGGTTAGGTGAAACATATATGTGTTGCAAGAAGCAAACTCTTGCAAACCCTGTTGCAAGAGGCAGTTTGAGGCATTGTTTATGTTGTGTTCCTTTGGAATGGAGATGGCTGTACCACCGTCAGATCTCAGGGAAGCAGAGTACTCCAGGATGCTCTAGCTTGGACCAATGTCTGCTCTTCTTACAGATAACACCAGTGAGAGCTAGGAAAAGCTGATCACTAGACTTGATGAATTCATAATAGCCTTCCAGATGGAGTGGCCCTAGATGTGAGTGAGGAAATGTGGAGCAACATTAGCAGTTGTTGCTGTTCATGCCATAAGTTTTGCAGTTTTCCTAGGATAATTTTTTTTTTTTTTTTTGCACTTGCATTGTTTCTTTGATATAATGTCATCTAAAACATTCCCCCACCATTGGGGCTAGAATTTTGCAGCATCCTTTGCCTCTTTAGGCATTTAAGAGCCTTTAAACATGGCTCTTTAAAACATCCTAGTGAGTTCATCCTGTGCTGAATTTTAGCTTAGATGCCTGAGATGCATTATTTTTCTGTGGTTGGAAGTATTGGCTTTTGAGTGACTGAGTGGATGGACTGTTGGGGGAATTAGGACATCAAGCCCTGGTGTTACAACATGCCAGGAAGAAAAACCAAACCAGAGTAGTATAGCACCATAGTTTGGTTCTGGTTTTCATCTTGGCTGTTCCTCAGGGAGACAGAGCAGAACAGCAGAGTTTGCTGGGATTCATGTTCATTTTCACAGATTTTTGTATACTCATTTGTAATTCAGGGGATTTAGTGATCCAAATACAGGTGGGACATATCTTTAACCTCTCCACAACACAGACAATGTGTAGAAAATATATACATTGACATGTATATTTTCTTGATGCCAAGAGATTTCACTGCTTGACTTCATCTCTTCCCTGAGAAGGTTTAGACTTTTTCAGGAAGGAATGAATAGTCACTAGTGACATGTGGGCTAGAATACTTTCTTTCCCATTTTACTGGCATCTAAAATCTTTGTTGTGGATACCTCTGGAAACATCCTTCTTGTCCTTTATTCTTAAGTATATAGGCACAGAATCTTTCATTACAAACCAGAGCTATCCTGCTTTCTAAGTCATCCTAGAAGTGTTGCATTATGATGACAAACATACAAAGAAAACCACAGTAAAGAGTTTGTTGCTAGCAAAATGTCTGTATTAAAATACAAAGAAAACTTCCCTGCTGGAAACACTAATTAATGGACTCTCTTTTGTATGGTACTAACAGCCTTGTAGGTTCCATCTCCAAACAGACCCCAATGTTCTTGAGGAATAAATTCCACCACTGTCGGTCTGAACCTCAGCCTAAAACACAGAGTTCAAAAACTATGGTATTGTGCATCCTATCAATATTCCAGCATCATGGCACTGGCTTACTGCAACATGTCCCATCACATGTGGGTTATATCTGAACACTGCTCGGTGATGGCAAGCTCAGAGGGCTTCCTATTATGTTTGAGAAGGCGATGTTTGCGTTGGAACCCTTGGAGTTCTTGTTCATACCCAGGATGTCTGCATTAGTTTGCTCTGGCTCGGTTTTCCTGAAGATGTTTTTCATGGTTGACTGGAAGTTATTGGTGACAAAGCAATAGACAATGGGGTCCATGCAGCTGTTGAGGCTACTCAGAGTCACTGTCACATGGTACACGAGGAGGCTGACGTTGTGGGGCATGTCTGGGTTGATGGAGATTGCAACCTGTAGCACGTGGAAAGGAGTGAAGCAGATCATGAAGATGATGAGGACAGTGATAAGGAGCTGCACAGCCCTCATTCTCCTCTCCCGACTCTGGTGCATGAGGTTGGGCTTGGACAAGGCACACATAATCCTGGTGGTGAAGAAGATGATTATAATGAGGGGGAAGAAGTACTCGCAGACCATCAGGACCAGGATCTTGGAGAGGCAGCACTCAGCAAACCGTATTGCCATGGTCAGGATGGAGAAAGTCACCACAGTGGCAAAGATCCAAATGAAGATGCAGATCCCCTTGGCACAGGTGGGGTTCCTCCATTTACGTGAGGCTTCCACCTGCACTATTGCCAGGTAACGGTCAACGCAAATGCATGTCAAGAAGAGGATGCTGCAGTACATGTTGACAAAGTAGCCAAAGATGTGAACCAAGGAACAATTCTTGCAATCCCCTGCACTGTAGAACATGATGATCCGGACAGGCAAGGAAAAGCCCACCAGGAGATCAGTTACAATCAAGTTGATGGTGTAAATAACAGAGGTGGTTTTTGTCTTGGTACGGAAGCAGAAGACATACAGTGCCAAGCTGTTCAGCACAACACCCACCAGGAAAATGATGGCATTGACTACCATCAGGACAATCCACAGTCTATAAAAATCTGTGAACAGTTTTTTGTCTGAGTGGATGAACTTAGAGAACAAGTTGATGTTGGAGTTAGGTTGCTCGGTGGAGTTGATAGAGTCAAGGGCTGGCATTTGGGTGGAGGAGGTCGGCATGGTCACTGACTTCCAGCAATCTGGAAGAAAAGAAATGGAGGTATAGTGATAAATATGTCAGCATTCCTTAGGGCTCAGAATCTTGTCACTGAAAAACATTTTAACCAGCATGCTTGCACATCCTGAATAGTAGATCCCCATCTACCAATATGGGATTACCAATAATTGCAAGGAAAATACCTGGGCTGATAATTAATATCTTGCAGTGATTCCAGATGCATGTTTTAGGGAAGAGACACACACCCCACTTCAAGTTTCTCTTCCTTTTCCTTGTACAAAAATGATTTTAAGGCCAGAAGACATTTGCATAACCATAACCCCAGAATTTAATTCCTGAAATATCTTATCACATCATATCCCTTGCCTTGGGCAGGTGATCCCATTAGAGAATTACATGCAGCAGTGTTTTCAGGAGTGGTAAGATTTCCCTGAAATCAAGGAAAGGCTGAATTTTCTGAGAAAGCAGAAGCAGGTTGTGTGGCATCTACAGATCTGTGTTCACAGCAACAGCAGCCAGAAGATTTCAAGCTAAGGGTGTAAGCCACTGGTCCTGCCAGGGTTTGACAGTTTAATTTGCAAATCATTCCTGACTTATACACTATTTTAAACTGATTTGTATATTAAAAAGATTTAAAAAAACTCCAAATATATACAGAGACTTGGCTGGTTTCAATAAAAATAAATGGTTGAAAAATGTCTGGAATATCTCAAAGTGGCTGGGCAGGGCTTTGAGGTTAAAAAAATCAGCTTGGATCAGCAGAGAATGATGCTGAAAGAGTTGATTTATGACGGTTTGAAATTCCTGCTAATGAGCCAAATGCAGAAGGACTGGGAGACAAGGAGCTGCAAACACATTTCCCAGTGCTCACAGAACTGCTTATGGGTATATCAGTGTGGAAGTCTGGAATTGCTGAGGGAGTCTGGATGTCCAGCTCTCCCAAGCATACCCCATCCTCTGGCAGAATTTTTCCCCCTCCTCTAATCTTTTTTGCTGCTTATGGGGATCAGGAGGATGGACCAAAGGTGCTGTATCACCTGTGAGGTTCTTCAAGCTGTTGGTGGCTGTGTACAAAGTGGAGGAGGAAGCTACTTAGGACAAAAGTGAAAAGTAGGTCCTGAGGATAGTCCCTGCTGGCCAAAAGAAAATCTTCTGCAGGGACAGTACTGAGTCCAGAGAACACCACAGCAGTTCTGAGCCTGCCTCATGAGTGCCAGAGCCTTCTTCTGCTTGCTCAGCATGTCTCTCTGCATTTCCTGCATACAACACTCCTAATGTATCTCACCAGGGTTTGGCCAATAGTCAACATTTAAGATTAACAGTCCTTATGGGTGCTACAGCCTAGTTGTGATTACTCTGCTTGGTTCATTCAGCCAGGTGAGTGTGAAGCAGAACATTTGTTGAGAAAAAGGAGAGATTAGGACTGAGAATTTAGAAGACCAGGTGTGAAAATTCTTAGAGAAGTGACTTTGCCGTCATGATGGATCTTGGGTTTGTTGGCCTGGAATCTGGGGATTGCTCTAGTTTCTTCTTGCCTCTCAGTCTGTGGAACTGGTTTGAAGGAAAAAGCTAGTTTTTAATGACCTTGAGCTCAGAAGGATATTTCTAACCAAATGTCAATTTTTAAAATTTAGATAGTCACTGAAGCCCAAGGAATTGAATTGTCCATTGGAATGGCTGATGCTCAAACATAAAGCCGTCCTGTGACCCAACCTAGTGCCAGAATACACTGCAGGACTGAAATCCTGAAACCTGGGCTCAGGCCACCTGTAATGCCCCAAAGAACTACTGGGCAAAGAAGAACAATGTTAGTTTCTGTTCCCTTTTCCCTCTTGGCCATCTCCAGCAGTAACCAGACATTGGAACATCATCTGTTCTGAGAATGACCAGATTACCTCACCCTGCAGTGAGCTCAGGTGGCAGCCGAAGTAGCACACATGTTCATGGCATTTTGTCTGGGTCTGATTGAGCCTGCACATTCCTGAGGGAGGAGTCTTGTCTCTTTGCCAAGTACACTGTCAGAGAAAAACAGGAAAAACTGGCCCCAAAATAAGCTGAAGGTAGTGGAGTTGCAAAGTCTGGCACCTGAGAAAGATGCATAGGGGGGAATGATGCAGAACCCTGGCCCATTTTCTACTGATTTCCTAAAAATCTCACCATCTTCTCTGTTTGTTTGTTTCACTCTTTAATTGTGAAAACAAACTGAAATGAGCAGATGCCTGGATCTGCTCCCAGCTTTCTCTTTGCAGATGAAGAGGTGCACTGTGGAAGCCAAGGAATAAAGAAAGACTGTGATACCCCTGGAGTGCACTGTGAGCTTGTATATCTGTGTTCAGAGACATACCTGAGCAAAGGGAGAAGACAAAATTATTCATCCCATCTCTGAACTTGCACTAAACTCTATTGAATTCCACATGCATTTGTCTTCTCATTGTAATTCCATGGCACTGGCTTTTTGCTCTGATTTTGCCTCTTGTAAGTAGCTTGCCTCCTCTTGAAGATTTTTGTTCAGTCTGAGATCCCTTATCACAAACACCTGATATTCATCTTATTTTGCCTTTCTTGTCTCAATGAAATCAGCAATTCCAAATACATTCCAATGTTCCTTATCCTCACAATGCCTTTGAGGGATGTAGGACGTGTTACAGACAAATAGAAAATTAAAATAATCAGCATGTACAATGTCTTGGCTTACATAGCCACCTTTTCTACTGAATCCCATGTGCAAGGAAATAAACTCCAGATATTGTAAACTGCTGAAAAATAACAGGTAACATTGTCTTTGCCAAATTAAATATGCAAAGAAGTGCTGCATTAGAGCTTTCCCAGTCTATTGCCGCCCTAACTGAACTCAAAATCCAAACAACTACATGAAAGAAGTCCCAGCAAATTTAATTAATCCTGAAGATTTCCTCCCTGACAGTCTGTGGAAAAGCTGCCTCTTGGGCTGTGGTGGGAAAAATCTTCCTCTAATCAAATTGTTACTGATGGATGTTTGGGTGAATGGCCTCTTCCTTTCTTTGTGGGACTGCTCTCATCTCATGGCTCACAAGCAGAAAGGATGGAGAACTGGACTGGCAAAGCAACAGAATTCTTCTGAGTGTTTTTAATGAGATAGAACTGGACCAAACCCCCAGTTTACAGCTGCTGAGGATTTTTCCATTGTGGGACTCCAAGCCTGTGAGAAAGGTACATTGCCCCATTTTGCAACACAGAAAGACAGCCTGACCTTGTGTCTGAGCAAAGCTAAACAGTCCCAAAGATTTTGAATTCTTCCCCTGTCCAAGTCCAAATACTATCTCAACCAGGTCTCTTTCTCTACCATCAGACATACTCATGCAGGTGTTAAAGTGAGTCATTTCAGCTACTCATCACCATGACGTGGTGGCATATGGAAGTCAGTGAGGGGCATGGCTAAATTAATGAGAAGCTTTGCAGCCTCTGCAAACCTTTATTTTGCTGTGTTTTGCACTATTTATTACTCATGACTATGACACAAGCTCATGCAGAGCTGCAATAATCACCTTTACTTACAGTGCGAATAGATTTTGGGTTAACCCCCTTCCTAAAATCCTCAAAGATCTTGGAGCTTAGTCTACTTCATATCTTCCTGAGCTCTCAGCCCCCTAGATTTCCATGTAATCCCTGTTTCTTGGAGCTGGCAGTCTGCAAAGCCCAAGATGGGTAAACATGCATCCTTTTGAGTGCTGTCTGACCGTGCCAGTTGGCCTAGGCTGTTATATTATACCTCTCAGGCTGCATTTTGTCTGTCTGGCTGGAAAACTGTGGGTAGCATTTCCTTAAAAGTACAGCAGGAATCTGGGTAGAAATTGGATAAAGGGAGGGACAGAGAATGGAGGTTGACCTGCTTTCCCTCATTCTGATAAAAGTCCCTGCTCAGCACTGGGAGAGGGGACTTGCTCTGAAATACTTTCTCATTGTTGTGTGACACAACCAGTTCCATCATTCTTGGGCCAAATAGGAAACAGATGGTCACTGTGCTGAAAACAGGTCTTGCAGCCTCTTCCCTCACTCACTCACTACTTGGCATCACTCTTGTTAACTTAGCATGGGCAGCTCAGTGCTGTGTTTGCTCCAGGAGGAAATTCTTGGCCATCCCATATTCCACTTCACCCAGCCTTGTGCCTGGTGACAGCCTTAAGGCTCACCCTGACCTTGCTGAAATTAACGGGGTTCACTTCCTTAGCCCAGGGGACTTTTGGATCTGGCTCAGCAATTCAAGTAATAGGAAACAAAAGAAAAGGCAAGTCAGACAACTGAGTTTTGTCCTAACTTCATGCCAAAAGGATTATTTATTGGTGTGCAGAAAGGATCTCTGTGTGCAGACCCAGGGAACACCGGAGCCACACACTGGGATCAGAAAGTTGAAAAGGACGTTAACAAGCACGAGTGTAATTTAGTATAAACAGCTTCAGCTTTTCTCATCTCCCTGAACTGGAACATCTGATATGGCAACCTGTCTCCTCTATCATCCTCTCTGTTCCCTTCACCCTGTCCTGCCTGCTAGTGTTATTCTGCTGCCTGGGGTGGCAGCAGTGTGTGTTTAGCTTTTCAGCCTTCCTGTGTTTAAAGTTCCCTGGGTGATTTATCATCATATTTATAAATGAAGGGTTAAACTCACTCTCTTTCAATTTAAATTGTATTATTCTCCTTCTGGCAAGCTCTCACTCAACTCTGGATCAAACTGGCCAAATATGGTATTTTTGTGCATGTCGACCTTGCTCTATATGTGGTAGAGCTTGCTCTATGTGTCTTGTGCTCAGCCTGGGGAGGGTGGGTTTGCTGACAGGGGGAACAGAGAAAAAAAGGGAGAGAAAGAGAGTGAATCCAGCTGCTGAAAGGAAAAAACTGGTGCCCATCTGACCCCTGGGCTGTGAGAAGAGAGATACTTCTGGGGAAGACAGATTCTACTCCAAAGCAGAAATGGGGCTATTCTCAGGGCAGGTAAGATCCCATTTTTGTGGGCTCTCACTTGATTCCTGGGCACTGAGGTCTCCTTTAAACCTCTGTGTCTGAGGGTGGCTGGAACAAGTGTGTGAAACACCCACCTTCTGGGAACTTGCAGTTAGAAATTGCCAAATCCAGAGCAGAGCTGGATTATTCCTTCCCTTCCAATGCCATGGACATAAAAGGGACTTTGGAGACACAAACCAAATAGTTTTATGAGTGTCAGATTAAATGACACCTGATTTCTTGCAGTCTCATGTCTCACAGTGGCTCGCAGGGCTGGGGGAATGCTTTGCCCTGCCTGAGATGCTTATTATAACTTTTTCCCATGTGGACACTTGGCTGCCTTAATGAGCACTCACATTCCAGCTCTTCCCTTGGCTCCAACACTTGTTTGACTTTCTCCTTTCTTTGCTGCCTAATTTCCTGAAAATTGAGGTGATCTTTCCCTTCTGCCAAATTCTAGTTGAAATTAGGCAGCAGATTGAAAAACATTAGGAGGATGGAGGAAATTGGAGCTGACAACCACACAAACAGGCACTGAGAGTGATACTTGTTTCCTCTAATGTGAACCTGCAAGTCATTTGTTAACATTCTCCACTACACATCCTTTTATTCAGGTCTTATTCTCTGCAAATTCACAATTGCTTTGGCATCGAAACACAGCAAACAGGGCTGGATGGTTTCTGTGAAACAGAGTATTGCCTGCTTCTCATTGTTTTCCTGAAGAAAAATAATTTCAGATTTATGCCAAACCATGGGAGAACCAGCCTGACTGGGACAGATGACAGCTAATTGCTGGGTGTTGGCACTATTCAGCCATGGTCTGCTTGCCCATGTGTCATAAAGAGTGTGATGGCCAGGAAGTCCTACTTTGTCTGGTTGTTTGAATGGTCATGTGCTGAATTGCAACTTTTGTCTGGAATCACAGAATCACAGAATATCCTGAGTTGGAGGGGACCCACAAAGATCACAGAATCCAACTCCTGCCCCTGCACAGGACCATCCCCAAGAGTCACACCATGTGCCCAAGAGAGTTATCCAAATGCTTCTTGAGCTCTGTCAGGCTTGGTGCTGTGACCAGTTCCTTGGGGAGCCTGTTGCAGTGCCCAACCACCCTCTGGGTGAAGAACATTTTCCTAATATCCAATCTAAGCCTACCTGGACACCAGTTCAGGCCATTACCTCAGGTCCTGTCACTGGTCACCAGAGAGAGGAGATCAGTGCCTGTCCCTCCTTTCACAAAGAAATTTTAACTTCAGTGACTTCTCCCCTCATTCTCCTCCAGGCTGAACAGACCAAGTGACCTCACCTCCTCCTCATACAGCTTCCTCTCAAGGCCAAGAGAGATTAATCCCCAAAATTGACTTTTGAATCTCTAATGTTGGCCATGAAAATCAGAGTTTCCATCTGGCAAGGGGGAAAACTTGTATGTTGAGTCTCAGGCATAGGGGTAATCCTTCAAAACCTGTAAGCAATCACAGACTGAGGATGTGTGGAGGCTGATGCAGTGCTGGTTGTTGGGTTGCTGATGTGCTGTTGAGCTGTTTGCCTCCTGCCTGAGATGCCCAGTTTGCCTCTGTGTGCTCCTCCATCTCCAAGGCCCTGCTGTGGAAGGGCAATGGATATTGCTCTGTGCTGTGATCTGAGCTTCAGCCACCACACCGAGTTCAATGCTGTGTGCACACATGGGTGGATCCTGTGCTCTCCATGGGCCCAAGGCTAAAATCACATCCTTTGAAGGTGAGGCACCCACATCCCTAGCTCATTTTGTGACAAGAAATAGTTTGTGGGTGCCCAAGCAATGATTTAGTCCAGCAGGTCACCCTAGGTCATGAGGGATCACTGCCAGTTAGATGAGGGAGAGCACTGCTCTCTAAAGTGCATTCCTCTTCTCCACGGGGCAAAGTGACCCAGATGGGACTGATGCCACTTGGCTTGGACCAAATGCCAACTCTGCATCCAGGCTTGAACCTGCTGCTTAAAACCAGGTGACAGATCACAGTCCTGGACACCCCAGAGACAATATATTTAAAACTTGGAAAGGTCTGCATGGTTCTCCCTCAGCCCTTGTCCTGAGCATGCCTGAAAACACTGAAATGAAGCTCCCAGAGATACACAGAGGAGAAAATTCACATATGGGCAGATTTCTTATGAGTTTATGGCAATTTGCAGCAGCAATGCCTCAGTCTTTGAAAGAAGGAGACCTGATGTGCATGTATAAACAAAAAGAGAAGTGGGATTGTAAATACTTTTCCTCTCCAGACCTACAAATATCCACTCAGCAGTGATGGGCACCTAGAGGTCCCCCAGCATATCTCTGATGAGGTTTGCTAGTACTGGTCACCTATAAGAAAGGCAATAATAAAGGGAGTTTGCCTCTTTTTGCTTGTTTATACCACCCTATTTAGAAAAGTCCCTCCTGAAACATTTGGATATCTATGATGCCTTATCAATTCCACTGTACTTTTCATGTCCCTCTTTTCTGTGTTATCAGATTTTGGCCAGTGACAGAAATGCCAAGTGTCTTGGTGAATGCTCTATCAATCATGCTGCTAGCATTTAAAAGACCAATATCTCATACCCTGTCAGAGCTTCTACCAAGTGCCATCTGTCACAAGGGAGCTTGGAGTGACATCTCTGCAGTAGGTGCTGTGTGTTTCCAGCTCGGTTACTTTCAGAGAAATCAGAGCATGACTTCTTGAGCATCCCTCTCTGTCCCTTGTGGACCATTATACGTGAGAGGAAAACACATATTTTTGAGAGAATTTTTTTCCAAGATGATTAACATTTTTTTAAAAAAAAGTTACATCATAAACAAAACATATAGATTAGGGCTCTTATGGGTCCAGCCAGTAAAGATGGATTTGAGCCTCCCTTCTTAGGAGGTTGTAACAGTAAAAGAGAAATGCGTTTGATTTTATAGGGATTACAGTAATCCATCGAGCGTTTCCAAGGTGCCCGGGACAAAGTGCTGGAAATGTCAGTTTGGAATAACAGCTGTTGTGGCTGTGTGTAAGGAGAACTGTGCAGTAAAAATTACCATATAGGCACATGCAGGACCTTCACAGACAAGCGCAAAAACAATAACTAGCCTGTGTGCTGCTGCTTGCTTTTAAGAAGGAAATTTTTAATTGCAAATTTAGCACTCATTGAGCACTTTCTCCTCTTTCTGCCTTCAGCTGCCTGCTTGCTCTGTCCTTTGAAAAGAAGGTGAGAAGGGCAGTAAAAGAAGAACAACAGAGCAGAGTTCTACTGTTGGGGAAATACCTGGGCTCCTGCACAGCCAGGGAATACAGGACTGATGAAACAATGCTCACACCCCAGGGAGCACAGGGCACCACTGCAGGTAGGGATGCAGGGGTGATGCAGAGGGGTCAGGTGTACCAGCTCCACCACCCAGCACTCATTCCAACCTGTGCTTCTCTCTTGGCTGCAGGGAGAAACTGAGGCACAGTGACATGTGTGGTCTTGGCCTGGGGAATGCAGCGCGGTGGGAGACCCAGTTAGGGAGCAGAGATTTTTTGAGGCATCCCAGGATGGACAACCATGTCTTAACCCTTTAGGAGGTGGTTTCTATGGTTTCTTTAGCAAGGCACATATGACAGTGTTGTGCAGACCCCACAGTGCCTTCAGAGTTTCACAAATTTTGGATTCACCAGGTTAACCTTGAAAAGCTCAGTGTTGCTGATGAGTGTGCTGCTGTGAAAGCAGAGAGCATTTCTGCAGGCATCTGCTAAGGAACTTGGAAAGGATCTGCTTTCTCCTCTGCTAACCCAGCAAGTGGGTTCAGAGAGGGAAGACAGCACCTCTCCTGGAACTGAGCTTGCACCCTGCTGCATAGACAAACAGGTAAAACATCCCCACTTGCAGCTGACCCCATTCCAGGCAGTGTACCATCTCTTCCCTTGGCTTCCAAAACCTTTCTGAATGCATTTCACCAAAATTTAATTACCCATGGGATTACACATATACAAACAACATCACCCCCCTCCTCACAAGAGCTGTCACAGTACATTTCAAGGAGGGAAAGCCTGAAACTTTGCACACTTCCATTACCCTCTATCTCCTTGAAGAACAACCAAATATCCTTACACTGCCCCAAATCCCAAGAGCAAAGAAAGTCACAAGGGAGAAGCTCCTTGCAGCTAGCTCCTTCCTGCTAGCTGCTGGCACAGCCTGGCTTTTTCGGTCAGGCACTTCCCAAGGGATTTCCACACCTGCTGCATGGACAGAGCCAGAGATTTCCCGAGCTTCTCATCCACGTGTTCAGTGCAGGACCCTTCCTGCTACCATCCCTTTCAGGGCTCCCTGTTGCAATAGCCAGGACTAGGAGTCCTATATCCAGCAAATTCTTCCTGGCCCCCCACTGTATCCCATCCCAGGACCCCCTCTTTTTCTCTGACCACTATCCCAAAGCATTCCCTGCAATGGTCCCTGCAGTGTATTCCTGCATGAAGGACTGACTTACCTCTGGCCTGATCTCCCTTCGATGTTAGAGGAGCTGCTGGTAAGAAAATTTCCTTGTGGACCTGAGTGCTATCAGCCCAGGAAAGAGACATCTGTTCCTACAAGCAGAACAACTGGAGTGACTACAGAATATGAAGAAATGCCTAATCTCTCTCTTGCGTTCTCTCCCTCTCTTCCCCCTCCCCACCCCCCTTCTAAATATAGCCTTGCAACTAATGGGAAAAAATATACACTACCAAAAAAAAAAATATTTCCACTTGTCTGTAGTGTTCAGAATTTCTCCCCAAACATCTGGCTTCTTGCCCTAAATCTCTCTGAAATTTATGAAGTGCTGTAAATGCTGAAGAGGGCTCCAGCCGTACTCACGGTGCTAATGCCTGAACATCTCTAGTAAACTAAAACTGCCCCCAGGTCAATTTCCTTGTGTCTCTGTGGGAACAAAATCTCTTTGCTGGGAACTTGCCAGCTCAAGGCCACTGCAATGCCACCACCATGTGTGACATGAGGAAAATACCCCTCTGTTTTCTTCCTGATGTGAACTGGGATTAGAGAGAAGCATCCCTGGCAGCTGCCCGAAGGTGCTGAACCAAATGTCACAAAGCCTGTGATGTGCTTTGAACCAACCCAGCTGTCCAGACCCTGAGAAAACCCCTGGCACAGAGAACCAAAGGGTGACCCTGCACACTTTGGTAGTGCTGCTGCAGTCATTTGGGAGAGGAGATATAGAGTTCTGTCCAGGGCTGAAATGGCTGAGCATGGGTGGCAATAGAGAGTCTGAGGTCCACCAAGGAGCCCTCCAACATGTTCCTCCATCCTCATACAACCCTTCCCTGCTGGTGGTAGAGTCATTGTGGGTGTCAGGTGTCTCTCAGAGTGGGGATTTAAGTATCTCTACACCCTTGGCTACATGAGAAGAGACTGACATTGTACAAAGCAGAATGAATTATCCCATTTTTTAGATGTGTTCAAATCTAGAGCAGCTTTTAAGACATCTCTGATAGTTGATGCACTAAGGACTCAAAATCCCTCAAGTTCCATCTCAAGTTTCACTTCTTGCTCTAAACTGGTACCAAAACCTAATCTTTTCTTGAGATTTGCACAGATGTTCTCCCCAGGAGCTTTTCAGTAGCTTTAGAGATTTCTTCTGGGAGAAAAGGCAGAAAAAAAGCACAAGCTTACATCAAGATTGGTTGTTTAGAAATACAGAGAGGATGGATGCTGAATTTTAGTATCAGCCCTGGCCTGCATCACACTTTAGATAAAGACAACACTGGTGCCAATGCAATAAACATGCAGGATATGGCCTGTCACAACACGACAGGATCAACTGAGAGGCATTGAATTCCAGGTCAAGAGGCCAAATCCATAAATAGAGGAGAGGTAAACTCCACACATGCGTGTCTCACTGGAGCACAAACAGTAGCTGTGGTTATTAGAGAAGGTTGACCTCATTTTCTGGAATTACTTTTTCACCCTTGGATCTTTCCCAGGAAGACTGAGCTGATCCTTTTTGTCTGGTTATTTTATTGATTTTCTATTTTGAGTTTCTGCACACTGAGGAGCAGACTGTTCCCCCAGTTTCAGGAACATCCTCCTTGGCTTTATGAGCCCCCTGATCCAGGCATTCCACAACTGACCTCTAGCTCAGGCATATGCCTGAACTTTCATTTGTTTCTCACTTCCATATGCTTGGAAAGCAAGTGTGATTGGAAGGTCTTCATGAGCCCTGTCTGGGTGATCATCTTGCCTTCAGTTCCCTCCATCCTGGAAGTTCAACAAGGGTAAAAACAAAGAGAAGAAACCAACCCATGGTCTAATGTTGGGCAGGGTGCGTGAACTTGGACCCCATCAAGGCAGCAGGACAGGTTTCCCAGAGAAGCTGTGCCTGCCCCATCACTGGAAGACTTCAAGGGCAGGCTGGATGGGACTTGGCGCAACCTGGTGTAGTGGCAAGTGTCTCTGCCATGGCAGGGGGTTGGAACTAGATGTCTTTAATGTCTCTACCAACCCAAACCATTCTAGAATTCTATGATTCTGTCATTCTCAATGCCTATGGTGGCAAATGCTGAAGTTTTCCCCAGCCTGTCAACAAAACTTTTATATTTGGGAATGACTCTCTGAAGTTACAAATGTGAGACTGTAAGAAAGGGATGACTTTTCTCCAGGATGAGCTATTGGTACCTGCACTCTGTCCACCTTCTCTGGGAATGTCTGGTTCTTCCTTTGTGAGGACTGGTTTGGTTTTATGCTTCCACGTGATACATGAGAGCTGCGTTCCCATCCCTGTGCATGGGATAATCAGTGCCCTACACTCCCCCACTATCCCAGCCTCTCCCTCCTTGCTGGATTTAGAGCTAGGCTCTGAGTGGCAACAGCTGCAAAGTTTCAAGTTGTGCCTGAGATAGTGCAGAACATGCCATATTGGGAAGCAGATGCTGCTATTAAGGTGGAGAAGGCACATCCGGGCTCAGGGCCATGCTTTGTCCCAGACCCGGTTCCCACACTCAGCTTCAGGAGGAGTTGCAACCATAGCTGATAAATGAAGAGCTTCTATCATCTCTTGATTTTCAGTCATTTATCACCCTCCCAGAGGGAGCGAGAAAGGCAGGAAAAAAACAAAAAGTAAGGCTTTAGTAAGTGGAAAATTTTCAAGCTTGTTCACTGAATATACAGCAGTATTAAACATTGGAGTGAGAGATTGTAGGTGGAAGAAGGTATTGGCTCAGTCAAAATCAGCATGTAGAAGGACTAATAATGATGTCAGGGAAGGATGCTACTAGCCCATGGTAATTCCTAGCAATCCCTTAACCTTGCCATATGGAATAGGGCTCTGGTTAAAATCTTCTGTGTCACAGTGCAGAAAAGCAGGAGGCCAGACAGCTCTGGAGGGAGGTGGAGAGAAAGCTGATACCAAATATCCCTCTGGGAAGGTGTGTCCTGTTTTTGTCAGGAGAAGGGTGTACTCTTCCAGTCCTATTTAAAAAGGGAATTAAGCATCCACTGATCCCCTGCTGTGGGAGAAAAAATGAGATTGGGCACTGCATGGGCTCAGGGCATATGGCCAGATCCGCTTTCAAGGTGTTTCTGTTGACCAGCTCTGCAGGGACCCAAATCCAATGTCCAAACATGCCTGTGTTTTTTTAGGAAGCTGAATTTATGTTCTGTTATACTGAACAGATCCTCACAAATGAATTATTTTCTTCAGCACTGAGGGAGAATTCTTACCCCAGAAGGTGTTGGACATAGACATAACAGTTCAGAAAACTGAGGAGCCTTTACCCATGATCATGACTATGAGCAGGTCACCAAAGAGTGGGATCCTCACTGCATGGAAGGCACCGAAGAGTAGGATCTTCATTGTCCTTACTGGAAAACCTCTTTTTAGCATCAGGCTTGATGGAGAGGCAATGATGTGAGCTTGCCAGGGAGTAACCTTTTGCCATGGCAGATAAAGTCAATGGCATTGAGGAGAGTTTACATTAATTTTAACCCTTCCAACTACTCCTCCTTCTGGTAAATCTACCCTAGAATATCCTCAGGTCTTAAAAAGTGCTGGAAAACATTCATGTATGTGTCTATGATATGCACTGCCCAGGAGCCCTAAAATCTTGATTGTTGGGATGCTGTGAATCAGAACTGACCCAGAGAACCATGTAGGTTCTCACAGGTGGACCAGATGTGGATAAATTTCTGCACTGGACCACATTCCAGGAGTCACCTTTGATTTAGGGGGAAATATGTGGGCAACAGAGCTCTCCCCAAATATGTAGGAACTTTCCACCTAGGTCAGGTGTTCTTCAGCCCCACCACACTTCCTTATCATAAAGAAGTGACACACTCTTTATGTGTGGGAACACACTCCTCTTTGGTGGCTCCTGAGCTGGTACTTTATGGAAGTAATATCATGGCAAATGGGCAGACCCTGAAAGCAGATCCAGGGTTTTTCTGGTGCTTTTGGTAGAATCCAAGGGAAGTCCAGTTGAAAGAACTTTGAAGATTGAGGCTGGCATCTGTCTCCAGCCTGGTTTTAAGCTTGTAGCCCTTGCTTATTTGGAGCCAAAGAGAGCAATGTGGCTTCATCTGCTGGGCTGTTGAGAGGTCATTCTTTGCTGTTCTTTTGGTGATCCAGGTGTGTCATGCTGGGACATCTAGAAGATCCAGGGACTGCTTTGGGATCTGAGTCCTGAGACATTCAAGCTGATTATGCCTAAGGTGCAGCTGGAAGGACTGGAGGAAAAGATCAGAGCTCTCTCTCTTAATTCTTAGACAGAACCTGTTTCAAGGGATGACCTTTGTCCCTTTGCCTGCAATGCTGGGATAGAAACACCAAATATACAAAAAAATGTGAACTACTTATCCCTGGAGAAGGAGGGCTTGGATTGCTCTCCCAGCGATATTCAATACTCCCAAGGCTTTTTACCTGACTGTCAGCATGGGCAACAGAGGCTATGGAGAGCCACAAAAGATGGTCCAGCTGGCTCTCTTGATGGCATCTCAGCAGGGTCTAGAGGCAGCTGTACCTTTCTGACATCAGCAGCTCTGCAGGACACAGTCTGTGTCCTCTGCCAACTGCTCAGGATCACAGGCACTTCCCAGCACTTTCTGGACTGTCACTTGCTGTCCTCAGAGGACTGCAAGGGCTGGAGGCCACCATAATTTTGTATCCCTTTCTCTGAACAAGCTCTCCATCTGTGTGTTTGTGCAAGGAGGGAGATCAGATTCTCACCACATGAGGCCTCTGCTGGGATCCAGATGTGATTCATCTGCTTGATGAGGGACAGGGAAAGACAAGTGGTGCCCTAAAATGATGGCCATGGCTCCTGTTGGGTGAGTCAGGCACGGGGGAGGAGGAGTGTTGGAGCCAGTTTCCTGCCTGCCTGCTGCATATTTGGGAATTTGCTTTGCTGACCACTGGCTGCCCCTCCATTTTTCTCCCAAGGCTGTGGCATTTTTGCTGATGGACCTGTTGAGCTGAAAGAAAAATGAAGATGTCTGCAGTGCACAAAGAGCTGCTCCACTGGGCAGCCCTGAGGTCTTTCCTGAGTGATTTGGAGCATGTTGGTCCTGCCTATCTCTGGTTCTTGCACGACGAGGGATGTGAAGTCCCTTACCTGTTATAAATGCACCCTGTGAGGGTGAGCCAGGACCCCTCTCTCCATCCCAGTCTGCCCAGTTTACCACAGGTCTCACAACTGTGAGAGTTCTGACAAGTTTCCTCAGTTCAAGGCACCAGAAAAGTGAGCCACCAGGACTCTCTGACCACCCAACAGAGCATATCATGTCTCAGCTGCCCCTACTGATCCAAACCTCTTTGGGATCCTTTGCTGGGTCCTGCTGTGATCTTTCTGGCCCCCCAGTCCAGGTCTGGCCAGTGACCTCTTGTTTTTTTTTTTTCATTTTTTTGCTATTTTTTTTCAAAGATTCAGAAGCTAATTGCCAAGAACTCAATGTCCAGTGTCATAACCTCACTGCAGAACTCTCCCCATTCCCAGCAAAGTATTTCCTGTTGGTTTCGTTTGTCACTGGGCACACAGGGACACTAGTTCTTGAAGGGGAAAGCTACACGGGCTTTGGGCTTTGGCATTACTTGGGCACCATGCCCTAGGAGGTCAGTTCTGGGTGGAGTGGCTCTTGCCCAGCTCTGGTTTGAAGGCTGCAGAGCAGGAATTGGCAGGATTGTTGGTCCGGGAAGGTTGAAGAGCCCCCAGAGAGCTCTCAGCACTCTGCTCCTGTGTTTATGGCAGTGGGAAGTGCAGTGTGGCAGGGCTGAGCTGGAAAACCTTGAACTCAAGATGTGCTGTGCCCTGCAAGGATGCAGAGGCCAGAGGAACATTTGAAAAGCCATGGAAAGGAGTTGTGGGGAATTTAAGGACCCAGTCTGGTATCTCCACCTGCTCTGATTTAGCAGTGACCACAAATTTGTGAAGGGGCAGCAGGAGGCTCCCAGGGCCATCTGTTCAACTTTTGGGGTTTTTGCTATATTAGTAACCTAGCTCAAGAGGAAGGACACCTGCAACTTGGAAAATCTGGTACTTGGACCCACAAATCTAAAAAAAGGCTTTAGAGAAAGACATCCTCTCTCTGCTCACTCTCAGCAAACATGTTAATCCTCCTCTCCCATTCCCTTTGTTTGCCTGGTTTGGAGAGATTTGGAAGGGCTCAGGGCAGAGCTGTCTTTTGTTAGATGTGCACAGAGCTCAGCAATGCTCTGATCTGGAACAGGGCATCATAAATCTGGGGGATTATCATAGGAAATGCCACAGTGATGAAAAGCCCTGTAGGAATGGGAAGAAAAGAAAGGGCCCCATTTGGGAAGAAAAAAAATCCCAACAACCACCCTGCTGCTTGCTTACCAGTGATTCCTAAAACTGCTGCCTCTGGAAGAAGCTAGTTCATTTGCTGATTTTTCCCCCCTTTTGTTTTGGAGTGGTTGTGTTCCTTTGTGTTCTCAGCTGCTTAGAATTACAGATCCTGTCCTTGAAGCAAGTTCTGTGTGAGTGGCCTCGCTAGGGACAAAAAATCCCCATTTTCTGGGGAGGTGCCTCAGTTTCCTTAGGGTTGAAACCATCCCTCTAAGCACAATCTGCAGAAGTGATCTGGGAAATATTCAGGAAGGAAAGGAGGGAATCACATATGTGATTTACTGGAAACCGCAATGCCAAAATAATCAATTTTCTCCTAAAAACAAATGGAACAGAGTGCTGAGCAGCAGAATCCAGCTGGTACTATTTGTGGTGATGGTGATATGTTTGTGTATGGCATCATGGACCCTTTTGTCTACCACCTGGAGCAGAGAAAACCTGCTGAGACCTGAGTCACGTGGAAACATGATTGTTCAGAAATCCGAGGGGACATTTTCTCTGTCTGGGATGTGATTACAGACAGCATCAGTTGTCCCTGCTGGTGAGGTCTTGAACTCAGTGAGATGTGGTCAGTGGATGGCATGATGGAGGGAAGACCAAAGCCCAGTTTGTGCTTAAGGTCTCAAAGCAAATTTTTTATCAGGAACAAAAGCTCCACCTGTCACTGCTGAATCATTCCTTTCCATACCTTCATCTTGGTACTGATAGCTTCAGTCTTTGTTATGTTTGGAGTACTGCAAGGTTTGATTTGCCTTTCATGTCACCTGGAGGGATTATTTTCTACAAAACACTACTACATGTAATAAATACTGTTAAATTGACTAATGAAAGGGGATGTGTTTCTGACTTGGAAAACATCCAAACCAAACCAGCTGGAATGACCTGAGGACCAGCAAACGTGACCCATGAGGGCAGACCAGCAGAATTGGGCTTGTTTAATCTACAGAAAAGACAACAGAAGGCAAACCTGATAAGTGCTGTGAAGATGTCTGGAGATGTGCCAGGCAGATTCCCTGGGAATGGTGCAAGGTGGGTTTGTCTTGCATGGTTTAGTTCATTAACACCAGTCTGGACCAGACGACCAGCCCAGTTTGTGATGGTTTCAGTGCAGAGACTTCCTTTGGGTAAGAGGAATCCTACTGCTTGTGTCTCCTAGGGCAGGGATGTGCAGTCAGCATCCCTGTCCTCTGTAACTCAGAGCTAGAGCCACAGCAGCAGCCAGAGGTTCCCCCATGGTGCCGGAGCCACAGGTTAATCCCATGGCTGTAACACAACCTAGGATGGCATCTTCTTCTGGGCAAATTCTGCTGGCTTGTTTAAAGCAAAAATCCAGCCTGCTGTGATTGCTAAACTGGGCTCTGCTTCTTTGGGTGTCTTTCCATTTTCCAAGAAAAATAAACTGCAGGCTCTGTATTTTTAGATATGCCATCTGATCATAGTTAGTCATATATCAGTCCCAGCAATACTGTCCCCACAATACTGTGAGTCAAGATGCTGGGCTCCATTGCTGAGCTCCCTTGGGCAAGAACCAGTGGCTTGAGCCATCCTGGGTGTATTAATAAATCAGAGTGTTTAAAATAATCTTACACTTCCTTAGGTAAGCTGCTCACAAAGAATAATACACTTGGGAATTATTAATGTCAGCATCTTAGGAGCTCTGATTCTCTGGGGGAACTTGATACTGTTGTGAGTGGGAGAAGAACAGCCCTTCTGTATGCCTAGATTAGATCTGTATGAGACAGATCTAATCTAGGCAGGGGACAGAGGCAGCACGACTCCTCTTCCTTTCTCTCTCCTGCCAGTGACTCCGATTCCTGACGTCTGCCCCTTGCTATTTCAGTCCTGGGTATCCTCTGAGGTGGCTGCTGGTCAGAGTGAGGTTTATAGTGGCCCCTTCAAAATGCATCTGATCAACCTGCCTTGCACAATAGTGCACAAATGTGGACTAACTAGTGTATTTTAAGCCTCTTGCTCATTTTCCTCAGCCTCCACAAGTCTATGTCTCTAACACCACTTCAGCCTGCAGACAATTTTCTGTGTGTTTGATCAAAGCAGTGGGAAGCCTCAAAGCTGGTGTGTGAAAAATGCCTGGTTCCTGAAAGTGTATTTGTTGTGCTACTTTATCACTCTAACGAGAATCAATTTATCCACATAATTGGTAGCTGGAGACAGCATAACACAGCTTGGCAGCCTGGATTTTTCTCAGAGATGTATTGCTTGGCATTTTCAACCCAGGCAAAAGGAGCCAGCCTGGCTGCCGGGGAACTGCAGCTCTGTGAGTGCCAAGCAGGTGAAACCCAGCATGACAACTCAGCTTTCTCTCTCTGTCCTGCCAGAAAAAGACTTTGGGGATAAAGATGAAATTGCACCTGGCTGAATGTCTCACTTAAGGTCTCTTCCAACCTGAGCTGCTCTATAATTCTATACTTTTTGAACAAGGAGTTACTGATAGGACAAGGGGGAATGATTTTAAACTTGGATAGATTTAGATTAGATATGAGCAAGAAATTATTCACTGTGAAGGTGAGGAGAGTCTGGACTGGGTCACCCAGAGAAGCTGTGGCTGCCCCATCCGTGGAATTGTTTAAGGCCAGGTTGGACTGAGCTTGGAGCAACCTGGTCAAGTGGGAGGTGTCCCTGCCATGGCAGTGGAGTTGGAAGTAAGGTCCAACCTTTAAGGTCCTTTCCAACCCGGATTATTCTGTGTTTCTGTGATTCTGATATGCTTAATAATGCATTAGCCTTTCTATTGAGATGGATAATGACCAGTTAGACTGTGCTGGGTACAGGAAACTTTGCCTGCTTACTTTGCTCTGCTCAGGATCAGCTGCTGGAACATGGCCAGACCATCAAGAGGGTGATCACACATCCCACTGAGAGGAGAGGCTGGTTGCACACTGATGGCTCTGTGTGGTGGACGTGTGTGACCTCCAGTAGTCTCCTGTCCTCTGCACTTGAGTGCTAGAAACCTCCTTCATGTCATGCAAGAAGCTGGTTTTCCAGCTGAGGCTGTCTCAGTGCCCTCCCCTGCTGTGCCCAGGTACCCACTTTACTGCATCCTTCTGAGTTCACCGCTCTGAGAGGACCCTGCTGGGTTACAAATGCCAGTGCTGGTCTCTGTGTGGGTCAGTGTGCTCAGAGCTCAGTGCTGTTTCTCCTTGCTAATGCTTACCTGCAGCAAACAACCTACTCTGATGTGTAGGTCTTTACAGTTGTTGGTAGCTCTGAATGAAACAAAATTTTGGCAAATCTCCACAGGCATCCCTGCCCTCATCTATGAGGCTAAGGACTATTTGTGATAGACTCAGTATGGGGCAGCTCCCCAAACTGACCCAAATTCATCTCCCTAGGTGTCCCATAGACAGGGTGACAAATTCAGTACATTCAAGGATGGGAAGTTGTCTGCTGGACCAGCACACAGGAAGCCATTCCCTACATTTTCAGCCTTAGAGGCATTTCCCAGAGCCTCATATTTTGGCAGGTATTTGTAGATAAGGTGGCTGGAGCCATGGAGAAGAAGGGACATTTGAGAGTAAATCTCTTCTGCGTCAATGTGGAAGCCATCCTTTCTGTTGGGTGGTAATGACTGTAGTGGTGCTTTTCAGGCTGTGATAGATGAGATGTACATCTTTTATAGATTATGTGTAAGAGGTAATAAAGAATTCAGTTTTTCTGTGTCTACACTAATGGTGTATTGATCCCAGTAAATATCATGCTGAGACTGAACAGCAGCATCTCTGGTTAGTGTCATCCTGATGGGTGACATAATTTCTTTGGTTGTCACAGCCAGCTCAGCCTAATCCCATCTGACCCCCACAGCTTTACTGATCCTTCACTCTGGCTCTGGGCTTCACTTTTCTATTCCCCTGATTCATCCTTCACCTCAGCACAACTACTTCTGTCTCTGGACTTTGTCATGCTTGGCTGGACTCTGCTGTGCCTCTCTGGGATTTACTGGATGGGAAGTGTTTCCCTGCTAAGCCATCAGTAGGATTTGCTCAGCTATTTGTGATCTGCAAAAGTGTACAGCTAACAGCAACGAATTAAAATGCAAGGATGAAAAATAGATGAGAGGCAAAAGAGAGAGCAGGAAGGGTCCTTAGAGTATTTACAGATGAGTTGGCTAAGAAGTGGCAGACATTCCTCAGAAGGGGCTGTAGATTTTACCATAGATGTCATGGGATATTCACTTACATGTACCTTTAGGTAATTAGAAGTCTCACCTCCTCCTAAACCTGGTGACCGGACAGTTATATAAACCTGCTAGAACAGCCCAGGGTGGAAAGAGAAATCACAGAATCATCGAACCACAGCATGGCTTGGGCTGCAAGAAACTTTAGAGATCATCTAGTTTGAAGCCCCCTGACACGGCAGGGACATCTTCCACTAGACCAGGTTGTTCAAAGCTCCATCCAACCTGGACTTGATGTCCAAAAAATGTGAACTTTGAATTTTACTCCAATGGGGAATTTTTGTCTCTCATTTTAAAAAGGGCTCAGGGATTTGGATCCCTGATTTTGGGCATCACTGTCCTTAATGGGTGAGGTTTCTCTGAACATGATAACACCTGCCTGCTGAACATCCCCCTTTACTTGTCTCCAGCTCCTTAAAATGTGGACTGCCAAAATCCTGCAGCCCTTCTGACAACTTGGAGTGCAGGATTTGGTCTGAAAGGGGATATAGGGCCAGGACAGCCTGCATCCCTGTGAGAACCACGTCATCCCAAGGGCATGATGCACTTGAGGGGGAGCAGAGCTGTGGTGGTGCTGTACGTGCGCCTGGTGGGATTTATTGCTGTGTTCAGCAGCCTCCTCCGTTCCGCTAGCTCTGCCTCGGAGAGAACGTGCTGTGAGAGATGTTTCATGTGCAAATCCTTCCTTGGCCTTTGCCTACTGCTTCAAAACTGGGGAAGAAAGACTTTTAGGGTGCTTTTGGCACCTTTAGGCTCTGCAGGGAGGGAAGAAATGGCTCCATGGCTGTGTTATATCTCAGTGCACTGGGGACATGGGGGAGGAGGCTTGAGCAGGGTGAAGGAAAATGCTCTGAAATAGATTAATAAAGTAGCTGCTCAATTGCACTGCTAAGTTTCCATGTGCCCTTGTAAGAAAGGATGGAGGAAAGATGGGGATTTTCCTTCTAACTGTGGGTTGGCAGAGATATCTGTGCACAAAGGAGATGGAAAATGTCTTGGTAAAGAGGTTTCTGCCAAAGGGAGGCTTCTGCCCTCACTTTTGCTGGCAGATGCTACAACAGGAGGATGGTGGGCATTTCTGCCTCCCTTTTCCATGGCTGCCCAGCTTTCCCCTGCTCAGGGAGAGATTTACAGAATGAGCAGAGATGCAGCATTGCATTTAATTGTGGATGACAGAGGTTTTCGCCCTGGTGGTTTGAAACGGGGACTGTCACGCGCAAGTAATAGGGATTAAACTTGTATGTCCACTGTTTTATTTCTGAATGGAGGAGTTTTAGCTTTGCAGAAGGAGCTGTCATTTCAGGAAAAGGGCTGGCTTTTTGCTGAAGAAGAGCAATTGGCCCTGGCATGTGAGAAATGTTAGAGGAAAAGGCGCCTCCTGTCACCAAAACACAGCTGAAATGATTCCGAAGAGCCACGTTGCCAATTCATCACACTGCCACTGAGTGCGGGTTGTGTAAACACTGGGAGATGCTCTCTCTGTGCTGTACTGTGGCCAGACATGTCCCAGTTGGCAGAGACTTGCCAACAGACCTAGTGAGGCCATTCATGCCTTTCAGCCATCCCAGCTCTGGCCCAGCCACTTCCCCCACCCACACAGCAATCAAAATAAAGACACTTCCATATCATTTCCCAGGGGAAAGTTTTCTGCTTCCTAACCTTAAACTATAAAGTTCATTTTGAGCCTTCTCAGATCACTTTTTCGTGGTCTGAGTCTAAAAATCCTGTGTCTAACTCTGCATCTCTATATAGAGACACTTGTGGGATCCACAGGTGTTTGTGCAGCTGGACTTGACACAAGTAATCTGTATATGGAAGTTTACCAGAAATACTCAAGTTTTCATGCAGAATCCCTCACAGGGCTCTTTACCATCCAGACAGATAATTCAGTTTATAGAAAACCCAACATTTACCTCCGTGATGCTCTTTTCCTTTGCACCAGCTCTGAACTCCCCAACCCTCCTCTATCTCTCCAGCACCTGGTGAGGAACACTCTCTTTCCTCTCCAGTTCTATTCCTACCCACGTGGAGCCATCTCGCATCCAAACCCTCGTACTCCGCTCCCGACCCAGCTTGCAAGAACTCCCATCTCCATCTGGATGCCTCCAAATTCTCAGCCCAGCCGGGATCAGAACACGCTGCCTTCCCAAGCTGCAGCCGGTGAATGTCCCTCCCTCTCCCCCTCTCTCCCAGCCCGAATCACGCCTCAGGCAGGACTCACCCTGCCGGAATGAGAAAGCTCAGCTGCCGAGCCCGGAGCCCGCTGCAGATTGCTGGAGAGAGTGGCCGTGGGCTCGTTCCCCGGCGCGGCGCGGGGATGATACAGGAACCAGACCTCCTTGGTTTACTTTTACGTTGACGTCAGTGTCTTTTGGAGCCTCCACGGCTCGTTTTGGTAAAAAGGATGTCTTCAGGGGAGAGGGGAGGGGTCGGGAAGGGAGAAGACTGAGGATGAGCTGGAAATGAACTTTTGTGATGTGAGCAGGCAGCGGTGGGAGGTTTTAGGGGCTCATGCTGAAAGAGGAGGTGCTTGTGGAGACCAGGTAATCCTGGGTGTAGCTCATCACCTGGAGGTGGGTACACTGGAGACCTGACCCTCACACAGAAATCATAGAAATCTTAGAGTGCCTTGGGTTGGAAGGAACCTTGAAGATCATTTAGTTTTAATCCCCTACCCATGGGCAGGGGCGCCTTCCACAAGACCAGGTTGCTCAGAGTCCCATCCAATCTGGTCTTGAACACTTCCAGGCATGGGGCATCCACAGCCTCTCTGGGCAGCCTGGTCCAGTACCTCACCACCTTCTACACAGAGAATTTCCCTCCCCCAGCCCTGTACACTCACTGTGCAGCCAAAGTGTGAATGGGCATTTTCAGGAGGTGTGGACAGGGCTGATAGTTGTGAGGGATTTGGAGAATACCATCAGAAAGCAGAGCCTGCAAGTGAGATCACTAATGCCAAATTGTTCTCAGCAGATCAATCACACCTATGCTTAGGGTTTCTTTTGGCCATGAGCAAAGCCAGATGCCTTTGCATGACCACATAACTTCCAGGAATTCCAGACTCAGGCTTTCATGCCCTAAATGCTGGTGGGTTTTTTTAGGTTTTTGTTGAGTAGTGCGATGCAAATCATTGAGCACTTGGATCTCAGAGCCTCAGGTAAGGCAAATACAGAATGTGCCCCAGTGCTGCTGGACCAAATGTAGTTAAGCAATTAAACCTGTGCTCTCTTTGAATCATGGATCACTTTTCCAGCTCTTAACACAACTGGTCTATCATCCATTATTAGACCGTCTGTACCTTGATACAAATAATTTATTGTGGACTTTTATGAGCAGGCACTGAGATTGGTCTGTGTGAATCCAGGTACCAGACTCATAAAGAGCACCAAGGACCTGATGACATTGATGTATTTGGTTTGGAGGACACTTGGCTATGCCAAAAAAACCCTGCAGGGAGCAGGGGTTTTAGACAAGGAGGCATCATCTGGTGTTTCCAGGATGAGTGGTCTGTACTGGTTTGTTTGGAAAACAGAAGTGAGAAAATAGTTTTTTACTCTGATGTACCATTACTGCAGAGAAGAAGAGACAGAAAGAGAAAGCTCTTGTTGTTCAGCACATCCATGGCAGAGCCAAGTAATAAGTCCAATTTCTTATCCATTGGATCATGCACTCCCTGTCATAAATAATTCTAGTCTCAAAGGTTTCTGGTGTCCTTGTCAGAACCAATACATTGTTCATGCCTGAAGAAAGACAGAGTCTTATAAAAACCAGAAAAAGAGTTCCTTGTAAATCACCACATCTATACTTAGAAATGTGTTAGACTTTTCTAAGCTTCAGTTCAGAGCATATAAAGTGTTTTTTTTTTTTTTTCCAAGTTGAAAAATCCATCCAAAGGTCAGTCAGAAACAGGAATAAAACTGTCTTTCTAATCTCAAGCTGCTGTAATAGCATTTTTGGCAGTGAATGATAAACTTGAGCAGTTGAGGTTTACATGACAGATGAAGTGAACATGTCTTTGTCTATACATTAAATGACCCAGAACTGGCCCTTTTTCATCTCTTCTCTCAACCTATCAGACTATTTATAGATTTTTACTACAAATGGACCTCCTGAACAGAGGAAGGCAGATCAGCTAGATCTGAAGAAAGCATCACAGTGGAGCTGTGCCCATAAAGCCATCATTCCTGGGCAGGAATCCCATTTTAGTGATAACCTCCCAGGAATATTAACTCTTCCTTTACCTGAAAGGGATTTTTAGAGTCTTTCACAGTTTTTGGCAAGTGTGAAGGGTTGTTCTGGGAGATCTTATGATAATATAGGTGTTAGTTTGAAAGCAAAGTACCATATTCTGGTTAGAGCTCTCATAGACATCCAGGAATTGAGATCTACTGCCCCTGCACATATTGCACCTGGCTGCAGGAATTTGAAAGTCATAATTCAATAATTCAGAGCTCTCAACTTGAATGAAAAGTGGACACTTCTCATTACATAGTCCTTGATGGCTAGATGATGATAACACTCAAGGATGGCAGAGATGTGGGGGCTTTTCTCTGTCATGCCTCATAGATAAGAAAGCCTTGCTGAAGACCTGCAGTTCTTGCTCTGTTAACTCTGGAGGAATATATTCAGGGTCTGTTTTTTTTTAAATATCCTATGTTCGTTAGAGTGAAGACTCTTCCATGACCTTGGCTATGGAGCTGCACAATAATGTGCTCTGTCTGTGCAGGAAGTCCTAGTGGAAACCAGGAAATTTCTACAGCAGTGGGGAGGAGGCTCTCATCCCTGGATATTTTATCTTGGTAACTGAGGGTCAGGTTAGCTGGATTTGAATCCTGCTATGTACAGGAGGGACTTTGCAGTGAGAAAAAGAGCTCTCTCCCTATTTTGAGTGAGTTTCCAAGCTATTGCATAAAAAAAATATTTGAATAAGCAGGTTCTTAATTTTTGATGCTCTTCTGAAGGGCTGGTTGTGCAGAGGTGCCTCCTGGGCTGAGCTGCCACTGATATCAGCAAGGCTGAGTGGTGAGGTGGGTCTGGTGAGCAGACCAGATCTGAAAACACAGGTACCTCTAGGCTCAAGAAGGTGTCTTCAGCTTCACAGTGAAAAATATTGTCAAGTGTCCCCTAGCTACACTGGAGACTTCAGGTTTCAGAGCAGCTGGTGAAAGAGAGGTTTAGGACCGCAGTTTTTGACATATGAGCCTGAGGTGGGAGCTAGGGAGGCTGTAGGCTCCCAAACCTTCCAGGAGGATGATGTCCCACAGATCCTCTGCTGGGGGGGCTGCAGTCTGTGGGATGTTTCTTCTTCAAAGTTGAACAGCAGCTCTCCAGGCCCTTCAGGGAGAATTTGACTGTTCCTTGCCTTTAGGATGCCCTGTTACATATTCAGCTGCTCATGGCTCCAAGCAAGATGCTCCTTTCCCCATCTTCCCTATTCCTCCAGGACAGGGGCCCCAGGCAGTGTCAGACTCGTAAGGCTTCAAACATCCAAGTATTTTAGGTACTTAGATGAGCTGATGAGCTTTCCAATCCCATGCTGTGTAGAGGAACACAGAGCAGCTGGGAGAGCGTAGATTTAGCCTGGCACATATCTGAGGAGTTTTTGAGGATGGAAGAAAATATTTCCTGCAGCTCCTAGGGCTGGGAGCAAAGGTGGCTCTTGGAGCCTGCAGGAGTTTGGCTCTGTACTTTGAAGACATGAACATCCAAGGTATCCTGGGGAGAGAGAGCAGAATGGGCTCTCTCTGCTCCAACAGCTGCTTCCAAACCACTTCTGCAGGCAGGCAAATCTGCATCATTCCAGAAAGAGCAGAGGCCTCTCCAAAAGTGAACATGCAGAAGTGGAGTCAAAGAAGAGTTCAGCCTTTCATGCTGCCAAAGAAATGCCTCTCACCCAGTAGAGGACAGCACACCACTCTTGGAATCCTTGTGAGCACAGTGGGAGCTCTTTGCTTTAGTAGCATTTGCAAAAAGCATCCCTTTCCCAGCCATCCTGCTGTGTCCTTCTTCATAGCCAGGCTGGTCTGCGAGAGGCATCAGAGCTGGCACTGGCACACAGGACCTTGTGGCCATGTCCCCGTGACTGGTCCCCAGCCCAGCCTGGCATCCTGAACTCTGCATGTCAGTGCATTTCATGGCATGGGCCAGCATGGCTTGGCTGAGAGGAGAAAGCAGAGAAGACAAGCTTGGGGTTGGACTCTGTCTGTCTGTATGGAGGTGCCTGGTCCCACCTGAGATGCTGAAAAGCCACTGAGCTCACAAATCTTCAGCAGGACTCGTGCCTCACCTCCCAGCCCTGTGAGGAGTGTAGGTTTTAGTAAAACATCTCAGGCATCACTAGACATCAGAGCACAGATTCAGTCTGGTGTGAAGGATCCTAAGTGTTGGCCGTTTCCTGTTCACTGGGTGTCCAAATTCCTGCTCCAGTCACTGGTCATCCAGTCAACACAGTTGGGTAGCCTAGACAGAGACTCAGGCACAAACCAGGAGGGTCCTCAGTCTGTTGCCTACATGTAGATGCCATTTCAGACTAAATTAATTTCATGCTAACTTTGTGTTTGCTCTTTGTTTGCATGGGCTTCCACCTGCCATGACTGAGTGCCAAGGGACAGGTCCAATGGCTCAAGGTGCCACCAGGTGCACAACCAAACTGAACCCCAGCACCATCTCCCAAGCTGGGTGGGCAGTGGTTTTGTCACTTGGCCAAGTGATCAATGGAGGGATGAAACAGCAGATTTCAGCCTCTTTTCATTTAAACCCTTGAGTAGTGATTGAGCCATGTGATCAATGTGGGCTGTGTTGGTGGGATGGAAAGCAAGAAGAGCTGCTAGAGGTGCTGTAGCCAACCTCAGCTCCAAAGGGAAAACTCCACAGCTAAGTTTACTGGCATAAAGGACAGAAGCAGACAGCAGGAGGATTTGTCCATGAAGACATTTCAACACTGTCCACACAGCTGTCTGGGGTAAATAACAGCTGGATTTTCACAGTGCTCCCATGCTACCCTGACCACTCAGGGATTCACTTATGTGTTTCCAAATGTGTTTTTTCCTCTTCCCTCACAAAAGCAGCTTTTTGTGAATGAGAGCAGGTCCATCAATGGGAAACAATGGCTCATAAAGATGTAATGATTCATTTGGAGCCCTGCCAGGGGTTATTGTTTCTCCCAGTGAGCTTTTGCCTGAGATGGAGGTTGCATTCAGAGCCTGCAGTTTCCTTGCTTTGCACCTCTGTGAAAGGGGCTTCAGTGTGAGAATACTGGGAATTTGGCTAAGCTCATTTTGCTATGAACTTTTCCTTTTATTCCTTTCCCATATTACAGAAACTTAGGTATGAGACCAGACCCAGAGAAACACAAAACTGTATCCAAGGATTTTCCTTACCATGTGAACATGTGGATATTTTTTCCCACAGTGACCAAGTGAAGAAGCAATTTACAACCAATCCGTGTCTTCACTTTTCCTCTCCTGAGACGTGAGCAAATCTTCAAGAGTTTTTAGTCAATATCTACAAAGGCATTTGAACATACAGTACTGCAGTGCTACTGTGATAACCACAGTGGAGCAGCCTGGTCCCGTGAGCTGTCTGGCTGTGTGATGGCACATGTCCTCCTTTCTGTTGTGTAGGAACACATGTTCCCTTCCTTCTAGGCTTGCCATGAGTAAATACTGCCCTGAGAAATCATTCTTCTAACACCAATAAAATCTGTCATTTCAAATTTTTTAAAGCAGTCTGTTTTGTAGCTATTTTTGGGAGCTCTGCCCTGTGTAAAATTCCATGCCCATTTCAAATACACTTACTACATTTCTTCCATCCGTTTGCTCTGCCATTCTGGCTAAAATTAAGATTTAAAATAAAAATAAAAGCCCAACAGCAATGTTCTGTACAGGCCAAAGTGTCTCAGACAAACTGGCAAAGCAGAGAGATTTTGAGGCTAAGTGGCCCAACCTTCAGAGTCCTTAAGGCTTAACTTTCCATCAGTCAACAGCACAACTCATGTGGGTCTTAGTTCAACTGGTCAGAGAAGGGCACACATGACTGATTGGTTAATGGTAGATCAACTGGCACTTGGGAATTTTCCACAGTTTAACTTTTCATGGAGGAGGTTGGGTGGAACCACCTGCTCCCATCCCTGCAGTGCAATGGGATGGGTGCCCAACAGCATAGCAGCAATGCCAACACCAGCTGGGCTGGTTCCCAACCTTGACAAGGGCTATCACAAGCTGTGTATCAGAGAAACACCAGTTCAGTGCAAAAATGGCCCTTTGTGCACTTGCACCTTGGCTGCTTAAAGTGACTTTTGACAGGCAACATGCAATTCTTCACTGCAAGGAATATTAAGTGTTGGAATGGGCTGCCCAGGGAAGTGGTGGAGTCACCACCCCTGGAAATTCAAGAAACAGCTGGAGGTGACACTTAGTGCTGTCTTTTACTTAGCATGGTGGTGTTTGGTCAAAGGTTGCACTCAATGATCTTGGGGGTCTTTTCCTATTTCAATGATTCTGTGAATCTGTGGTTTCATTTTATATGTGGGTATGTAATCAGTGACCATCTCTGAAAATGCATGAGCTTGGACATTAGAGGGATTTATCTATCCTAGAGTAGAAAAAGGGAGGGAGAATTTATTCCCTTTTATTTCCAGTTCTTCCTGCCCTACTCTTGTTAAGTGTGTCCTTGCTCTCTCTCAGTCAGTTTCTGTAAGTGTGTGACAAACTCAAAGGTCTGTGGCTGGTATGAGTTGAGATGTTTGGAAAAGAAATAACACATTTGTTTTATGTAGATCAGTACAGCCAATGGAGGAACTGCCAGGACTTTATTGGGCCAAAGTCAGCTGGCTGGAATTAGGTGGACTTCTTGGCAATCCCATCATGTTGATGAGTAAGTGACAAGAATCTGAACATTACTGATGCAATCCTGGTAGGTTAATGTTTTGCAGCTAAATCTCGTGTAGGAAAAAGGTGGAGAGGGACTTTTGACAAGGGCATGTAGTGATAGACCAAGAGGGAATGGCTTTAAACTGACAGAAACTGGATATTGGGAAGAAATTCTTTCCTGTGAGATGGTGGTGAGGCCTTGGCACAGTTTTCCCAGAGAAGCTGTGGATGCCCCATCCCTGGAAGTGTTCAAGGCCAGGCTGAAGGGGGCTCTGAGCAACCTGGTCTAATGGGAGGTGTCCCTGTTCATGGCAGGGGTTGGAACAAGATCATCTTTATGGTCCCCTCCAAACCCAGACCATTCCATGATTCTATGATTCTATGAAATCAGTGGGAGTTTTCGTTTCTGTCCTTTGGCTTCTAGGCAGGATCTTCCACACAAATTATGGTAGGCCATGTGTTATGCTCTGAGACAGGAATGAAAGAGCCGTCACAGAACTTTATGTGTCTTTACTTGAGATGCATTAGCTGTTCCTGGTCTTCTCCAGAACAGTCGTTTTGGATAAGAGAGTTTCCCAAAACAATTTGTTAAAAACCAACCAATTGAAACCTGAGATGGAGCGGAAAATTTTTTAATTCCTCTTCTGTTTAAATTCCAGGTTGTTCCTGGCTGAGTGCTCCTCTACCTATGTGTATCTACTGAGTAGCCTTGTCTATACCCAGAGCAGGGGGTGACAGCAACCTGCCTTGCAAAGGAAGCTCTCTGGGCTATCCCTGAACTACAGTTTAAAGTAGTCAAGCTCTTGTATGGATATGGCAAATCATCAACATGCTCTGTGGTGTGTGCAGGAATATGTTCCATAGACAAATTCACTTGTGAGCCTGAGTTTGAAAAATGCAAAATTTGCTCCAGTGATGCAAAGGAGACCTAAAAGGATCCAAATGTAGTAATTTTTTTTTTAATGTCTGCTCTGGCATGGAGGAAATAAAGATAGTAACAGAGAAGGTAAAAAGACTGGTGGTAGTGACCAAGTTACTGCTCTCAAGGAAGTGTTCTCTAGAGCTGAAGGCCACATTCTGAAGTTGTGTCTGTCTGTGGGTGGACAGGAGTCATGCCTGAGCTTCTGTTTGTTTCCTCTGCTTTGGTCAGAGCTCTGCAGTCTTTTCACCCTCCCCTCCCACCCAACTGCATGTTTCTCCTGCCCCAATTGCACTGGGAAAATGCTGGAGTCGGTTCCTAGGAACTGACTCAAGAGAATTGGAAGTAAAAGGGTCTTGGAAAAATGAAACATTGCTTAATCCCATGCTGGATCAGTTCCTCAACCAGCCTTTCTCTGGATTAGGAGCATGGGAGCTCATGTGTGCTTGGGAGGTTTTGGCGGGTGAAGCAGGACTGGCCTTTGCAGCAGCAGTTTGGAGACGACTTCAAGGCCACACTTGGGCCTTGAAGGACACAGTGACATGGGTCATTACCCTTCTGAGCTGGTAAGGACACAGTGCCATGGGTCATTACCCTTCTGAGCTCAGAAAATGCTTCTTTTCTGATGTGCACTTGGCCTCTGACATCGCCGCCTGCGCTGCTGTACCAGCCTGTTGGAGGGGATGTGCTGTGCAGACTTGGCTGATGTGCACTGAGGCATCAAGCTCCCTCCATCTACTTACACAACTGGTGGTAGCCACCAACCTGCCTTCAGCCAAAAGCCTGTCAAGAAGATGCATTGACACAATATTTAAGGAATAGCTGTCCATTGGTATATTTTATGTTTTTTAAATTTGCGCTATATAAAGCCTTTCTGTGGGCTTGAGCAAGGAATCGAAACTTTTTCCTTTAGGTGTTTACTAGAAACAGGTACACATTTCATTCCTGGAAATTATTTCAGTCCTGTTATTGATTTGTTTCTATTGATGGCTTTGGGAGCTTTTGGCAAAAGACCATGGGTATAAAAACAGGGGAAAAAAGCAGATCTCAGCAATATTGTTTTGATTCCATGCACCCAATGACCATGTGGCATAGATTAATGGGAAACTGATGTTATTTATCTCTGTCTGCCAGCACAGCTCTGAGGCAAACCCATATCAAGCACTGAAAAACAAATGAGAGCTGTGCGGCTGCTCTGTGCTGTTACCAGAATCAGCCACCGGTTCTAAGGTCTCCAAAGGTCACTTCTGACTGCTTTGGATGGGACACAATGGCATAAGCATGACCTCCTATCTAGATGATATTTTTTATGACCTGTCTTTTATGTCTTTGATCTAATTAGGGCTATTGTGATATCCCATTATTTGTAAAGAGTCTGTATTTGTAAGTGACATTCTGATCTCTGTTCTTAGTTTCAGTTCTGTTCTTTCACTTTCAGCATTACTGAGTCAAAATTACTCCTAAATCTTCTCTTAGGTTATCCTGGGTATTAAAAGTTCCCTGGTGTGCCTGCAAGGGCACATGTGGCCTCAGTAGAAGAGGAGACAGTCTCCAAGACCAAGTGTAGAACCTGGTGATGCTGAGTGTGTTGCTGCAGAACCAGCTCACCCTAGTCCTTTCCAGGTATCCCTGCTGCTCTTCCCATTTCCTGCACTTCCTGTCCTCCTTCTAGAGGTTCATAATTATTTACCAGAAAACACTCTGACATATCTAGTGAGGGAGATCCTACCCACCTGTGAGAGTGAGGATGAGGAGCTTGTTTGCTTCAAGGGAGGAAGAAAGAAGCAGTGACTATCTGTGGCTTGATGCTGATCATCTCCTCTCCTGGCTTTGGTGGTTCAGCAAAGGTGAGGCATTTTCTCCCAGGTTTCTCCAGAGCCTGGAAACCAGTGTGATCTTGGCATGTCTGTGGAGAGTGTGATGTTCCCAGTTCTAGGAAGTGCTGCACTGGGCATGCTGTTTCTTTGACTGGGCTTTGTGCTCTGGCCAGTGCATTTACTGCAGAGTGCTGCTGCAAGGGCAGCATACCAAGGGCTTGACTCAGCCCTTGCTTTGCTCTTTATGGGCTCCCAGTCCAGCAGAGCCAGGATGCTTGGCTAGCCCAAGGTCATCTCCTGAGGTACTCAGATGCTTCAGAGAAGTGCAAACCCCTTCATTTCACATGTGGAAAGTGGATTTCTGTGGAGGGTGAGTGAATAGCCAGTCCCAAATCACTTTGAGGGAGGCCAGGTGTGGTGCATGTTGCCTTCTCCGTTATCCATTAACCCTGCTCTGGCCTGATGCAAGAAGTCCAATAACCTTTTTCAAAGAACCAAAGGGAACAATCTGAATCACTTGAGGATGAGTCAAGTTTGGATGGATTCCCCACAGGCAGGCTTGGCAGCTGGCCTAGCATTCTTGCAAAAGGATTAACCTGTTCTGTCCCATCACAGCAAGTGGGGGAAGAGCTCTTCTCAGAGTGGCTTGTGTTTCCAGACTAGAGCCCACCATGCTCTGCACAGCTGAGGGTTTTTGGGGAATGCACATCAGGTGCCAAGTGCAATGTTCCTGGCACCTGGGGACACAGATGGGGACCGTGTGCTTGAGGAGTAGGCTGAGGTGAAGGGGGCAATGACAGTGATCTGGAGGAGCTTTAGCTGAACAGTTTTCTGTGATTTCCCTCCTCATTCCTTGTCTTGTGATGCATTTCCCACCAGTGAGGGCTGTGACCTCTGGTTCTTCTCTCTGAGTTCACTGAGAATTTTGCTATGGACATAAAGGGAAGAAATACCTCGCCATTTCAGGACTTTGAGCAACCAAGAGTCACAAGCTAAACCTCCAAATCTGGTAGAGATGCTGGGTTTGGATGTATGAGAAGATCATAGAATATACTGAGTTGGAAGGGACCCACCAGGACCATTGAGCCCAGCTCCTGGCCCTGCACAGGTCACCCCAAAGATCATAATACGGTCCTGAGAGCGTTGTCCAAACGCTTCTTGAAATCAAACTATTGGAGTCAGATGATCAGGAATGGTCAGGCTCCAGTTATCTCAACAGGGGCTTTTAGTGGTATTTGAGATACCCTTGGAAATACTGGGTGATCAGTTGGTTCAGAAGGTCGAGGATCTCCTGTAGTTCCTGAGGGGACAAATCTTCCATCCCCAGGTGGACTTCCCAGACACTGGTGTGAGACACTTTTGGAGCTTGGAGCTTGCACAGGCTGTGGGATGGAGCGCAGTGGCTCTCATCCTTCTGAGGCTGGGTGACCCAATTTCTCAGCTTGCCACTTCTGGTAACTTTTTGTAGCTCTTTTAGGGAATTTTGGGCAGGATAGTCTAACTTTACACAGATAATGCTTCTATTTGGGAAGTAGAAGACGTATCTCTTCAGCATGCAATATGTTCCAGCTTCACACCCCTCCTGGCTGGAAGGCAAGCACAGGTGCCCACATGGAGGCTCTGTACCTGCTCATTTGACTTCTTCTTTCTCACTGAAGTTCTTCCACCTTCAAAGGAGCTGAATCTTTGGGTTGAAAGATGAATTTCCAGGAGCTGTGTCAGGTAGGACATGCAGCAAACCCAAGGTACAAAATGTGTTCTTCTCCTCTCAACCATTGCTGTGTAATTCTCATGGTACCCATACCCATAAAACCCTTTGGTCAGGTGGTTGGAAATTCATCTCACTGTCTCCAGGGTGGGATTCAACTGTGGATGGAGACCCAGATGTGTGGGAGTCTCCATGTCTGTGTATCCATGTGTACTAGCTCTGAACTCCCGTTATACCTTGCAGAGAGAAACCAGCCAAAAATGTCTTGATTCACTTGCAAATGTGTGGGTTCCTAACACTGTGTGAGATGCTTCCCAGCATCTCCCTTAGAATCCTGGAATGGAAGAATCATTAAGGTTGGAAAAGACCTTTTAAGATCATCAAATCCAGCTCAGCCTCTAGCTGCTCACAGGGATTTGGTTTTTCAAATCCTGGCTGCTTGTTGTCCTAAACTTTCCACCTCTCTAAAACATCCCCAAGGAGCTGGAAAAACAACCCAGGTATCTCCAACTTTCCTCCAGCTTCTCAGAAGCAAAGGAACAGCACAGCCTGAGCCACTTGTCCCCCTCCTTTTCCCAGCTTTTCCAAGGGAACGCTCTGGCCTGTCCTTCTGCAGTGTTTCGTGACACCAGTTTCTCTGAAGGCAACACAACCGCAGGGCAGAGGCGAGGCACATTCCTGATAGGACCAAGATAGCTTTTTCCCATAGCTCCCAGGCAGTGGGAACAGGGCACTTTTTCAAAGGACTGCTGTGCCTAAAGTTAAAATAACAGGAGGAACAGAATGGGAGATCCAAGCTGGATTAGAATGCTTGGGGCTCGATTCCTTCTAATTGAAGTAGAAAAGAGAAGATGACAAAAGGATGCACTTGGTGAGTTTCCAAAAATACTTGTGTGACCATTTTGATATCTCTTTGGTCTCACAGCACCACGGGAATAAATCTGCCTGATTTGAGTTTGTACACACAATCCAAACTGCAGCTTTGTTTTGTTAACAGGGATTACCCAGGCCTGTGGTTTTGTTGTTGTTTCCAAAAGATTTCTCCTGCTGTTGGGGTAGATGAGTCCCTCTTCCCACTGAGTCCCTCTCCTACCCCCCCATGGAAGAACAATATTGATATAAAGTCTAAAACACTTAAAATCAGATGGGCTGAGTGTTGTTTTACAACTTGGAAGCCCCAAGCTATCTTTGTCCCTCTGATTTTTCCATAATTTTACAAGTAATGGAAAATCTTGTCTGCTTTCAACCTATAAATCTCCATCAGCTACAGAAATGCCTCTCATGAGAGAATAAATATATGGGTGCTTTGGGGTCACCATGGTGTTGTAGGTGACAATCTTTGAAGCTTTCACAATGGAGCCTGTAAGAGCAAAGAAGGGGAAAATGCTCTCCTTTTTATTTTAAAGCTATATCTCAAAAAACAGGAACTCGTGCCAGGACAGTTTATTTTGGTTAAAGCCAAGTCGTGCAGCAATTCCCTGAGGGAAGACTGAACTTGAGAGCAGAGAGCAGGAGAGAGACAAGCCTGGGGGGAGGCTGAGTGTTTAATCAATGCTGCGTGATTGTTGACGCTTGGGAGCATCAGCACCAGTTTTGGATCAGGTGAACAATGTTCTCCAATGTTACACAGTCCAGACTGCTGTAAGCCATGAAGAGCACCTGGAATTTAAGTCACAGCTGAACTCACCTCAATGTCACTGTAGCTTAGACTTTGTGCTGTTTTGTCTTCATGTGTCCCACCACGGCTGGAGCTGAGGGGATGCACAGGCCGTGTCTACAGCAGTAAATCACTCAGGAGCATCCCAGGAGCATAAACATCATCTGTAGAGTTAAACTGGATGGGCTACAAGGCAGGGACTGGCTGAGCAAAGTCCCTCCCACTGCAGGATATCAGGTTTGTGACGACCCGAGGATTCTGAACGTGCATAAGTCTGTGAGATCTGACAAGAGGCATCCCAAAGTCCAGGGGGATTTGGCTGAGGCAGTTGCCAAGCCACTCTCTAAGATATTTAAATAGTCATGGCAGTCGGTGAAGTCCCCAGGGACTGAGAAAAGGAAAACATTGAACTTATTTTTAATGAGAATAAAGAGAGTGACCAGGAGGACCTTGGGAATGACTGACATGTCAGACTAACTTCTTTTAGCACCACAAAATCTTGTGATGAGGATTTTCACAGTATGACCATATCTCGCATGAAGAACTGACTTGCATTTTGCCTTGAAGATTCCTTGTTTTAGTTTCATTAGATTTCCCTAGATTTTGCATTAAAAAAGACAATGAAAAAATCACTACCCTTTCTGTTCCTTTCATGGTTTTATAAATCTCTGTATCTTTCCTATTGCTTTCTCTTTTTTTTTGGCCCAGCCTGAAAAATCCTGGTGTGCAATTCACTCCTAATTTTCAGCATGCCAAAATCCAAGATGATGTTTTCATGGTGCTTCCAAACCAAGATCTTGTTCCAGCCCATCATTTCAATCTGTGTTTTGAAACCCCTCTTAATCCACTTCCGATCCTTCCCACATGGAACTAGCAGCACAGCTTGATCCTCAGAGCAGCTAAATTTTCCACACAGAGAGCTGTGATCATTTCATGGAGAGACAGAAGGCAGCAGAGATAAATGTCAGTGGCAACATGTGGCTGTTAAATGTGAGCAGAAAAAGCAAAATTCACCCAAGGCCTGTGAGAGTACGTGTTACCTCCTCCTTGTTCACCTGCCAGGGACATGGAAAAGCAGCTGCAATTCAGGGAGGCAGCTCTGACTGTGGGATTTGAAATCACACCCTGGGCTTTGGAGCCAAATCTCTGTGACTGCAAACTCCAACTGAGTGTGTGAGAGCTGCAAACAGGAATCACTCTGGCCACACATCCCCACTCCTTCCAGGAACACCATGACTGCAGCCAGGGCCCTGGGGACTTCTGCAGTGTCTTCCATTCCTCTGAAGTCCTTTGGAGAACTGGACAAGCTGGCTTTGCCTGGAAAGGGAAGAAGGCTTATCCTACTGGAAAGCAGCTGGAATGAGCACAGATCAAAGCTACCCTCAGACACAGTAGTGGAAAACATTGGAGGAGGAACTTGCAAAAAACTTTTTCTACCCTTTGGATAAGACCCAGCAGGATAAATTTTTCCAGTTCCTCAGATTTCCCTTTGAGATGGTTCTGGAGGGGTTGGCAGTGTGGGTGTTGTGCCTGTCACCAGGTGGGAGGGAATGGATGAGCAGCAAATGTTCAATGAGAAGCAATGATCAATGTTCAATGATCCTCCATCCTGCTGGGCTTGGGTACCCACCTGCTGGATGCTCTTCTCCCATCTAACATGTTCGGAAAAAAAAATGTTTTTCCTTTTCCAGAATTCCTGACCAACTCATTCCCACTCCACAGTTGTTTGTCCCTTTGTGTACCCTTGTTTTATTTTTGTATTCTGGAGAAGCAGGTGTTTGGAGAGAGAGCTGGTTGGTCTGAAGTGCTGCATCATCTCATCTCACCTCCAAAGGATTTTCTGTCTCAGGAGAGTTTTCCTTTCCATCCTCTTCTCACCAGCCAGATTCTTTTTTCTGGGAATTGCCTTCCTGAATCTGTCAGTCCCTTTTTGCCATATCTGCTGTATTCCCTGGCTGCAAAAAGAGAATTTTCAAGCTGCTTGCCACAGTCAGGATTGACAAACCCTTGTCAGGAAATCGCTGGGCAAGAAAGGGCTGCTGAGAAGGCAGATTGTCATTATAGACCAAAATATTCCCATTGAGGACTTTGGCAGTTAAAAACATGTAGTTTAATGGCTCTAAGAGGTAATTACTGCACTCCTGTGCTTTTATTTTATTTTATTGCACTTTATTATATTATACTTATTACTATATTTTATTACTTACTTGAATTTTATTACCTTTTTCTCTCTAAAAGAATCCTCAGCCTTTTTTTTTTCCCTTTTTTTTTCCAAATAGAAAAAAAAATCTCACCTCAAAACATAAAAGCAAAAATTATGATTTGGCTACAGTTAGATGAAAATGAGTATCTTAGGATTAATCAGAGAGAGGTTGCTGCACCACAGCCAGTTCCCATGTCTGGGTCAGCAGGGATGCATTCCCTGGACAGTGCCCTGCAGCACGTGCACCATAATTTGGGGACATCAGAATGACCAGGGCTTGCCATATGGGGAAGGGACCCATGCCTGTGAATGGCATCTGTGGGGTAGGGGATGATGTGGGACAGGGGCACCCCAAGGAACCCTTGTGGGGAGCACTGTGGGGCAGGCTGGGTCTGTGCCCAGCATGGGCAGGGGACCAGGGGAGCAGACAGGGCTGGTGGCAGAGCAGAGATAAAGGCACTTTTTGACATTGGTTTTCCTAATGCAGGAAATGTGAAGTTCCAAGTCCCCTTATAAGGAAGAGTAGAAGAGGAGCCATGAATCATGGCAGGGAATGAGCTGGGGAAGGACTGCAGGGCACACGTGATGGAGAGGTTGAGCTGGGAGGAGCCACAGCAAACCTGGAGCAGCATGACATGCCTTTGTCCTCCTGCAGCCTGGGAGAGCCCTGAGGACATGGGGACTGAGTGTGGGAAGAGAAAGGTCCCTTGAGTCCCTTGGCTGGGACCACAGATAGTTCTTCTCCTGGGGAGGGATGAAGGAAGGGTACTGGGCTGTGCCCAGCCTCAGCAAACATGGACTTGTGCCTCCTCCCTGTGCTGTTTTCTTTGTGGGTGCTTTGAACAGGGTTACTCTGACTCACCTGAGCCTGTGGGGGAACCTGACCCCAGCCCAGGTGAGGTATGAACAGGTTACAAGGACATTTGGAACAGGAGCCCAGGAAAGTGGTCACAGCAGCAAGCCTGACAGAGTTCAATAAGTGTTCAATAAGGGATCTCAGGAACTTCGTGGGATTCTTGTGATAGTCCTGTGCAGGGCCAGGGGCTGGACTTGATGACCCTTGTGGGTTGCTTCCAACTTAGGATATTCAGTGATTCCATGGTTTGATCTCTCTCTTCCTATCAGGACTAAAACCAGACTGCAAATCTTCAGAGTCACTGGCAGATCTCCTCCTGACTTCAGCAGCCTCAGGATTTTACATCATTGCTGGATAATTTGCCCAGAACAACTTTGGCAGGAAGTATTAAGAAAAAGGATCCTGTAGATGACCAGTGGCCAGCTATCACATATGAGTCTCTGGATGCTCTTATTCACCATCTGTATTAACTCCAGATGTGCCCAGATTGAAAAATATATTTGGGGAGCATCTACTGACCTGACACAGTGAAATAATTTCCTCCAGACTTCCCATTTTAAATTATTTGTTCCCATCTTTCTGCTCCTTTGTAGCAGAACCTGTGGGATTGCAGTTGGAAGGGAGGAGATGGGGCAGCTTAATGGCTTGATTAGCATTTTTTTCCTATTCCTGACTGGAAAAATCACTCTCACCACTTCCAGGGCAGAAGCTCATGAGAGAGCAGGAGCTCTTGGCAGTCACCATCCAGTGCAATGGAAGGTGTGCCAGCACTTTGGGACATGGGAATGGCGTGGCAGCGTGGACCATGTCCCACACAGTACCTAAATCCAGTTCTGAGCGTGAGACTGTGCCACAGCTGTGGGACTGCTCAAGCTCTGTGCCACCAACAGCTCTGTGCAGAGCATGTTTGGAGCCAGTGGCTTCACATAAATCATACAATCATTAATGTTGGGGAACATGTCTAAGATCATCAAGTCCATTAACCCAGCACTGCCAAGTCCTCCACTGAACCATGTCCTTGAATGCCACATCCATGTTTTCTGAGCACTTCCACGAATGGTGATTCTACCACTTCTCAGGGCAGCTTCTTCCAGTGCCTGACCACCCTTTCAGTGAAGAAATTTTTCCTATATCCAATCTAAACCTGCCCTGGCACGACTTGAGGCCATTTCCTTTCATTCTGTCCCTTGTCACCTGGGAGAAGAGACTGGCTCTGGTCTCTTTTCAGAGAGTTGCACAGAGTGATGAGGTCCTCCCTGAGCCTCCTCTTCTCATGGGGTCTTGGGTTTGCTCTTGGGGAAAGTGTGGATGCTCTTGGCAGGGGCACTGCACAACCAAAGGGATGGATCCAGAGGGAAGGAGCAGCTGCTGGTTTGTGTTGGACACAGGATGAATGCAGCTTTGGGGGTGCTTGGGCTTTGGGTTTTACCTGGTCATATCTGGTTTTCCTCTTAGCTGGTGCCAAGTTCAGTGTGAGAATGGTTCTGCACTGGCTGCAAATCCATCTTTCCTGCTTAGTAAAACTCCCAGATCTTCCAGAATTTGTGGCAAAGGGTGTTTCAGAGAGCATCTCACTTGCCATAAATTATGTTTCACTGGAAAAGTTTTTGTTTTGAGTTGAAGGATAAAGAACTGGCAAATCCACCCCTTCCCATTACTGACTTGTTTTAATGTTTTATTATCTGCATTGTTTAAGCATGTGCTTAATTTTTCTTTTGAACTTGTTTGGTTTCCTAAACACAAGTTTGAGCCATGCTGTCAGACATTAAATCTCTCCTGCAGACACTCCAGAGGTCTGTGCTGACCTTTCCTCACTCTTCCTTTGCCTGTAGACAGCTGACCACTGGGGCAGAACAGCTGATTTATCCTGATGTAAATCAAAGCACAAACATTGCCCCAACCTATTTTTATTTGGCCAAGAGAGATTACTGAGTACAACTGTGATTACAGGAATGCCATGGGTGACCTGTGTGAAATCTGGGCTGCTGACAGGCACAGATAATCCTGCATGATGCTGTTATGACTCTCACCATCACAGCATGACCTGTGGCAGGCACAAAGCCAGGGCAGGTATCAGGCAGGGTCAGTGTGCAAATACACACAGGCACAGGGAGCTCTGGTATTCCCAGCTTTCTCTCCTGAGCCCAGAAAAGGTCTGGATGGGGAAACAGAGTCCCTGTCCCCATTGCCACATTTGTGCCTCTGATTTTGGACTTATATCCCTGTACCTTGCACTCTCCCCAGGTTCATGTAGCTCAGTTTTGCCCTCCAGCAAGCTGTGTTGCTTTTCTCAAGCTCCTCTTTATCAACTGAGGAGCCAGGGAGCATCCTGAATAAAAGCTAGAGAGCAGGACACCTGCTTGAGAATTGCAATTTTGCCTCAAATAGGTGGGTATGAGCCAGATTTGCCCTGTGCCAAATCTTGATTTTTCATTGTACATTCAGCACTGTCAGCTAACCCTTTTACTTTTTATTTCTTATTTTATTTATTGCTGTTTTGAAAAACCTGAGACTTCTACTGTGGTTTTTTCCAACAGCACCTGCCACAGAGGGAGTTGGCTGCTAAGAACAAGAATACTGATCCCAAAGCCTCTAGCTGTGCTGGCTTTCCATCCTTGCCCTGCTGCAGCAAACATCTACCCCTTTTGCAGAGCCGGAGAGGTGGTTAAGAGGCAGCAATCTCTGGTTCCTGTAGTTCATGTGGAAAGCTTATTCTGCACCCACTCTTATCTAAACATGCCTAATCCCCAGCAAGCTGCTTCAGCTCCACTGGCTTTACACTCCAGGCTGTTTTGAAAGTGAATTTGTAAAGACATTAACATTATTTAAACAGTTTAGCCACAGAATTACCCAGTGGTGCAATCCAGCTGCCAGAAGAGGAGACACAGGGCTCATTTGCACTGTGGATCAAACAAAACTTGGCCAAAGCATGTGGGCCCTGGAGGATGCCAAAACCAGGGGTGATGGACGGAGTGAGAGCTCACTGGCTTTCCTCTTGGCAGGAAATCTCATCAAGTGTTGGGTTGTAATTTTTTTTTTTTAATGAGCTCGTTTGTGTCCAAATCGGACCAAAACCAGATTTGTTTCCCCTTGAAGCCTCTGGAAGACTGGAAGGAATTAGGCTCCTGGTTGTCCTGAAGCAGCTGGCTTCACAGGGAGCACATTTCAGCTGGTGGGTCCAGGGCTTGGGTTAGGGACACGTGGGGAGATCAGGGTTTGCAGACAGGGCTTTCCTAAATCTCATGGCAGACCTCACCTCTTCCTGGGCAACATCCCCCTGCTCCTGGTTTCCCCTAAACTCAGGAAAAGTCCTTTTACACTGCAGAAAGTACTCAGGGGAACCATGCTCAAGAACTTGGGGAAAGACTCTGGAAATGGAGCTTTTTCAGACAGTTGCAGATAATCAGTTCCTCCAAGCTGAACATGTGACAAGGGTGATGGGAGAGGTGAGGCCCTGGCACAGGTTTCCCAGTGAATCTGTGGCTGCCTCATCCCTAGAATTTTCAAGACTGGCCTGGGTGGGACTCTGACCAGCCTGGTCTATTGAAAGGTGTCTGTGCCCATGGCAGGGGGTTGGAACTGGCTGGTCTTTAAGTTGCTTTCTAATCCAAATAATTTCATACTCCATGACTCTATGGCATGGTCCTTGTCCTGATGCAGCTATAATAAAATAGATAAAGCATAGAGGAGTGGAGAAACTGAGGCACAGACACTTCAGATGATATCTCTGAGAATTAAAGTGGGTGTCCTACAAAAGTCAAGCTTTCCTCCTGCAGACCCCAGTGTATGTGACATTCAAGGCAAGATCTTTCATATTCTATGCATTCATATTCTGATAATGCATAAGAGGGCAACTGGTTAAAGCAAACCAAAGTTGAGTTGTCAAACTTGCTGAGGAGTCTGAATCAGGATTGTTTTTTCTTACTTCTCTTTTTCTCTTCACTGCTGTCTTAGGACAAGCCCTGAAATTTGTCTTAGTTTGCAATAAAACATTATCTTATTTACCAGTATGCTTCCTTTTGAGTGCATTGCCTTTCTTGGCTATTTGATTTCATTCCTCTGAAGCTTTCAGCCGTGCAGCCGGGAGAAACAACAGGTATTGTTTTATATTTAGACTGAATGTTAAAATCTGGAACATGAAAAGCAACAGCAGCTGCTGGAAGGGCTCAGACCATCAGCTCCCTCTGCTGACCTGCAGTGAGGAGAAGCAGTGCAGCCAGATTTTGGGATTTCAGGAAGACTGAGGACTGAAAGGACCTAGGGCAATATTACTCCAGCAGCGCAAAGGTGGGGACTCAGGGATGACTCTCCAGAGACCCTGCCAACTCAAAAACTACAGGACACCAAGAGAAATTTCTGAGAGCCACGTTTGAGAAAAAAATAGGTGGTTGTTCACACACTGTGTTATAAAACCTGTAGAGTGCCTTGCTGCAGGAGGTTGTGGATGTGCAAAGTTTGTGTACTCTCCAAAAGAAACTGGAAAAGTCAAGGAGAAAAGTTCACTGATGACTACAAAATGCAAAGATCCCTTTCCTTACCTGGGAAATTCCCAAGCCACAAGCTGCTGAATCCTGGGAAGTGTTTCAAGGAAATATTGTGACACATTTGTTCTAAGCCTATGTTCTTTCTTGGGCGTCCACTGCTGGAGGCAGGATGCTGACTCACACAAGTTGTTCTCCTGCTGGTCTCAGGGGATGGCTGAAGGGTCCAGGAGAGGTGATGTATGTACAGCTTGGTGCACCAGAGCCGCCAGGGAACAAGAATGTCTAGGATGGAGTCAAAGAAATCCTTATTTTAGTGGGAAAATGGATGCAGTTATATTCTGTTGCTGTCTCAGCCTCCATGCTGAAGGAACTGACAGTGTGGAGATATTTACCCCAAATGGAGACATCAAAATAGCCCAGAGGATACAGACCTTGGGTTCAGACACAGCCTGGTGACTCAGGGTTTTCTTCTGAATCCTGATTTTTGAGCTAGTGGAAACAGGCTGACATGACTGACATTCAAATGTAGCCTTGTAGGATGAAGAAACTCTTATCAAACCAGGAGATCATAATTTGTACACAGGTTCCATCATCACTGGTGAAGCCACTGCAAAGAATAGATGGGAAATGATGCATAAATAGAAAGAAGCCCAAAATATAATGAATGTTTCTGAAAATCAAGAGGTTGCCTTAATACAGCATGACATTGAGCTGGAGAATGGTGATTGTTTTGAGGTGTCTCCTCAGAGCTGTTAGGGGAAATGCTGCTCTGGCACCCTGGGAGCTGAAAAGTTTGTTTTCCTCAGAGCTCACAGGAAAGATGGCACAGTTGCCTAACACTATCACCAAACTTTGTGGAACCATTTAGGCAAACAAAAGGCAAACTCAGCATTTATGTTTCCTGGTTACAGATCTGTACCTGATTTGTCTATGTCTTTGACCCCCACGGAGAAGTTCTGGATAGGATTCAGTTGCTGAAACACTTTATTTAAAGTAGATCCTGTGTCTTTTCTAAAGAGCCTTATGTGAATGACTTGGATACCTTTGAACACCTTTCTGACTGTCTCCTTTCAGGCAAGTAAATCCACCCCAAGCTGAATATCTACTGGAGGTTGGGCTGGATTGAATCCTAGGGTTGTTGACTGTAACTTCAGTGCCTGTAGTGGAAATTCAGACACCAAATTTACCTGGGAGCACCCAAACAGGGGTGTCCTCACCTGGAGGGAGTCTCAAGCTGCTGTGCCTCCTAGGTGCCATTCATGCAAACCATTTCATCCTGTTTTCATTTCTCTCAGGCAAACTTGGGAGGAGAGAGCAAACATTTGTCTTGTTACAGGATAATGCCCCCATCCTTCACATGTAAACCCCTGGGCACACAAATGAGGGATGATGAGGAAGGACTGGCCTGGAGTACAATTTTCTTGGGGCTTTTCTGTCCGCTGACGAAAATGGTGGTACTTGTGACAATATGGGTCAGCAATTAGGTCTCTGTGGTCTTTCCAGGCTCTGTTCCATTTTCCAAAGACCCCTCTGTCCAACAGGACAAGAGCTTCCTTTGCTCTCAGAGCAGGCAAGGTAACAGTTCTAGGAAGAATTTGACATTTTTGTCAGGTTGGCCTCAGCATTCCTTTGTTTATTTATGGTGACATCAACCATGACGATGGCTTACAGAAAGTTGTGCAGCTCTGGAACTACATTTTCTTTTTTCCTTTGAAGAGCTCTCAGGAAAAAAATGCTACATTCCCTGGGACATAAAGCCTTCACTTGATGGATAAGAGTTTTGTTTACACAAGAGCTGGAGATGAATGCCTGAAAAACCCATGCCCTAATCCTTCTCCTTACTGCCACAGCTCTGTAAGATGAGAGCTCATGTCACACCTGCCTACTTCTTTCATCTTTTAAAATATTTATTCTTCTTTCCTCCATAAAGGTTGTCAACACTTCTCTTCCTTAAAAAAAAAAAAAAAAAGGAAGAGAAAAAGAAATTGGCATATTTCCAAGAGAATGGCATCTCCAAGTCTATCATGTTCTAATTTTCTCTGCAGGACTTTCAGAAAGGAGGTGTTGCAGATAGATAAAATGAGAAATAATTTCTGCCCCATCAGACAAACTGCCCAGGTGATGAACCAGACAAATAAAGAATAATTACCCTTAGGGTGTGTGTATAATCCAGACCCTCCCATGCCTTGGAGCATTGCATGGCACTGCCATGTCAGCAAATCCAGTTGGGCTGATAAAGCTCCAGGCAAAATGAACTGTAGTGCATGTCTGCCTGATTCCTGTCGTGTTTATCTACTGTTTAATGTGGGGGCTCCTGGGCAGCCTGGGCTTTCTGTGAACCTTCAGGATGCTTCACAGCTGCAATGCCCAGAGCTGGAAATTCCAGGATGCTTGCCTGGAAGTCTGCCTTGGAACCTGGCCTCTGTTCCATTTCCTGGGAAAAGAAAGAAGCCTGAAGAAATCTGTATTTTGAAACTGCACTCCAAAGACCCTTCCCAGTACTATCACCTTCACCTGCACAGTGTCAGCAGCATGGGGAGATGAGGACAGAGTCTGAAATCAGCAGTTAATGAGCAGCCACGGGATGATGGTGCTATGGGGCAATGCTGGGATGCTCCCAGCCCCATGCCTGATTTACCTCATCTGTCTCCTTGATCTGGCATGACATGATGGGTTAGCAAAAGCCACTTGTATCCTGAGCACTACCTAGTGTGGGCCATGTCAGCCTGTGGGGCTTTCTCTCTGGGCAGAGCAGGGTTCTGATGCTCAGCAGCTCCTTGATGAACGTCCACCCTGCCATGAACCTGCCCTGAGCAGCCTGATGGCTCATGCTCACAGGGGGGAGGTTGGCTCACACAAGGCCTCTGCAGATAGAAAGCTGATGTGCAGGTACAATTATAGCAACAGTGAATTTGCTGCCTTTCTTTGCCCTTTTTTTCCCCAAGGCTGCTTTCTGCTGCCACTGAAACCACTGGATGTTTTGTTGTCAGCTGAGATAGGATGAAGAGGAGCAGCTTTCATTCATGGCTAGAGGTACAGAAGCACCAACCCACCAGGCATAGAGCAGCCCTAATTCCTTCTACCTTTGCTGCCTCTGTTTTTCTCAGGGCTCAGATTAACTGGTCTCAGGTTCTGCCCCTTGGAACCAGTCATTTTGGTGAGGACAAGACATTGCATAGACTGAACTGAAGACTTGACTGCTGTAGACAGAAGGTTTTTGCCTTGGCTTGGGCAGACCAGGCAGCACTGTGCACTTCCTGGGATAGCTTTCCTAGACTGAGAAATCTGTGCTGGTGGGAGCATCCTACAGCCAGGTCCTTTGGAGAGGTACAGCATGGTCATCTCCACCACTGGCAGTAGGTGCAGTCCTCCCTGAGCTCACTGCCTGGTGACCTGCTGGTCAACTATCTTCAGCTCAGTGTGGGGAAAATCCTGGGAGAAGGAACATGCAGTTGTCTGTTCCTTATGTGGAGTCATTCCCTGCCTTCCTCAAAAATGCATTTCACATTATCACTGATAACTGATCTGATTATTACAGATTAACTGTGCTGCTGAAGGGTTGTCAACTTCCAAAGCCCACTCAGTCTGGGTGGAAGCTCAGGACACAGTCCAGCTGTAAAGTGCTGAGACTGTGTGGATATGGGAAGAAAATGCCTTTTCATCGTTCTTCTCCGGGAAGGACTCAGCACCTTCCCAGGCCTTGTGTGGATGGGTGGGGACAATGAATATAAGCACAGCAGGGCATGGAGGACATTCTCTTTGTTGCCTGTTTTTCAGGTGCCTCATGTGGTTCTTTCCAAGATGGACACAGATCAATCTGTGCTGAAAAAGGTACAGAGAGCCAGGAGTGGCGCAGAATCCCAGAATGGTTTGGGTTGGAAGGGACCTTAAAAATCAACCTGCCCATCCCCAGGTCTGTCCATCTTACCATCTGTCAAGGTACCAATGTCTGCCAGGACAATTTCTTCATTCAACTTGGACATCTTCACCTCTGATCTTGTTGCTCAGTGGCCTTTAGAGACATGTCCACCCTGGATCCACCCCTCACCTTCACTGTGGACAGTGATTCTGTGAAGGGTGGACAGGAAATGGCAAATGAAAACCAGGGAATTAATCAGAAGGAGAAAATCCCCTATTTGTACCCCAAAAGACCTTTATATCTTGTTCTGGAATGTCAAGGAATAGTTTTTTGGTCTGAAGTTGGGCTAGATGGAGGTTTCATTATTGAATCATGGAGCACTGTTATGGAACAGATGCAGTTAGTCCTGTCCAGAATTCAGGACACTCTGTTGGTGAGAAAAGGCCTGGAAAAACTCTCTAGCCACTCTTGCTGCAGAAATTATAATATGTGTGTGTGCTGCTTAACATAACTTGGAAGCTCTTATCGTTATCAGATGCCATCCTTTTGTCATCATCATTTTTCCAGCATTGATTCCTGGCCCTCTGGCCCAGTGGGGAAGAAATTCTCCATCAAGAATTGAGGGGCAACCCTGGTGATGACAAAATTCTTGGAGCTGCCAGACTCAGGACACAGCAGGTTGGTATCAACACTGCTGTGGTCATGTTAGTGGGGCCAGCATGTGGGGAAGAACTTGGGATGTGCCAGAAGGCCACCTTCTGCCCCCAGATGGGCATGTGAAAAAAAGGCCATTTTCTGTAACTTCATATGATTTTTAGCATCTTTAAAGTGCCCTTTTCCATGTTTGAAAGCTGAGTGAAAATAATTTTCAGGTTCTTGGCAACTCACTCTGGAGGGAGAAGGTTGAACCACATAACCCCACTAGTTCCTTACAAATTCAGCCATTCTGTGATTCTGTGACTAAATTGATAACATCAATTACATGGACTGAGATGTCTGTCTCAGGGCATTTTTGAAGGCCAAAATTATTGCAGAAAAATTAGAAACTTTTTGCGTAAATTACCAGTTGGACAGAAAATAGTGGATTTAATGCAAATAAGTGGTTTACCACTAAAAAAAAAAAAAATTAAGAGTCCTAAAATGTTGTCAAACTCTTTCCCCAGACTGGAAGGCACATATGAAAAAATTGAAATGAAGGCTGAGAACATAATTCAGTTAAAAAACACAGGCAAGGAATTTAGGCTCCTTTTCTGCTTTTAATTTGTTCTCTAGGGGACGAAGGTTTTCTTGATTGTACATATTATAGGACATTATTTTTCATCTGGTGGTGGTAAACATTTCTCAGTTTGTGACAGCTTCATGTCTGGTTAACTTTTTGCAGGGTACGCAGGTTAATCAGCAAAATATTTGATCTCTGTTGAGATTAATGACACTTAGGAAGAGGCTGCACCACGAAAATTAACCCTCTTGAATTACTTTTGAATGTTCACTTCATGTGTGCTTTATACACCAGTTTTCCTGCCAGAAAAGCCTTCCACTGGCATTCTCACCACAATCTCAGCAAAGGGGAGACACACGAGAGGCAGATTCGCTTCTTCCTTTGCACAAATATTTGCAAAATAAGAGTGGGAGATTTTTGTTTTGGTTTGGTGGTGTTTTTTTTTTTTTTGGTTTGATTTGGTTTTTTTTACATCTTTGCCCATGTCTCTAGCATTGGCACCCTTGATATAACCAAGTCAGCCCACATTTCTGAGTCAGACAGCTGGGAAAAACACAGAAGTGAAAGCAATTCACATATTGCTGGAAAAATCACATCATTAAATGCCAAGAGGTTCTGACTGAAAGGATTGAGAAAGAGGCAAATGCCAGTAATTGGCCCCGAGACAAATTTATTTATAGCAAAGCTTAAGCAGGGTGAAATCTGGTCCTCCGGGTTCACCTCTCAGGATCAGGCCCTGGGTCCTGTGGGATTTCATTTCTCAGAGAACCACAGGGATGGCAGATGGGAAAGACTTGTTAGGTCACCCTGTCCTCATGCCCCGGCAGGAGCGGGACGAGATTGTCTCTTCTCTTCGTTCTCAAGTGCCTCATCCAGATTTAAACTGCTCCAGCAAGAAGACTGTTATTGCAAGAAAATTCCACTGCCCTCGTGGCCTTCTGCAAAACCACTTTTTTAAGGCTCTTGACGTCCGTTTTGTCAATTTCGTCCGAATTGGATCAGAAAAAAGTGAGAGTACCAAACGTGACCTTGGACACCTCAATCTATATGATGACTTAAAATTGAATTACATCACAGTGAAATGTGGACTTCATACAGTTAGAGCTAATTTTTTGCCTATCCTTTGTGTTTCTTTACATTAAAATCGTTGGATTTCTTTAAACTTAAAGTAACTTCCCAGTGTTTGCAATACTTTTTTTTCTTTTTGGCACCTGCACTCTGTACTTGCTTGCCTGAAAGTTGTTGATAAGTTTTCAACCTTGACTTCCTCTGGCTTTAAGTTATTTTTAATCTGTGGCTTTATGTCCTGTTTCCAGGCTGTCTGAAATAACCACTTTTATTAGCCATGTGGTTATGTTATGCATGCTTGGCCCTTGGTTGGGTAGGAGAAGTGCACAGATATCCGTGTAAAATCAAGGACAGGCACATAAAAGACCTACTGTAGCAACTGGAAATATTAATTTTTTTTTTTTTTTTTTTTTTTTTTTTTTTTTGGTGCTAAAAAGTCATGGGAAAATATCAATTCAGCAGGCACAAAATTCTTCATTTGAAAAAAAAAAAAAAACAAACCTGGGTTAAAAGTGATTTTACTGAGTCCAAGGTTAGATTTCAGTGGAAGCTGGCCAGGATTATGGGCCAGGAACTCTGGAATCTGCCAGATTTGGAGCCCTGGGTGAATTCTCAGAGGGATTAAACCCAGGAGCAGGGGAACGTGGGTGCTGCCAGTGGCACTGCAGCACAGTTGGTATCAATTTCTGATGTGGAATTGATAAAATGCCAACTGTGGTGGGCGTGCACCACGTTGGAAATTTTCCAGTTTGTAGGAAACTAAAAATGAGGCATTTACTGATATGAATCCAATTTGGACAGGAAATTTTTTTCCTGTCAACTTGGGAACTGCACTCTCCTGCCAATTACAGTCACAATTGTGTCATTTTGTCTGTGAAACTCTCAGTCTCACGAATGCAAATGAAAAAACCTGTGCAACTTTAGAATCTCTGTTTAGTTTGTAATACAAATGAAATTCATATCTCTGGAGATGAGAGATGCCTAATTTTCCAGATGTTCATGAGATGCTGTGCCACATTCCCTTCCATGCTTGTGAAAAAACCCTGAGAAATTATTTTTTCAGCATTATTTTAAAAAGAAAATTATTAGACGCTGAATAAAATTTTTCTTTCCTTTAAGGAATTGAATTCTATGCCAAAGCCAGCCCTTGTTTACTGTAGCCCTCGTTGTATGGCAGATATGCAAACACTTATACGAGAAACTTCCATCTTCATAGGAAGGTATTTTTATCAGAAATAATTAACATCTGAAAAGAGTCAGCTACAATACACATGGGATGGTCTGTTCAGATGCTAATAGGGGAAGAATTTAAATTATGGACTCATATTTAATGCTTAACTGTTGGAGGCCTGTTGTAAAGTGAAATGAATTTTGCTCTCTCTTTTTTTAGTACAGCAGGGCCTGCTTTGTTTTTCAGAGTTGGCTTTTATTCTACCAGAAAATGGCAATCTACTGAAAGAGAAGCTCATGGGGTGATAGAACAAGGGGAAAACTGAAGGAGGGCAGGTTTAGATTAGATATTAGCAAAACATCTTTTACTGTGCGGGTGGTGAGGCTCTGGCACAGGCTGGCTAGAGAAGCTGTGGCTGCCCCATCCCTGGAAGTGTCCAAGGCCCAGTTGAATGTGGCTTGGAGCAACCTGGGATAGTGGAAGGTGTCCCTGTCCATGGCAGGGGGTTCAAAAGTGGCTGATTTTTAAGGTTCTATCCAACCCAAACCATTTAAGCATTCTATGAAAATTTTGGAAGCCCTTGTGAGCTGCCATGAGAAACACAATCAACACTGCCTTGGGAAGGGAAGGGAAGAGAGAGAGCTAAAACTGCAGCCCACACATTTCTGCTGTGGAGAAGAAAAATGCCTGCTTGTGCCTTCTCTTTCCTGCCTCAGAACCAGCCAAGGAAAGTCTGTTTTGCAAAGATTAAAAGGAAGATAATTTGGGGTATACAAACAGCACAAGGAGCAGAAGGTGTTGGTAAGAAAGGCACAGCCTGAGAGGCTCCTCAGAGTTTCTAAAGCCAGTGGTGGGTGTTGGAGGGTGTGGAGGAGGACAAGCAGAGAGATGGAACTTCTCTGATCACAGAGAACAGGTCTGCTGGTCACAGCAGCTGGGAACTGCTGTGAAGGATGAGTTCCAGTTGCTGGTTTTGTAGGCAAAGATAGAGCAAAGTCCCTGGCTGCCACACTGACTCCTGGTCCCATTAGGAATAGTCTGAGCCATGCTTGGGCAAGAAGGGCAGCAGATCCAAGGCCAACCCATCTGCACAGGCCACTGATGCCTGCAACAGTAAATTGTCCTGAGTCAGGGAATTTCCCACTACTCTGAGCTCAGTGGGAATGACCAGGACATACCTGAACACTCCTTACATCCAGGACCAGGTGGCTGTGTGCAGATTGTCTGGTGGGAAAGCCTGGCTTTAACTCCTGGTTTTTGTGTTAGGGAGAGTGCTGGCTGTGCCAGTGGTTTGACAGTATGAAAAATGACATTCCAGTGTGATCCCAGGAGTGTTTCCCTGCTGACATAGGGACTGTTGGCCTTGGGTTAAGAACAGAAGCAGGATCAACTCTGCTTGGTTGAGCTCTTGTGGGTTTTATGAAGATCCCTCTCTAACAGAGTCCCTTTCTAGTTATTCAAAAGTGGTAAAAAACCAGCATTAGTTACATCAGATGTGCAATTATGGATTATTCTGCTTTCTTAGCTGTAAGGCTCAGAGGGTGCTAGCATCCTTCCCTGGCTCTGGGGCTTTTCCCATTCCTAATGAGACACTGCTGGTATGAGATGGGAGGCAAGGTGCAGGGGTCTGGAAATGGATCAGTTTTCCTCTGGAATTAGCTTCATGCATGATTCCTTTTAAATCAGTCACTAAGGACTGCCTGGGGGAGGGGCTGGTGGGTCCCATGGTTGGGTGGGAGCAGGACAAAGCTCAGCTCTGATGGCAACAGGGTCTCACTGGGGAATTCCAGCAGCATCTGTGTGCTTCCAGCTCAGGCTGGGGTAAACTCTGAGAGGCTGATTTATGAACACTCTGGTCAGATGAAGGTCTCAAAGGAGGTCATAATTTCAATTAAACTGTGAGTTACAATGCATGGGGCTCTTCACTCTTCATAGGGAATATTATTATTAGCAACTGCTTCTCCTAGCAGGTTATTCTGGTAGGTTCTCCCCAGAGAACAGGCCAGCTCACAAAACCTGTCTCATCTTGTTATTTTTATCCAGGAGCAGCTGACAGTAAAAGTGACAAAAGAATTGATGGGGGAAGTGGTCCAGAGCATGAGAAATCCGGTCGTAAAAGGCAGAGTGTTTGCAATAAAATATCTATACATGAAGGGGGTGGGGGGGATTAGAAGCAGGGCTGGACAGAAAGCAGAGAAACAAGTTGTGAAGACAGAGGAACAAAGTGTAAATCCAGCTGTCAGGGCTATAATAACCATTGGCACCTTGGTCTCCTTTTCCTCAAGGGAGACCATGGGCATGCCAGTGTCCACCATGGGACGGTGGTTGAACCCATAGGGATGACAGGATGCCATGGGGTGAAAAAATGGGCTTGGAGCCTCCCAGGGGCATAGGCAGAGTCAGCAAACCCCTCTGCTGCTGTCTGTCTGGTAGAAAGGGTCTTTCCTCTGATGAGCAGGATTGCTGCAGGGATTTGGGATTGGGAGATGCTCTGGGCTGCAGAGCAGGGCAGCAAACCGTGCTGCAGGGTCAGCAAAAGCAAATCAGGAAGAAAAAGATGAGTTAGTTAGATGGATAAAACAAGTGTGTTGTTTAACTGGCCCAGCTTTTTGGGGTTACTCTCAGCCCTTTGCAGGGTGTAAGGCTCAGGAGAAGCTGCTGTTCTTTCCAGTTCTGTTTGGGGACAAGGAAGAGATCAAGAGCTGGCAGCAGAAAGAGCACAAGAGACACCAGCCCAAAGGGAGGTGAAGTGCTTTTTCACATACATCAAAGAGCAAACTGGGTGGCATTAGACAACAACCTCCTGGTGAGGTTTCTTTTGGTGCAATTCCTTGGAAATCGATGCTGAAAACAAAACTGAGTGTGAGAACACCTCAAATCTCTCTCTAGGCTTGACCCAGTACCCTACTCTTCTATTTCAGAGGTGGGAGGGGGCTCCAAAGCATGCCTAGGAAAGGAGGTGCTCTCAGAGGGCACAGTGGTGCTGTCTTGAGATGTCAAAATGGGAGTGACAGCTTCCATAACCACACAGCATTGGGCATGAGAGCCGGCACTGGGGAAAATGAGGGTGATTTCTGGTATCAAGCAGGGGATTTTCAGTGTTTAGACTTGTGCTCCTGGCCTGTGCTGGTTTGGAGATGCATCCATCCAGTGGGAACAGGGGAGAGAAGACAAATGAGCACCAGAGAGGACCCTGAGGTGTATCCAGCCAGAAAAATGTAAAGAAAGGAAGGAAACTAATATAATTTTTCCTTTGGCAGCCCCTTCTGAACTGCAGGATGTTTAACTCTGAAATCTGTCTCTGTTACACTCACATGGAGTAGCCTTGGCTGGGTGATGGGATCATACAGGGGACAGGAGCTGTCTGTGGCATTTCTGTCAGCATTTGGGCTCTGCAGGCTGGTGCAAGTGGCCAGGGGGGTGGGATTCACTGGTCTGGAGGCAGAAGGAAAGCTGAAATGCAGCACAGTAAGGATCATGCCTCTGAGGCTGATGTTTCCCACTTTGCCTCATGTAGCTGTGGTGCTTTGGGGCACCCTCCTGCAGCCATTGCCCCGTGGTGTGGATGGGCCAGCTCAGGCTTCACCTTCCCCATGCACCCAGAGTGATGCCCAGCATCACCTCCAGCCAGGCAGGACACCCAGGAGACCTCCTAGACATCAAACTCCTGGCAAAAAGAAGTGTGATGAGTTCTGGGCATGCACCAGGTGCACCTCTGAGCCTGCCCCTGGGCCACAGCTCTGCTCTCTGGGTGAGGATGGTCCCTGCCCTGAACCCCCTGACTCACACAGGGAATGCCACTGGCTCAGAGGGGGATCTCACCTCTCATCCCAAATAATTTGGCATATGATGTCAGTTCTGTGGGGGAATCTATGCTAATTAAACCAGCAGAGGAAGGTCTGAAATCTCCTGTTTTCCATGGGCTGCCACCATCCCAGGCCAAGTCTGTGTCAACCACAGAACTCACCAGACAAATTGTTCTTGTTTGGAGGCAACCTTTCTCCCTAGCTGCCTCCAGAAACTGAGTCAGCTGGCATAAACCCTTCAGAGCAGGAGCAGATCTCCTCTCTAGGCATCATCTTCTGCTGGGCTGCTGGCTGGGAATTGGGGTATCACAAGAGGTGGGATGTGAGGAAGGCAAAGTTCTGGAGTGTTACCTCAGCATCTGATCCTGATCTGTGATGGAGCCATCTGTCCTTGGAGAACCTGGGACCAGTTCATATTATGGATATTAGAGAAGTTTATTTAGGGAGTGACAGGAAAGAAACCTCAAGATGTTTTGAGGTGGCGGCAAATCCTGTAGGAAAAGATAAATCTGTTCTCTGGGAAGGGTTGGGGGTTGCCAATCAGGTACCCACTCTGTGCTTAGTGTGCACGGTATCCTGCAGGCACGAGAGGGTTTCTGCCTTTATTTCTGAGGCTTGGCTTTTCTTATCATGGTTAGTTTAGAGGACTTGATTTATACCTTTCTCCAGCCTCTCAAAGTCCAAGTGGCTGGTGGATCCCAAGAGGTACATGTTGCTCATTGCTAAATGAAGTCCACACTATCAAAACCCTCCCAAACCAGCTCTTAGCTGCTCTTGGGGCTCTTCTAAGAAATCCTCCCCTCCCTGCTGAAGGCAGTGTTGAAGGGAGAGAAGAAGTCTTAAGATCAAGGGAGAAAAGAGGAAGATGCAGGGCTTGGCACTGGAGAAAGGCTCCTTGGCTTGCTCCCCTGCATTTGGATGGTGCTGAGGTGCCTGAGCTCCATCAGACACCTGCATGGGCTGTGAGGGCACAGCACTTAGTCAGGGTCCTGTGAACATCCAGAGGTTGAAGGGACACAAGGAAAACTCCAGCAAGCCTCAAGAGCTTTGCCAGGACCCTTTGCAATGCTCTGGGCATGCTGGAAATGGATGTCCTTGCCAGTCAGGAAAAGACAGAAAGAACCAGATCCCTGGGAAAGGAAAATCTCCAGAGGCTCATGGAAAACCAGGAACACAAACTGATTTACAGCAGTTGAAAACCTGTTCTCCACATCCTATTAAATATAGAATTATGTCCTTAATCCCCAATCTTTCCTTGTCATCCTTGTAAAAAAATAACTGCTAAACTCTGCCAGTGCACCTCTGTCTGCTGCCCCTTCAGTGAATCTGAAACACAGATGCCCAGACCAAGACAGACCCTGCCTTTGTTTCTCAGTATTTTAGGGATTTCCTGGTATAGAAGTCACAGCTAGACTACTGTGCTAAGATATCCCAATGAAATCCTCCACAATGTTTTATAAATCCTTTGTAATCTCATGCATAATGTTGGCCTTCATGACCTCCTTTGGTAATGAGTCCCACAAATGAATTACATGCATTGTGTAGAAGGAAAGCCCTTTCCATTTGCTGGTATCAAACCCTTTGCCTGCCTGACTCTGGATACTGGTTGGGTTCTAGCATGATCAGCATTTAGAAAACATTTTATTTTTGTCCATATTTGGCCCTAACTAGTTCCCAGTTTAAGGAATTCCACCTCAGAAAGCATAAAGGGCTTTATTACCAAAAATGTGTAACCTTCATTCATGATAAAGACTGGCTTTGACTGCCATCTGTGATAATTTAGGCTGAATGGGAGAAACTGAGAAATGGTGAAATCAAGAAATTTATGTAGAGTGTTCACAGGAGAACGATGTTTTAATCACTGAAGTTTTCAAGTCTTCGAGTAATTTGTGTTTATTTTAGCCTATCTTTATCCAATGAATAAATAACACTGGGAGGAAGGAAGTCTTTATTAAGGGTTCAGCCTCCTTTCCCTGTTCAGATGAAGAATTTAGAGATTGCAATAAATATGCCTTTGAATCCAGAAAAGGCTTTTCAGCAGAACGAAGACAGGCCAACACTAACACTCCTAATCAAGGAAAGACAGACAAATTAAAGTCATCAATCCAAAGCCTTTCAGGCCTTGTTTCTACATCAGAAAGATTTCTGGGTATAACCTGAAAGCCCAAAGGTCTTGATAATGAGACCCAAGTCTGTCACGAGTGTCTTTTCTGGGTAAATATTGGCAAATTTGTCTAGATCTGACTGGAATGTTTTCTGATTAATTTTTTTCCCCCCATAAAAGTGCTGATATAATTGAAACTGAAACTTTCCATGGGAACATACCCATTTCAATGAAAACTCAGTTGAGAAAAATTTCTCAGGGCCCCATCTGAATTTGGGGCCAAAACCAGAGGGGCAGGGATTTTTTGTGCCATTTTATCTGAGCCTGGGGGATGTGGAAATCCCACAGCAGGGGGATCACAGTGATTAAAATCCCTGCTGCTGTGAATATCAGCTTTTAGAAAGTGGAGCAACACAGACCTGACAGTAGAGCTTCTTTGCAGTGATGATTAACCATGTACTGGGCTCTGTTATCTTGACTCTGAGTCCAGTTTGGGAAAGGTTGGCAGCCTTCCAGACTGTGGGATTCTGGAATAGCAGGGGTAAATACAGTTTCACTTGTGGCAGTGTTTGGAAGTTGGGTAGCTGGGTTGGATCAGGATGGAACAGAGATGTGAACTCTGGTAGGTGACTTGTCTGTGGGCTGGGTGAGATAAAGTAACCACATCTGTCCCATTCCCTCTGATTTTTTGGGGATAAAAATGATGATTTAACTTTTTTTTCCTCAGTCAGAGAATGTGGAAATCATGGTATTACCCATTCCATGGAAGAGAGGGGAGAGACAACTCTGTGCAGAATTTGCCCCCCAGCTGCCTTCATCCTGCTCTCTGTTCCCTTCATCTCTCTTCCCTGAGCTCTTCCTGTGTTCAGAGGTTGCTTATCCTGTCGTGCAGGGGATTGACACCTCCTGCAAACACATCTGCCTGACTGGAGAGATCAGCTGGGTCATGGCTGAATTCCTTGAGAACTTCCAGAAGAGAAAGGTGGATGAATTCCCAGTGAGCTCTGTCACCAATTTATGTAGCTTGGATCCATAGCTGCTAAACAGTGACTGATCAGGGTTTGTTTGACAGCTGTGGTCTAAACCTTTGCGCATGTTAATGTTAGGACATATTTTGGTTCTGATGCAGAATTCCCCTGGGATCGGGCTGTGCTTGCAGGGGCAGGTGGGGGATGGAAATTTTCACTGGCTGTGACCTGGGCTTTTAAACCATGGCAGTGCAGAGCAGGTAGTTATAATTGCAGTAGCAATGGCAGATGTCATGTGCCAGTGAGGTCAGGCTGCTTTCCTCAGTCCTGCCACCGTCCCCCTGCTTCCCCCCAGAGCCTTCCTCCCCCTCTGCCCAGGAGGGTGATCAGGCTCCCATCTGAACAGGTAAATCACATTCACAGTCTTGCTCAGGTAGAAATAATTCCTAAAAAATGCTGGACAGAGATAGGCCAGGCTGGGAAGTTGCATCTTTCAACCAACTTTCATCCTCTGCATCCCCAGTGTGAAAATGGGGCCACTCCCCTCTTGCTGGCTGCTGCTTTTCAGACCAGCATGTCAGAGATCTGTGCAGAAACAGCTCAGTTTTCCCAGAGAATGTCTTGACAGGTCTGTTTTGTGTCCAGCTCTGCTCATCATGCTGGTTTTTGTCCATGCAGGTGTTTCTGTGTGCAGCCCACAGCCCTGCTCGTGCTGCATCCCAAACCAAGCCAAAGGATTGGCAGAAGATGAGGTACAGAGCTTGTGGCATGAACTCTGCCTCCCACCCTCTGGGCTGTGATCCCCCCTGGACAGAGATCAGAGGGCACATGCAGGGTCTGTCCTGTCACCCTGCCAGCACTTCCCATCCAAGAACAAGCTTTGTAAACCCAATTGCTCTTTACTGAGCAGCTTCCTGACAGATTCTGGGAGCACTGGGAACATATATCAAGGTGGAGAAAATGCTGGTGGCCAGGCAGACTGGGATGGCTGCGATCTGCCTCTGAGAGTGGGCCCTTGGGAGATGCTGGAGGGGAGCCCCAAAAAACTCAGAGACTACAGAATCTGCTTAACATCACTGCAAAGTCAGTGCTGCAGCATGTGGGGGATCAGTGATCAGAGATGTACCTTTATCAGGGTTCTGGGCAAGCTGCTTTTAATCCCCTGAGGTGGGAATACCTACATGTCTATTTGATGTCAGGGTGGTCATGGCCTGCCAAGAACAAAAGGAGCATTTGGACAACACTCTCAGGCTCATGGTGGGATTCTTGGGACTGTCCCATAGAGGGCCAGGAGCTGGACTTGATGATCCTTGTGTGTCCCTTCCAATTCAGGATATTCCATGATTCTGATTCTGCTGGGCCAGTGGACAGGACAATTTCTTTGGCTGCTCTGAGCCCTGACCTTGCTCTGGGCAGGTTCCATCCCCCTCTGCTCTGAGCCCTTACATCCAGCCATGCTGTGATCCCTGTGAATGTTTCCTTGTCCTGGACCCAGTGAAGGCTGTTTCCTCTCCTGCCTGTCTGTTGCCCACAGGACAATGGCAAGAGACAGCAGTGAATTCCTATGGGAGCACACCTTAGCAGGACACACTGCAGTGGGACACCTGCCTGGCTCAGGGATTTCAGCAGGCATCAGCCACTAACACACACAAAAACCCAAACCAAACAATCCAGAGGTGAAATCCAAAGTTTGCCTTTTCAGGGATGAAGCTGGAGATGGGCTGGCATCGCCATCTGGTGCAAGTTCCCAGAATTAACCGAGCAGCTCCAGTGAGGAAATGCCTGCCTGGGATGGAAAACCTGACCAGAACAAGGGTGGTGTGGCTGGTCCCACACCAGCACTGCTGCACTGAATGGCTCAAGGGGAGATGACCTCCATCCTCTGCATTTTCAGCCTGATTCTCCCCTCAGAAATATTTGGGGAGCAAGTTCATGAGTGCTGGGATAGAGGAAAGAAAGAAAAGTAATGGGCAGTGGAGGCTGGACCCCTGGTTTTCATAGGGAGCATCTGAGTCTCTGGGGTTGCTAAAAGTTTTCTAACTTATTTTTAAGATAAATGATCTTTTTATTTAAGATGGACAGCTGAGATCACACCAGATAAAAAACAGTTTTATTTTCTAGTCATGGGAGCAAATAACTACAGAAGTTGCTATATAATATAACTCAGTAGCCAAATAGCTAAATTTTTATTTTCCTCAGTCTCAGTATTTTCATCTGCTTCTTTTCTGTCTAAGGAGAAAGCAAAACTGAATTCACAAGGCACCACCAACACAGCCCAGCTGAAATAAGGATCTGGGGCTCTGTGTGTGTCATGGCACAAAGTTAAAAGCAAATGTTTGGCACTAACCTTATTCAAATGAAAATATTTTATTTGAGTTTTCCGGGAAGAAAAACAAACAAAAAAATTTGAATTATTTGAGCAAAACCACAGCTTTTTCTCACAGCAAAACTTGATTTTGCATAACTTGCCTTTCCTGCTGAGCAATTGTTCCTGCAGACAATTCCTACAGCCCTTTCAGAAAGGCAGGGGATCACCAGCTGGCATCTTCTGGGCTGTTTGTAGTCAATTAGTTCAAAGCAATTAGGCAATTACTGAGTGTTACTAAACTGGAGTTCATTTCAACAAACTGGAAACAGCTGAGGAATTTGGCATCAAAAAAACAAATCCAAAGGATTTCCCAAACCAGGTACTTCCATCTCTGCATCCCCTTTCAGAAAACTTACCTGTGATGTTGCCCTTGGCCTTGTGACAGTGAAAGAACATCATCACCTTCCTAGGCAAGGGATCACAGAGGTGTCTGAATTCAGCACAGAATGAGGCAGAAAAGCCTGTCCTGAATCCACTCTGGAAGGGTGGATCAGTTGTCCAGATTGCTCCAGCAGGGTGCAAAACCAACCAGATTATTTGGGGAGTAGACTGGGATCCCAGTCATGGGCACCCATCTGGATGTTGCTCTAAGAATATTTTCCCTTCCGTCATGTGGCATTCTTTCCAAACAGGAGTTGGAGCAATAAAAAGCAGAAATGAGGTTTGGAATTGGGGCTATCCCTAACTTTACAGTGCAAGGCTCTAAAAGACATAAGATTCTCCAAGTGTCTGGGGGTTTACAGAGAATTACCAAGTTGCCTAAACATCTGGTACTGTTCAAAATACCCTACAGATATTTATGGAAGGCCACTAAACCCTTCAGACACTCATCTTCTTGGGGCAGCTGGAGGTTGATGGGAACACCCCATCTGGTCTGAAAAACCTGTGTTAGGACAATAAACTGGATATCCTGAGTTGGAAGGGACCCACAAGGATCCTGGAGTCCAACTCCTGGCCCTTCCCAGGACAGTCCCAGCAATCACACCGTGAATCCCCAGTCAAACCCTCCTCAGCTCTGTGCACTCCTGGACACCTCATGTTGTGCTGGACTGGGTCTGGGCCCTGGGGAAGGTGCAGAGTTGTTCTGGTGGGACTGGAGAAGAAAGCACCCGAAAAGGAGTTCTGGGTTTGTGCCAGATCACTGTAAGGAATGATCTGAAATGCAAGGAGGATGAGCTGGAGCAGCAGACGAGCACAGGGCTGCTTCCCAGCACTGACTTTGCCCAGGGTCTTCAAACGACCATGTGAAAAAAATCCTACAAGATCCCAAACATCCTCATCTTCCTTCTGATCAGCTGGGAAATAATCACTGAGATTTATTTGAACTGAAGTTCACAGTGGCAGATGTTGGTGACCCTCTGTACTGAATATCCTGTTTTAGGAAAAAAACCCAATCCTGTTGGATCCAATACCCTGGTCTTGAACAGGGTCCTTCACCATTCTGTGACACACTGGGTGGCAAAATGTCTCTTGAATGCAGTGGCCTGGATTTGAATGGTTGTGGAGAGGGATTTTTGACAAGAGCATACAGAGAGACTACAAGGGGAGTGGCTTTAGGCTGAAGGAGGGTAGATTTAGATGAGGTATGATGGAGAAATTCTTCCATGTGAGGGTGGCGAGGAACACTACCCCTGGAAGTGTTCAAAGCTAGGTTGGATGGGGCTTGGAGCAACCTGGTTTGGTGGGAGGCGTCCCTGTCCATGGCTGGGGTTGCAACAAGATGATCTTTCACATTTCCCAACCCAAAATATTCCATGATTCCATGAATGATTTGATCAAATCAATATGTGACTGAAGACAGAAACCTGTGTCTGGTCCCAGTGTATTAATTTTCAAGGGGGAATCACTAGGGAAAAAGCTGTGAAGGTTTGTAGTGAAACAAAATATATTCCAGCACAAAGGCCACTAAATATATTCCAGCACAAAGCTGACAACAGCTAAGGCCACATGTGATATGCCTCTGGAATCCTAGCAGGGTTGATTTATCTTGGTGTTAGGCCTAATATACTTAAAAGCCCTTTATAAATAACCCAGGACCTTTTGCACTTGCTGTTTTACAGACTTGCTTTGTTTATTTGACTGGTTGAGCTGGGCCTGTAATTTTTAATGAAAATAAACTCCTTGTCAAGGACCTTTTCCTTTTGGGACCTTCCAAAGGACACATAGAGCAATTCTGTGCTTCTTCCCTGCTTCCCAGCAGTCCCATCAGTTTTTATCTCTTTGGTTTATGAAAGGCAAGGCCTGGGGAAAGGTTAACTGAGCCCCCATGGGTTGTGTTTCTTCAGGCCCTCAAAGCAGAATCATAAAAATCATAGAATCACAGAAAAGTTTGGGTTGGAAGGGACCTTAGAGACCATCTAGTTCCCTGCCATGGGCAGAGACACCTTTGACTATCCCAGGTTGCTCCAAGCCACATCCAGCCTGGCCTTGAACCCTTCCAGGGATGGGACACCCCCAGCTTTTCTGAGCAAGGAGTCTTCTAATTTTGGGTTTGGGTTTTTCTGAGGGGTAGGCACTCAACATGCAAGTAGAGCTCAAGTTCAGCCCAAAGGATCAAGAGGAATCCACAGAGGAGGGTGGGTGAGGGGCAGGCAGGTGACCATGGTCACGGTTTGGAAAGGGGATAGGAGGATAAATCCCCTCTGTTCCTGTTCCTAACATCCAGCCTAAATCTCCCCTGACACTGCTCCAGCCATTCCCTCAGGTCATGTCACTGGTCACCAGAAGGAAGGAATCAGCTGATAGGAGGAACTATATTTGCTACATCTTTATTTACCACTCTGTTTTTTCTCTTCTGCCCTCTGAACTTCAGGTATTCTCCCTCTGGGATGAGTTGGTTCATTTTTTTGCTATAGAGCTGTTTTTCCCCTCTACTTTACTTATCTCTGGCACCAGCATTTTTCTTCTAACAGATCCTGGGATCAGCAGAGGGAGTGCAAGAGCAAGGAAAAGAGAAATGCACACGCTGAATGTGAGGGGGTTTGATCTGAGTGCTCTGAGCCTGGCTTAGGGATGAATGAGCCCTCTGGAGAGGGGACCCTTCTGGCCACCTGCTGAGTGAGTCTTTCTGCATTTTCACACAAAAAAAAGAGACATCAGATGTTCTCAGTAATCTTTCTTCTTGTGCATATGAGAAAATCTCCTGATTACATTACAGCAGCCACAGAAAAAAGCAAATCAAGCAAGTGTGAACTTGGGATCCGGGTTAAAAGATTTTCATCCAGGTTATTTAGAAATCAACAACATTCACACACAAACACACAGAGGAAAAAAAGTAGAAACTTGTGAAAATCACCTAGTCAGCTACTATTTCACCATTTCAGAGAGAACAAAGGAGATGAAGGGCTTTGTGCTAGTCAGCAACGTGACTTGGTGACCCTTGGTTTGGCAATGACAAATGTTGTCTTTGTTATCCAAAAAATCCAAGGTCCTCACATCTTGCACGTTGCACAAGGTTGCATTTAAGTGCCACTGAGGCCAAGGAGATCTGAGCACACAGCTGAGAGTGCTCTGCTGAACCACAGCCCCAGCCTGTAAATATTTGTTAACTTAGCCCAAGAGCACGGGGAACACAAATCTTACAGATCCAATGAGTGGCTGGTGTAGCAGTCAAGGCACTCGACCCTTTCTCTCATTTAACAAAACCAGAAAAAAAAATTGTACTTAACTATTCAAATATCTGCCCTTCATTAATCTTTCCCCTGTAATTATTAGCCCAATAAGCAAGCACATCATATAGCTACCTATAAGCACAAGGCATTATTGCCCATTTCATTTGCACTGGAAAAAAGCAAAATAAATTCTCTCCAAAGCATTTAAACTGTGCAATTAAGATAAAGCCCCAAAAAACCAAAGGCCTTCTCTCACATCTCTCTGCCTCATCTGTGATGAGACCATTTTTACAGTGTTAGCTCCCCAAATAATGACACAATAGTAATGAGCACAAATGACTTGAAGGAGGAAAAAACCTGAACCAACACTCACAAAGTATCTCAGGGGTTTCAGCTCCCCTTACCCAGTTTGATGGAGGCACCATGAAGATCTAGACTGAACAGATCAGCTGGAAGGGTGCTTAGATATTTTGCTGAATTTGGGGTGCACCCAGCCTATGCTGTCTGATCCCAGGCTGGGGAAGCCTCTTTCTGTACTTTACTACTGAGAAATGCTCACCAGGAGACAGCTCCTGCCTCCCCAGCCTCTGCACTCCTGAGGAATGCTTTAACTGGGAGCACTGAATGTCCAAGGTGAGGTGTGTGGCTTTAGTAAAAGGAAGGTGTTCTCAAGATGCTGTGGTTCTCCTTTTGGAAAACCTCTGGAAGAGCACTCTCCCTGGTGCACCCTCCTAGAACCACTGCTCTGGAGACTGTTGGGCTTCTTAAAATCCAAGATCCAGGAGCAATTTCTTGGGCTGGCCCTGAGAGAGCTCATTCAAGAAGGGTTGGGTCCAGCTGCTCCAAGCAGTGGGGTTATTTCATGAACAATCTCCTGTAAGGATTGTGACAGGACCATCCCTTGCTGTGCACAGGGTCTGCCCACCAGCCCCAGGGAATCTGCTCCCTCAGTCTGCAGAAGACCCTTCTGCAGAGCAGAGCCCAGGGAGCAGCAGATCTATGCCCACAGAAAATTTCTACCCTCGTGCATGGCACTGGCTGGAACAATCCTGGGGCTGTTTTTCTGGCACCAGTTGCTTTTCCATCACCAGTTTGCTGTGAGTGGCTGCAATTCTCCCAGAGCCTGGAGCAGCAGGGCAGAAACACTGCAGAAAACTCATTGCAAACCTGCTGTGGGTGCTGCAGCAGAAAGCTGAGAGCTCTGGAGTGTCAGGGTCTTTGGCCAAGGAAAAGACCTTGGCCATCCCAATGGGAGCCTGTGGAGGGCTCTTGGTTTCATTTTCAGATGTGTCTTCCTTCTCTTGTGTCCCAGAGCTGTGGTGGTTTGGTTAGCCACCCTGGGGGCATCCACCTGAGCCAGGCAGGAGATGTGGAGGAGCCTTGTGACATTCCAGTGTCCAGGTGACCAGCCATGGCCCATCCCTGACACCCTCGAGCCATGAGAGTTGTTATTCCCAGACCTGTTTAACCACTCTCACGTTTCCTGACAGCACAGGGTGGTGGAGGTTATCAACAATGATTGTTTGATGTGTTTAATTGGCCTGCAGTTAATTATATATTATTTCTTATAAAGAAGCTCATGAAAGAGAGCTGCCAGCATGGCTGATGCATTTGTCATTCACATGGCCTGCCTGGGGGATGGCAAGGTTGGCCTTGTTCAAGTGTTTTAGGCTTGGCTCAGGAACAGTCCACTCCAGCTGGAGTCACAAAAACCTGCTCCCAGGTGCTGTCTTTTGTTCTATTTAGTCTGTTTTATTCTACTTAGCCTTTTATATTTTCCTGCTGTTTTCTTCAGGGAGCTTAGTGGGGAGGAAAGAAGGAGAAATGAGTTTGCCTTGTCATGAATTACATCCCTTCTGTCTCCTTCTCTCCTCTAAGACCATGGAGTTTGCCTTAGGACCCTTCCCTGGTGCTGCAGGGCTCCTGGAGAGGTCATTGATATCCCACATGTGGCTGGGCCAGCACTGGGCTGGGCTGCAGCTCTCCCACCCCAGTCACATGTGCCAGCCAACCCCACTGTTCACTGCCCACCACAGACAAGTGAAACTGTGCTCCAAAAATGGGTCAGAATGCTCCAAAAGAGGAGAATTGATCAACCAGCAGATCAGTGGCTGTTTGAGGCAGCACCTCAAGCCTCCAGGCTTCTCTGTCTCTGCATCCATGCCCTCATCTGCTGCCTCATCCTCCAACCCACGGTGGTGTTTTCCTCCCCAGGCTGGTGGCAGGGTTTGAGATGCCTCCAGAAGGAAACAGGTGCTCCAAATGTAACTGAGCATCATCATGAAGCCACATCCTACAGCTCCTCCTTCCCAATCCAGCATGTATCCCACCCTGACTTAACCCCAAACCTGAGGCTTGCATCTTCCTACATCCTCTCTCACTTTTTATTGCAGGCAAGTCTGGTGTGATGGAAAATGCACCATAAACCAAAGCACAACTGTACAAGGCTGTGCAGAGACTCCACAGCGAGGTGCCCCCTTTCTTTTCAGGGGTCAGAGCTGAGAAATGGTCATGAGCCCTTTTTTCCCTCAGAAGGGATGAATCCACAGCTTGTCCACCCTGCACAGCAGCAGGGCTGGGCTCAGAGCAGTTTGTGTAGGTCTGCAGAGGGGACATTGTTCTCCATCACCCCTGGGGCTGGCAGTCCCCAGAAACATGACAGGCCAGTGATGGTTTATGGTCTCCCCAAAGTGCCAGTGACAGAGAGGGGTTGCAAGACCCCAGGGAAGGCTTTGCAAACCCAGCAGGGATGCTCTTGGCACAGCAAAATGCTTTGACACCACAGCCCAGCTTTCTTCCCTCGTTTTCCTAAAGAAGCAAGATTTATGTGAATAATCCAGGCAGTTACAACCCAAATGATGCTGAGTAGAAGAGCCCTCGAGGAGATTTTGTTGCCTCCAGATTTGTAGGAGAAAAGCAGCCCCTGCCCTTGGGATTGTGGCACTGAGGGGCCCCTCCCTGTGCTTGGAAAGATAGAGGACAGAGAATCACTGGTGCAAAAATGGGCTGAGCTGTGCCTCTCCACCCTGAAAGATGTGCCTGAGGGACATGGTGCTATCCAGAGGGACCTGGACAAGCTCGGGAAGTGGGCCATGGAATCTCATGAGGTTCAACAAAGCCAAGTGCTGGTGCTCACCTGGGTCAGGGCAATGCCTGCTGTCAATCCAGGTACAAGACAGACATGGACCTCTTGAAGTGGGTCTAGAATGAAAAAGATCAGAGGGCTGGAGCACCTCTGCTCTGGAGACAGCCCAGGACAGTTGGGGCTGTTCAGGCTGGAGATGAGAAGGCTCCAGCAAGACCTTTTCAGTACCTAAAAGGGGCATATAAGAAAAGTGAAAAGAGACTTTTTAGCAGGGTCTGCAGTGATAGTTCAGGGGGCAATGGCTTTAAACTGAAATGTGAATTTAGATTTGGTATTAGAAAGAAGTTTTAAAACTTCAGCACAGGTTGCTCAGTCAGTTGGTGGATGCCAGCAAAGGTTGCTCAGTCAGTTGGTGGATGCCCCATTCTTGGAAACGTTCAAGACCAGGTTGGATGGGGCTCTGATCAATCTGATTAGTGGGGTCTGGATTAGATGACCTTTTAAGGTCCCTTCCCACCCAAACCATTTTATGATTCAATGATCCATGGAAGCCTCTCTACCACCTGCCTCTGCCCAGCCTCCATGCAGAGCAGGCACACTGGCTGTCTCCTGTGCCAAGCTGGATCAAGGCTTGTGGAGGGGTGGATGCTGGGCATCACCTCTCTTGGCTGTTCACAGCAGGACTGACTTCCATAAATCCCATTTGCAGCCTGTTTTTCAGGAATAAACCATGAAACCAGGTGGTTTTTCACCCAAGCTGCTACTCAAACCAACGTGGTTTTCCAGGCCAGCTGGCACTGCAATTCTGTGCTGGACAACGTGGCTGAACCTCTCCATGGTCTCACAGGGGAGAGTTAATGGCATCTCCTTTTGCCTTCAGCAGGACACGGAGGCTGAGACAAGCTCTACTTCCCAACAGGAGGGCACCAAGGAAATGCTCCATTCGTCAGGGCTTATTCCCCGTCCGGGGGCGATGGTGGATGATGGGACCAGGCAAGCCCTGCCATGTGTGATGGGAGGAGGAGAATTGAAAGGGTAGGACGCTTGGATTCGTCCCGCTGGGCTGTCATCTCCCCCCTGGATTTATCACCCAGCGCTAATGAGAGGCAGCCGGCGCTGTGCGATGCGGACAAGCCCCGGCTCCGCTCTCGCAGGCGGGGAGGGCCGGGTTTGCCACGTCCTGGCAAAGACGCTCCAACTCAGCTCGTGTCCTCAGGAGCTCTCGGGCTGAGCCGGGGGGTGGTGGGGAAATGTGAAGGGCAGCAAAAGCGAGACAGGCTCTGCTGGGGCAGGCACATCCCTGAGCCAAGCTTTTCTTCTGGCAGCCGGCTCCAGGCATTCACAGGGGGATTATCTTTTCTTTCTTCTCTCTCTCTTTTTTATTTCCCCCCCTCCTGAAGTGTCTTGTATGGGCCCTAGAGGGGAGAAGATTATTTAAACCTGACGTGTCCCCTCTGGTCCTTCTAATGTTGCCAACCCCGCAAGGCTGGGGATGCTTTTCCACCTTTGCTCACTGCTCTATCTGCCAGGAGCTGCGGATCCCACCCTCCATCGAGCCATCCCCCAGGCCCTCCTTGGATGGAGGAAGAGGAAGCCGCCCTCACCACCCCGAGAATCCCCCCATTGTCTTCCCCACTCCTGGGAAGCCCCAGTGACACCGCCAGGGCTGCAGGGAGGGGAGGAATCTCGGACAGGATGCAAGGAGCGAGAAGGACCCGCAGCGCGGGTTTGGTTTGGCAGCCCCGTTCAGACAATAAAAGGTCAGGCTGCAGAGAAGCTTGTTTTGTTGAGTGGTTTTTTTTTTTTTTTTTTTCAATTTCCCTGGCTTTTGTTCAAGGCTGTGTCCTTAAGGACGGGGATTCTCTACGCCGGTGGCAGGCTGAGAGCACGGGTGGGCGGCTGGGTCTTTGTCTGGCGGGGTTTTTAGTGTGCAAATGATTTTGCTGGAGCACCAGCTGCGAGAGGAGGAGGAGGCTGGGCTGGGTGTGAGCTCAGGGAGAGGAGGTAAAACTCTGCATCAGGATTTGGTTTGGTTCGATATCTGAAGTATCTTTTTATTCACACTGAAGTTTTAGAGGTTTTCAGGGGACCCAGAAGATGAGGAATTGAAGCACATGCTATGGAGGAAGCTGCATATGTGGAATAAAATGAGGGCAAACAGCCCCAAGGAGAGCCTGGGATGAGGCAGCAGGAGGGTTTGAGAGCATGCTTCAGTGGTCTCAGCAGATCAGCTGCTTCACCTTTTGATTTTGGGTAGGATTTGACATTTTTGGGATGGTCCTGCTGCTTCATAATCTTTTTGGGGCAGGGACATTTTCCTAAAGCTGTGCACCCTCCACTATATCACCATCCCTGGAAGTGTTCAAAAGACACTGAGATGTGGCTCTTGGGGACATGGTTTAGTGGTGAACACAGTGGTGCTGGGTTAATGGTTGGACTCAGTGATCTTAAGAGGTTATTTCCAGCCTGAATAATTCTATGGTTCTGTAAGCACACCCAGCCTGATCCCTGCTGTCCCACAGCCCAAGGGTCAAGGACAGCAGTACTCTGCTGTCACACACAAGGAGTTTTGCAGGGTCACTGTGGCTGTGCCTCTCCTCCAGCTCAGGGAGGTGAGCTCAGGCCTCACCTGGAGTATCCTGCCAGGCTCCCCACAAACATCTCCTCTCCTTGGCCGCTGTGCAAAGAGACACAATGAACCCTCATGACTTTAGAGGCTGCCATAATATCTGTCTTCTATCTAAGTTTCATACAAACTTCAGGACAAAGTAAGGAAACCGGTTTTTGGGATGTAGAACAGGCTCAGCCCAAGCAAGCCTGGAGCTCAGATCCTTGGAAGATGCAAAGGCCTTGATGCATGGGCCAACACCTTCTCCTGGTCTCTGGTACCAGTGCTAATGTGGTGCTGAGCCTCAGGAGCCTGCTGAGCAGCAAAACTGCCTTTGTGGGCCAGACATGGCTAGGGGTGATGTCAGGCTAGTAATAACAGCAGGCTGATTGTTAATAAAAACAGTCTGATCTAGAATCTGATCCATGAAAGCATAAATAATAGAAATATAAAAAATGCCAGTCAATGTGGTTTTCTGGAGCAGGGGTCCAGTTGTACCAGCTTGATGCCATTATTTTAGATCATAAGGTTGGCCCATAAACAAAACTGTGTATGTATTCAACATGCTTGTAAAATATTAGATTTGTACAGTGTGGTGTTCCAGTGGGGAGAAAAGCACCACACATCAGTAGAGCATGTGTTAAATGAGCTAAGAGTTGGCTGTCTGACAGATCTCAAAAAGTGGTGATCAGTGGGCCATCACCAGGATCTGGATCTATTTCTTCATTGGAAAATCCTTGGCCCAAAGTTGTGCAGCCTTTTCCTCCAGTGAGCCGGAAATAAATGAGAAATTGCTCCTGAAGAAGCTGTGAGGGGAGAAAAATGGGGTAGAAAATGGACAAACACCCACAGGGACTGGTCAATCCCTCTTAGTATGAAACCATTTCACAGAATCATAGAATCATTAAGGCTGGAAAAGACTTCTAAGTGTATCAAGTCCAACCATTAACCCAGAACCACCATGTTCACCACTAAACTGTGTTCCCAAGTGCCACATCTACAAATCTTTTAAACACCTCCAGGGATGGTGACTCCTCAGCTTCCCTGGCTGGCCTGTTCCAGTGCTTGATCCCCCTTTCTGAAAAGAAATTTTTCCTGCTATCCAATCGAAACCTCCCCAGGTACAACTTGAGGTCATTTCCTCTTGTCATTTGTAACTTGGGAGAAGAGACCAGCCCCCACCTAGCTCCAACCTCCTCCTTTCCTCCAGGCCTCAGCTCCCTCAGCCATTCCTCCTCAGATTTGTTCTCCAGACCCTCCCTCAGCTCCACTGCCCTTTTCTGGACAGGACATGTTTTCCACCTGCATTTCCATGCAGACTTCTGTCCGTCCAGCTGGAAAGAACACCAGTGGTGGATTGAGGGATCAAAATGTGAGGGGCCCCAGCTCAGCCTCTTCAGGACATGATGGATCACAGCTGATGGAGACAGAGACATCTCATTGCAGGGCTTTGAGTGTGGTAAATCTGCATCTCTTGATAGAAACATTCCCAAGAGAAAACAGAAAGTTTGGGTGCCTAAGTTGAGTTTGAGTTATAGGTGCATGTAGGGAAGTGATGTAACTGCTTTAGATGAGTTTGGAATCCACATCTGAGGAGCTGTAAATGTTGAAATCCTCTGACAAGCTGTGGATGCCCCATCCCTGGAAGTGTTCAAGGCCAGGTTGGACTGGGCTTGGAGTAACCTGGGATAGTGAAGGTGTCCCTGCCCATGGCAGGGAGTTGGAATTGGATGATCTTTGAGACCCCTTCCAAATCATTCTGTGATCCCAGGATTCTATGGAACTGAGTACAATCACACTTTAGAGAGGATCCTGAGCTGTCTGTGGGGGTGGCAGGCAGTCTGGCCATAATTCCCTCTGCAGCCAGGGACATTTTAACCATAACAGACGGAGCTGGAGGGGACAGGTGCAGTGTCAGGAGAAGGTACATGCCCCAAGGGGAGTATCTCTCCAAAATATCCTTCAGTGGCCCAGTTTTGCACACCATGAGCTGTGAGACATCCTTTTCTTCTCTGGGATCTTCCTAGGACTACAGAATGATTCAGGCTGGAAGGAGGTCTCCTGCTCAAAGCAGGGCAGTTATGGGGGTGAGCCCAGTTCCTCACAGCTTTACCCTGAAATATTCCCAGAATAGAGACTGGATAGAACGAATTGGGGAGCTGCAAACAGAAGAACTAGACTTCTCTTGCCAGGTGTGTCCCTTGGCTGCAGCTGGGGCAGTCACAGCCGTGCCTCCCTGCGTTACCCAGCTGTGTTGCCTCACTCAACCTGGCAGATTTACAACGCAGACAGAGCCACAAGACAGCATTTGGCAGCTCCAGGTGAGGTTTCATGATAAGCCCTTTATCACAGCCCTTGTTTTGAGTGCTGAGCAGCCATCCATGAAAACCGAGCGCCCTGAACGGGGCCCCCCAGCACCACCCTGGCCGTCCTTGCCCGTCACCCACGGCTGCCTGAGCGCTGCAAAACAAGGCGGCCGTGCGGTTGTTTGCTTTAAAGATCAAAGCTCATTTAAATGCATTGCTTCTCCCTGTCTCCACCTGATATCCAGACAAGATGCCCTGGCTCAGGTGAGTCAGCCCCCGGCTGAAGTCAGCCGCAGTTATCTCTGCCAGGCGGAGGCAGCTCTTGCGTCCTCCCCGTGCCAGCGCCGAGCCGCCAGGTCTCTCTAATCCCCTCCGCCCCCGGTCCTTGGACCGAGCCCCGGCTTGGCCGCGACACGTCCCTGGAGGCTGCCCGGGTGCTGTGGGAGAGCAGAGCTGCCTCCGCTGCTCTGCGAGCCCCAAGGGAGGTGTTGCAACAGGAGCCAGCACCTGCAGCCAGGGAAGGGCATTTTCATTTTCACAGCCACCGCTTCTGCACGGAGCTCCCCGGCTGCGTGCGGCACATTCAGCTCTCCGGTGGGATGCGGGAGAGGCTGGCAGTTGAGATTTTTCCTTTTTCCCTCCTTTAAAAAAAAAAAAAAACAAAAAACCAAACCGATAAGCTGACAAAGCTCCAGGTGGCTCTATGGCAGTCACGCTTTTCTCCTCACTTGCTGACGCCGACAGAGAGTGACTCAGCCCTTTCCGAGCTCCCCGCAAGCCTCTTCTCCTGCCACTCAAATGTTCTTTCTCTCCCATGCTTAAAACGAATTCTGCCCCGAGGTGCAGCACGGCTCCTTGCTGTGGTCATGGCACGGGGTAGGGATTTGCAGGATTCCCTTTCTGAACCGTGGGGGTTGTTGCGTGAGCCTGGGCAAAGAGTTTCTTCTTCCCCTCCTTGTTCTGTTTCCCAGGGAAAGCTCCCAGGGAAAAACCTACCCCTGGTGATCCGTGTTCCTGTATCTTTGCCAAGCAGTGCCTTATTCCCCACTTGACTTTTCAGCTGTATTTGTTGCAAACATTTTAATTTTCTTTCCAACCCAAGAGTTGCCCTACATTTTCATCCCTACCAGCATGGGAGTTTCCAGATGCTGCAATGCAAGCAGGGCAGCACCTCCCACCTTCCAGCTCTGTGTGCCCAGACCTGGGGTCTGCCAGGTCCTGGGGGGAAGTGAGACCCTTGCCCCTGCACAACTCATGGTTCAAGACTCCCTGGACACAGAGGGAAGTGGGGAGACCCTTTCAGGCAGCAGGATGTCCTCAGGTGGAGGTGCTGCAGAAGGGCTGATCCCAAGCAGGTAGATGGGATCTGTGCTGAGAGCTGTGCTGTGCCTGGGAAGAGACAGTGTTGGCCATGGCAGCCAGCAGCAGTCCAAAATAATCAAAGGAAGGTTTCATCATGGTTCAGAATGTACCAAGGCAGCCCTCAGAAAACATTTTTTAATCCAGTCTTATGAGACTGCACTGTGGCTGGTCTGGACTTTACTGAAGACCCTGCAACCTTTGCTTCCTTGCTCTGTGGAGACTTGTCTTGCTGAGGTGGGGTAGGAACACAGACAGGGAGAGCTGTGAGCCATGGCTCATCTCCCAAGGCTTTGGAGTCTCCAGCATGGTCTGTGTGAGCCGAGGGGTCTGGGGGTCCCTCTGTGGTGGAGGAGCTCTGAAAGGAGTGTCCATGACAGTCTGAGATGAGTCCCTCCTGAATCTATGGTGCTGTCCCTTGGCCTCTGATGACTGGAAAGGGAGTCAGGGATGAACCCAAGCTGTGGATGTCCACCTTGAAGTGTGTGTAGGGGGGTTTCACTGATTTTGTTGTTGGCAGGACTGAAAGCACGGCAGTATGTGGCTGTGATGGGCCTTGCAGGTACCAACATCCTCTGCTGAGAACGGTTTAAGGCACTGTGGACCATGGCACCAGTTGGGAAGAGATCAGAGAATCATAATTGAGTTGGAAGGGATCTTAGAGATCATCCAGTTCTATCCCTGCCTCCACCATGGGCAGGGACCCCTACCAGATCAGGCTGCTCCAAGCTCCATCCAAGCTGGCCTGGAACACTTCCAGGGACGGGGCAGCCACAGCTTTTCTGGGCTGATCCCTGTGAGTGGCCAATTTAGCATTTCCCAGAACCCCCAGATTAATGAACTTTCACATTACTCATCTTCAGGAGGGCAGGGACTTGTGCATGGAATGGCAGCAGCCTAACAAGGAGAGTTGGGATCGGGCTTGCAAAGGGGTGCACGTTTTTGGGTGACGGAGAGCAAGGAGGAATGCAGCAGGTAGGAGCCAGCATGTACAGGCAGGAGCGTGGGTGGGTGTTTCTCCAGCACACACGTTGTGTGTGTCAGCAGTCCCCCGGCCCTCCTGCTTGAGAAGAGAGGCAGCAATTAGGCTGATTGAAGGCCCAGTTGCTTCTTGCACAAGGAGGAGGCAGTGCCCCTTGCAGCTGCGGTTCAAAGCCTGCAGGAGATAAGGATCTGCCGTGCCAAGCACTTGGGAAGTGGTGGGGGAATCCAAGGACAGCTCTGGCCACACCACCCTGCTTCACCTCTGTCTTCTTCCCAGCTGGCATCTGGCTTAAAATCGTTCCTTAACCTAGAGCAGCACAAAGGGAGTTTCCTCCCCACTCTTCCATTCAACCCCCATGTAATTACCTGGAAGCTCACACAACTTTATGTCAGCTTTCCTCGCTCACCAGCCTGTTTGTGCAAGCTCCAACTCCTCAGCCTCCATGGAGACTCTGGTCTTTGCCTTCCTTGGTCAAGGGGAGCAGAGTTAAAAACCCAGCTGATTTAATGAGATCAGGTGAGGCCAGTGTAGTGTGTCCTCTGGGTGTGTTCCAGGGTGTCCAGTTACGCTCTACTGGATAAAAGATCATGGAATGGTCTGGGTTGGAAGGGGCCTTCAAGATCATAGAGTTCCAACTGCCCCAGCATGGCCAGGGAAACTTTCCTCAAGATCAGGCTGTTCCGAATTCCATCCAAACTGGCCCTAAACACTTCCAGGGATGGGGCAGCCACAGCTTCTCTGGGCAACCTGTGCCAGGGCCTCACCACCATCACAGGCAAGAATTTCTTCTTCTAAACCCACCCTCTGTCAGTCTGAAGCCATTCCCTGTTGTCCTGTCACCCCAAGCCCTTGCAAATTCTCTCTCCAGTTCTCTTGTAGGACTGGAAGGTACTCTAAGGCCTTCCTGTAGCACTTCTCTATTCTCCAGCCAGAACAAACTCCTCCATACACTTCCACCCTTGGCCAGAGTTCAGCTCTGCCTTTGCCTCCCACATCCTGATAATTCCCATTAGCAGCACCAGGCACACAGAGATGTACAAAACAGTGAATGCTTTTTATTTCGCTGCTGGAGTGTAACCACTGTAATTTCATAAAACTCAAAAAACCAAAAAAAAAGTGATTACCGAAGGCGTACTTTTTTTTTTCCTTTTAACACAAGACGTTAAGTAAACAGACAAGTTTCTTTTTAAAAAGGTTATAAAGTGTCAAGATCCTATACCTCATCTGCATATTCAAAGTGATGCCATCTGATACAAAAAGCATTGGGTACAATAATTTAGCAATGGCTCAGACCAAAGGAAAAAAAAAAACCAAACCAAAAAAACAAAACCAAAAAAACCCAACAACAAAAAAAAAAGTCATCTGGGCTCAATCTACACACTACTATGGTTGCCCAGGGGGTTAAAAAGGAAAATATGCAGTTCTTTGTTGCACAGAAAGGAACAGCAGGGAAGTGGAGAGTTCATTGGGAGATCATAGTCTGAAGGGAAGCAGCGGAACGCCCCCTCCCCGGGAATGTCTGCAAGAGCCCGGCCCAGGACTCCCCCTCTGTGCCAAGAACCAGCCACATTTGTCTCCCACCAGACAGAATCCCATCCAAAGCCACCCGCCAAGCTGCACCTACCCAGAGTGCTGGCAGCAAAACAGATCCAAGACCTTGGAAACTGCATGGAAGTCACGAATCTCCCTGTGCGCTCTCCCACTGGGACTAATAAAAACCAAACAAACCCAATGAAAAAAATAAAAAAGGAAACGACTCGTTCTATTGTGGGTAGAGCCAGACTCTGCTTTCTCGGGAAATCTGTTCCACATAAACCTCTGAAGCTCCCAGCCCAAGCACCAGTGTCAGCCTTACTGCAAGACTCATAATATCAATTTACAAATGCAAAGTCTTTTCATGTGTGTCACCAGAACTTTCTGAAATTAAGGGCTGGACATTCGGGATGGCCACGTTTCCTTCCTTCCCACCATCTCACCCCCTCCACATGCTCCACCTGACTGGAAAACAAACAACAGAAGGGATATTTGAGGGCATATGAGTGCTGTGTGCTACTGGTGAGAGGACACAGCTACAAGTAACTGCTCAGATTTATTCCCTCACATGAGGCTCAGACATGACTGACTCCTGGGTAAAGGCTACAGGCTCTTGGTTTGACGGTTGGGGCACCTCTGTTTTGCCATCCCTTGGGTCTCCAAAGCTCTTGCACAAATTTGGAGCCTTGTCCCTGCAAATTGTGGTGGCTTTCCATGGAGGGTGAGGGGGTGGATAGGGGTGAGAAATTTTTAAAACCCAGTTTGAGCCTTTGCTTCTGTTGAAAAGGGCAGGATGAGGTGGCTGGTTTGTAGCCAAAGCCATGGGGGTGTCTGCTCCCTGTGACATCTGCCAGGACTCGATGGAAACAACCGGAGCAGTGACAGCATTGGCAAATACATCAGATTTTTAAGGCTCTCCTTTCAGCATCTTGGCATTTGATGTGAAATGAGGATTAGTGTAAAAAGAGAGAACCCAAGACCAGCCCAAACCATGAGCCCGTGGCTGCTTAAGCCTCACTCTGTTGTTGTCTACTGAGCTTCAACCTTCCCCTTTGCTTGTCTCAAGATTTTTGAGCTCTTCTTTGAGATTCATGACCCAAATCCCCCTTGGAAGAGCTCTCAATTTCCTCAGCCTCTTGCTTCTGTAACCTTCTCTAGGCTGAAACATCAAGGAGCTGGTACCTCAGAGGAAGGAGCCCAAGTCCGTATTAAAAAAAAAAAAAAAAAAAAAATCCCAAATATTTGGCAGTCCAGCCCAGAGAAACTTTTGAATTCAGCCCTTCATGCAAAACAGCAGCTCTTGGGCTGCCAAGGTATCCTTTCCATGGAAGCAGCACATTTTAGGGTTAAGGGGGAGATATTCATGAAAAAAAAAAAAAAAGGAACAATATCTAGGACAATTAAATCAACATGATTTGGTTTGTTGGTTTTTGTTTTTTTTCAGTGAATCATAAACTGAGGAGGATCAAGATGCCACTGCCAGCCAGATGCCCTCAGGATTTGGCCACATGGCCAGATCAAGGACTGCTTTTATACCAGAACCTCCCTAATTTTAAGGTGATTGGGTTGATGCTACATAAAGCAAAGCCTGTCCCCCTCATGTTCCCCCCAGGCCAGCCCCCCAAGCTGAGGCCCAAGTCAAGTCTTGCTCAAGGACTGTTAGGAGGCTGAATTCAAATCCCTCTGTCTCCAGCCTGAGTCCAACTCAAAGGCATCGTGGCTGAATCCCAGGACCTCTTGCCCTGGGCAACGTTCCAGGTGATGCTGCCATGAGCAGGGGTGAGGAAAACTCATCTTGCCAGTAGAGAAAGGTCTCCAGGCCCATAAAGCAACAGTTCCCACAAGGAAGGGCATGGGACTGGGAGGTTTCCTGGCTAGCAGGGACTGGGGCTGTCACCACCACAGTGCCAAGCCACCTCCTATGTCCCTGGGGAAGGAGCAGCACCTATTTTAGCAGCAGCACAGACCCAAGCAGGAAGGGGATGGTGACCCACCCAGCAGGGTGCTCTAATACAGGGTCAGGCCTTTTTATCAGCCAAATCCAAACTATTCCCAATCAACACAGACCCTTCAGCCTTCTCCACGAGTCATGGGAACCAACAGCCTGGGATAGAGCAGGAGAAACCCAACAGACTGAGGGCTCACCCACAATGTTGGACAATCCCAAGGTGTGTGGTGTGACAACTCCAGGGCCACATGTGGACGGTCCCCAGCTCATTCAGCACCACAGCTTATCCCAAGGGATGACCTTCCCTGCCCAGCAGTGGGGTTGGCTCCCATCAGGACAGGTGAGGTGGTGCTGGAAACAGCTCCAAACACCTCGGCTGCTCACCCATGTGGTGGTACAAAGCAGGCCCCAGCCTCCTGCAGGTACTGAAGGTGTCTAACCAGCCTTCCTCCCCACCTGTCCCAAGAGACCAACGCCCTGAAGCGAATGTCTCTGGATACCTACATTTTGGAAGGCACACAAACCTTTGGAGAGACCCAGCTCAGGGTCAACAGAACACTGAGGGAATCTCAAGCTGCTCAGCCTAAAACCCCAAGAGGTGGAAGATCAGCCCTCCTTGTCCCAACAACTGTGATCCTCTGCAGCTGAGGTGTGAGCAGCAGTGAGCCCAAAGGACACCTGGAGCATCCCCTGGGCCACATGTATGTCCTGACGGTAGTGGAGGGCAGCCAGCTGTGACACAGTGCTGGGGATCAGTCTGGGGGACCATGGGTCACCTCCTGGGCTCTGTAGGGCAGTGACAGGAGAAAGAATGGCCAGAGGATGTGCGGAAGACAAACAGGGTGTTTTTTAAGTTTTTTTTTTCCTTTAATTAGCAAATTTCTTGTTATCCTCATTAAAAGAAAAAACCCACCCCCACACACCCTTCGTGCCCACTGCTCCAGCTGCTGCAAGCATTCAAAGGCAGAAAGTTGAGAGATGTTTCATGTCCCAGCTCAGGGGCAGCTCTTAACCCACCCCAGGTGGGTGTGTGCCAGGTGCCTCGGTACAGACATGGAAAAGGCAGGTGCAAAATTAGGTGATGTGCTCTTGCCAGGAACACCCAAAATCCCCTAGGAGAGCTGCAGCCCAGCCCCTTGGCCAGCAAATGCAGTGATGGTGGAGGACATGGATGTGCCTTGAGAGGCACACTGCGTCCTCAGGGCACTGCAGCCAGAACTGGGGTTTGTGCCACAGCTCAGGGGTGGGGACAGGACAGCAGAGAACCCACCACCCTGGGCACTGAATTCGGAAGCTATAAATAAGAGCACCCCACACTTTGGGGGACCCAGTGCTGATCCAGCACCCCAGCAAAGCTGAGTGCCTCAAAGCCCTGCTGTGGTCCCCGAGGTTCCCAGCAGCTCTGCCTTCACTGGAGCAAGTCGCCAATGAGCCCCATCTGCAGCATCCTGGCTGGCACTGAGGCAACAGGGAGGTGGTGAGGTGACAGAGGGGCCAGGAGAAAGGGAATGGTGCTGGGGGTCTTAGCTCAGCCCTTCCCCTGGTCACAAGGGTCACTGAGCTAAGAACCCCTGTCACCCCTCCCTGCCATCACCACCTTCCCCGCTGAGGCCACTGTGCCATCCCCACCTCCCTCCCTGCTGCTGCAGCCCTTATTTATGGGGAAGAGGTGGGGAAAGGTTTTTCTGGGGGTGCTCTGGCCCTTCTGCATCCCATCCCTTCTCAGCTGGCAGGGCCCTGCCTGCATCACCCCAAACCAAGCACCCTTTGCCCACCCCTCTCAGTGCAACAGGAGGGGAAAGGGGAGGAGTATGGTGATGAAGAACAGTCACACAAGCTCATTGCCTGCTAACGCCAGGAGTCTAAGGGCAGTGCTGCCTTCCCTCCTTGGGGCTGCAGCTAGAGGGAGCAGCCTTTTTTGGGGATCCAGCAAGACGAGTGTGCTGTGAGTGCTGGAACACACTAGAGATGCTCCATGTCCCCAGCCCAGCCCTGGCAGAGGGGCAGCACACGGGGAGTGCAGGGCTGGGCCAGGAGGTGAGGGGGTGGGATGTGTGCGAGTGCCTGGGGGTCTGTGCACGGATTTTGGCAAGAGGTCATTGAGGTTACATGATGCAGCATTTGTTCTTGTGGTTATGAGGGTCCTTAAATCGGAGTCTCTGCTTTGGTCGGTATTTTTCCAAGTACGTCAGCTGCTTGCTGTTGATGGCTCCTCTGCGCTTCCTGGGGGGACAGAGAAATGCCAAACAATCAGAGGGGTGGCACAAGATTCTCCCCATCTCAAAGCCTCCCTGTAAGGGTGCTGAGCCCCCCTGCCTGGAGCAGAAAGGGATTTTGGAGGCTGAAGGCAGGTGCACACTCCAGGGATGGAGACAGGCACTGACCCCAGCAGCTTTCCTTGCTCATCCACCCTTAGAGTCCCAGGACATGGAGAGCTGGGGAGGAAACATGTGGGGCAGAGGTGGGGTGATTGCCAAAAGCCCCTCAGGGATGCTCCATGCCAATGCCTTGTTTTCACACTCCCAAAGAGAAAAGCAACCCCAGTGTCACCAAAAACCCTAAACCCTGGGACATGCCACATGTCTCCATTCCCTCAGAGAGGGACTTTCTGCCCTAACAACACAACACTGCTCCACTTACTGTCGGATGAACTGGATGGCATCTTCATACTTCATCCCACTCTCGATCAAGGCCAGCGCAACAAGGACAGGAGCCCTGAAAGGCAGAAGCAGTGGCTGTCACTCCCCTGTCACACAGTCCAGAGGCTGATATCCATCATTTGAAGTTCAAGGAGAAGTTCAGGTAGCAAATCCTCCCCATCAACACCGATTCCCACTAAGGTTTCACAAAACTCTGCTCAAAGAGGGACTGGGAAAAGGAAGGAGGAGTATTGGCATGGTTGTCCCTCTCCTGCCTTCATGGGGAGTGGCAGCTGTGACAAAGCCCTGCTCAGAGCAGAGCTGGGGAAGGGAAAGAGAGCTGGCATGGTTTTCCCTCTCCTGCATCCATGAGGGGTGGCAGCTGAGGTGCTGGGCTCGGACTCACCGCCCGAGGCCGGCCACGCAGTGCACAGCCACGCAGCACCCGGGGTCCTCGCAGAACTTGGTCTTCAACAAGTTGAGCCAATCTTCCACAATCTTGCTGGGAGGAGGTGCTCCATCATCAAATGGCCAATCCTGCAAGGTTGGGAAGAGAGAAATGCTGTCAAGTCTCTGGGGAAAACCTTTATGGGGTTGGTTTTTACTCGGGGTGATGGTGTTTGGGGCCTCAGCTGCAGGGAGGTAGAAGAGTGCCAGAACTGAGCTCACAGCCATAGATAGCTCTGTGGGGATACAGGTGGTTTTGTGGCATCATCTGGCATACAGGAATTCCCTGGCTGCTTTGGCTCAGTGTTTGAAGCCACACAAATCTAGATCTGGAGTCCTTTGGCCTCCTATGGACAGGTTCAGCTTACAGGAGCACCTGTAGGATCTGCAACATGGTCCCCATGACCTCCTGCTTCTGCAGGCCAGGATGGCCACCCCATGCTCTATCCCCATCCAGATGAGCTCACGGAGCTTTGGGATGATGCAGTTCCCATCCTCCCCACTTCCAGCTCCTAATTCCAGAATTTGGGAGCTCACTGTAGGAACTTTGGGCAAAGGTGGTTTGAAATGGTTGGAATCTCAGAGCTTGATGTGGTGCTCAAATTCAGCTTCCTGCAACACATGGAGGGGAAGACCAAAATAATGGTCTGGGGACCCACTAACACAGCCCTAAAGAGAGAGTCAAAGGGAGGGAGATCACTCCAAATGGGGCCATTTAAATAACATCCTTCAGAAAAAGCTATTACGGGACAAACAAAAATATCCCATCTTCTGAGCTTCATCCTCAAGTTGCAGGAGTTCAAAATTGGAGCATGGTGAGGAAGTTGGTCAAATGGATTCTGCATTTGATACTCCTCAGTCCTGGGCTTAGTTATGACAGGTAGATGTCTCAAAATGGGGATTTCTTTCCCAAAATAGATTTGTCAGGAGGAGTGTGGCCACTGGCTATGCAGCACTGGAAGAGACAGACAGGAAGGGCAGCATCCCTTGGAGAGGATGTGGCTCAGTGAGCCCCAGAGGGTGGGGGGTACTGGGCCCTAATCCTAGATTTTGAGGAGTGAGTCACTAAGCTGCTGTGCTGGAGTCACCCTTGGTGTAAGATGGCAAAATAAGCTGCTTCACTTCAGTGTTTGAACAGGTGGTGAGATTTCTGTTGGGATTTGATAGCAAAGGAACACGCTAGGCTTCAGGGTATTTGTAATGTTTGAGCCAGCCCCGCTGGCTGGCCTGTGCCTGTCCTGCAAGGCCATCTCCTCCTGCAAGGCCATCTCCTCCTGCAAGGCCATGTCCTCCCTGCAGCCATGAGTGCAGGTCAGGGGCCCACACCAGGGATGATACAGCACCCTACAGAATCATCCCCTGATGGAATGGTTTGGGATGGAAGGCACCTTCAAATATCATCTAGCCCAAATCTCTGCCATGGCAGGGACACCTTCCACTATCCCAGGTTGCTGCAACCTGGCCATGAACACTTCCAGAGATGGGGCAGCCTCATCTTCTCTGGGCAACCTGTGCCAGTGTCTCACCACTCTCATGATAAAAACCTTTTTCCTTATGTCTCATCTAAATTTGCCCTCTGTCAGTTTAAAGACACTGCCCCTTGGTCCACCACTACCTGCCTGTGTAAATAGTCCAGTTCTCTTGCAGCCCCTTTAGGGACTGGAAGGGGCTTTAATGTCTCCCCAGAGCCTTCACTTCTCCATCTACAGACCTATATGTGGTCTACATATAGAGGCACAGAATTGCTTAGGTTGCAAAAGCCCTTTAAGACTGTAAAGTCCAACTGTTAACCCAGCACTGGCAAGGCCACCACTAAACCATGTCTCCATGTGCCACATCTACAGCTCTTCTAAACCCCTCCAGGGATGGTGACTCCACCACTTCCCTGGGCAGGCTGTTTCAATGCTTGACAACCTCTTCAGTGAAGAAATTTTTCCTAATATCCAATCTAAACCTCCCCTGGAGCAACTGAAGGTCATTCCCTCCTGTCCTGTTGCTTGTTACCTGTGAGAAGAGACTAACTCTCACCTGGCTACAACGTCCTTTCAGGGAGTTGTAGAGAGGGAAAGATCTTCCCCAAGCCTCCTTTTCTCCAGGCTAAACACTCTCAGCTGCTCCTCATCAGACTTGTGCACCAAGATACATTTATATGCCAAATATATATATGAGGATACAGATAAAAATATACCAAACTGTGTATATCAAATAAAAATATATACCATGATATCTCAATAATAAACAGAGATTTGATATAATTATAGAGATATTTCTGTAGCTGCAGAGATACATCTATCTATAGAAAACCAGGTTATAGATATCTCTTGATTTGCCTTATATAGTTTCTATATGGTTATAGAAACATTGATATAGAAGCTATTTAGTTTCTATACAGTCTTGTATAGTTTCTCTAACTCTCTCTATAAAACATATCCTAGATATGTATCTCTCCATGTAAGAGGAATATAAGAGATGTAAAGAGGTATGGATATCCTAGCTATAGAAACTCAGACTGAAGGCTCCAGTTAGAAATGGGGTAAAATGCAGAATTTGGTGTGTAAGTGAGCAGATATGATCTCCAACATACAGATTCTATATATGCAGGATGCAGTGATCTTTCCAAGATATATCCATTAGAGACATAGATTGCATCTGTATCTAGAGACATCTGCATCAGGAAGATCTGTATCTAGAGAGCCATGGGATTATCCACCCATATCCCTGAGGATATAAGATAGAGCCTCCTCTCTCCCTAGGATATACATTATACAGACAGAGCTATATAAAGAGGTCCTACACACAGAGGACCACCCCAGGAGTCACAAGGCATTTACAAACCCTTCCCTAAATAATGAGCAGAGCCTCACTTCCCAGCTGGAGCTGATCTCCCTGGCAGTGCTATCACTCCTGACATCATCTCCAATTACCTATCAGCCAAGATACAGCCCAGGCAGCTGCATGCTCTGCCTTTCCCAGCTTGCTGCCTGCTCCCTTTCATCCCCCCCAGCTGCACCAGCCAGCTGCTGGAAGAGCAAAAAACCCTCACAGCACCCCCCAGGATAAGATAACGCCGGGGAGAATGGGAACCACGCGCATCTTCCCCGTGGGATCAGATGCTCTCATCCCTGGATGCTTCAGAGCCTAAGCAACAGGCAGGGAGGCAGCTGCCGACTCAGCCAGTGAGTCACAGTTTCGGCTGCGTGGGCAGCACGTCTCTTTTTAAAGCACCAGCCTCAGCTCAGCACAGCTGAGCTTCCAGCTCTGCTCCTGCCTCAGTGTGATGCTGTGCTGGGCTACTGGGGTGTTTAACAGCCCCAAGGGATGAGATTTTTAAGGGTGGTGTTGGGGCAGTGCCCATCCTGCTGCCCACCTACCATGACAGTGATGCCGTCCTTCTCCAGGGGGGTCTTGTCATAGGTCACTTCACACACTCGCACGACCGTGGTGGCACCGTACTTCTTCAGGTCCTGGGGAGGGAAGGAGAAGGAGGGGTCTGAACAGACCCTGCCAGATGCAACCCAGTTAACCCTGACACATCCAAGCCCTGCTATGACCATGTGGAGCAGTATGGACCATAAACAGGGTTGTGCCCCTTCTCTGAACCCTTCGCACATGGTCCATCCCTGTCAGGCACAAGGAAACGTGAAATCCCAGGACATCAAAGCCACGTGGCCTTGTAGGATTTCTAACCAGCATCTTCATGACTCCTCAAAGTCATGAGTACCAATGGGGCCATTTATTTTTAAGCCCTGACAGCCTCATCGGCAGGGATTTTATACCTCAGGCAAAGAAACATCCCTGACATGGGTGCCAGTCCTCTGAAGGAGAAATTGTTTGTGCCTGCTGAGGTCACACTCCTGATGCAGAAATGCATGGAGGCAGCTGTGGGGGAGTCATAGCATGCCCTGCCAAGCCGAGCTCAGCATCTCACAGATGGCTCAGGGGGGCTCCACCTCGCTGCTGTATCCCATCATCACTCCAACATGCTGCAGGCTCAGGCGTGGGACTTGGGATGCTTCCAGCATGGCTCACTGCCCGGCGCGAGGATTGCCCCCGGATTACGCGCCCGGTGCGCCGGCCTCGCCGGGAACCATGAGATCATCCCCAGTGATCCACCTCCTTTGTTCCCCCTTGGGCGCTCACCAGACCGTGGTGAGCCCCACATGCTCAGCAGCCTGGCCAAAAGTCTAAGAGACTTTGGAGGAAAGAGGAATTTTTCTCCCTTCCCAGTTGTGTGGTTCCCATCGCCCTCTGCAGTGAGTATGGGGTGGCTGTCCCCAAATCACAGCCACCTTCCTGTCACCCTGAGGCAGTAGAACTCACACAGCTGCTACCAGTGTTGGCTCTCCAACACCAAGCTCTCCAGCACTACCCAACACACTCTGGGCATTGGAAATATGCTGGGATATTTGAGATCAAAAGCCATTACTGACGTGCTGGGAGGGACAGGGCAGGTTGTGTGAGTACCCATGTGCATGGCTTCAAAACCCTGTGACATGACGTGCTAGTGGGTCTGGCAAGGGATGCAACAGGAATGGGGAAACTCTGCTCCATCTCTACTGTGCCCAAACATCACACTTGGGGTGCTGAAAAACATCCCATCCCAAAAAGCTGGCAAAGATTGGACCCACTGCCCACCCACTGCCCTTTGGTGCTATGGTACCAAAGGGGATGTGCTGTCCTCTCATCAACATCAGCTTTTAGCCCCAAAAGATGCAACTGGACCCTGGTTCCCACCTTCCAGCCTCCCCTCCTTACCTCCAAAAAGGTGCTGAGCGTGGCATTGGTGGGGTTGTGGGTGATGAGGAACCTCATGTTTTTGTAGCAGACCTCCACGGGTGCAGGGCGGTTCATCCGGGCCATGGTGGGGACAGTGGGAAGGTGAGGTGGTGCTGACAGTGGCAGGGGACAAACCCAAGAAAAGAGTGGTGTGGAGGGGCAAAAAAAAAAAAAACCAAACAAAAACCCAACGACCCCTCTGCGCCTCAAAAATAAAAATAGAAGGATCGAGAACTCAATATACAGACGTTGTGCAAATAATCCCAACTCCTGGGAGTGCACCGGCTTCCTTGACACACCACAAGCCTCCCGGGGGGGAAAAAAAAGCCAGATGGGGGGGAAAAATAATATTAATGAAACAATAATAATAATAATTAAAGAAAAAATCCCTTTGCTGTAGTGTTGGCGTCCTCTGCGTGTGTGCGATGGCGAGCGGCTGCTGCCTCCGGTGCCGCGCGCTCCCGGGCGCTCTAGAAAGGCCTCTGCATATGGGGGGTGGTTGGTGGTGGCGGGAGGGTGGCCCCCGTCACGTTACCCCATCGGGGTATGTGGAGTACTTGGGGGCGGCACGGGGGACCGGGAGCCTACGGGGCGGCGTCGGCGGCGTCGGGCAGCGGTGCCTCGCTGGGGCGATCCATGCACGGGAGCCTTGAATGGTTGAGTCGGAGGGTCGGGGTGCTGGGTGGGACGAGGAGAGGCGGCCGGGGGCTGCTTCACAGGGCGGGCTGCCGGGGACTGCGGGGCTCACAGCTGCTCCTCAGCACCTCCATAAATCCCAGTGCAGAGCGAGGCTGTGGGGGAGAGAAAGGGAAATGCGGTGGTGAGAGTGTCCTCCTCCCCAAGGAAGCTCCTGCCTGGTGTGGGCACCCCTGAAGGCACCATTACTTTCTACATCCCCTGCGAGCATCCCTGACCATTCTCATCTTAACAGCAGACCACAAATGAGAAAGTGAGGTGGTATTTAAAGCTAAAGCTGAAATATCATCTGGAGAGCTGGAACGGCACTGGAAAGCCAGAGGGGTTAACTCGCATTTCACCTGCAGAATGGAAAGCACATGGCACGGAAGGCCTTGCTCCCATATACCACCCAACATCTGCACCTGCTGCTGGATTTAAGCATCCAATTAATTCCAGATGACCTCTCTGACACCCATCCAGATCCCCCAGACCTCACCTTTGTGTCCCCAAAAGCACGTTGAATATCTCCACCCCAAATGCACGCTGTGCCTGAAACCAGCTGCCGCTGCTGCTAATCGGCCACATGCTCCTGGTGCTGGGCTCATGTCCACTAAATGCACCTCTAATGCTCTTAGGAGAATTAAGCTGCCTGCAAATGAGCTATCTTGGGGAGGGGGGGGCGAGGAGGGGGTTGTGTGTGTGTGGTTTTGCCATGGTTAGTGATGGATGTGTCTCTCTGCCTGCTCATCCACATTCCCACACTGCTGGCACATCGCTCCCAGTAACAGGACCCGGCCCCTCCACCCGTGGCATCTTTGCTTTCAAGGATGGCAGTGGGAAGAATTAAGAAAGAAAATCAACTCCCACTGTGGAAATACTCAAATCCATGAGATGATGGGCCCAGTGGGGAGGTAAGGGCTCTGCCAGCCCCACTCAGAGCTGAGGGAAACCCAGCCAGAGCCTCCCCAGGTTGTTCCCAACTGGACTCTTGTTTTGAAACTGGTCCTTCCCCAGGTCAGCGGCTGCTTAGTGTCGGGTGGCCAGAGCCTCAAAATAGACCATAAGCACATAAGTAACCCAAGCCAGGCCAGCAGGCACCCCCTTGGCTCTCCTCACAGAAGCCAGAAACTTTCCCCTCTGGATTGTTTCACCCTTATGCAATGAGACAAGGTGGGAGTAGGGAGATGAGCTGAGCCCTGACCAGCTCATAACAGCACCTGGGTGCTGACAATGGGTTTGTCCATGCCTGAGCATCATTTACAACGTGTTTAACACCTCCTGTTTCTCCAGTGGTACCCAGGAATGAAAAAGTTAAATAGCAACAGGAAAAAAGCCAGGTGAGGTATCAGGGGAAGCAGAGCTGCTCTGCTGAATGTGCCCCAGTTTGGCTGCTAAAATCATGAACTCTTCCCAACAACCATCTTCCATCACACCTGACTAATTTTTTTTTTGCCCAAAAAGAAGGGGATAATGCTATCCCAGAGTCCTGCAAGGATGTTCTGCAAAGTTCAAACCCTGCTTGGGCTTCAAGGGATGAGTGGGACATTCAGGGGGGACGACTTTCCAGTCCCCATTGAGAAATCAGATTTTAGCAGCTGATGGAGGCTGGGAGCTTGGCCGAGGCATGGGAGTGAGGTGGGAGCTGCCTCTCTGCAGCATTTTAGGTTTGATTTGGAGCAGCTAAACCCACAGATGATGCTGAACCCCCCAGGGTAACTGATCCTCCCCACCTGGACCACAGCAGCTGGAATTTTTGCTCAAAGCTTGTAACGATCATGCAAGGTGGGCTGGAAAACCTGCTTCCCCCACAGTGTTCACCGAGCTTTTTCAGTGATGATCCCACCTATCACTTTGTGGGGTCAGCTTCTTCCCAAGACAATCTCACAATGGCTGGGTAAGAACCAATTTGTTATTTCTGGAGGGTAATTCTGGGCTGGTTTTGGCTGTGTGGCTCCTACATGTCCAGCTGCTAATCTGCTGGCCAGCACAACCACAAAAAGGGATGGGAGGTGGGAGAGACGGGCAGCCACAGTTGCCGGCTCAAAGGGAAGAGCTGATGCAAAGTAGGAATTGCCCCAAACCATGAGCTTGAAAGCCCAGTTTCTCTGAAACAAAGGACTTGAGGATATTTTGCTTTTACTTTTCATGCCTTTGCTCTTCAAGCTTTCAGTGTGTTTAATGCCATCTGTCCTAATGATTTGATCTGATCCTGACGATCTATCTGATTCGACACACGAGCACCGGAGGTGCACAAGGGAAAGCATCAAAAATGACTTTTCTCCCTCCAAACAACCTCATACCTTGTTTTAACCTGCTGCCAGGGACATTAATACAAACTGTGCCCATGTTTATCCATGTCCTGGATTAAATCCCACCTGCTGAGCAGCCCCGTGCGGCTGGGAGCTGCTGCCAGCACCAATGCCAGCACTGCCCCCTGTCATCATCCAGCACACAGTTCATGCTCCATCGGTGCTCTGGATCCTGGACAATTTTTTATTGGCTTGGGTGTGCTCACTGCCAGTAACGGAGGCTCAGTGGGAACCGCCTGCCTACGAGAACAGCGAGTGCTCCTTTCCCACAAGGTCTCCTCTCTCCAGTGGAAGCGTTTCAAGTATTTTGGCAATCACACATCCCAGCAATTCAGTCCCGAAGTCCATAAATCCCTAATGGGTATTCAATCACAAATCATCCCCGGCGGTTCAGGCTGCGATGCTGATCTCCATATTAAGCGTGGCAGAACAATGTGGAAAGGGGAATTTCAGCTAATATTAATAACCTGCCAAGTGGAATATAAATCCTTCTCATTTGAGCGCTCCGGGGGATCTAGAGGAAGCATGTGAGGACACAGTGAACAAGCCCTGGATGAGGATGCTCAGCAGTGGAGCAATGGCCTGTCAGGCTCAAACCCGTCTTGGGGAACCTCGATGAAAGGAGCTGTAGCCAGGTGGGGGTTGGTCTCCTTCCATGTAACAAAGGACAGGACAAGATGAAACAGCCTCAAGTTGTGCCAGGGGAGGTTTAGATTGGGCATAAGGAAAAATTTCTTCACTAAAAGGGTGTTGAGACATCGGAGCAGGCTGCCCTGGGAAGTGGTGGAATCAGTATTCCTGGAAGTGTTCAAGAGGCATGGATGTGGCAAATGGTTTAGTGGTGGACCTGGCAGCGTTAACAACTGATCTCAGAGATCTTTTCCAACTTTAATGATTCTATGACTTTCTTTTCACCATGACTGTGGAAATTTCTGCTTCTTACACAAGAATTTTGCAGCCAAGAGCCCACCGAGGATCCAGTATGAATACACACCAGTGTGGCGAGGGAGCTGTGAAGGCTGCTGCTCTTGGGAATGGGGACCCCTGAGCCATCACCTCCTTGTCTTACACCCCTACAGCTGAGGGGATCACAGGGGTCTCTGAAATATTCCTTTCCAGTGTGGCCAGACCATTACAAATGTCTTGGCCACATCCCAGATGTCCAGGGACTGAGCCTGCAACAGAGGAATGATGCTGATCTTCCTCAGGGCAACCTGATGGAAAATAAAGGTCAGATCTTCTTCACCCAGAGACTGGAAGAGCTTGGGTGGAGAGACAAGCAGCTGCCTGACCTGATGGCTATGCTGCTGGTACCCAGCTAGCGGGACAGATGGTGGAGTCAGGTTTTCCTAAACACAGCACATCCCCAAGAGAAGGAAAAGGAAGCTCTGCAGAGCCAAAGTGTCGCTCCACATGAGCTTTAGCAACGGGACTCGGAACAAAGGCTCTTACTCACCCAAACAATGTGTATCTCACCCGTACATAAATATAGCGATCTCGGAGTGAGCACATCTCCTGTTCAAAGTTCATCTTCAGAGAAATCCAACAAAACACCCAGCTGTGTCACACTTTCTTGACCTCTCTCCTGCTTTCAGCTCACGTAGCAAGACACTGACCAGCCCTTTCCCCTTTTAAGGCTGACGAAGTCCTGCTCTCCCTGCTCCCAACAAGCACTTCCATCACCCTGAAAACTGAATCCAAGTTTCTGAGCATTTCCAGTTACCATCATGCAGAAGTTTCTGCACACATCCATTGCCACTGACAAGAGTGACCATGGGAAGCAGGTCTGTGAGGCTCAGCTGCACACATAAGATCTGTACCAGCAGTACCACCAGTGACACCATTGCCACCAGTGTCACTAGTGCCACCACCATCACTGCAACCAGAATCAGCAGCACCACCGCTGTCACCATTGCCACCACAACCACAATGACTACTGCCATGAGCACCACCACTGCCACCAGTGTCACCACAGCTATCAGTAGGAGGACCACCACTGCCACCAGCATGACCAGCACCACTGCCACCAACCCCACCACTGCCACCACTATGAGCAACCACTGGGTTCCACCAGCATGAGCAGCATCACCACTGCCACCATCACCATCACTGCCAGGGAGAACAGGTCCCAGGACACAGAAAGCCACAATGCTGTGACTGTCCCCAGCCTGTGACTGCAGCTGGGACACAGCCAATGTGCTGAGATTTCCTCCAGTTGCATCCGCACGGAAGGAAACAGGAAAGGTGCAGGAGGAGGGCGACGGAAACCAAACACCCAGCAGGAGCCAGCATCTGTGGGGAGAGGTGTAAGCAGCACCAGCACGTCCTGCTGCAGGGCGGGCAGAGCTGCACAGAGCAGATGGGATGCCCTGGAAAAGCCATGCTGAGTACCATGGTGGCTGTCGGGTACCTGCTGCCAGGAGTGAAGCAGTGCCCAGCACCATCTGCCAGGGAAGCACTGTGGGGTTTTTCCTCCAAGGGGTTATTTTTTAGATTCTCTTGCTGCACGTGATGTTTTCTGAGCAAAACACGACACGAAGGATTAAAAATGCACAGGTGTAGAGGGAGAGTGATGGGGGGCTCTTGACAGCCCATGAAAACACACCTGCAAGATAAACCAGGTCATGCATCTTTCCCCACATCCTTTTTGGTGTGCAGTAAATACTGGCTAACATGAAATTTTGCCAAAGAAAGGTATGCAGCCCTCGATTTTACAGCTCCAGTTGGACTTAAGGAGTTTGATAACATTTAGAGAGCAGGGAAAGATGCCAGCATGATGTTGGTGTGGAGATTTGCAAGCAGGAGGCACTCAGGACACCAGGAAAGAGGGAGGAATGGGGAAACTGAGGCAGCCAGCCAGCCAGATAAAAAGAAGAGCAAAGTCTTCCCAGCACTGAGCAAGCTGGGAATGCACCAGAGGCACTGGTAACATGATCAATCCTTTCTTATCTTGTATTTGCACCTTTTGTCTTTGAAGAGAAGCTGAGGCACAGAGTGGAAAGTGTCTACAAAGGTCCTTTGGGAGCTGTTTTTCCCTCTCACCCAGATTCACAACCCCTGAACACAGACCCTGTGTTCACACTGGAATTCTTGTGATGCCACCAGTGTCAGGGCTGACTCTCCTGTCCAGAGCTCACAGGGCAATGGCCTGGAGGAAACATGATGCTTCAACCACCCCTTCAATAGCCCTTTAGCTGGAATTTCAGCTTTTCCCTTCTCATGCAGCCCCCAAGCAACTTGAATTTGAGGTCTCCATGGACAGCTTTTAAACCTAATTCCTTCTTGTACCAGAAGAGATTCAGCAATCAGAGAATCATAAAAACCACAAAAAGGCACTAAACCTTCCACACGGTGAGGAAAAGGAACCCCCCCCAGCTGAACACAGTCCCCCACCCATCCATCCCACCCTGTCCCCAGCAGTGGACAACTCACAGGCAGCCACTGGTGGCCCTGCTCACAGTGAGATCCTGGTTTTATGATCTGGGATATCCCCTCCACTGCCTTCCCCCAGCAGCCACGAGGAGCTCGCAGCCGTGTGCCGACGTCAGAGGTTTTTCCTGGCTTGGATTTGAAGGAAAAGGAGGAAAAAAAAAAAAAAGAAAAATGAGGGGGGAGGAAGAGAGGCCAGCTCCATGGGGAAAAGTAATAACAGGCTTGGGGCTGGCTGCCTCCCAGATCTACAGAGGGTGTGCCCCAGAGGGTTTTTTTGGGGAGGGGTGAAAGGCTCGGTCGTTTGGGGATGGATAGTCCCCACGCTCTGGGGCCCGATGCACAGGGAAGTCAGGCTCCCCAAATACTGGGGGCCAGCTCCCCCCATCCTTCAGGAATTTCTTTTGGCCAGAAAAATAAGGGGGAAAAGCAATTCTGTGTATGATTGGGCATTTCCAGTCTTCAAGCCTTGTCCAACAGTTTCTTTGGAAAGAAAAGAATCCCAAAGCAGTATCCTCACCCCAAAACACACGCTGGGGGCAAACTGACCACAGTGGCTCCCCCCAACAAGTGCCATTGCCATGTGTCTCTCCCACCCTGAAACTGGTGCAGCTGAACATCTGTTCAGCTTTTTTCTTGTGGTTTCTCACAGTATTTTGAGCAAATTTAATACTTGTGGCAGGTGGCAAAGCTTGGGGGTGGGGGTGCAGAATGATGTGTTTTTTGGGGGAAACACAAGAAACAGCAGCACACTCCTGGGGAGGGCAGGGAGGAGCTGCCATGACCTCCCCTTTGAGGTACAGTTGAGCCTGAACCTCTGTCCCACAAGACCGAACTTTGCTATCTGCAATGTCCCTCCTCGGTGGGGGGATTCTGATGGGAAGCTGTCCCTACATTACCTGGTCAGGCCACCAGGAGCCCTGACCCAAGGCCACCAGAGCCCTGTCTGCGTCACTGGCGCCTCTTGCACAATCCCCAAGCCAGGCTGCGGTGGCTTTGATGGAAGTTTGCAGATGAAGGGTGCTCCAAGGGACTCAAATCTACCCAAAGGGTGGATTTTGACCTGCAGACAATGTTGAAATAGTGTTCTGTGACATGCTGGGGATGCAACACAGGACAGAACATACTCTGCCTGTGATGTGTCCCACGGACAGATCTCTGGTGGCATCAAGCTATGGTCAGGATTGTCCAGAGTAGCCAAGCTCTGGAGAAAGGCAGCTCTTCCAAGTCAATGGCATCAGGTTTAGAGGGTGTTTGTGGGTCTCTGAGCTTCCTCCACCATCCAGAACCTGTGCTGCCTGGGGTTGTTCCCCCAAGCCATCTTGCTGCTGCTCTGCACCTTTTGTTTTACACATTTTACCCCATGGAGACTGGGTCACACAAATCGTAATAGGCTGCTGGGAGGTGGCAGCCCCACCAGCCCTCTCCTGTGTGAGGGACACACAAAAACACTTCTGAAGGCAGCCACCAAGCCCATGGGGACAGTGCTGCAGGGAAACCCCTGGGTTGTTTCCTCCTCATCCTCTCCAGCCACGGCTATTGTCACCTTAACAGCAGAAACTGCCCCTTGAAACAGCCCTTCCAGGGATGTCCCTCTTCCAGCAGGATGGGACAGAGATGCTCCATGTAGGTGAGAAGTGTCCCCTCAGGAGTATCAACAATACAGAGAACACAACTGAGTGTCAGCCAGGATAATTAAAAGCCATGGAGCAAGTGAAGGGAGATGGGAAAACAGGCTGCTCCTGGGTAGGATGTGGCAAGGTCTAGCAGTGCTGTCAAGACCCCAGAACACATCGTGCTCCTGGCTGCTCCCATTGAGCCCAGGTCCTGCAGAGATAGTTTTCCCTAAAACCTTCTTCCAGAAAACTCCTTAGCTCCAGCAAAAAGCCACAGCAGAGCTCCGTGGTTGCCACAGGACAAGTGCTCTGCAAAAGCAACATGTCAACAAAGCTCTAGGGACAAAGGTAGGTACTTCCAAGCTGCCAGTTTTGGATGCATGGCTACAACATGGCCTGATCCTGTACCTTCTCCTACCCTCCTGGACCCAGCCATCCTCAGCAACAAGGAAAAAATCCTATGGTCCTGCCACCCTTGTGCAAAACCCCAAAGTTGTGCCAAGAGATGTCCCCCACTCATGGGAGCTCGCAGAGTAAATGCAGGTGGTCTTCTTTCAAATAGAAGATCAAAGGGCCTGAAACGCTGAAAGTCACAGCTGTTCTTGCTGGAGGGACAGCAATGTCTCCACTCACTCTGCCTGGTGACGAGGCAGTAAAGCACTGCCTCGTCCTCAGCCTGATTTGCACCTTGTCCACACAGAAGATGGGGGACTAAACTGGAAGGAGGAGGAGGGAGGATCAAGCATCACTTTGGAGAAAGGAGATCAAGGCAGTACAGAACTCAGATTGCTCAGGGTCTGCAAACCATAATCATAGAATTGTAGACAGATTTGTAAAATCATTCAGGCTGGAAAGGATCTCCAAGCTCATCAAGTCCATCCTTCAACCAAGTACCATCCTGCCCACCAAACCACTTTCCTGAGTACCATGTCTACCCATTTTTGAACACTTTAGGGATGTTTTCCACCACTTCCCTGAGTAGTTCATTCCAATGCTGAGTTGCTCCTTCAGTGAAGAAACTCTTCCTGATATCCAACCTGAACCTCCCCTGGTGCAACTTGAGGTCTTTTCCCAACTACAGAACTTCTGAAACTCAAAGCCCCTTGGAAATGCACCTTGCAGATGAGCTCAGATGGACATAAAAAGGTGAGGATGTGGCAGTAGCTCTTTCTCCAGCTCAGGAATTGGTGGTCAGGGAAACCTCACTGCAGGCTTTCACTGTATTAAAGAGAGGTTGAAAAAAAAAGATTGAAAAATACTTTTACATGGGGCTGTAGTGATAGTACAAAAAGCAACAGCTTTAAATTGAAAGAAGGCAGATTCATATTGAACATAAAGAGAAAATTTGTTATGATGGGACTCGTGACAACTGAAACAGGTTGTCCCCAGAAGCTGGGGCTGCCACATCCCTGGATATGTTCAAGGCCAGGCTGCAACCTTGAGGCCTTGAGCAACCTGGTTGCAATGGAAGGTGTCCCTGTCCACGGCAACATGGCTGAAATGAGATAATCTTTAAAGGTCCTTTCCATCCCAAACCACTGCATGATGCTCTGAGTGCCTGATGGCCAAAGTGGTTGGGTGTCACCACGAGCCTTCCTCTGGGTTCTCCACATCAGCTCCCACTCAGCTTCCCACTTGCAACTTTATCAAGTGGGGTTCAAACTGGATTCAAGTTAACCAAGGTATTAAAAAACCCTTGCTGGAACAGGACACTCTGAGAATTAGGAAAATGAGATGAAAAACTGAAAAATCCTTTGGGCTGGAGCCCTACAATGCTGCAGCTTGGGACTGGTGGTTTTGGGCTGCAAAAATGGGCTCCCCAATTACCATCAAGCCTGTCTCTTTCTGGGCTGCACACCAGAAGCAGGGAGCAGCTGCTGCAGCCCCAGATGAGCAGAATTTAAATCACATCCTCACTTGTCACACAGAGAGGCTCTGGCATGCCAAGGCTGCTCCCAGCCACTGTTGGAGGCAAAACCAGCTAAAAAAAGATGGCAAACTATATGGATCCTGGCACTTCTTGAACTTAAATGAACTGTCTTTTGATACAGAAGATGAAGAGTCATCTAATCCTGTTCCTGTCATTCACAGGAAGGATTTCCAGCAGTGGCTTTGTAAAAGCCAGCAAACGCCCTGGTATTTCAGGAAGGGAAATTGCAATGATTTGCATGAGCAAAAAGCTCATGTCAGAGCCACTGTGGGATGATGATACTTGGTGCTCTTTCCATCCTGTCAGGGAAAGCAAGGAGAAGGTCATGCAGCACAGCCAGCTGTCTTTGATGGACTGCACCCGGGTAATTCTGGAGATCACTGAAGGAGAAGGACCACATCCTCAGGAGAATGTCAGGATGAGGAAGAAATCCCTCCTGTCTAGAGAGGAAACACCACCTGAACACCATAACAAGTGGGAATGGTGCACCCAGAAAAACCAAATCCAACAGTGGGATGTTGCAACCTCAAAGCACCTTTCCAGACTGATACCACTCTCGGACAACATGGAGGTGAAGTGGTCATCACCAAGTGTTTTTGGGGCTGGAAGAACCTTGCAGTCAGCATCACTTCTCCCCAGAATGCCAAAAGGTTGGAAGGAGAGGGTCTGACTGTTCAGGAAGTACCCAGGAAAGCTTACACACAAGCATGCTTTGCCTTTGACTCTCTTTCATCTAGATTTTTGCATAAATCTGGTGCTGCCTTTAGGGAAATGCAAATTCCCTGGAGAAAGGGGAGCGTTTGAAGGTGCTGGCTGTTCTGACGCGCCAGGCAAGGAAGAGACGCTTTTATCACCTGAAAATTAAATAAAGGCTGAGATGTGAAGCCTCTCCACCCTGCTAAGCAGGAAAACTTCCTCAGCTCCTAGGGCCGGATCCAGTAGGGATGGGACAGGCAGGATGCAGCGTTTCATCTGTGCTCTGCACATCCTCCCCAGCCCCAGGGGTGAGCTTTAATGGCCTGGAGACACGCAAGCTGCGCAAGCTGCTCCGGCTCCGCTTGGTTTCCCGGCTCCTCTTGGCTCCCTGACTCCTGGATGGTTTCTGAGGCATTTTGACACCCCGGTGTGGGTGGCATTTCCAAGCCACCCTTGCTGTGCTGGAGCAGGCTCTAATCTAGCTGAAAGCAAATGAGCTTCCCTGGGTAAAGGAAGCTGCAAGCCCAAATTCATCATTTATGATGAAGCTGACTGATAATAGTAAACATTTCTGGGGATGAACATGCACATGCTCTGCCTCTCAGCAGGGAAAAAGGAAAAGGAGGTGAATGAAAAAGCTACACCAGTAAGAAGCTGTCTGGGTTAAATATTGGCTCTGAAATCCATCCAGAATGGTCCCTGTCCCTCTGCTCCCAGGGGCACATAAGAGGGTTTCAGCCTGGGGAGGAGGCAGACAGACATTCCCTTCTGTTGGCCCTACATGTATCCTGGGAAGGTTTTTCTCCACCTCTTTTTCCTGCTGCTTCCTAAAGAGCCAGGCTGCTGCAAACAGAAAACAAAACATTGAGGAATATCTATGGAGACTTTGCAGAACACCCAGTGCTGAGTTAAGGCTCAATTAATTCCCCCATTGTAAGCTCCTTTGGTACAGAGAAAAAGCAAAATTAGGGCATTCCTATTAATATACCTGGCTCCATGCTGAAATCCATACTATTTCAACTATCCTAGAAGAAAAACCCTACACACACAGATGTGTACACAGTACTTCAGCAGTCAGCACAAAGATGTTTTGCTACTTCACAAATAATTTAAATTTGGCATTGCACATGACAACCAAGAGCAAAACAAGCCTGGTGTGGGCTGGACCACAGTGGGACAGAGGGAGCAGAGACAAGGGACACTGAAGATGTCCCCTCCAGCCACAGGATATGGGGCTCATCTGCTCCAGGGAAAAGTCAGCAGGTATTGGTTTGGCTCAGTTCTACCAGCACAAGGCTGTCTTGGCAAAGGCACCATGGAGCCGATCTTGCCTTGGGGGAGTTAAAAAATAAATTTAAAAGTTTATTTTCAGCCTGATCTCTTCCCAGCCCATCTCTCTACAAACAGGCAGCTGTACTGGCAGGGCACTGTGGGCAGCACCGGGACAGGCAGCCAAGGGTTGCTAAATGAGCACTGTAATTCAATGCTGAGGCATGGGGTGAAACTCTGCCATGTGTTCCCACAGGGAATTTCTCTGGCATTTTCTTTTATCTGCTGGTCGATAAAACATCCCCATCCTGTTTCCAGATCTCCTGTAAGTGTCATTCGTCACACAGATGGAGCACATCCTCTCTGCTGTCATTAGCACGTCCTGGGCATTTACTAGAAACAGAGGGACTTCCCTCAAGCTCCACCAGATAGTGGCACCTGAAAGACTGTGGAGACCTCAGCAAGAGACTTCCCTGCAAGGTTTGGAAATTCCAACCAACCTCTCCCATGAGGATGGACCCACAGCCTCCCTCTCTGAGCCTCGCCAGCCGGCAGGACTGTGGTGATCTGCATCTGGCTGGGTGCACCCATGGAGCCATCACCTAACTCAGGCACAGGGAACTCCTGCCCCAAATCTGCTCCCAGGAGACTGGCACAGTGTAGGAACAGGAGCCTTTAGTTAACACTAGGGATCAACTCTGAGCTCACACACTTCTCCAGCAAAACTGCAGGAAGGAGCATCACTGCAGCATCACTGCCTCTAAAGCTGGTGACAACACCACCAACTCCATACCAGGAGCACATCCCAGCCACTCTTCCAGCTTGCAGCCACAGCACCCAGGATGAGGAAGATTCACAGCATGCAGGACCAGAGTGCATCCCTCTGATGCAGGGCATTGATAAAACCCTGGTCTTCAACCTGCCCACTTCAATAAAACAAACAACAGCTCCATGAAATTCTCCCCTAACTTTAGTGGATACCAATTTTAGCCCAGCTGCCTGCATGACGCCTCTGCTTCATTTTTATGCCTAGCTTCAGGCAATATTCTGATTCTTGTAATGCCTGAAGACAGTTGTGGGGAATATACAGCCATTTTTAAAGCAATGTCAAAAATAAATCAGTGTTTTAAAGGGAAACGGGGTGGGGGTGGGGGGGAATAGCCTTGTTCTGAAAAAAACCCCAAACAAACCTACCTAGATTTGCTGACAAAAACCACCAACATGTGAGACACTCCTATTCTGATCCCCATCTCTGAGCCATGAAATCACAAAGCTGGACCATGGGCTGCCCCACTTGTCCACAGCTCACTGCCACTCTGTGATTGTTACCTTGGCGGAATGCAATAAGGTTACAAGGCTGTCCTGTGCAAAAGCTTTTTACACATTTGTTGTCATTCGGATGGGTTTAAAATCTGATGAGTTTTTTTCAACTTTCATTTTTGGAAGTGATTTATCATGGCCATGCACTTTAGCACTAAATGGATGGGGGATGCTCAAGAGCAACTCTGGGATATACAAAAGGTATTTCCAAGTCACACTAACCCAGCCTTGTACAATATGAGAATTTGAGACAAACTTTGTCTCCAAATCACGCCTTTCTCAATGAGTTCATTTTCAGGAAGCTGTCCCATCCACTAACCTCAAAAAATGAAAAAATGTCTCTGGCTCGCATCCATTAAACCAGATAAATGAGAGTTTGTAAGTTCATAACTTGAACTGAAGTCAGAAAGTTTTGTCTTTCGTTTTCTAGAGCTGATTCACAGCCAGACTGACCCGAAAGGTGGGCTTGCTTCAAGTTTTTTGTCATTTCAGGGTTCATTTGCAGTTTAAAGTGACGCTGTTTTCCTGCCTGAAGTCTCCTGTGCTCTCATCCTAGCTCAGTGCTGGCACAGCTTCTCTCTGCACTCCCCAAAGCCTGTGTGGACACACTTTTTGAACTTGATAAAGTGAAATGCCCCTGGATTTGCTTCTTTGCCAGAAGTTCAGAGGGATGTCAGGCAAGGATTTTGATCCTGGGGCTGTCTGAGCAATCATCCCTGATGCTGAGCACAGGAGAGAGCACCACCTTGGACTTATTTTTATCTCTAAAAAGACATTTGAGCTTTCCAAACTGAGCTTTTCCCCTCTCTGCTACACCAGTACAAGAATTGTGAGCTTCCTTATTTCACTGAACCCAGCTGTATTTCTGGTCTGCAGAGTCAACAAGAGGAGCAGCCAGCTTTCTGGCTCCCTTGGAAACTCTGCAGTCCAAGAAAATCAGACGAAACATTTGAATGTGCTCAAGCTTGTTCATCAAGAGTCTGATTTCTGAGGGACCTGACCCCGCGCCCAGGCCGGCCGACGCTGCACCGACAGCAAGATTTTTGGGTCCTGTGTGGAATACTCCTGCAACAGCCCTGCTGCCAAGTCTTGCAAAAGTTCCCAAGCTGAGGAGCTGGACTTGAGGAGCATCCACTGCAGGGTTCATGTGAGCTGCTGAAACATCTCAGCTCACCGAGGAAGGGTCAGAAGTAGGGAAGGACGTGCACCGTGCTGACTACGACTCAATAAAGGCAACAAAATACCTACAGAGGACTGTGTGACATCTCACACTGACTGTCACAGGAGGGCTGAGGTTGGAAGGGACCACCTCCAACCTCCCCAAGGGTGAGGCATTGCTATGGGCATCCCAGCCCTGATGCCTTGGCACCCTCATGGACATCCTGCAGATCAGATGGTCACTGCAATCACATGTTACCACCATACCTGGATTGATGGATGAGATTCCTGATCCCAGCTACTTGAACTGTGCTCCTCTGAGGAGATGGAGCATCTAAAGCACATTTCTAGAGTTAAAGGATATAATTTCCTCCTTTTGCCCTGCCCAAAGTCACTGAAGGACATGGAGACACAGATCTCCCTTCCCAAATGCTCTCTCTCAGCTCCAAACAGCACCAGACTCTTTCACTAGGGTCCTTCAGAGACAGGAAATGCACTCTCAACCCCAAAATGTGGTGATCACTCTGGATCCTCCAAAGAGGCTCATCAACAAGGCCCATCGGAGGTGTGGTGCCTGGTCATGGCCCAGGATAAGGCATCTGGCTGAGCCTGAAAGGTGGAAAGTTCAAGTGGCTGTTGTTTATTTGGCTTTGCAGAGAGCAGTCACCCAGGCTGAACGTGGGCCAAGCACCTTCCCATGGCAGGAAATACTGCTGGAGTCTTTAAATAACCACCAGTGGTCAGGGCTTTGGTTTACAGCTGCTCTGGATGGAAAACCATCCCTCACTCTGTGTCTACTCCAGCTCTCTCCTCAGTGTAAATGTCAACACTTCTCTCATTACCTCCTAGGTCTTCATGTCCATATCCACCAGCCCCACGTGGAAGCTTGACAGAAGCAGGAAAAGTTCTCCAAGCTCAGGCATAGAAACACATGTGGGCTTCTTATCCTTTGTGAAAGAGAAATTTTATGTCCTACAGTCAAAGCTTCCCTTTGCTATTGTGTAAATTCGTAGCTCCCTGGGGCTCTCCTCACCCTCCCCATCCTGCTTTAAGGTCCACACACATCTCCTCACACTCCAACACTGAACTGCACTACCATAAGTGCTCCTCACCTTCCTGCAGCTGGACTGGTGTGTTAGCAGTTCATATGATTAAAATCAAGAATAAAATCCTTCCTCCAGGGCAAGTAGAAAATGCCAAGATGTCTCCACAAAGGCTTTTCTCAAGTATTTCCCTAGGGTACTTGAAATCAGAAATCTTGCCAAGAACTTGGGTAGAATGGGTCACCCAGCAAATCCTGCTTTACTGATGGAAAGTTCCCAAAAGCTGTTTCACTGGGAAGCCTGGCTACTTGGGCATTTTGGCTTGCCAAGACTCCAGGGAACACAAATGATTTTTTTTTTTTTACCTATAGCTGTTAACATACTAACCTAAAATGATGGGCTGGTGAGAGGAAGCTCTGTAAATAAGCAAAATAACATTTTACAGCTGGAAAACAAGACCTTGTCCTGACCTCCTCTCTTGGGCAGATTCACTGGCGCACAGCAAACCAGTATTTTATTTTGAACTGTGCTTGTAAAAAGTTAAAAAAAGCTGCTTCCTTGACACTTAAGTCAGGTAAGGACACAGCAGGCCAATCTGCCACATAAATAAGCCAGCTCTTGTATACACATGTGTTTTAAAATAAGCTTATGAAATATAAACACATGGGCTTTAACAAAAAATAATTCAGCCTCACTGAAACCATTTAAGTGGGGCTGAGCCAGGCTTCAGAGATTCTGCCCAGGGCATGCTAACTTTGACCCAAAAACCCCTTAGAGACAAATAGAACACTTTCATAAACATGCAAAAAGGAGCAAAATTAAGTATTTTTCTGAAGGATCATCCCTAGAGCTGCATTTCTGTCTTGGTTACAGAAAGAAGAGATTGGGGGGGGAAGAGTTTCTTCCAAGCCGTGTGAGCACATTCCACACTGCTCACCTTCGTCGTACCCCTGAGATGGGCTATTTTTCCATTTGTCTATTTGTCCCTGGCCTGTACACCCCAGGAGAGGAGCCAACCACCAAGAAACTTGGGTTTTTAAAATAAAACACAGCCTTGGCTTCAGAGGGGCAGGTGCAAGGGGAAAAACTACTTTTAACCCTCATTCTGCAAGAGGGGAATGCTGGGACCCCTCTGAGTGGTGCTTGTCTGAGTTTAGAAGATTTATTTGGAGTCGATGGAGACATCTGACTGGTGGTTAATCCTGGGGCTGGGCACTGGGGCTGGGGAAGTGGACATCAAAGCATTCCTGCATCTGCTGGGGAAATGGGAGAGGCGGCACACAGAGCCCTGCCTCCTCCCTGTGTGGCTGCTGGGGCTACAGGCAGCACAGACATCAGCTTGGGGCTCTCCAGGACCCAGAAAAGCTGTCTAGATGTCTGAGCAACCCCCTGAGGATGAATCTTCCCACTTCATTTGCTGGGTTTCCACCTTGCTGCAAACACAAACATGAGGAGAGCCCTCATGAGCCCTCTGATCATTTTTGTGGTTTCCTCTGGACCTGTTCTGACAGGTCCATGTCCTTCTTGTGCTGAGGACCCCAGACCTGGGCACAGTTCTCCAGGTGGGTCTCACAAGGGCATATTCTGTGATTCTGTGAAGATGAGTTCAGCAAACTCACGAGATCTAGGTGTCCCTAGATCCATCCATCTTGGGATCCATGGTGGAAGCTTTTCCTACCACTGACAGAGGATGGTTCAAACGTCTTGTGAGCTGGTTCAGCAGCAACCCAAGAGTTAGCATCTGGCCTGGAGATGAAGAGCACATTAAGGATTTAGCAGGACCTGACAAGCTCATAAAGGGCAGCTATGCTAACTTTGTCAAAGGCTGGCATTCAGGACTTCTCCATCCAAGGAGCCAAACAGCCTCAGGCAAGCCGCCTCAGGGGAGTTCTGGGTACACTGCATAAATCTCCAACCTTATTAAAGCTCCAAAGACTACAGAATCCAGCTCCTGACCTTCCCCAGAGCAGAAAACGACAAAACGTTTCCTGTTATTTATAGCAGCTGGAGAGCCTGATGGGAAAACCCCACTTGTGAAACGTGGGCTGCTTGCCACAGCTGCTCTCAGGGAACGGTCAAGCTGCTCTGAACTCCAGCCTGGATGGACCATTTCATCCCTGGGGCCCATTCAGCCTGGGCAAGACCACATCCAGAGGCTGCACAAGAGGAACAGGCAAAAGGATCTTGCTCCTGTTGGCTGTTCCAGGTCATGTTTGCATGGCCAACTTGAATTAGACAAGGCTGAGCATCCCAGACAGGTGGCTTCATCTGTGGGATACAGGCACGTGGCCACCTTTGAGGAGCACAGGTAATCTATATGAGGCTCCACCTGGATGCAGCTGACCTCAACTAGGAGGCGACTGTCAGCTTTTTAGGGAAACTGAGGTGGTGGGCCCCTTTGCCCACCCCCACTAGGTGCCACCCCCTCCTCAAAGCATGGCAGGACAGGCACAGGCATGTTTATCTGCTGGTAGTTGGATTTCCACCACTCTGGCACGCATGGAAAGTGCTTTCCAGCACGTTCAGTCACGCAGGTGCAGGAAACCTCACAGCCCAAGGTGAGCTCTTCCTGCACCAGGATGGGCTTTGCTGCTGGGAGCCTCCCAGCACTGGTCCTGCTGGAGAGGAGCTTTTGCTGTCATGCTGTCGAGGAGGATTCCCAAAGCTTCTGTCTTGGGCCAGTGCCAGTGTGGGTGTTCTGCTCGCTCCCAGGCCGAGAGAAGCAAGCTGTTCCTCATGCAGGGCCGTGAGATGCAGTGAAGGAACTTGACAGCCATGAGAGGAGCAGCCGGCTCTGGAGCTGCCATGATGGTAGCTGAAAGGCTGTGGTGGCACCCAGGGACATGCACTGACCACTGCCCTGCCACAGTCAAAAATGAGCCATTGGGCTGAGGGTGGGGTGACAGTGAGTGTCATCAGTGTCAATGCAGCAGTGAACAGCTGCTGGGATTTAGGAGCACACTGGGAACAGCACAGATCACACTCTGGAACTTCATCATGAAGCTTCTGCTCCTGTCCAGGTAAGGATGCCTTGTGTAGGATTCATCTTGAGAGCAGAAACCTGAATTTAAGGACCCAGGAGCTTCATTAGAGTCATCACAAAAATCACAGAATGGTTTGGGTTGGAAAGGAACTTCAAATGTTGTCTAGCCCAACAGTATTTACTCCTGCAATGATCAAGGAGACCTTCCCGTAGATCAAGAGACCATTTCAGTCACCTGGTCCCAGGCTTCTTGACAGGTTCCTCCTGTCCTCCTCTGTCACAGCTCTGCTGTTGGTGAACCTGTGTGGCCCCATGGCCAGTGTGGAAGACTGAGATCTTGACACATCCTCAACAACAAAATCCCAAACCAGAGCCATGGTCAAGGCCTAGGCACATCTCCAAAAAGCCCAGATAGATTTTCTCCCAGGGAGATCTCAGCCCTTGCAATGGACAAGTTCCTTCCAAACATCCCCAGGCAGTTTGCCTGCAAGTCCAATTAATAACTATATTTTGTCAACAAAGTCGGGTCAGCAGCAATTCATAGGCTTCACACTGGTTAACCTTTTCCCACCAAACAAGCCCAGGGATATTTTGACTCTCTGCCCTTGAGAAGTTTATTTGTGTAGGATCCATCCACTTACCAGCTTCCGGCAATGAAAAGACATACAAGGAGCGTAACTGCTTTCTAATAGTTGGGGAAAGATTTGATGGCTGCGGTCAGGGTTCCCTGGCACTGGCTCTAGAAAAGCAGAGCACTTGCCAAAGCCACCTGAGAGAGTCCAAGAGGCTTGTAATTAGCCCAGGAGAGAAATCAGAATGAGTGCAACAGCCCAACCATGCCCCCAGATGCAACAGTATCTGCTGCGGAGAACCTGGAGGTGTTCTACTTGCTGGAGGCAAAATGCGTGGTCTGGGATTGTGGAATATTGAAAGAAGACTCAACAGAGAAGAAACATCAGAGAAAGCCATCCCTGCTTTCAGCCTTGTCCATATGCCACCACCTAGGAGGAGATGACTCAACACCAAACCAGTTCAAGATTCCCCATGGCTTTTCACTGCCCAGGACACCACATCTCATCATCTGATGCTCACTGGATTTTGAAGCAAAAGCAGAAGAGAGGGATCAAGGAAAAAGGCTTTCTTATCCTTGGCCTGGTGAGGATTTCATGCCTCTCAGAAGAAGGACCAAGGAGCAAGATTTCTCACCTTCCTCCTGAGATGTGTGGGATGCATCCCTCAGACCAGGATCACAGGCTGCTACAGCTCACAGGTTGTTTCAGCTCCAGGTAGCCCAGAAAGCTTCACCGTGATTCAAAAGGATTGGCCAAAAGGGATTCAAGTTGAGACTTCCTCACTGCCTGGGCTCTCCTGGCAAATGATTAACAGATGCTGCACTGGCTGGGGAGCTCTTCACCCAGACAGAAAAGCATCTGGCAGGCCCATTACTGCCTTGTGTGGCGGGTGTGCCCTAGAGAGCCTGGAGATTTATTGCCCAGATATAAAGTGACTGAGCTCTGTCCCAGGAGCACCACGAGGGAAAAGCAGAATTTCTTCATAAAAGAGCCTGCTTATTGCAATTTCAATTATTTGCACATGAAGGGGGGGCCAGGAGGGCAAAGACACCCCAGGTGATATGGGGAGCTGACACAGTGCTGGCTCCAGTGGGTGCTGCCAGCTAGAGGATGATGTCTGGTTCAGTGAAGGAATGGGCCATCCCAGAAAGGGGTAGGGAAAGCTGTGCCTTTTAACAGCAGTTGGGATGTTTTCTTCAACACATTCCTCTCCCTCCAGTAATCTTGTGGGAGCCTGGAAAGACGGGTTGTGAAATGCAATTTTTCCCTGCTGGCAGCTCTGTGGGGATGCCAGGAGCCAGAAGAGCCTTGCACAGAGGAAGGACCAGTGTCCATCACACTGCAAACAAGAGACACCCGTAATTAAACTGAGAGATGAGGAGAAAGCCTTTCCCACCATATAGCTCCTCCCTGGCCTGGATTGCCCCTGCATCAGGATGGACTCAAGAGTGTCTCAGACTGGGTGAAAGGATCAAGGGCATGCTCAGCGTGATGCAATATTTACCTCTTGAGATCTGGGTGAGGTCACGCATTTGCATCACTTTGGGCTCTATTTGCTTATGGATAGAGAGTAAAACCCTTCAGGTTTCAGAGTAAATCCCAGTTTGGAGCAGTAACTGGGAGAAGAGCACAGTGTGGGATGCACTGGCTCCTAGGTGGCTACTCCAGGCCACATGGGTCCTTATGTGGTGCCTGAAATCTCAGTCCATCCCATGGATTGGCAGAACATTGGGCAGTATCTGGCAGCAGTTTGAGAGGACACTAGTCACAGCCATGTGCTGGGCTGAGCTGTGCACGCTGTGGTGTGTCTGTGTGACGTGCCTTCATCCCCCTCTGCTTTCAATTAAAGCCACTAATGATTTTAGCAAGGGAAGACTGAACCAAGTGCATCCCTGGCAGGCTCACTAACGCTGGCCAGATGTGCTGCTCCTAGCAGGTGCCACAGTGGTTGCAAGTGTGCAGGTGGCTTTGCAGGGGGAAAAAAAAAAGTAAAAAGAAAAAAAAAAAGTTATGGGTCATTGCCATCAAACCAAATCTTCCAGACTCAGAAAAACTGAATGGAGCCGGTCCTGGATGCTTTGCGGTCTGGGCTTGGGTGAGGCCCCAGGGCTGTAATGGTTTTATTTAGGGCATGCAATAACCTTTGGCTCCTATTGTATTTGGGTCTGCCAGAAAGGCAGTTGGTCTGGCTGGATTAAAGCTGGTGGTAATTACATGCCAATGCCTCCTCTGTAGTGAGGAAGGGCGAAACTTAAAAAGAAAACCACATGTGCACATCCCTATTCGCCACTTCATGTGGGGACACCCCTTAACCTCCCACGAGCAGAAATCCAGCTCATACTCAGCATTAACACTTTGAAAAGTTATTGACAGCACAGTCCAAAAAGGAGGAGAGATGTGGGAATGCTCCTGGTGTCAAAATGCATTTTGAAAGCAACCAGATTCATCCCCTGAAGGACACCCTCTGCCTCGCCCAGCCATCAACCCACCCAGCAGCCTTCCAGCCTTCCCTGCTTACCCCAGTGAACGTGCCAAATACAAACCAGATGCTCCAAAATGCCTGCTTGAAGACATTCCCTTTCATCTGGTAATTGCTGCTTCCGAGGGAAAAGATTTTAAGTGGTCCTCAAACCCTCTTGAGTGACCCAGACACCTATTTTTGTCCCTTTTGGGCTTCTGAGCATCTTTGGCTTTGGCATCTGAGCCACCCTGCTTCTCCTCATCCCCTCTTTCCGGCAGCTGATGGCCAGTCCCAGCCTCCTTGGCAGCATTTGCACCCTTAGGACTGCTTTATTGCCACCCACTTGCCATCAGCCACGTGCAATCCAATCCCACTCCAAGGGGTGCCATGATGCCACTGAGATGGGCAGCACTGCTTCCCCAACATCAGATGGGCACGGTGCAGGATACTCAGACTGTGGGGTGAAAAAATGAGGTGCAGAAGGCAAAACTAAGATACTATTTGCAGTAATAGCAATGATAACAGCTCCATCTAAAACTACAGCAGGAGGAAATCCACACACCCCCCAAATCTGACCTACACAAGCCTGAACTTAAATGAGGTACATCTGCACTGAGGATTTTCTCTTGTCCTCTTCAGTCACTGCATTTCTAGCTTTGACAAATAAACAGCCAGTCCTCAAACCTCGGGCTCTTTATTGCTTGTGGTTCCTTCCCCTTTGTTTCTAAGAAATTAATAACAGGAGGAGAAGGTTGCAAAACACACACTGACCTCTCCTTTAAATACAGTGAGAAATCAAATAAATAGGGAGAGAGGAACAAGGAAGATCCACTGCAGGCGGAAAATGCCCAGCTGTACCCACTCTGAGTGCTGGAGGCTGTGGATGCTGATTTAGGCAGCGAGAAAACGCAATGCACAAAGCAAACCCAGAGATAAGCACAGGGTGTGATGCACTCCTGTGCTGGTGCTGCAGCTGTGAAGGAGCCCACAGGCTGCTCAGAAAAGATTTAGGAAGGGAAGTTAATGCCCAATATGATGTGCTTAACAACCATGGCCTGGAGGAGAGGAGCTGGGGGTCAAAAATCACTTAATGTGGAAAGATGCGATGGGGTCTGCTGGTTTCCTCCTGGTATCTGCTGCTGATGCTCAGTGCCCCATCAGCATCACTCTCCCTGACAGTGGAGATGAGCTTTAGTGGGAATTGTGTTACACCAGCCCAGCAGCTTCACTGGAAACTGGGAGATGACAATAATCCTCCTAATAAACTGCAGAGGCCAGCTCCTCTTTGATGATGCCAATTTCTGCGTGGTTTAACGAGGGCACAGAATGATGGAAGGACACTGCAGGGGAATATGAAATCCTGCCTCAAATGGACACATGCTGGTGCAGTTTAGATTGGAGAGAAGGAAAAAAAAGAAAAAAGAAAAGGTTCTTAACTAAAGGGATACTTGGATGAAATAAGGAGCTGGTGAGTGATGGCACCTGGAGCATCCTTCCTTCCATCAAAGGTACAAGTTCTACCTGACAAGGTGAAAGCAGAGGTCTAAATTGGGATGGATAAGCCAGCATCTCAGTATCACCAGAATTAAGTACAGAGATCCCAAAGAAAGCACATAAAAGGCAAAGAAAACCCATGGCAAAGATGCAGCAGTGAAAAGTATGGTGAAAAATTATCATCCTGGGGGGAAAGCAAACACCTGTCAGCTCTTCTCACACCATCCTGCATAGTCCTAGAGCTCCAAAAGGGGCCAGTGGTAAGGAGCCACGTGTGTATTTTGACCTGATGAACTTTCACATTTTAAATCCACTTCAGCCTTTGAGCAAAGTGCCTGGCACAGCTGTGCATGGGAAATGTCAGCTTCACAACACCAGGGCTGAGATTAGTAAGGCCAGGAACACGAGCCCTGGCACTACCAGAAAGGAGAGGGAAAGGTGCTACTGAAGGCTGCACCAGAAAAAAAAAAGCTCATCTTCTGCCAAAACGGCATTTGCATTGCAAAAGAGAAGAGTGCTAATGAAATTAGATAATGGTTTCAAATCTGAGAGCCTTTGCCAGTGGTGAGGATGGTTGGTGTTGTCCTTCTACAGGCAGGGACTGTCCCCAGTGAGGATGTCAAGAAGCAGCATGGTGTATTTTCTTTTTCAATGGGTGAGCTGCAAATCAAGTTGCTGGGGCTGTCTTAACTGCAGGAATGAGGAAGCCTAGATGCCCTTACACCCCTCCCAGCCATGCTCCACCAGGAGCTCTGGGGTTATTTAGGTTGGCAGACACAGAGCACTTGGCAAAGCCTGCCAGAGGATAAATACCAGAGCAGGGAAAGGAGCCATCCAAGCTAAAAGCCAGTGCGGGTACAAGAAGAACAAGGCCAAATGGGTACGAGTCATCCACAAATAAATTTAAGCTGGAAATGAGAGCAGTTTGTATCCGTGCGAGCAGCAAGGCTCTGGCAATAGCTTTCCCAGAGGACTTGCCAGGGTCAAACAGCTCATGAGTTTTAAGAAGGAAGCTGGCAGGGGGTTTGTGTCATGGTTGCTTGCAAAAGCAGGGGGGGACCAGCCAAAAATTGGTGGTGGCCCTGGGGCTGCCTTCAGCAGGACATGGGTCTACAGCCACAACCCACATCCCACCTGTGTTGATGGGATATGGAGGGATGCAAGCACATCTGCTTGCTCTCGGAGAGAGCAGGAAGCAGCATGGGGAGGAAAATAAAAATGCACAGCTCCGTTTTTCCAGCTGACAGGAGCTTAAACACAGGCTGGGAATTGGGTTCAGGGCCCTGTGTGAAATTCAGCTTGGCTTCTCTTGAGACAGCAGCTCTACTCCCCGAGCACCCTACGAGCATTTCGGTAATAGCAGGGGAATCAGACCTACTTGTCAAGCGTGTTGCTATTTGTGCAAACGCTCTGTACCAGAGGGAAGCTTGAAGAACAAGTCCCTTTTTTATAGTGCGTTGGATGCTGGCAGTGAGCCTGCAAATTAGAAGGAATTCAGAGAGGAGCAACAACAACAACAACAAAAAAGCCTAAGGGGCTGGAGGGATTAGTTTGGGAGGAGGAAAAAAAAAAAAAACGAGCTAAGTGTGTGGTCCAGTGGATGGGACTTTGGGTTGGGACAGCACTGGGTTCTACCCAGTGCTGTCCCATCCACAGCAAATCTCCCTGTGCCATGTGCAGGTTTCTCTATCTGTCCTTAAGAGGCAAGATGTGTTTTCTGCCGCCTCAGGAGACAGCTCTGTCATGCCCACACAGAAAAAAAATTATTTAAAAACTACATATATGATAGAAAGTTCAGTAAGAAGCTGCCAGAGTAAAGGTCAGCCGATGAACGAAATCAGTTTGAGCTGGAAGCAACTTAGCCACAGCAATGAAGGGTGTGTTCGGAAGAACCCCCTGCTGCAATGATTTTTTTAGGGTGGTTATACCCCAAATTAGCTCAGTTCACCCCCAAACCTGCTGAACTGCTCAGAGAAGTACAACATCTCCAACTGGATGTAGTGTTGCTATCGGCATCCTAATTTTTTGGGGCACTGAGAGGGGCAGGAGTGACCTGGATCATGGGTTTAATCATCAGCCTTCAGCCTGGCTGCACTTGCACTGGTGCCAGGGCCCTGGAGAGGGGACTTGGGCAAGAGCCCAGAACAGTCTCTGCAGGGAAAAGCTTGGCTGTCCCCAGCTCGGGGTACTCAGACTCATGGGGACATTCCTGTGACCAAAAAGTTGCACCACTCTGGATGCAGCAACACATCACCCTGGGGAGCACCAGCACAGGGACATCAGAGCCTTTCAGGGATGAGACCAACCTTCCAGTTTGTTGACCAAACCTGCCCCTTTTAGTGTCTGTCACACAAGCGTGGATGAAGCTGTAATTTGCCATGACGGGATGCAGGAGAGGAGGGGACACAGAGGATGAGACAAGCCTTCCCTTAAATGCCCCCTAACACCACCTTAAAAAATAATGAACTAGGGGCAGTGGAGGTTACTAGTTTGGTATGAGAATTTTCATAAGCATGAGAAAAAGAAAGACCACATTGCTCTAAAGTTTTTTTTTTTTTTTTTTTTTTTTTGTTGTTGTTGTTGTTGTTTTTTTTTTTTTTAAGCAAGCTTCAGGGGCTCTGGGAGAGTAAAGTTTGCTGCAAAGTTTGTTTTCTGTTGTGCCCACGTTACCAAGCAGAGCTGGCCGTGGAATGTGCGGCCAGGGGCACCCGGCTGTGCTGCACCCCTGGGCAAGGCTGGTGGCCAGGTAGGATGGCACGGTGAGGGTCACTGAGCCTTCAGCATTGCCTCCAGCCACCCATCTTCCCAGTTTAGCACAACTTTGCTTCCAGCAGTGCCCCATTTCCAACAGTTGTGCTGCACATGCAGCTAATAAATAAACATCATATAGACATCAATAAAGTGGTTTTTAGATGTTGGGATAATCAGGGCAATTGCCCTGGCGCCTTTCCCCGGCGTGCCAGGGTGCAGTGCGGTAGCCAGCAGCTCCCAAACCCTTCTCCGGAAAAGTTCAAACCCTCAAATACTTGGAATTGCTCTTTGAGGGAATTTATTTTAAAGCTGCTTTAACAGCAGCTGGGAATTACCAGGGAGGCACTTTGCTCTGCTATTTCCCAGCTGCTGACCCCGTTCGCATGAAGGGGGCCCTGGGCAGCTGCCCAGCTGGGACGCTTGGGGACATGTGCCGAGCCAGCACTGCCTGGAGTTGCACCCAAAATTCTCCTTGTCCCAGCTTGCAGCAAAAGCACAGAGAGGGGCTGTTGTGCATGGCAGCAGTGAGAAAAATTAACTCCCACATCCAGCAGCGAGGGTGTGAGCTGCGATGTGGTAGAGTTATCGTTTAAGACCCTGTTCCCATGAGGACTGAAAATTGCACCCAACCATGTTGCTTCCTCCCCAGAGCAAAAGCAGAACTGGGAAGCTGTGAGTCTCCCAAAAACTAAATCAACATCTCAACATGTTGGTGGCATGTTGTTTCTTAAGAAGCATTTTAGTCTAAAAAGAAAAGGGTTACTGAGCAAAATCAGTGACAGCAAGTCAGCAGCTAAATGTCATCAGGACTGCGAGCGACAGGTCCTGATGGAAGGCTGGAAAATGCCACCACGAGAGCTATGGTTGCTCCTCCTGCAAACCTTCCACATCCACATTTCCCTCAGAGGGTTACGGAGCCCCTGTCCCCTCCACACCTACATAGGGACACCATGGCCACCCTGCCTGACTCAAGCCCTGGGGATGAGCTGGGAGCCTTGGAATAGGTGCAGGTGGCTGGGTTGGGTCTCGTGGCAGACAGAAGCAACTCCAAGCCCAACAGCTGCCAGATGTGAACCCACCTGCAGCCACTGAGTAACTGAAGTGAAGGGGCCCCAAAGCCACAGGCAAGGGTTGGCCTGATAGGCATCAGCCCCCTGCAGCACTTGTGGCTTTCTTCTCCCTGCTGTCACGCTTGAAAAACATTTGTGGAAAAACACAGCAGAATGAAGAGGGTTTGAGTGGCAAGCTGGAAAAGGAGCTGGGGAAAGAAAACAACTTGGCAATAAAGGAGGAGCTGAAGGACACAAGTGTTCCCATTTTGGCTCCCAACTCCCTAGGGCGCCGCTTGGAGCATTTATTGACCAACTCGCCTGCCCTCGATGAGCTGGCCTTGCAAACTGTGGCAGGAGGGAGGCTATTCCTGGTCAAGGCATGTACAGCAGCAACACTTCCTTAACTCTATAATCAACCAGTGACACACAAAACACACAGTCAAGGACTTTCCTGGAGAGGGCTCGGGCTCTGCAGCTACTGCACCTGCACCATCATCACAAAAAGCCATCAGGTGTTCTCATGAAATGCTTCAGAAGTCTCCAAAAAAGAGGAAAAAAAGAGCTAAGTCCAGCCAGGCAGACACAATCTGCTTAAAAAAATCAAGGTGCACCCTTGACTCCAGCAGTGCAGCACACAGCGAGGACTGAGTTGCCTCTCTCAGTATTAGAAGGAAAATAATCATTGTCATGATAAAAAAAAAAAAAAAAAAAGAGATGCAGCCAGGTCAGGTTCATTAAGGGTGAAAGGTAATGGTTTGACTCCAATCCCAGCTGTTCTCCCCAGCATTGATACGATCTTCCCAGCACAAGTCTGCGCAGGAACTCGTCATCCCCCTGTTCCTTGCAACACGATAGCACAGCACATCGCCCCCAGCTCCCAAGTTAAACATCTTATTAACTGCAGTGACGTAAAAGAGGAAATCTCCGAGAACTATCACAGAGATGAGAAGGAACACATTTACCATCAATAGGCAATGATACCGCTGCAGACAGATCTGCACATAAAGCAGCACCCAGCCCCTCCTTCCCCTCCCTCCTCTAATCACTCTGTGTCATGGGAAACTAAACCTGACATCCAAACAGCCCCGATACCAGACACTCGCTGTAAAAATATTTTTAAGATTGAAAAACAACAAAAAAACTTGCCTTCCAGGAAACCATTTGGATACAAACCCTGCGCAGCTGCAGCCACCCTCGGTGTCGTATTCATCCCTCCTGCTTCGGGTTCGAAAACAGGCAGGGTGGGAAGGGGAAAGGAAATAAACAAAAATGGGGAAAAGAAGAAGAGGTATTGCAGCTGATGAGCTGGGAGAGGCTGTTGGCAAAGTGGTCCAGCAATCATCTGAAATTCAGACGTCACGTGTGGGTTCTGTCTGCAGCTCCCGTGCAGCCCAGGCTCAGCACTTCGCCCAAGTGCACACGCAGCAATTCCCTGTGCCGAGCTCTCCCGCCCCACTCCCACATGCTTCCCAGCCCGTGCCCCATCCCAACCATACCCAGCAGGTTTTGGCACTGCAAGGTGACCCAGCTGCTCTGGCCACAAAGGTGGATTTTTGCTATGCAAGTGCAGGGCACGCTGAAAAGCATCACTAAGCTGCAAAACCACCCTCCCTTGCAGCTTCTCCACCTAAATCCCAGCCCTGCAGGCAGTGCTGTCTTCTCCACCAGGATGCATCAGAGGCCATCACCCCACTACATCATCTGGGGCTGGTGGGGGGTCCCACTGGCCTGGAGGAGTGCCCAGAACATGCTGTACCTGTTCCCGAGGCCAGCCTGTCCCTGGGCAACCGTGGGCATGTCCAAAACCAGCCCTTGAGCTCCCTGAGCTGCTGTGCTTGCATCAGAGAGCAGTGGGTGAGCCCAGACACCTCTGGGGTGAGGTGGCAGCCAGCTTTTTTCTTTCTTTTTCTTCCCTTTAATTTTCATCTGGGACATTGCTTTAGAACCAAGGGATGCCTCAGGCTCCATCCTGCACTGTCCCACACTGCAGCAGCTCCTGGGAACTCACCAGGATCAAGCAATCACCAAAAGTCCCTCTGCAAAAGGCCATGATGTGGATGCAGAGATCCAGCCCCACTGTTCCACCCCAAAAATCTTCAGGACAACTAAAATGATTTTTTTTTTTTTTTCTCTGCTTGCACCCATTCTTCAAACAAATTAGCAAGAGGAATCAGGAGACTGAATGTTCCACACCGCCTCGGCTTCATCGCCCGGCTGGAGATGCATCGCATGGCACTAAAGTCAGGCAGATACAGTGGGACTAAAAAAAGAGCATGGTTGCTTTTTTTTTCTTTTAAAGCCGGATTGCCTTTCACGGTGACTATATTTATAGGTAGAGCTGTTGAAATTTTAAGGGCTCCTTGCCACAGGAATCCGGTCGCATCTCGTGTTCGCAAAGTGGCGTAACTTGGCAAAAATGAACATTTAATAGGCCAGTGGGTGCTGCTTCCCTTCCTTAATTTTGGGTTAAATCAGAAAGGGAAAAGGACAAGATGTAAAATTAGCCTCGCACGCTGCTGCCATGTGCCACAGTCTGTATTTTACAGATTAGGAGCGTAACAGACATGGGACTTCACACCCTCCCCTAGAAAGGCACTTTCCTTTTCAGTCAATGACCAAAAAAACCCAGCTTTCGCGGGTGTTTATTTTTGCTTTCGGTTTGTCTATCCGTGGCACACACAAAGCCTCCTCTGCACTTGGTTTTATGGTTGAAAAATCCCGTCAGGGTTCAGCTGCAGAGTGGTAAAACTCGCTCTCCCCGTCCAAAGCCGCCCGGGAACACCACCCGCCAACACGCCGCAGCACACGCTGCCCAGAAACCACACAGTCTCAGCCCAAAAGTTGGCAGTTTTCTTACACAACAGCATGCTACGCTGCTAAACCCTTTTTATTTTAATTTATGCTATAAAAGCGTGTTACACCCTGTCCAAAGACGCTACCACCCCACTGAGCACGTCTGGATGCTAAACTTTGATTCCCTATGACAATGCGTGTCTATTTAAGACAAAACCCAAACCATAATTAAAGTTATTGATAGGAGACGATGTTTACTGTTTGCTATTTTAACATCTAGTGCTGTTGGATTTCAAGCCACTGATTTCCATGGCTTGCAGGGGATGATGAAGCTGGAAACACGCCCTGATGTTGGGGTTTTTGATGTCTCTCTGGGCACTTCTGCTGTCAAATCAAAGAAATTCACTTAACAGGCCAATCCCAATGGATGCTTCTCACTCAGGATCGTCTTGACTGGAAGCTGAGTGATTTTTGAGCCATCAAAGCACACATAAAAATAAAATAGCTGTAACAAAAGCTTTTTGCTTCTGCAAGCAGCCATCTCCCTAAGCAGAACCAAAGGGCGATGGCTCATGGCACACACCTTTTGACACAAGTTAACCAAAGTTCAAGTTTTAATGTTCCCAAAAGGAACAAATTTCAGATTGGAGCACTAATAAAAGTTGCTTTACTTGCCCAACTGGCAAATTTGGTGGCATCCGAGATCCCCAGAAAGTGGCTGTGTCAGGGACTGTGCTGCATCAGCCCCTGCCAGCTGGGCAGTTAACTCTGAAGCCAAGTGGTAACACACTGTTAGGTCCCTGGATGTGCATAAATATTGGTGCAGAACACTGCTGAGCCCACAAGGCCCTCAGCTTTCAATCCACCTGCAGCATTTTTCTTGTAAGCTATTATCAACAATGTGATAAAAAAAAAAACCAGTGATCCTTGTAACAGTGGAATTTAAATCCAGCTTACAACCTGGTAGGGAGATTTATGACATTTTGTATACAAACAAGCCACCAGCCCCATTTATTCATGTTACTCTTTTTCCACTCCTGCCAATAATATACTACTTCATTAAGGCTCAGTTTTCTTGCTGATCCTCCTTTGGCCAGAAGGTTGCACATAAACCCAACCCAACAGCTCCAGACACTCAGCTGCCCTGCTTACATTTCAGTTCCTTCGAGCAGAAAGATGAAGCTGTAACCAAATGAACCAGAGAAATTGGCAGCAGCACAAACTTGACAGATTTCAGCTAATTGCTTGGATTAGTAATTCCAGTGGCACGCAAAAATACATTTTACCTACGGCAGAGAAAGGCATGGCATGGGTTGTCCTCCTGCTACGTGACCTGCCTGCCCAGGGAATGGGAACCACTGGCATTCCCAAGCCCCCACTCCATATCAAGGCCAGGAATGGTTTGTCAGCCTAGCGAGACACGCTCAAATACAGAATCACTGAATCATCCAGGCTGGAAAAGACCTCCAAGATCACCAAGTGCAACCATCAATGCACCACCACCACGTCCACCACAGAACCGTGTCACCAAGTGCCACAGACACACGTTTTCTGAACACCTCCGGGGATGGTGATTCCACCACTTCCCTGGGCAGCCTGCTCTAAACACGAGCCAGGAGAGGCCAACCCCGCCGCAGCTACCGATGCAGGGCAGCCCCATTCGTTTGACGGAAACATCCTTAGGGATGGCGAGACCGGACAGCCTGGAACACGGCGCTTCCCCCCTGGGGCCCCCTGTGACACCGATGGCTACGTCCGGCCCCGCACGGGGGTGGAGAGGCCCCGCGGAGCCCTGACGGTGCCCACGCTGCATCCCACCCACGGAGCGCGGCGGGATGGGCTCTGCCGGGATGCTCCGTGGCCGCACACGGGGTGGGGGACTGCGGCACCGCGCGTGGGCTCCCAGCGGGGCTACGGCGGGGAGGAAGCAGTGTGCGTGCCCCCCGCACATCGGTGCTGTGGGTCCCCTCCCTTCATTTTGGGCTCAATCTGAAGGTGCCGTAGCCTCGCTGGGAGCTGGGGCGGGGGGGGGGGTGGGGGGGACGACGCACGCTGCTGCCGCCCACCAGAGCCCCAGGACGGCTGCGGCATGAACCATCACCCCGCTCCGGGGGGACATCGCCCGGCGCAGCCTCTTCCGCACGTCGCGGTGGCCCCGCAGCCGGCGGCGCACGGACCCCTCCCGCCCGCATTGTTGAGCGGGCGGACCCACGTGCGGCCACCGCCGCCGCTTCCCCTCGCCCGCCTGCCTCCGCGCCCGCGCACTGACCTGCCCGCCGGCTTCGCTCGGCTCCTCTGGGCTGCGCTCGCCCCGCGCCCGGCTCCCGACTCCGCTCGCCGCCCGGCCGACCCCGCTCGCCGCCCCCCTCCCGCACATGCAGCCTCCGCCGCTGCCGCCGCCCCGAGCGCACCCGCGCACCCGGCTCCGCCCCCGCGCGCGCGCCGCCGCGTCACGTGGCGCCCGCAGGAGCCAATGGAGAGGGAAAGGACGGTAGAGGGGGCGTGGTCTGTGGTGGGTGTGGGCGGGGCTGCAGAAGGGGCGGTGCTTGTGGGAGTAGGCGGGGTCAAGGGAGTGAGGGGAGCGTGAGGGAAGGGGAAAGGGGAAAAGGGAAAAGGGAAAGAAATGGAAGGAGAGGCGCTGGAGCAGCTCTGCTGAGAGAGCTGGGGTTGTTCAGCCTGGAGAAGAGAAGGCTCCAGAGAAAACTTAGAGCCCTTTACGATGTCTAAAGGGTCTCCAAGAGAGCTAGAGAGGGACTTAGGACAAAGGGCTGGAATGACAGGAGAAGCAAGAATTGCTTTAAACTGCAGAGGGCCAGGTTTAAATGGGATATTAAGGAAAAAACTCTTCCCTGTGGGAGTGGTGAGGCACTAGCATAGGTTGCCCCAAAAAGGTGTGGATGCCCCATCCCTGGAAGTGTTCAAAACCAGGCTGGATGGGGCTTGGAGCAACCTGGGATAGTGGAAGTGGTTCCTGGGAGAGTGTTGGAACTGGATGAGCTTTGAGGTCACTTCCAACCCAAAATATTCTGTGATTCTATGATTCTGTGATTCTTAGAAGAAGAAAATGAAGATGATGAGGAGGAAGAGGAGGCGGAAGAAGAGGAAGAAGAAATAAAATGGTGATGACAAGGAGGAAAAGAATAAATATGAAGGAAGAGGAGGAAGAAAGAAGGTAAATATAAAAAAAGAGGAAGACAAAGAGGAGAAAGAAGAGGAAGAAGGAAGAGGGAAAAGAAAGAGGAAGGAGAAGAAGAAGAAAAGAAGAAGGAGAAGGAGAAGGAGAAAACAAAGATGACAAAAAGGAAGCTGAGGAAGACAAAGAGGAGCTTGGGGGCAGAGTGAAGGGGACCCAGCACAGGCCTGGGCTCAGTGCAGCAGTGTCTCCTGTCCTCTGGGGTGAGATGCCCTTATCCCCTGACCGATCAAGGGCGGAGGCTGCCCATTCCTGAGGCTATACAGGATATATTTAACATCTCCCATCAGTGGTTCTGAGTACATGTGGGGCACAGGGGTCACCCAGTGTGTCACAGACTCAAGCTGGCACAATTCAGGAGCTGCTGTGACTTTACAGCCAAGGCCCTCACCTCAGGTTGTCTACCTTTGTGTCTGCAACCTGTGTCTTGATCTGTGGTGTAAAGAACTACCATAAATTCAAAGGAACAGGAGCACCTGATGCCATTGCAGGTTTTCATTTATTTCTAACTTGCTGTGGACTCTCTTAGGAGAAGTCACTGCAGAGGCAGCCAAGGGCTTCAAAAAATGAAAAAAATAATAGGGGGCTTGGGGTCACAGGCACAGAGGGATGAAGTGATTCCTCAGGAGACCCAAACACGTAGAGATGAATATCAGGAAATGCTCAGATGTTATTGCATTTTAAGGATATTTTTGCCTTTTCCTTGAAAGGCACTAAACTGGTGTCCTTTAAACCAGAATAGTCTGAGGGTGCTTTATGTTTCTGAGAACATTGTTAAAGGATGCAGTCCTCCTCTCTGGTTAAGGGATGGCCTGGAAGCAGAGATTATTGAATATCCTCAGTTGGAAGTGACCTACAAGGATCATCGAGTTCACCTCCTGCCCTGCAGAGGACAACCCCAAAAATCACTCCTGAGAGTGTTGTCCAAATGCTTCTTGAGCTCTGTCAGGCTTGGTGCTGTGACCACTTCCCTGGGCATCCCATTCCAGTGCTCAGCCATGCTCTGACTGAAGAACATTTCCCTAATATCCAACCTAAACCTTCCCTGACACAGCTTCAGGCTGTTACACAACACAGCCTTGGCATCCCAACCTGTTAGGACCTACAGCAAGTCCTCCAGCAGGGCTTGAGTAGGGCTGATATGGCATATGACTGTCTCAAAAGAGTAAAGGAAATTAAAAAAAATACCAAATATTACCAAAAATTTACCAAATTTACCAAAATCTCTTTAACACTTATGAATCTTATGCAACTACTGTGTTATATGTGTAAATGTATAAAATGGATCCTTGGATAAAAACTTTGGAATCTGTTGATTGATTTCAAAGGATATTCAACACATTTGGTGTCTGCAAGTTTGAAACACGCTGCTGGATGAAAGGGATTTTCATTCTCTCCTTCCCCTTCCCCTCTCAATGCAGAGCATAAGTTTAACCTTGGTTAGGCATCAGCAAATTCACACCTTGCAAAGAAGTCTGCTGAGAACAGAAAAAAACCTGTGATTTCCCTTGCTATTGACATTTAGGTTCTGCTGTCTGACTCCCTGCTACTTTTTCGAAGTGAGAAAATTATCTGGTTTTCACATTGACTTTTTTTAATGAAAACTCAGAGTGTGACTTTTGGTGGTGCTAAAATCAGTCTGGCAAAGCCCAGGGAAAGCTCTGGGGGGCAGAGGTCCCTCTGCTAACACTGGTGATGGTGGGACACATGGAGAAGTCTGCCTGTGACTGCTTTCTTTAAAACCCAAAAAAACCTGAGAACTGAAACAAACAAACAAAAAATACAAAGAGAAATGTTGCAGTTGCTGCATTTGGTTGGGTTTTTTTGGTCAAATCTTTTCTTGTTAGAGCAGCATTTCCCTTCCACAGGGATTCCCAGGCACGATGGAGAACTTGAACTTGGCTCTGTGGGAATACATTTGTTTTTCTGCATCCTTTATTATTTGTAAAAACGACAGACCCGCCTTTCTCTCAGCCACAGCAAATGTCAGGAATCTGGTTTTTATTTAGCAGAGAACCTGAGAGTGGTGGTTGGCACAGCCATTCTTTTTGCTTCCCATCTGAAATGTCACATGGCAAATTGTAGCACTCGAGCACAACCTCAGTTTGACAGCTCTGGCAGAAGAAAAAGGGCCAGCAGCATGAGGCTCCACCACATTCCCTCAGAAGTGCTGTCAAACCCAGCTTGATCCCTCTTACATGGGTGAGGCCGAAGGGTTGCTGTGCCTGAGAGTGTTGCTTCTTGGCCGGGGGTGTAAATTCATACCAGTTTGGCTGATGCTCTTGGGCACCACAGAATCAGAGAATATCCTGACTAGGGGAGCTTTTGTCCATTGTGACCTGGAGGGGAAATGGAGGCATTAAAAATTGATGGGCAATGCAACTGGGGAACACCTTCAGGTCTCCTGGCAAGCCTGAATCCATCTTCAGTCAAGCCTCTGCCTTGCTTCTTTGTATTTTAGAAAAACAAGCAAAGAGAAATGTTTCCACAATCAGGTCATAGCCTTAAGAGGATCAAGTAGACTTCATGTTAGCTTCAATTTCTGAATTTGAATGGGTTTTCAGCACAAATATCGACAATCTCCGGTGCACATGAGCATCCTTCAGCATGCTTTTCAGCCTAATGCACTGAAAAGCAATGTGGAAGGATTGTAACCTCTGCACAGATGCGAATCCCAGTGGGCCGTGTTTGCCTTAGTGTTAGTGGAAAGCCTGGCTATGTTTTAATGTGTACTTGTCAAAGTGCTTGTATTACAGCTGGGACACTTTCCTGGATCTAGCCCATGCAGCCTGTGTGTTTGCAGAAAGGATAGACATGCAATCCATACACCTGCTTTGTCTAAATTTCTGTAATCTTTTTTTTCCCTGCCCCTTCTGTCATTTCCATTTCAGCCAAACTCAACTTTCTTCAAGCCAGGACACCATTAACAGCGAACTGATGGAAAAAACAACTCTGTTTTTTGCCACCTGCAGACAGCACTTGTCACAGCCTTTGTGTTAAGAGGGGGAAGCAGCAGAAAAGTGATAACTCTGGGTTGGAAAGATTGCAGGAGGAACCACTCCTCCAGGGTAGGAAGTAAAACATGAATTCTTGAGATGTCAGTGTTGGTGTTCCAGCACTCATACCTCCTTTCCGTCCACTAAATGTTCAAATTGAGCAAGTCCTCCACTGAATTTCTCAGCCACTGGAGCTTGTGTCTTGACCCTCTACACCAGGTACTTCTGGTCCTTTGGTGAGACAATTATCACATCATGTTCCTCTGGGGCTGCAACATCTCAATGAGGTTTCCTGACTCAGACATCACATTCATGGGCATGACAAGCAACCTGGATTTCTCCAGCCAACAACTGCTATGTGTTGACTACTGGTTACTTTTTCTTTCTGGGAGAGATAAAAATGTTGAAAAATGCGAAAAAACCACCCCAAAACAACACACCAAAAAACCCAACCCCAAAGCCTTTGCATTAGTTCTGATTCAAATAATATTTTTTAAATTTAGTTTTCCACCAGTAGAGGCTAAAGATGGAGCACTTAGCTCTTCAAGAAGAGTAATTTAATAGCTAAACCAGCACTTGGAATTCACTTGAAGGCACTGACTAATTCAGCACATGAGCGAAACTGAAGTTCACTCATACGTGGTAACGCCTTTCTTTTTCCCACACTCATCAAAACCTTGTTTGCCTACTTCACAGATTCTCCAGGTATTAATAGCCAGTAAAGGCTTCAGAACAGAAAGAGCTTGGTCCAGAGACTCCAAGGTTGCACTTGCATGTGAAAGAGATGGGGTAGGCTATGAAGGGAACTCTACCTCGGCTGTAGATATCCTGGTTTCTTACAGCTGCCCTCCTACACAGCTGAAGCTCAGTCCTGCTTTCTCAGGCACAGGGCATAGTCCTGGGCTTTTCTCTGGGCTGAGAACATTGTTAAATCCTTGCAGGCACCACAATCTGGAATGGCATTTTTAACCACATCAGGGAAGGCGGGATGGGTCTCCCAGGGCAGGGCTTCTTCACATGCGGTCCCTGCATGCCTGGTGGTCCCCAGTGTGTCTGAAGGTGGTCTGCAGGATGATTGCAATTAAGAAAATGAAACCATACACGTTGCATTCCCATGCACGCAAGCAACCAGTCAGAAAGGAGGATGAGGTAAGAGTAGCAGATAAAGATTTTGAGTTTTAGGTCCTGGTGATGGTTTCTTCATTGATTCTCAAATTTTGTGCTTTTTTTGGTGAGAGGAGCTGAATTGATCATTTGGTTTAGGGAGGTTGGTGTGGGGCAGCTGTTTGCTCCACCTCATCTGGCACTGGAAACCAGGGCTGGTCCATGCTGCAAGAGCCCTGCTGCTGCCAGAAGGTACCTGCAGCCAACCCCACATACCTATTCAAAGCACCTTCCTTATCCTCATTACAGGACATTCTTGCATAATCTTCCTTGTATGATAAGGAACAGTGCCTACTTTCTGTCTCACGCCCAGGCCTCCAGACTTAGCCAGGCCTAAGGAAAGGACTATTCTGTGTAACCAGCTCCACCTGGGAGTGTAGACACATCCTAAGGACATGATACTATCTGGATGGGGGGAGAGGGTGCTGTCCCAGGCATCCAGCACTGGGGCTCACCTGGCTGGTGTAGAGACTGAAATTTGAAAAGGGTGAGAAACACAGCTCTCAGAAATTTCTCTGTGCTTCAGAGGAATTTCCTCTTTGGTCCTATTAGAGAAAAATCTCCACAGTGCTTAATTTCTTTTGTTTGGGGTAACTTTGCTGTTTACTCTGGGGAGGATTTTGAAATGGTGCTGCTGAAAATTGACTGAGGGAAGGGGGCTTGCCCACCTTCACCTCAATAACAAAGTGTCTGAATTACCAACTGAACCTCAAATAAATTGACCTGACACCATTCAAACCAGTAGAGCCCGAGGATGTACATAGGGTAGATCTCTGGCCCCAGCCATTTGTTCTCCTATGAGGTCCATAGGATCCCACTTGGCTGGTCCTGCATTCACCCTTCTGTAGATGATCTCAGTATTGATGAAAACATCTTTGATGTGGGTTAGCTCAGGCTACTTCAATGAAATGTAAAAAAACCGAGCACCTGGAGCAGGATCTGGCCTTTCCCAGGAGGTTTGGTTGCATTCAGTGATGAATGTGAAAGATACTCATGGTTCCTGGGATGGCCAAGGCAGGGGATGAATGAATCAATTTGCACTTGGGAGCATGGTGGGGAGTAACAGGGCTGTTTTTTCCTTGCAGAAGTGCTGGTGATCCCACACAGACCTGCACTGTTCAGGAGAAAATAGCAACTTGTCTTGAAGCTTAAATTGGAAAGAATTCTACTTTCAGTCCTCATGGGCCATGGTTTAATACTGGTGGTGGCAGCAGAGTGAGCAAAGCCTTATAATGATTTCCTCTCCATTTCATGGAAGGTGGAGGCAGGCAAATGTTAAGTGACTTTCCTAAGGTCATGTAGGAAATCAGTAGGGCAGGAGCTGGGTCATTAGAGCATCCTTTCTCCAGAATTTAACAAGAAGTGGGCCAGAGGTACAGAGAACTAACAGGACTTGCCCAAGGTTGTGGAACCATCCCATCTCCTGAGGCCCTGACAGCAAGATTATCACTCACTTCCCGTATTTGCACTGCAATAGGTGAATGGGAAGGGGTGTGTGGGGGAAACAAGCCGATTGCCATTAATTCAGTTGAGCTTGACTGGACATGCACAAGCAATCTGGAAAAGGAAATAGCTCTAGTTCTGTCTGGTTCAGCAGAAACTCCGCCCACTGAAGCTTTCCGGCAGGAAATCAAGTTACAAACATTAAATGATCTGAGCAAATTCTCATACACTGATCCTACCCTGGGGACCGGACACTTTTGCGAGCTGCTTATTGAGGCTGTAGTTTCAGATACCTTAACCCTTTCTGCAGGGGCACTTGGAGGGCATCACAGTTTCTTGTGCTGGCCAGGGAGGAGAGATCACAAGCAAGGAAAAAAAAAAAGGATTTACAACTGTTGGGGGCCATTCTTCATCAATAAAGAAGCCCTGAAAGCTGTCTTTATGTGGAAAAAGAAAGGGGAAGGCTGGGGAGTCATTCTTCTACTTGCTTTTCCTACTGAAAAATTGAGATCTGTTGACAATATGTTTCCTGGAACACCCTAAAGATGACCAAAAAACGTGTGGTTTCTGGCACCAGCCTGACTGTGCAAGTGAAACCTCTCGATGGAGAAAGGAACCAAATTGTACTTGGACTATTTCAGACCCTTTGTTTTTCATTAGGAGAAATGCCTGAGAAACAATGAGTTGTCATCATAAAAATCCACCTACTGCTTCATCTAAGGGTTAAAATAAGTTGTAATCTGCATTTAAATGATATGATGAAGCTTAAGGAAATAAACCTTGATTCTTGGTAATAGCCTTGAGATTTAAAACAAAAAAGCACAGAGAGGAGGGGAGCTTTTCTTTTCAGAGAATGGGAAGCAAAAAGAAGCACAGTTCATATTTTTCTCTTTATCCAATTACTGGTAATATAGATGAATGTCTGACACTGAGGAAAGAGGGGAGTGGAAACTGCCTGCAGAGACAGCGAGGCTGTTTTTCACATGCTAGCTGGTTTGGGGGACTTGCAGCCCCTCAGTGGATTGCTGGAGAGTGGGTGGGTGGGGATGGCCCCTGCAAACAGTGCTTCCCTCCTGAGCCAGCCATGTCTCAGGTTTCCTTTCTTTTTGCTCGAAGAAGCAGAGCATCTCCTGTTGAAGGTCACAGCTTTGATCCCCACGGCTCACTCTCGTGTTTATGGATGGCCATTATTAGTAACACAGGGTAGTGCATGCACTGCTCCGTGCCTGCCCTTGTCTGACTGCAAGGGAGCAGGGGCAGGATAACAAAAGAAAGTATAAATAGAGCCTTTTTAAAAGCCTGTTAAATAGGAAGAGACTTTTAGGGAGGAGAGAGAAAGAATGAGACGTGTTACCATAGGAACTGGCAATAGTTTATTTAAGAAGGGCAAAGAAACAAACACCACAAAAAGACTAAGCCAAGAGGACCTGGGGATTACTGAAGGAATATGTCAGGATCAGACAGGAAGGGCCAGGTAAGAGCTGTGAGCTTCTACAAAACTGTGCTGAAAAAATTCGTCTCACTTTACCTCTTGCAAAGTGGTCTGCAAAATGTTACGATGAAATGTGTGTTTCCAGTTAGGGAAAGTGCATTTCCAGGTTTTTTGAGGGAGGTGAAGGCTGGAGAAGGGCATGAGAACAAATGTCGTGTTGGTGAAATCATCAGGAGCAAAAGGCCATGTTACCTCTGACTAATCTGAACCCACTTAGTGCAAATTCACGCTTTTGGTCACCCTGATGTTAGAGGAATAGCAGAGGATATTCTGATGTGTTGAGGATGAGTAATATTTTTGATGATGATGATGATAGCGATGATGACATGGTTGCCCCATCCCTGAAAGTCTTCAAAGCCAAGTTGGATGGGACCCTGAGCAATCTGGTCTAGTGGAAAGTGTCCCTGTCCATGGCAGGGAGTTGGAACGAGATGGTCCTTTCCAACCCGAACAATTCTATAACTCTATGATTCTCTGTTATTTATTGCTCCTTTTCCCCCACAGAAAAGTTCTCAGTGGGTCAGGAGCAAATACTGAAGAGTGAGAGTGCTTCCAGCTGTGATGGAATGGTTCTGTCTGTCTTCCTTATCCCAGCTGCTGTCTTTACTTCTCAAATGTTTACTCTGGGTTTATGTATTTTGTAGGTAAAACAGCTGATTGTAACAATTCACCTTCATTTTTCCCATGCCCAGAGGACACATCCTATCTGAGGACCACCTTGTGCTAAATGCTGCATGTTGATAGGACAGAAAGATGCTTTCTGGTCTGAAGAGAACTCAACACTAGGAGAGAAACAGCAGATAGAAGAGCAGGTGTGATGATGCTTGGAAAAAACACAATGGGACTGTCCCACTCTTGGTTTCAGAACCTCAAAGACCAGAAGCAACTCAAAAGTCCCTGTAGTTCAGGTCTCTCTTGCTGTTTTGTTTTTAATCTTTTAGTTTCTAAATCAGTGTAAGGATTTTCTAGTCCCGGACTCGTAATTTTGAAAACTTCAGGTCTGGTACTACTGGAAGCGTTCTAATGATGGAGAAGCCACAAAGAGAGAGCACGTGTCTGGGAGAAGACCTAGGAATTGCAAAAGTTGTTATTTCTTTTAAGAACTGCACCAACAACTTTTTGAGAGCAAGAGAAACAGTTGCAAAAGCCTCCTCCCTCTCTGCAGTGGAGGAAGGACACCAAAACTTCTGTCCTTTCTAGCTTCATGATATCATGTAAAGCAAATTCTGTGTTTGCACTATGGAGAATCACAGAGCAGGAGAGTTTCTATCAAGAGGCCCCTTCCTCTTGCTGAAAAGGAGGCAGATTTCTTATAAGCTGTGGAGTGTGAGCTGAAAGCCCTATTTCTCCTTAGAGTAATCACAGAAGCATAGAATGATTTGAGTTGGAAGGGTCACTAAAAATTATCTTGTTCAAACTCCTCTGCCAGGGGAAGGGACACATTCCACTACACCAGGTTACTCAAAGCCCCATCCAACCTGGTCCTGAACATCTCCAAATCCGAAAGTTTGTTCTCAGTTTATTTCTCCAACACGTCTCTGCTTACTGAGTGCATTGCAGCAGCAGCACCACAGCAGCACCACATTACTGATCCTCTGGGTGAAGTCTGAGGCACAGCTTGCAGGGTTGATGCTTCTGTGAGCCCATTAACATAGACATGTTTGGCAGGGGATGGAAATGAATTCATCCAAAAAATGCCTTAGGTTACCTAACTCAGACCAGTTTTTGTGCAAAGCCAAACCTATGGGTGTCATATTTATTTTTAGGTTTTGAGCTAAATTCTCTTCATTTTCTCCCTCAAAGCAAGAGGCGAATCAGAACCCGACTGCTCCACTTTCTACATTTCCCTGACCCTATGGAGAGTTATCCCATATGCCCACCCATGCATGAGAAATTCAGGGTGAGCATTTTCGGAAGGTTTCACACAGCCTTTGATGTCTCCCAGCCTGGGAAATTTGTCCTCCTCCTGCTTCCCAGCTTCGAAGGTCTCACTGTGGTATCTGCAAGAGATAACGCTCCCTTTCGCAGTCTGCACTCCGGGTCAGCCTGACTGCTTGCTGTGGGACTGCAAAAGGGATATTTCCCTCCAGATATTGCAGAAGGGCCCTCTTGGAGAGGCTGGCCAGCCTGCAGAGCTGGGCAGTCCACACCACTCCTCCCTTCTCACAGAGATTGAGTTATGCCAGGCTTTGACCTAAGTGAAACTGCTGACGGTCACAGGGATTTGACTAATCTCCTTAGGTCGCTGTGAAATTTGTGATTCCTTTTAGGGAATAGAACTTTTTTTATGATTTTCTTTTTTTCCCTTTGGGCTAACTTGCAATGTAAAAATAAACTGGAGCCCATGGTGGGAGATTAATTTCCTCCCGAACTCAGGAAGGGCAGTCAGTCAATGCAAGATCCTCCTGGCCCATCCCAGGAGGATGCTGCTTCTGAATTCATTCCTGGAGACAGCTGCTGTCCGACCTTGCCGTAAAACTTCCTTCCCCCATGCTCTTCTCCTTGCCCTGCCACAGCCCTGTGAGGTCTGACTGCAGCCCCTGGGCACAGCCTAAGACATTTCCTTCCCCCCTGGCTCTGCTCTGCTTCGGAGCCTTCAACTAGCAATACTTCTGTGGCTGGGGAGCTGAAATGATAAAATCCTAATTTCTAACCATATTTGACCTTTTTCCTAGTGAAGGGAGAGCCCACATCTCCACAGGTATCCAACATCCACGGACTTATGAGTAATTTTGTCTTCATTTTCATGGCTCAGAGAGCATCTTTGAAGCCTCGTCCCAAGGTAGTTGTGTCCCTTCTGTGCAGAAACTCCCATTCCTGTGGTTTTCCCAGGATGCTTCTGCCTTTTTCTAGAACTTGGGAGGGTTTTCCTCATGCCCATGATGCATCTCCTACTTGATCAGCATTAGCCCGCCTTTCCTGGTGCTCTGATCCTTCCTGACCCAAATTACATTTAAAGTCAGTTTCATTATAAATTCCTCAAACACCCTTAGAAGAGTTGCAGTTTGCCATTGTGCTCTTGTACCCAAACCTCTGCAGAAACCCTAGACCCTTGTGGAGGTTTGTACATGAGTGACAAAGAAACCTCCACAAACTGCTCAATGCATATGGTTGCTGCACAATGCTTGTATTAGTCAAATAATTAAGAACTGGTTGCTCACAGAAATGCCAAAGCCTGGCTAAGTTTTTTTTGCTGTGCTCCAGGGGTTCCTGTTCTGGACATTCCCATGAATTAAATTGAGTGAGCTGGCAGGGAAGAAACAGTCTCTGAATGTTGGCATGAAAAGCCCACCACAAATTCAGCTGTCATTGTCCTTCTGCTTTGAAAGTTTTAAGCCCTTCAATTAGGGAGAAATGACAATACCCAGAGTGGGATTCCTTCGCTCGTATTTTGGCATGTAGAGTTGAAATGTCTGGCTTTGGATGAACTAGTCACCGTCAGCTCCCTTTGTTGCCAATGCAGAAAAATAGGAAGAACCAGAGTGTGATTCAATCTACAATAGTGTCTGAGAGAGGTCAGATGAATAACAGACTGTAAAGGAAGCTGAATCTGTGTGGCCAGACATAAGATTCTATATTTTAGAGGTCTAAATTTAAGTGGAATGAATTCTACTCCTGTGACTCAGGTGGTAGATCGTGCTGCAATGACAAACTGACTATGCTGAGTAATGCAGCTCTGATTTCGTGACTTACCTTCACCTCTGCCTCTTTGCCTTGCCTGTGTAAAGGTGCAGCACTGTGCTGTTGACTCATTTCTTGGCCCTCAGTGGCAGGACTGTGCCAGGTAGCATCTAGCTGGGCACAGAACATGAGCTTGTCTTCTGGGGCTGCAACCATGTGGCCTTACCTTGTGCCTTCAGGTTGCTACATAGTCTGTCCTCTAAAGACAAGGCACCTCTGAATTAATAAAAGTGCTGGGGCATAAAGTCACATGCAAGGTCTGAAGAGCTCAAGACTGCCACACTGAGAGGTCAAGAGCTGGCTGAGGGCTCATGGTGTCTGGAGAAGCTGGGGAGGGGGCCTGGGATAGGGGCAAGGAGGCGAATGTGGTAGGGGTGAACATGTGAACATGAGTAATTAAAGGCACAAGATAACAAGAGAAAATATTGGACTCATGAAAAGTGGGGTTGAAAGGCAGGCTTGGGACCACCATGTAATCTACCCTAACATAGGGAGTCACATCTGGGTTCCTAAAGCCAAATAATGAAAGAGGTGATTTTGCTGGAGACTTTGCTGCTTGTTTCCTGATCCTTGGGTGTGTGTCCAGTGGTTCACATGGTTTATTGTGCAACCAGCAGCGTTGCCTCCCTGTGAGCTGCAGCGATGGGGATTTTATTCTCACAGTGCATTACTAGAAGTTCTTTTAACGTTTTCCCTAGAATTCCCTGGCTAGGTTATCCCTAGAAATCACCAGCTGGGAAGCAGGATTAACAAGCAGTTGTGTCCTCCTTCTCTGAACCTCAAGGGCATGTCATTGACGCCACTCTGCTCCAGGGCCCTGCTTCCCCAGTGGGAATCTGTTTCTTGTTCCCTGTGATATGTGGCAATCCTCTGCATTTGAAATAGATGTGCCAGACTGTGACAGGGAAAAGTGCCTAGGGCAGGGCAGATTGGAGAGAGCTGGCAGGGACCAGAGTCACAGGGTGTCTCTTGGGTGCATTTCTGCCTCTCTTGCTTCTTCTGACAGGGAGAAGAGGACACGGCTCAGGGCTGTGCTTCTCTGTCTGAGCCAAGGACATGGAGAAGCTGTGCTTGTGCCTCTGGGTATGTGTTCAGAGCAGGAACATGATGCAGACAAGAGGACAGCAGAACCTGTCTAAGTGCTGCTACCAGGTAGCACCATCCAGGAGGGGAAGGTGGTTTTGCAACAGGTATTAAGGGGCTCAGATTCAGAGGTAACCTGTTCAGTGAAGAGCCTCTGGCAGGATGGAGGGGACACTTTCCCCTATCCCAGTGTCTTGATTTGGAAAGACAGGAGTCTGCTAAGGAAGGCAGGAGCCTCCCCTGAAATGGAGAATGTAAACCCTCCCCAACCCTCTGAATTGCTATAAATTTTAAATTAAGGGGCTCTCAGGCAAAAAAAAAAAAAAAAACAAACAAAAAAGGGAGCAGGAAATAACAGTTCTTTAATAGGAAAGGAAAAAAAAGGATAAAATAAACAATGCAGTACACTAGAACAACACTGACAGAGTCAGAACTCAACCTGACACCCTGTTGGTCAGGGTGTTGGTAGCAGTCCAATTGGAAATGTGGCTGCAATCCTCCTGGAATGTCAGGTGTGGTTCTGTTGGAGCAGGGGTCCTGTAGAAAAGGGTGTAGTCTTCCTCTGAAGATCCAGAAGAGGCAGCTGCTGTTCCTCTGGGAAATACAGTGGAGAAACTGTGCAGTTATTCCAGAATGTCCGGATTATATCTGGGTAGGAATGCTTGGCTCCTCCCTCTGGGCAGAGCATCTCACAATGGGATACTCTAGTTCTTATCAGTCATGCAGTGACATTCAGTAGCCTGTTATCAGTAGATGCCACCTCCCGAGGGAGGAGTGATTGTGATCACTCAGAGAGAGAGATAAGACAAACTGCCCACTTGACAAAAGACAACTGCCATACACATGGTAATAAAATACGTCTTGCCTTGCAGTCTGGAACACTAAAGTTGCTCCAAGCCCCATCCATTCTGGCCTTGGAACACTTCCAGCGATGGGGCATCCACAGCTCTCTTGGCAACCTGTGCCGGGGCCTCACTACCCTTACTGTAAAGAATTCTTTCCTAGTGTCTAATCTAAACCTATTCTGGTTCAAATTAAAGCCACTTAAATGGCCTCTCTAGTCACTGATCCCTGTCCTGGCTAGTGCCAATGCTGTCTGAAGGTCCTTGAGACTCACCTGGAACTTCTTTGCTCATGATCTGGGCCAGTCCTGCCTAGAAGTTGTAGAGTCAAGTAAGTTCAGTTGTTTGCTCCAAGTGCTCAGAGACAGGGCCAGCTGGGCAAGGAGGATGTTCCACTATCTCCTGTTGTGAGATTCTTAAAAAAACCAGAAGCTTTTCTTCTTCCACAAAGCCTAAGAGACCCTGAATACTTTAATTCATGCTAGCTATTAGTACAGTGATAATTAAATAATGATGAATGCTCCAGAGGGAAGTGCTCACTAGATACATGACCTTGCTGCTAGAAATTGTCCCTTCCTTTCTGCTCATAATGCTGGTGTAGCTCAAATTAACCTTTGAACTGCTGAATAGATCCACATAATCCCAAAGAGATTTCCATGCCAATCTGGTGGAGACTTATGGGAAAGAGCAATGCCTTAAATTGCAAGCCGCTTGGTATGGGAAAAACTCCTTCCCATTTCCTCATTCTTTGTAGCTTTGAGTTACTGATTGTTTGGTGTAAACACATGTTGGGTGGTGCATTAGGCTGTGGTGAAGCTGGAATTTTATCCTGAAATATGTATGTGGTGATAGGATCATTATTCATCCCTGCATGCCATACCTGCTCCTGTGGGCACAACTTGTTTTGTCAGTGGATGCTGAAGGGGTGGAGCAGTGAAGAAGTTTGGATCCTGGAGGAATGGGTCAGCCTCCCATGAAGTGGTTTGTGGTACTCCACACCTGAAATGGACTCTGTTTTCAGGGTGCTGAGATGATGAATGCATCAAGAAGTCAAACCCTTTTACCACAGAAGGGCAAAGGTTTGGAGGTCTGGACTCTGTGTCCAAGTGCTCTGCTGCTGGCTGGGTGATGTGTCTTTAAAAGGCACCAAGATCCTGGTCCAAATGTTCTTGTCTCACAGCAGTAAAAGCTGAGTTATTCCTGGGAGTGCTTTGCTGCCTAAGGGAGAGAAGGATCTGAGCCACAGATAACCACCTGAAAGTGCCAGCCCGTGCAGAGGAGTTCAGCTGGCAAGAGAAGCCCTGATGGAGGCAGTGAGTTGAATGCAGGGATTTGAAGCCATTCATCCTGTGCTCCCATGTGTTTGTGTCTCCCCTTGGTTCCCACGCCTCTGCACTTCCTTGTTTAGCCCAGGCCCGGAAGCAAAACTGCTGAAATGCAAGGAGGAAAGTTATTCTCATGGTGTTTCCAGTCCAAACAGAACCAGGAGGGAGAGAGGAAATCTCATGAGAAAGCTTGACAGATTTTCAGCCCGGTCCCACTCAGAGCTGTGGAGCTTCTGGTGTTTCATCTGAGCCTCTGGACCCAGAGCTCTCACCACATTTCCATGTGCCTGGAAGTCCCGCAGCACCAGAGGGGGATGACAGCAGAGCTGATGTCCAGGGCCTCCTGCAATCCCATGGATCTCAGCTTTCCTCTGATCCAGCCCAGGTTCAGTGAGGAGTGCTGTGTTTGCTGCTTGTTCCCACCATGACAAGGATGGTGAGGCTGTGGGTGACCTCTGCAAGTGGGAGATTTTTCTGCTGGAAATGAAACTCCTCCTTTCCTCACAGTCAGGCAGGATATCCAAGATGGAACCAGAGGCTTTGATCTGGAAAGCAAGTCCAGTGCTCTGCAATAGCACCAGACCTCTGGGTATCTTCTCTCCTCAGATATCTCCACATTTCCCCATGTGAGATGTGTGGTCCATCAAGGGAAGAGGTGGGATGGAAGGGCTGTCCTGGAGCATCTCTTTTGAATGCAGAGTCCTAGAAATTGGCACCAGTGCAATCTCCTGACAGTGTGGGAGAGGATATCAAGGAATTAGTTGGATGTTGCATCCAGGCACTGTCAGACATCATGCTAGGGTGTGGGAAGAGGAAGAAGCACCTGTTCATCCTTGGATGGTGCCTCCTGAAGCCAGGATGGTCAGCTCTGCATTGCTGTTTAACCCAGTGCCACCCTAATCCCTGTCCTTGCTCACATCCTCTGGATGTCTGATCTTGTTTGCCTTGATTTCCTCCCCAGCAGTGGTCTGTGCTGGCTAATTGCAGACTCTGCTAAATCTAAAAGTGTTTCTTGTGTATTTGGCTGTAAATTTGTCACCCCTTGCTGAATGATGGTGGCAATCAGGAGCTTGCTGCTTCCCCAGCTTTTGTTTTGCAGTGCAGCTAATGCAGCAGCAATTAATCCCCCAGCAAACACAGCAGAGGTGAATTCAGCACTGCTGGGGACAGAGATAATCTTGGGATAATTTACAATTGTAAAGCCATGCTCAGAGCAGGAGAGACCTCTGGGACTTGCTTTGCTTTTCGTTTCAGAGGGAAGGCTGACTGAGTGATAGAGAGCTGGCATTAGCTGGTGTATTTGTCCTGTTTTCATTGGACCACTTCCATCTTCTGGAAAGGAGGAACTGGCTTTGTGATGAATTTTATCTCACACAGGAGAGATGAGCAGTCTGAAGATGGTCTCAGCTGAGCAGTGAGAGAAATGAGAAATGGAAGCTCTGATTCTTCCTTGTTGTAACTGTGAGCAACTTGCCCCAAAATGGTAGAGAATCCCTAACCCAAATAGCAGGGATTCATGCTATTTGGATCTTAAGGAATCTTAAGGATCCCTAAAGACCCCCAGGAGTGATGTTCTGCCATTTATTTGGTTGTATAAGGACCCCAGGGAGCAGCTTTTCGTGGAGGTGCTTCAGTCAAGTGTGTTTTAAAGTCCCCTGGGGCCACCTTGGCACAGGTCTCAGTCGCATCATCAGGTATGAACAAGCTCCTACACAAAAACCCTCTGGGATGCTGCTGGGGAAGAAAATTCTTCATTGAATGTGGATTTTCTCTTTGCTTCTCAGCCCAGCCTTCATGGGAATGTTTTCCTTCCCAGGAGGACAGGGGTATGGGCTTGGCTGGGAAGCACTGAAGAAATCCTGAGTTCTCATTTCTCCAATGAGGTGAACACAAGTTGTTTCAATGTGTGAATCCATTTCACAGGTGTTCCTTGGAACAGATAAACATCACCAGCATTTTTTTAACCCACGGATGGAGACATTTAGTCTCCACAATGTTATGAACTAGAGCCAAAGCTCTGCAGACCTGTGGGGAAGCTGGTGATGTGTTGTGTACTTAAGGTGTTATTTTAGGGTCAAATGAACTAATATTAGGAATGGCACCCAAACGTTCACTGAAGGCACTGGGAATGTTTAGCAGTTATATTTTGGAGAGGCTTTTCTCCCCTTAGTGACCCATAACAGTGCTGTTTTATGCTGAGGATCTGGGATGATGAGGCAGAGCAAGACTAGGTGTTCAGACTTGTACAGTAAAGTGGGAGAGTCAACAGGGTAGGAAACACAAACTCTTACCAAAAAAAGGTGAAGGACAGATAATTAAATGACCATTTTACAAACACATGACAGGTAATGAAGGAAATTAATATCAGCCATTAGGGACTTGTCAAGACAAAGCTTTTGGATCAATCAAATTCCATTTGCAGGAGTTGTCCTGGAAAGGAGAGATGCAGTAGCTGCCTTGGCTCCAGCAGGGCTTTCGTCAGTAATCTTCTAATACAGCTGAAGCACAACTCAGATGCTCAGATGACTTCTGAGAAGGATGGTGGTAGTGAACATGGGTCTGCAGGGTGGATGGATGAATCCAGAGGAGTATTATTCAATCTGTTGTACATGCAGAGTCAGGAAGGGCTGAGAAAAGCACTGGAGGATGAGACTGGAAGGAGAGGGACCCTCAGTTTGTGGAATAATGGCCTTTCCAAAGTAGGGTGAGATTCAGTCAGGAGGCATGTTGGGTGGAATAAGGCAGGAGGAACGTTCAGCTGCATGAAGACAGGATGGGGAGCAATTGGTTTGGGCAATGGGTTAGAGGCACTGTGAGTCAGGAAATCCGCCCTCTGGAGAGAGCAGAGAGAGCACTGGGAGGTGTAAACAAGCACATCACCTGGTAGTAAACTCAGAGTTTACTACTTAGAAATGGGGCAATGTATTTCTGGATCTAAGTCTAGAATAGGGTGAATGAAAGGTCTCAGAAATTGGTTCAAAGAACAGGGAGTTTTAGCTGAAAAGGAGAAGCACAATCTCCCTGGGTCATTGTGATGGTTTTTGTGATGTAAAGAGGCTGCTGTAAACAGAAAAGAAATGTCCATACTGTCTGTTGAATTTCTATTAAAAATGTATACTGAATTCTCCTGAGTTTAAATATAGCTCAGCTAACAGAAAAGGACATTCTTCTGGGAACTGGGATTGCATACACTTAATTAATGATAATGAACACTGCGCAAAGATTTTGACTGCAACGTATTTCAGCAACACTTAATCCAGTCTGGACATCTGTAATTTGATAAAGTGCTTGCCAAACAGGGGTGGAGGGAAGGACTAATTATATAGACTACAATAACTTCTCTTCCTATGTTCAATATGATATTCACTGTCAGATGAAACCTCTTGGAAACTTTGCTCTTTTCTTTTATTAAATCTGTCTCTTTAGTGGCTTTTAAACAAGAACTATATTATTCATTTTGAAATAGCATATCCAATGAACTTGTATTTTTCTTTAGGTCTTAAATTCAGTCTGTTATGAATTAATTTGCAGTTCTGACTGGCTTGAGCAATATGAGGCAATGTTTTGGTAGGTAGGTTGTTTTTCTGCCTGTCTGTACCCCTGCAGGTGTTGATAGATAAATCAGGGTGTGGAGTGTCTGTCCTCATCAAACAAGTGAAATGGTGAGGACAGGGCTGTGCTGAATACTTTGGGGAATGGTGGCTTCTCTGTAGATACCTATCACAGAATTCCAGAATAGTTTGGGTCAGAAGGTTCCTTAAAAATCATCTCATTCCAACCCCCTCCCATGGGCAGGGACACCTTCCACTAGACCAGGTTACTCCAAGCCCCATCATTCTGGCCTTGAACACTTCCGGGGATAGGGCAGCCACAGCTTCTCTGGGCAAACCTGTTCCAGTGTCTCACCACCCTCTCAGGGAAGAATTTCTTCCTAATATCTAATCTAAACCTGCCCACCTTCGGGTTGAAGCCATTATGAGTGCAAGGTTTTCACCAAGGATGCAGCCAAAGCCACTTGGAGTGTGAGATTGTGTGAGACACTGAGAAGATTGTGTGAGATAAACAGCTGTAAGGCTGTTGTCCTTAATTAAATGAAAAGGAATGTAAAACATGTGCTGAATTGTGGACCTGCTGCCCAAATCCTGCTCAGCTGGTGTCAGCAGAGGAGACCCTCATGGTGGCCAGTCTCAAGAGCTCATTGCCATTCTAGGATGTATTTGTAGGGATGTCCAACATCTTTTGATCAAGGAGGAGCATCTTCAAGTTGTTGCCCAAACCTTTGGTAGCCTCACTGGACAAGTGACATGTCACAGGTGCAAGTGGTGGCAGAGGCAGCAGATGCATAAAATCATGGAATGGTTTGGGTTGGAAGGGACCATTCAAGATTATGTAGTTCAAGCTCTTGTGCCATGGGAAGGAACACCTTCCTCTAGATTCCTTGTATGCATGGACAGCTCTGCTGCCAGCCCTTCAGGGAGAAGCCAGGAGAACTCCACAAGGTGGCATTCCTTGGGTGGGTAAACAGGGTGCAGCAGATGAATGCTGTTTAGAAATCTTAAAAAAAATATTTTAATACAACTGAGTGTCAGCTTTCTGCACAGTGAGCTGTTGGATCCAATTTCTGAGTCTGTTCTCAGTTTGCCACAGCCAGAAGCACAGCGAGGTGTACTTAGCCCTAGAAGTATGCAGAAAAATTACCTATCTCTCAAGTGCTTTTCTCCCCCTTTGCTGGAGGACTTCACTTGCTGAGCTGCTGTGAGATAAAACAGCAAAGGGAGAAGACTCCAGGCCCTCCTGCATCGCACATGGCCAGGCACAACAGCACTGCTGTGCTCTGGCTTTTGTTTGCCAGTGGCAGTGGAGAGGAGTTGACAGAGCCTTGGCCACATCTGCCTCCTCCTCCACCCATTCTTCATCTCCAGGAGCTGGGACTTCCTGTGGTTTGGCAGGAGTTCTGTAAACATGTTCCCCAAAGTGCCTCCCCCTGCCTGCCACCGCCTCACACTCTTGCAAGAGAGGAAACACCACAGCCGGGAATGTGGAAGGGGATTTCCATGGCTTTAATGAGGTCGGCCTCCTTCTCCAGGCCATGGGATTCCTTCTGCTGGCCCCTGTCAGCCCTCAGGGAGATCCTGCCCCACTTGGTGGAGGGCTGGGCAGTGCCCAAATGGCACCAGGGGTGGTTCCCAGCGTGGGGCTGCTCAGCTGGCTCCCTCCCAGCTTTCCAGCCTGGTGACCACCTTCCCAGGGTTTTTGTTCCCCTCCTTTAGCAAGGGAACAGGAGGGTGAAGCAGTCCTTGGAGGAGAGGGCGTGTGAAGGAGACCTCGAGCCAGGGGAACAGGGGTTGCAGAGCGCCCTGGCTGCCTTACAGCATGGGGCTGTTCCCTGTACCTCTGTGCCATCTCCAGCTCCAGTCTCCTCTGGGGACCCATTTCCTGCCCGTGGACGTGTGTGTGGCACAGAACATCTAAATTCCACAGAGCTCTCGCTAAATTAGGGGTGCATCCCAGTCGGGACTCATCTCCAAACCCTTCAGCCCTGCCAAGGCTGCCCAGACATGGGCAGTGCTGGCTGGCAGGGGTCAGGGCCAGTACAGAGTTAAACATCTGCATCTTGGACCATCTCCTGAGTCCAAAGACCCAGCCCTGTCCTGCAAGGCTGTGGGGACATGGATACTGCTCCTATTCCACTTCTTCCAGGCTGAGGTATCAGGTCCAGGCTGTGGGCATTTCTCCTGGCCCTCCAGGGGCCTCCCCGGTGTGATATCCTGAGATCCCCCCAGCTTGAATCACCAGCCCTGGGGTGAGGGGGGGAATGGGCTGTTGCTTTCCCATGTGGGGACGAGGAGAGGGGGACAGGCGGAAAATGCAGTGCATGGGTGACATCTAATGTCGTATTGGGGTAACACAGGCTGGGTTTTCCAAATTATCCTACTAATTGTGTAAGGGTTTTGGAGTGAACAGGATGATCAGGCCCATCTGGCTTTAAAGGGGCACCTTTTATTCCCAGGGGTTTGTAGGTTTGAACCTCCCAGCTCCAAAGCTTTTTGGGAATTTTAAAAGGTATTTCAAAGGCTTTATGCTTAAAATGTTAATCTATAAATGACTGTACTTGGAAAGCTGAGACTGTACTTTGAAATAAAACATTTTAGGGTCTTGTAAGGGGAATTTCAAGATTGAAGATTGTTTACTTGCTTAGATCCACTTTTTGGACAGTAAGATTTGACTTTTTGCCTTGCTTTGTGAGGGTATGTAATGAATGCATATATACATATATAAATATTTAACTTGAGAAACTGTTGCCAGAGAGGAAAGAACTGTGAAAGAAGATTCCTTCACACTGTCTCTTCCTGTGGGAATAGCTTCTTGTTTTTACTGCTACCACCTTGGAACATGTCCAGATCTAGGACTATTCCCATCTCCCTGCTTTGTTAGGTCTTCACAGATAGACAGCAGTCAGCAAATCTATTTCCCTTCAATTGTCTAAACGGGGAGTGCAATTAAATTTGATCTCAGGTTCCCAGCCTTCACTTGGAGCATGGCTGTTCCTTTTTCAAACCTGAAGAAAGCCTTTTCTCAGCCTGCAGGCGTTGGTGGTGCCATGGCCATGGGGGATACCCACCCCTGGAGCATCCTTTGGGAAAGTCCCTGCAGAGAGCTGATCTCTGCAGATGGCAAACAACAGCTTTGTTCTGGACCCTGCTGTATTTTCACAGAATTATAGAATTGTTTGGGCCGGAAGGGACCTTAAAGATAATTTACTTACAACACCCCCTGCCATGGGATCAACAATTTTTAGTTGATATTGACCCAGCAGCTTCTCCTGATGTGAAAAGTGAGGATGACAGAGAAGCTGTTGCTCTCCCAGGCAGAGAAATGTTTATTTGGACATATTATAGCTTGGGTCCTCTATTTTGTAAAACCTTCATGTTCATGAAAGATTCGTCTGCACCAGAAGTTCCTGTTCCATAGATGAATTTGGTATTGTCCCTATTTCTGGTTCTTCCACAAACTATTCCCAGTTTTTGGCCAGATTTTTAACCAGAAGGTGCAGGGAATGCCTTAACTCTTGCTCCTCAGGCTAAGTTCTTCCTTCTCTTTCCCTGCTTTGAAAACCAGCTGCTTTCCCCCATCCTTCCTGCACCAGCCTGGCCTCATTCCCAATTTCCTGCTCCCAGGGCACAGCTCCAGGTGCTGCACCAGAGCCACCACAGTGCTGGCATGACCACGTTGGATTCGCAGGGCAAATCAAAGGGTGAATGGGGATTTACAGCTCAGCCCAGGCATTTCATCAGCCTGGAATAGCAGGAATAACTTTTCTTTCCCTTTTCCTCAGCATGCCACGTTGTGAGGGAGGCTGGAGCCTTCACTTTCCCGGAGGCTGTTGGAGAGCTGAATTAATTTGTGAATGTTTATAGTTTCAGAACCTGCTGCAGTGCCTTGAGGAGTCACTTACAGCCCCATCAGTGGCTCATTGATGCCGTGGCTCATCGAGTCCAGGAAAACAAGCATCACCAGGACCAAAGCAAACCCCACTGCTCCTCTCCTGCATAATGATAGCAATTAGTGCTGGCTGGCACTTTGCTAGCATTAGTTAATTACTCCTCAGAGCTTCCTCCAGGAGGAGAGTTGCTATTTTTAGCATGTTTTACACTGAGAGAAACTGAGGCAGCAGTCTGAAGGTTGTTGAAGGAGGGAGGGAGAAGAGGACAGAGGCCAGCACTGTGACTGCAGCCCTGAACATGCCCAAAGCTGCTCCCTTTGCCCCTCAGTCCGCTGAGACACGTTTACTTGCACAATCCAATCACATAATTCCTAATGCCAGAAGGTTTGTTTGCGTTGGAAACAGCATTTTTTATTTCAAAATGGGCCATTTGCCTTAACCCACCAACAAAACTTTCTTTTTTTTTTTTTTTTCCCTCCAAACTGGCCATTTTTGGAACATGAAAATCAAGGGTATTTTTGGCTTTCACATTGCTGCTCTCTTATTCTGTCTTTTCAATGCAAAACTGAATAAATTGAGAGAAGGACACAACTAAAAATGTCCAAATGCACATACACAAAAAGGGGTCTGTAAATGTTTCATGTGCAGAAGGTCACTGGGATGCAAACCCCTGTTCTCCCATAGCCCACAGACTGAAATCAGCAGTAAAGTTACCTAATTCTGCCTGGATGGTTTTAACAGCTCCAATGTTTTGAAAGACAAGTATGTTCTTTAGTTTTCCAAGCCAATAATGTATTGCTTCTTATCTGTGTTTATTAGTTCAGTTTTTACTGCCCCATAAAGTCCCTTAGATGCTGGTGAGGAAAGATGTCTGGTAGATTTGTCTAGGTAAGTGCAGAAAATAGGAATATTCCTGCTTTGTAAAGATGCCAAGCACAATGCTGTTGTGTAATTTTACTGTTTGTTTTGCAATATATGAGGGTTTTTTTCTGATGCATCCAACTTCTAGGACCTTCTAACCCATTATATTCTCAGGCTTCATGATAAAAAAAAGTTCTAGCTGAGAAATACAAGCTGGAAATACAGCAGAATGCCAAGGGTGAGATACCAAGGTTGTTGCTGCTGCTGTTTTTGTTATTATTATTCATAAATGTCAAATTCTCTTGTGGTTTTCAAGCGGGGCATGTGGGTTTTAAGGCCTGACTCAGGGTTTTTCAGTGTCTGGGGCTGGCTGGAATGACAGTCACCACAGTGGGAGCAGTCAGCACAACCAAGCACAAGTTTTAGCTTCCATCAGTTAATTTATTTCCTGGCCTATAGGTTGATAAATATGACATTACTGATCATTAACTAAACATGTAAATCCTGGGATTCATATAAATCTGAAAATTTTCCACTGATACGGATTTGTTTATCAACAGGCAGCCTTAAATAGGGCTGCTACTGATTTCCAAAAGTATGAAATATTTTCTATAAAATTAATTTTTTAGTTAATCAAGAGGTATTTTGCTGAAATTCTTGTATGTCCTACACCCCCATCAGGCAAATATACTTGGGATTCAGTGTACATGTCTGTCTTTCTGCTCTCTTCTGGTTTACATGTCTCAAGTGCACAAATTTCTGCCAAAATCCTGGAATCAAACATCTGCCTCCCTGAGGAACTCCAAGGCCAAGCAGGGAGACAGTTGTTTCATTTTCCTTGTAAAAGACCCATCTCTTTTCAGACTTGAACATCTTCATGGTACAGCCCCAAATCACAAGTCCTGAATCCTCTCAGTTGACATCATGGGGGTTTGGAAGGTCCTGTTTGTGCTGGTAGTACCCAGGGAAAACAAGGAAGATGCAGAGCTATCCCACTGGAGAGCAGGCACGCCCCTGGCTCCTCAGGAGATGGAGCTTCTCCAGCCTTGAGAACATCTTGCCTCTTTTGCTCCTTCTCCTCCCTCTCCCATTCAAGTTTTTGCTGGAATTGAGGTAATTTTTCCAGTTTGTCCCAAGTACTTTGGTATTTGCCTGTTCAGGACTCGGCTGGGAGCAGGCCACAGCTCATGGCTGTGATGTGATGAATCCTGTCTGCCTTCAGCCTCAGTCAACACCACCACTGTATCTCTCTGGAGTGCCAGCAGTCCTCCCTGGACATGCCTTCCTCTGTGCCTTCCCAGATTTCCAAGACCTTTTCTCCTTGCTGATGGATTCTCCTTGCTGATGCCACTTTTTAGGAGCACGGTCCTGGGGGCCGGCCACTGCTCATCTGCTGAGCAGGAGGGCTGGAGGAGCTGCCGCTGCTGGGATGCTCTGCAGTGCATGAACACCTGGGAAGAACTGTTGTCTGAATCTTTTCCCACTCCCAGGGCTGAGCTGCAGGGCTGGTGGGAGGAAGATACCACTTTTCTCCCTTAAATGTTTTCTTTTCTTGTGCATGACCAGAGGTTGCAGGTTTCCAAGTCTGTCTATGAAGACAAGTGTATTTATGTGGGCAGTTAGTGATAGAACAAGGGGAATAGTTCTAAACTGAAAGAGGAGAGATTTAGATTGGATGTTAAGAAGAAATTGTTTCCTGTGAGGGTCATGAGGCCCTGGCACAGGTTGCTCTGAGAAGCTGTGGCTGTGCCATCCCTGGAAGAGTTCAAGGCCAAGTTGGACAGGACTTGGAACAACCTGGGATAGTGGAAAGTGTCCCTGTCCAAGGGAGAAGGTTGGCACGAGATGGTGCTTGAACGTCTCTTCCAAACCAAGCCTTCTTTGATTCTGTGACTTTCAGTAAGTAGTTTTGCCATTTGAGTGCTGCTCTTCAGGCCTTCTATAGTGGGATGTCTTTGCCCCTGCCTTCTCCACTGCAAAGCCCCCCAGACCAGTCTGATCTTCCCAAGAACAAATTATGGTCCAAGAAAATTCATTTCTCTCAGAAAACCTCCCCCAGAAATTGTTCTAATCTTGCAGAAGATTCTTGCATACATGTTTTAACCTTGCAGAAGATCATCCCCATAAGGGAGATTATCTCACCTCATTGAGAAGAGGGTTTGGCCTGTCAGCCAAGGGATGGCAGCTGCCATGCAAAAAGGTCTCTGTGCTGGAGGGAGGAATGAATTGGCATAATGCAGTTATCAGCTGATCAGGTTTCTTTAAACTCATTTCCCTCCAGCCCATAAGCAGAGAGAGGCTAAACCACTTTTTTTTTTTTTTTAATGTTATTTTGCAAAGTTATTCTGCAATTCAGTATTTGTTTATTTTTCTCCTCCACTGTCCCAGAGACAGCCACCTGGTCTAGTGGAAGGTGTCCTTGCCCATGGCAGAAGAGTTGGAATGAGATGACCTTTAAGGTCCCTTCCAACACAAACCTGTCTGATTCTGTAAATAATAACTAAAGTAAAGGCTTTTCTTACTGCAAAATAAGCCTGCTTCTATCTCTGTGCAGATGGAATGGCTTTTATTGCTTTTATTTATTTTTTTACACATACATTTGGGTGTAGAGATAATCCTCAGACACAATCTGTTCAATTCTTCCTTGAATATTTTTATCAATAGGTTTCTCACAAGCTGCTGAATGTAAATCAGAATTCCCTGGAGCACGTTTTTTTGTTATCTCCAAGAAATGAGAAACAATCCCCTGATATGGAAATCCAGGTATCTTGTTAGAGATAAGGACAACTCTCAAATAAATAATTTCCTTATTTATTTTAGGTGAAAAATAAGAGTAACAGAAGAAAAAGAAAAGATAAAGACCCAACTCTGTAGGACAGACAGGGTTTGGACTATAAAATGAGGTTGCCAGTACTTAATTTTAAGTCTCATTTATGGATTGCCCTAGTGAATTTGCAAGGTGATTTTTGTCTCCACAGCCCTATTTCAGAGGTGTAGAGGAGGTTTGCAGGTTATTGCTGTGCATTAGGCAAACTGAGGCCGTGCTCACGTGTAGATGAAACCACAGCCAGGGGCCGTTCCCGGAGCAGGTTCGGGGATTCAGCAATTCCAGCTGATGTGTTTTGGAAGGGGGACAGACTTTGGCAGGCAGGCCCTGGCCCTGTGCCCAGGACTAGGGCTGGGTGGACGTCAGCAGCTTTGGTTCAGGGAGGAAGGTCGTGTGAAACTGCTCTGCCCACCCTCGCTGCCGTCTGCGGCCAAAGCCAAGGACCTGGAGCCAAGGGCAGAGCCTCACCCGTGCCGTGCCTGGGATTTACATCCTCCCCTGGGAGCCTGCTCTGGGCAGGGAGAGCTGCTGATGCCTGTCACCCCACAGAACCCAGGCAGAGCTGTTTCAGGGGACACACTTTGCTTGAGATCCTCTCTGGGGCACGGGGTGGTTTCAGGTGGTCCTGCACAGCCTCCGCCTTCCCCTGGAGGATATTTCCCCCTCCAGTTTCACAGCACTCTGTGGGTGCCTGTTGGAACCCTGGATGCTGAGAATTTTAGACTTTCTGTGCTGTCAGGCACTGACCCTCAAGAGAACACTGCATTTGACCTGAGGCCATGGAGAAGGCTTCCAAAATGGAATGACAGAACTGGGGTTGTGGGTGTGCAGTTTGAATAGAAGTGTGTAATATCACATGGTGGAAAACTTAGACTTTAAGGTTTTAGGATATAGTAATATACACAAAGGAAGATGGAGGTTTTAGGGAGGAGGCTGGTCCTTCTTCTTTACCTTCTTCTTCACCTTCTTCATGGGTTTGGGTGGTTTTGTGAATTGGATTGAAAAGTCCATATTTTGGGCCATGGGTGATTAGTTATTGGGTTAAAAGTAAAAATAATTTAGGTGTCATTTTCTAATTGGACAATTTATCCTTAAAAAGCCTTGTAGAGAGAGATACATTGCCATTTTTTACCTTGTTAAAGTACTGTAGAACTCACAGCTTGTGAGACATGGATGGGAACTGGTGAACATCTGAGTCTGAACAAGAAATACCAGCTCATGATTTAATCCTGACCTTGTCAGAAAAGAAGCAAAGAATCCATTAGGTGCCTGTTGGTTTGATTTCCATTTTCACCTGTTTTCCAGTAGGTTTCACTGCAGGCACAGCTCCTTTTGCTCCTTTGCCAGGTGTTGGTGGTTATGGCTCAGAGTATTGAAGGGATGGAGAATGGCACAGCAGCTGTAGGATGGATTTGATGAGTCGCATACAGGGGATGCTTTCTAAAGTTTCTCTGTGCTTGTGAAGCTTACTGGACGTGTTCAAGAGAAGAAATATGGGAAGTGTGTAGCCATCCATCATCCTTTGATGAATTCTGGTTATCCAGCAGTGCATAGTCTTGCCTTTTTCTGAGATGAATGTGGAAAGCTGAAAAAATACCATCTCTTTCCCCCACGATAGTTATTTTTTATTATCTATCTACCCGCTGTTTATTGCCCAGTAAGAGGGAGGGTACTCTCCTTTTCCTCTTTTAATCAGCCAAATTAACTTTATTTGCCAAATAAACCTTTGCAATGAAATCACAAACTACCTTTGATGTAGATTTCCACACCCAAAAGCTGATCTATGATCCAATTAAAAACATACAAATGTTTAGTCAGTGTGATTGTTGTTTTTGCCATGTAAGGGAGCTGGAGCTCAGGTCCTGGAGATTTGGGCTGTCCTCCCAGTGTGGGAGCTCAGGGGGGCTGGTGGGTGACCCCACCCCACTGCTTGATACTTGTGAGCCACTCACAATCAGGAATTTCCCTTCTCCCTCTTCTCTGTAGTCCCCACCTCCTCTATAAAAAAAAAAGAAATTACCATTTTTCAGCAGATTCATGTGGATGAGTGCTGGAGTTGTGGGGTCACCTCTGAAGATTTAACTTAAATAGATGGCTTTTTTGGTTTTTTGGCTCAGATGTCTGGGCTCTGTCCCCTCCTTGAGCTTTTTGATAAAAGATTCTTAACTGCTTTTCTTCTTTTTATTGGAAGTGTAGAATATACCATAAGTTTCTGGGCCGTGAGAGATTCACAGGCAGGCAGAAAAGGCGCCAGCCACAAACCCCTGAGCTCCAGCTCCTGCCCCTCTGAGCTGCCAGCAGTCCCTTTCCTTGCCACCGTTTTCCTCTGTATATGATGGAGATATTTTTTTTCCTGCTAATTTTTTTACCTGTCATTTAAGTGGATTTTGGCATCACTACAGCCATAGAACTGATAATTTTTCACTTATAAGACAAAATGATTTCCAGAGGGAGGGGTTAATTCATGTTCCAGTGCATTGGAAAAACTTCTTCCTGCCAGGAACTGTTTTTTCCCAAGATAGAGAAATTCAACAATACCAGACCTTTGATTTCAAGTTGTTTTTTTTTTTTTTCAGGTCCATCATCCAGCATTCCCTCAAGTTCACCTTAACCTCTAGCATATCTTGGCAATGACCTGATTTTTCATGTCACTGGTGCCCATTTGATGCTGAATTTGCAAATCATGTGCACTTCTTTACTAAGATAGAAGCGAAATATGGTTTTTATGCTCTGACTTTTCCCCCACTGTGCTGGGAGGCCATGCTGGGTTATCCTGAACTGCTCTGTGAAGCAAGGAAATGAGAGCAATTACTTCAGCCATATGCTCGAGACCTGCTCACCCTTCTGAATCCCAGAGGTATTTTCCAAACCCTTCCCCTCGAAGGTCCTGACTCTCCATCACTTGTTCTGCAATTATTTCTGTCATATCAGAGCTCTGAATGCTGCCCAGAATCAGAAGAATGGTGGTTTAATCATATTTTTTGCTGGTGAAAATATAGAAAAGGATTAGTTTTAATTTTTAAATGGAGGTACACAGGTTCCTTAGATAGTGGTCCTCCTTAAATTCTAGAGGCAGGGTTGAAGAGGAAATGGCATATTGACTGACAAACCAGCTTATTGCCATTTCTTTCTGTGCTTTGTGAAATAATAGCTTCAGTTTGCTCTGTAAGAACCAAATCAGCCTCATCCTCTGTGTGCTCAGTTCCTCAAAACCTGCCCCAAAGTATCTTTCCATAGTTGTTTAACAATGTGAGTAATGTTTAATTTAGGCTTGTAAATATTTTTCAGCCCAGTTGCTCCCAGACTGTGCATGAGATCACAGTACAGAAGTTAAAAACACCTCTTAGTCCTGCTGACTTCTTCATGCACCTCAGGATTTATTTAGCCTTCAGAGGTGCTCTGCTTTCCCAGACACAGGAATTCCCTGTTACAGGAATGGCCCAGATCCCTGTGTCCTTGTCCTCCTTGTAGGAGTGAGCAGAATGATGCTTAACAGTTCTTTAACATTCAGGAGTTTTACAAATGTGTTTTAGGCAGCTGTAGCAGACACAGGGAGGTGGGGCCAGACAGGTGCAAAGTCAGGTACAAACACAGCACTGGTGGGAGGAAATAGGAAGGAAATGACCATGAGGAGGTGAGTGCGGCTGGGAAATTACATTTTAAAGGATCTTGAAACATCTTTGTACCACCCCTCTTCCTTCTCACTGCAGGGCAGGGGGTAGATATAAAAGGAAGATAAAAGACACTTTCAAAGCTTGTATTTGACACTGAAATTGCTTTAGACAGTGTGAACACCAGAGAATGCATGGATAAAGATTTCACCTCAGGACAGGAGACAGAAGCTGTTTGAGATACTGCAACAATTAAGGAAGGTCTTTAGTCTGCAAAACTGAAATAAAATCTGACATTACATTTTCCTCTAACTCTAGCACAGTGATGCAAGTCTATCTTCAAATAAATATATTATTTCCTGCTTTAACCTTGTCAAGTGATGGAGCTAGTTCATCTTTTATGTCATATCTAAGGGTCTGGGAATCCTTTGAGCAGTGCTCTGGTGCTTTACTGGTTTTCTGCTAAGTGAGAGAGATGCCACATTGCTTTGTGGTGTGCAAAGGGTGCCAACAATGGTGTCCACATGAGGGCTTGGTGTGTCATGTCAGAGCAAGAAATGTCTTTAGATAACTTGCAACAGTTGAGAAAACTCCATTTACTCCTGGGAGGGTCTCATGTCTGTCAGTAGTTTCTAGGTTTATAGGTGTCACTCTTTTTCAGGTGAGGCATCATCTACATCACAGCACATTCCACGAAGCGCTGAGTTGGACTCGATCCTTGTGTGTCCCTTCCAACACAGGTATCCCTGGCAGTGCTCAAGTCCAGGCTGGATGTGGCTGGATGGAGCAACCTGGGCTAGTGAAATGTGTCTTCTCCAGAAGCACAGGTCTTCTGTGCACTCCATGTTAGCATGTGCCTACATCGAGTCTCTGAGGAACCTCAAAGGGGTCCCATTTCTGTCCCATTCAAGCCAGTGCTGCCTGCTCAGTTATGCACCTACAGCATTATTCAGAACATGTGGCACCTTTCAAAACATAATATTAGAGCCCTGCTTTATCGTTTCATGAAGATTCATTTTCAGAGGGTTATACCAACTCTATTTAAATTAGAAATCACTTCCATTTTTTATGCCTGAGGATTCATAATAAGAACAACCAGAGCTCCCAGGCACAAATAAAGAAGTGAGTGAATTTCTCATCAGGAAATTACCACTGAGGTTATTATTGACTAGCTTTTGTTTTTTTCCTGATCATTAATGTCGTTCTGCTTCTCTGAATGCCTTATTGGCAAGGAGCAGAGTGAGCATCCCATGCAGCAAACAGAGGAGAGGCAATATAAATGTAAAATTAGTTAAGTGCTGTGCTGCTATTTAATGCATTCTTGCAAGCTTAAAATGTCAGGTAGGAATTTTGCTTAGAGAAAAGAAAAACTGACCCAAAAGGATGGTTTTTTTACCAGCATTTTACTCATGAGATCATTTACATTGACACTGGGTATGATTTCTTTTGGAACATTTTATTTCTTTTTTGCTAGTACAAATTACAGCACAGAGGTGGGATTCATTTGCTAAATGAAGATGCTCAATGCTATCTGACATGCCTGGCAGCATCCAAAAATCTCTGTGGGCAAGACAGAAATAGCCCAGAACTTATGAGTGACCGACCTCTTCCTGGATCAATAGCTCAAAGGCATCTGTGTTACAGTGAATCCTTCTCCAGCTGACTCTGCTCACCACAGAAAGGACTTGATTTTCTGGACTTCCAGGGCAATTTCACAACATGGCCTGTGATACCCAAACTGCCTGGGAATGGCAGAGGGACACTGGAGGTCTCTGCTCTAAGCATCTGAGTGCTGCCCGTAGTCTGCCTTGATTTTAAAGGGAAATCAAACACTATCACACAGCCATCACCTACATGTGGACATCCTAAATCCTGAGTGCTACCTGTGATGTCAGCCTGGGGTGGCTCAAATCCAGCCTGGATTTGATGGATCCTCATCTAAAATCATGTGCCAGGAAAGGAAACCAGTCAGGAAAGATCTGTTCATGTGGCTGATCCAGCATGTGTGTGCGTGCAACCCCAAACACCATTCTCATCACTTACATGAATTCTGGAATACAAATGACACGGGCTGAGGAGGATGCGAGGGAAAAGTGCAACCTGTGGGGAGGAACCTGAGCTTGGATTTCTGGAATCATGATGTATCTGCTTTGTCTGGGCTACAGACTGACAGCCACAGATGTAGACTTGGCTGGATCATGTTGTCATGGATGGAGTGAGACACTTAAACAGGCTTTAACCCTCCCAGTTCCATTACTGGGTAAATCTGCAGCAGAACTGGAGTTTGTAACTGGGACTGGATGGGAGGCTGGAGGGAGAAAATTTTTTTCATCAAACAAGCAGGTGAAACTTCCAGGCTTTAGCTACCCATTAGTTTAATTATTAGGTGATAACAGTAGTTAAAAGGCATCGCTATTAAGGAAGGTCTCGTTAATCATTTTGATAAGAACGAGAAAAGCATATTTATCTCAGTGGCAATGAGATGTAAATTAGAGGAATTCTCCTTTTTCACCCCACTCACAGACACTTGAATTTTCCTTTAATTACTTGCAAATAGCATCTTATTCAATTAAGCAGCAGAGCAGAACATAACCCCCTTCCCGACTTCATAGGCTCTCTCTTGGCTCTTTCTGTGTGGTGCCAGAGATAAGTGAAGACCTTTCTCCTTACAGAGCCTTCTTGGTCAGCAGCATTAGCTTCGTTTTATAGAGGCAGATCTGAAGGACACAGAGAGATCAAACAACATTCTCAGAGCCGTAGAGGGAATGGGAGGTGTCAGGAAGACCTGAACCTGCTTCTCAGAGGGCTGACACTGCTTGTCAAATCAACAGCAGGGATTTTTGCTTCCTTTATAATCTGCAAAGTGATGATAACAGGCTTCTCTGCATGGATGATTGGAAATTCCTGGAGGTGGCAGTGGCAGAAGCAGTTTCCCCCTGCTTTTCCTTGTTTGAAAGGAAAATCAATGTCAGTGGTATAGGCTATAGAGTGATGTTGTGCTAAACTGTTCCACTGTTGTCCTGCCCACTTAGTACATCTGTCATGGGCAGGGTTCACTGCTCGCTGAGCATGCAGTAGCCAGGAATGCAGTGCAAATGACAGCAGCCTGCTTGTCTAACCCTGTCTGACTAAACCTGAAAAAATCCACCTCGAGGTTTCTTTGTGAACCCTTGAGCTGTTTGTTGTGTGTCCTGGGGTTGAAAGAAGTTCACACTCTGGCACAGAGCACTCTGACCTTTGCTGTGGCTAGGTGGGTGCCCAAGTGTGCCTCCCTATTTCTGAAAGATGGAGCTGGAAAGAGACTCCAGATATTGGGTGCACAATGTCATTCCAGGGTAGAAACCTCCCTGCAGCATATCAGGCTCTTCGTACTGCTGAGGATGAAAAATGTGGGGTTTTCACACATATCTGGAGAGTTGGAAGTGCTCCAAGGGTAGTCCACAGGCAGGACAGGACACCACCCCAAGCCTGCCAGAGTTCAAGGAGTGTTTGGACTATGCTTTCAAGCTCATGGTGGGATTTTGGGGGCTGTTTTATGCAGGGCCAGGAGCTGGACTCAATGGTCCTTGTGGGATTCTTCCAACTTGGGATATTCTATGATTTGATGACATTAGGGACTTGGGCCACCATCAGTTGTTCTGGGCTGCAAAAGAGAGTCCCAGAAGCCACCTGGAGGGTTTGGGTTGTCCATTCTCTGATCTCCTACAGTGTCTGAGGACCCAGATAGCCTGGGTCAGCACTGCTGCCAGGTCAGGGATGTACACAAGTGCCTTTTCTGGGCTGTATGGGAACCAGCTGAAGCCTGGCAGCTGCAAGCTGGCCATGCCTGTCCTAACAATGCCTGTGAAAAGCTATTGTCTGCCAGGGCACACACCATCAAATCCCCTTTTCTATTTGCAGCTCTTTGGGTTCACGCCATGTGTTTGAAAGTCATTTTCCCAGAGTAGGCTGACAAATATGAAAAGCCAAATGCCCTTCTCCTTGCAGAATGGAAGGAAAAGCCTAAAATCTTCCTTGCCTCTTCCTCAATATTCAGTGCAAGAACAGATGGATGGAATGTATAATTCCATAGGAATGCAGCTGTAATTTCATGTGAACTAATACCCAGTCGTTAAACCAGCTACCAGAGAGGAAAAAGAATCCTTCAAGCTGGTTTTAACAGACACCTGGTCCCTCTGCTTTTGCTTGTTTTTCTGCTACCAAGATCCCTCACCATTTCTCTGTGTGGAATTCAAGATGAAAAGAGCATCGAGAATTTCCTGGCATGGTCTGGGTGGATGGATGTAGAGAAGCTATGGTAAGGCAGGATATTCTTGGAGCTGGAGTTTTTCTTGGATGTGAGCCCAGGATTTTTTGGATTGGGGCCCAATTTTACTGAAAGGTTCATGAACTCTTGAGGACTGGGCCCAGATTTCCTCTGTCAAAGCTCCACACAGCTCTACTGGGACAGACTGGAGCATACCATAGCTGTAACCATTCCACGAGAAATTTTGGCCCTGCAGAGTTCAGCTCTGTTGTGTTTGGCCATAATTTCTGCAGGTGAGATGGGAGGTCAGCACCCTGGGGAAAGGGGCTGCAGTGCTGAGTTTTACAGTGGGGCGCTGTGCATGGAGAAATTAGAAGGTCTGGGGTTTACATCCCTTCATCTTCTGTGTCTCCTCAGCCATTTACTGCCATTCTTTCATCCCTTTACCTATTCCCTTCATTGGTTATGCCCACCATTCCTCCGTGGTGATCAAGAATTGTCTCCTCCAGAACAGAACTTTTGTTTTTACGCTGCTTTGTGCCCTGTGCCCTGGAGATGCAAAGCCAGGGGTGACCCTCTTGGAACACACTGTAAGGCAAGGAGAGCCAAACCTGGTGAAATCTCATGTACTGCTCACTGAGCAAGAGTTTTACAACAAAAAAATCTACCCATGAGAAGCTGTTTTGGGGAAGACTCACTGCTTTATTGCAAAATAGCCTGGAATTGAACTGATGTTTACATGCCCGAGGATAATCAGGAATTAGGACCCTGGAGATGACAGAGAAGCTAAAGTTATATGATGGTAGGGACATTACCAGTGAGGCCAGAGTCCAAAGGTCTCTGCTTAGCCATCTTCACTGTTTTAAGGCTGCTTCAGGACTGTTTTGAACAAATAAAGTGCAACACTATATACACCAATCTCCTTTTTCCTCTTCTCTTTGATTATCCTCCCCATTCTTCTGTCTTCTCCACATTTCCAGTTCTAGTTCCCAGTGCACAGCTGCATTTCCTGCCATCCTTCAGGATTAACCTGAAAGCTGACATGGAATCACAGAATCACTTAGGTTGGAAAAGACTCCAAGATCATAGAGTCCAATTTTTGTCCAATCACCCCCTTGTCAGCTAAACCACAGCACTGAGCATCATGTGCACTCATTTCTCAAGCACCTCCAGGGATGGTGACTCCACCACCACCCTGAGCAGCCCATTCCAAAGATTAAGCACTCTTTCTGTGAAGAAATACTTTCTGATATGCAACCTGAAGTTCCCCTGGCACATCTTGAGGCTGTGTCCTCTCATCCTGTTGCTGGTTGCCTTTGAGATCCTCATGGAAATGTCTCTGGTGGGCAGAGAGAGAGGAATTAGAGAAAGGACAGTTAATTGCCTGGTGCAGTAGCCCATAGCACACACCTTGAGGTGCTGCAGGTGGTCCTGGGACCAGGGGGGAAGTGTTGTTCCTCCTGACCTCTATTAGCTGGAGGTGCCCACATGCCCTGAGGCGTGCATGTTTCTCAGCCTTGACAAAGCTCTGGAGATTCTGCTTTAAATCATAAATAAGAGAAGTCAGGATTTTCATGTTTCTCATATAGAATGGCTTTCCAGAAGGCCTGAGGCACTCTGGTTTATTGGCAGAACTGCAGCGTGTTCAATCGCAGGTGAATCAGAAATGGATGTGGTTGTACAAGCTCTGTGAGGTCTGGACATCACAGCCAGAAGTCTTGTACCAATCACACTTGTGCTCCTACTTCTCTGGATATATTTATTCTTGGATTTAAAAAGTATTTTTCCCATGTACTCCTAATTGACAAATGGATGGAATTAAGTTACAACATTCTGGGGAATAACAACCTCACTGCTTGATTTCCATCATATGTAATGTACTTCATAACTTAGGCCCACACTGAAGTTCTTTGCCAAATTATAGCTTTTTGGAGCCAAGAAAGTGCAGTTTTCCACACTTTTGCTGTAATGTGCTTCCTTGCTGGTAATACTACTTTGACAAATGCACCTTTCTGCTTACACTGATTTGATTAATTTTACACTCAAGTTCTAACTGTGGTGGAAGAAATTGCTCATAATTTTGATAAACTTATCAAAGAATTTCCTTCCAATAAAGTTACCTTTTTGAGCAACTCCAGGTGATCTATTGTCTTGAGTTCCCTGGAACCCCACCTTACTGGAGGGCAGTGGAATTTGAATAATTATACTGTGTGTGGATGTACTTGCTGTGGAGCTGGCAGTAAATATTACTTTTCTACCCCATCTTTCTTTTCCTTCTCAGGAATAAAGAGATTTTTCTTAAGTACATTATACCCTTCCCATGTTAACTTTTTGTTAATCATCTAAGCCATTATATTTTGAACAAATGATTCAATGCCTTGCTAGGCTTGTGTCTACATGAAAGAGCCATTTATCAAAAAACCATGCCTTTGGGAAAGAAAGCTTTTTCACTAAAATTAAGATTATCCTATTGTTTGACAGATCCCATTGAGATCATCTACTGAACCCAATCAAGGACCTTCATAATGATATGAAATGGTAATAATAAGGTAAGGTTCTGTTTTCCTAACTCAGCCAAGGGCATATAATTAGGTGAACATCAAAACTAATTTTAAAAGTGCTGTCTAATAATGTGGCCTATTTTGCTTTTACAGGCTCAGTTGGTTCCATTCTCTTATGGCTTGACATTTCAGTGTAAATGTTAGTATCTGAATTTAAAATAAAACTGGTGGGGTTTTTTCCAGTTTTCCCAGGCATGTGTGCACTTTCTAGCTGATGCCAGGTTTTATGGGTTTTGGATTGTTTTTTTGGTTTTTGTTTCTCCCCAGGTAGTTATTTAGGATTAGAAACTCCATAGATGGACATCATCACAAGGGACTGGGCTCTTGGTAAAGATTTGGGGTAATTTGGTGACAGGCTGGCTCTGCAATGTTCTTTCTATGATACTGACTGCTCCAGTTCACCTGCAGCACTTCCCTGAGCACTGAACATGTGGACAGCCTATCCAACAGCCCTGTCTTGGATATATCCCTCTTCCTGCTTTGTATTCCTCCACTTATGCTTGGATAGAGCTTTAAGCCAACTCTTATCAGGTGCTTGTTTTCATCCTCTGTTGGCTGATGTCATTCTTTCTTGCTCAATAAACCCTTATTTCAAAAGCCAATAAATATTGCATTAGTTGACTTGTCAAGGTCACCTTCTCTCAGCTTTTCTTCTCTGTAACTTTTTTTATTGTCACATTTAGGGCCATGTCCATGTTTGTGCAGCATCTATAGCACCACCTTGGCCTTAGTCTCTCCTCTCTGCTTTTGTGGAATAAGGATCAGCTGGTGGCTGTGTTAGTCACCTGGGAATTATATCCAGAGAATCCTAGAATGGCTTGGTTTGAAGGGACCGTCAATATTATCTTGTTTCAGCCCCCTTCCATGGGCAGGGACACCTTCCACTGTCCCAGGTTGCTCCAAAACCCATCCAACCTGGTCTTGGACACTTCCCAGGATGGGGCAGATACAGCTTCTCTGGGCAACCTGTGCCAGGGCTTCACCACCCTCAGAGGGAAGAATTTATTCCTAATATCTAATCTAAACCTCCTCTCCTTTACCATTAGCCCTTGTCCTATTACTATGGGAAGGGGCAGTAAAAAGTCCCTTCCAGCCTTCTTGTAAATAAATTCTTATTGTAATTAAATTCTATCTTTTGCTGTCCCTATTACCTTTACCATGGCTTCATAGAGAAAACAAGTTATGAAGAATACAAGAAAGTTGTGGGTGTAAAACATGTTGTAATGCATAAATTTTTGCCAATCCATTTTCAAGTGGGGAAAACAGTTTGATGTCTAAAGGGTTCAATAATGTGTTCAACTGTCATTTGAGAGCAGTGAAGGAAGAGAAGAGAGGTGGCAGCTGCCCCATTGCTGGAAACTTTCAGGTTTAGGCTGGACAGGGCTCTGAGCAACTTGATCTGCTGAAGGTGTCCCTGATCATGGCAGGAGGGTTGGACTTGGTGACCTTTAAAGGTCCCCTCTAACCCAAAATAGTCCATGATTCAGTGATTTATGGCTTGGCTGGCTTCATTAGCATGGGATGGCCTGGCACCCCACCACAAGGAGTGAGTTAGAGGAAACCATTTGCTTTCCCTTCAGGAATAAAGTGAGTGAACCCACTAAAATCAGCCCAAATCTACTCTTACCTCTGTTAGTTTTTCATGGGAGAAAGCAGCTCCATTTCTGGTGATTGGATGGCAGTGTAGCAGCTCATGTCATTAGTGCTGGGCTTCTGTTTCAGCCCCAAGAAAGTTTTTGTTGTGCAGCACAGCAAGGCCATTAATCAACAAATCAGTAAAAGCACCATGAAATCACTCCAGTGATGCCTGAAATGGAGAATTTTTGTAGGCAATAACATAGCTGAGACTGGAACATTGGCAGTGAGGTGCTTCCCAGGGACAGGGTTTGTGTGAAGGGGTGGCAGCACTGCCCTTTGCTGTTTTAGGTGGTCACAGTCACCAACCTTTGCTGCTGCTGCTGCTGTGGGAGTGAAGGACATGGAGGGGCCAGTTTGGGATCTCCAAACTGTGAGCTCAGAGGCTCCAATACAGCAGTGGCTGCAATTGCTGGCTGCAATGACTTCTCTGACTTCCTCCCACAACCACATCCTGAGCTACTGACGAGGATAACAGCCCTTTTAGTGCTTGGGTCAAGCTGCAGAAACATTTGAGTACTGTTTCTTTTGTAGAGCAATTTCCTCACAGTTCTTGTTTTTTTGATTTTTTGTTTGTTTGGTTGGTTTTTTTTTCCAGAACAGATACTCAGGAAAGGTTAATCTTGGTATCCACTGATACCCTGTACCTCCTTGCTGCCTCTGCTACTTTGCTCCCATCAGGGATGCTCTGCTCTGGCAAGACTTGTCATACATATGAGGGAGTCTCAGATTTCCAGGTGGGCTCTGCATTTCCCATTTTGGGAGCTTTGAGAGGTTTCCTGACTGAGCAGGAGAGGGCAGCAAAACATAGAGGTTGAGAGAGAGAGGGAAAGAAATCCCCTCGCTGAGCATGCAGGAGTTCATATCGCAGTTTCAGGAAGGGTGCCCTGGTGTGGAGTGGGATTTGGGGTTTCCTGGTGCTGCCCGTGGGGATTTCTGCAGCCTGGACAGGTTTGCTGAGGTGGGCAGTTTGCTGTAATTCACACCCAGAGCAGTCCTGCAGAGTACACCAGGCTCAACAGGGAGAATCCCTGCTCCTTGGATGGTCAGAGAGATGGAAAACTTGATGACCTGCAGAGAAAGACATGTCAGAGCCAACTGCCTCAGAGAACAGCAATATTTTCACTGAGAACTGTGAATGTGGGGCCTTGGAGAAGGAGTTACCTCTCTTCTTTCTTGCCCCATGATGTGCAGCCAAAAGCTTCCAAACCATGGAACAGGACAAAATTTCAACAACAACAAAAAAAGGATCAAGATCTTGGCAAAGATGGGAACAAACACAGTCCATATAACAATTGGTGTGGAACAAATAAGGAGTGTTGAGGAATGCAGTTACTGTGGCAACCTGGTAATGATAGATAACAGCAGTACAGAGGTGGAAATAGAAGTGAGAACAAGGAAAGCATCGAGAGGTACGAATATGAGAGTCAAAACCTGGAGCAATAACATTATTGTCAGAGAATTAAAGCTGAAGCTATGCAACAGCATTGTTATGGTGCTGGTGTTTAATTGGCAGAAGTATGGCCAGAGACAAGTGCCCCTGAATAAAACATCAGTTTTCAGGCATGGTGGGTATGGAGACTATTAAGAGGTAAGTGGGGGAAATGGTTATAAATCTGAAAGCACAGGAGAGATCAGATGGATACTGGGGCATCCTGGAGTCACATCCCAGAGCATTAGGAAGCACCAGATGGGCTACAAAAAATAGGAAAGGGGTTTATTGCATTGGGGAAACAGTGGTAGGAATTAACAAGGGGTTCTCAGGGTTGTGTGGGGATATAGAATGGGACACAGTGTTATACACAGACCTAGTTTTGAGCTTAGTAATTTAGTTATTAAACTTCCAGCTGGAGACAAATCTTCAGCAAAGACCCTACTCTCACCTTGCTGACTGCACAGATCTTCCCTAGCTGTAATTCCTGGGATTTTTTGGATCAAAAGCTGACATGAAGTGACATTCTGGGGGTAAGGCTGGTGGAAATACTCTGCCACTTCCCATTAACATCCCAAGGATGCTGTTCAGAACCAAGGTTCCCAACTCTCTGGAGATATTCCTAGGTTTTCTGCACACCCTCACAAGGATTAATGTGCAACTGCACCTGATTGCTGCCATGGTTTTCCACTGCCTTGAATCAGGAGTCAAAAAAAAGCTGCCTTTTTGTGGATACTTGTTGAGGATTACAGAATCATGGAGTGTTTTGGGTTGGAGGGCACCTAAACAGTCACCTAATTCCAACAGCCTTCCATGGGCAGGGACACCTCCCAGTAGACCATTGTACCTGAAATAACACCCTTTTTCCCCAGCAAGGGGGCCAAATAACTTATCCCAATGCAAGGGGAAGGTTGTACAATGAAGGCCTGTAAATCAGGAGGAAAAAGGGCAGCCATGGCCAGGCAGTGGGAAATTAATTGTTGTGGCAGCTGAATGTGATTTGACACTGTTAGTTAGCACATTAGTTTTGATGGGAAATAAATGTCCCTGTCTGTGGGAAAAGGTGCCATTTTGAAAATTGCTTTTACAGAAAAATGGAGCTTCAGTGAAATGAGAAAAGAAAAAACATCCAAAACACCAGTGATTGTACAAACATTATGTTGTGAAGTAATCAATACTACTCAGAGGAAAGATGAAATATACTCTTTTTTTTCATCTCAGCACATTTTCAGATAGCCAAAGGAACTGTTACTATAACAGGCAAATACATAAACACAGTATTGGAAGGATGGTAATATAAAATTAGGGTGAAATAAAACAGAGTAAGAAAGTCAAAACAAACCCTCTGCTTTACTGAAACAAAACACTTCAACACCAGAGTGAAATGAAGAAGTCAAAACAATCCAAATTTCCCGTCAAATATTTCACTAAAATCAAAATATTTCAACACAATATCTCTGTTTCCAAGGAATCTTGTTTACAGGTGGAAAATTGTTGTGTAACAGATGCTTCCAACTTATTGTAAAGTTGAAAGCACACCTGAAAACCAGCATTTTTTGTGGCCAACAGAGCTGGACAACTTTGGTTTTATTTTTATTTTTATTTTTTTTTTTAGTTTAGGGAAGCATCACAAGAACTCACTCAAGGAAAGAACATGTTCAGTAAAGTGGGGAGTTTCTGCTGTGGTTGATGCTGTTTTCCTGACATGCCCATTGGAAATTGAGCAAACATTCTCTTCTGCTCCATGGGGAAGCAGAGAGGGAAGGATTGCCATTTCAGCACCAGTAACATGGAAGTGCTATGGTTATTAGTGACAATCTATATTTCAATACTGCTCAGAGGCCTCAAATAAGATTAGTGGCTCATTCTGTTAAGCTATATGTAAACAAACAAGCATGGAGTGTTTTGTAAAGTAGCCTTTATCTACACTAACACGAGGAAATAAGGGAGACCAAGAGGATTTTTTATGGCTCTGAATTTATAGAAGGGAGAAAAATTATGATTAGCTATGATTATGAATAAAACTAGCCAAAAAAGACAGTTAAATTTTGGCTCCTTGAGGCCAAGGTGATTGGGTGTCTCATGAGAGTTTGATGTTTTGTAGAGGATTTCAATGATACTACCTTTGGATTGCCTGTCTGCCCCAGTCTTACCACAGAAAGCAAATTGAAATCCAGCTCTTCACTGGGACTTTTCATTCATATGAAATTCCCACTGAAATGGTTGGATACTGTCCCAGGAGTCAGTCTCTGGGGTATGACCCTTGTGGAAATCTCTAACATGGAATTGCAGAAGTCTGCTTACTTTTATGGAATAACAATAGAAAAATTGTTAATACAACAAACAAAGGGTTCAATGGAGGTTTTTTTAAACCTAACACAAAATAATTGAGAACTACTTTTGTGCATTCTACTCCAGCTGTAGCTAAATGAGCCCAAACCAGTCTGAACTTTGAAATTTCTGTCCCCTCAGTTAAACTCTTGTAAGCCCAGTCTGTGGCACAGTCAGAATCTCTGCATGTTTTCTGTGTGCAGCACAAAGTACTTACAAAAAATTAAAACCCAGAAAACAAAATCAAACCCACCCTCACATCCCCATTTGTTCAGCTCATGTGGTGACCCTGAACACATTGAGAGGTTCAATTTGCACAATGAATTTTGGGGCAAGATTTTTATCTTGGGAGCTTCCATATCAAATCCTTTATTACATTCCTGTCTCTTATCCCTTTTTGCCTTCCCACATGGAATTGATGCTACCTAAAATAAAATCCTTTGGGGGTAGGGAATTTCACACACTAGAGTGTCTCCTTACTTTGCATCTTGATTGTTGTACCATTATGGTTTTTTTGCACTAGGAAATGTGAGTTCTTTTTCCTAGGAAAGCCAGGTAAATGCAAGCTGCTGTGGTCCCAGGATCACTGAGAGTTTTCCTGGATGATCTTCTGTTCCCCATGTCCCAGAATGTTTGGGTTTTATGTGACACAGGGACTTGATTTGGAGAAGACAACTGAGCCTCCTGTAAAATGAAGTTAGGATAAATCCATATTAAAAGCCAGTTCACTCTGTGGCAAGGACAAATCAGCTCTGCTGCTCCAAAAAGCCATTAGGTGAACAGCTGAAATGTTTCAGGGTGGACAGCAGGGAAATTCAGCAACTGGTGTTCATCAGAACTGCATTTCCTGCAAAAATGTACCTCTCTGCATCTGTCCTTCCATTTAGAGAGAAATAGTCTTCAAGCATCTGCAAGAAGGAAAAAGTAGGAGTGGTTACTCCATAATTAATTATTTTCTACATTCTTATTTGTAACTTTTTTTATCTTGACCAAAATAACATCACTGCCAGCCAATTCCCCTGTACCCCCCTGCTCCCCCAACAGCAAAAAGTGCAAATTGAAATACATGATTTTTGACTATTTTTCTGACCTTTTTAGGTCACATAAATCTCAGGTTTGAAGCTGGAGGCAAGCAAGCAGAGCCCCAGAGATGCAGGATATAAATGGAGATGAGTGGCTGTTGGAAATGGGGTCTGCATGTGTCGAGGCTGCACAGATCCATCCTCCCTTTGGCAAACCCCATTCTGCTGCTGAGGGCTGCAGACCTGCCTCCAGCTCAGGGAATTCACTCTGGCTGCACTTATGGGATTATTGATGCCTCCCAGGTGCCTTTCCCACCAAACCCCTTCTTTTCCAGTGCTGGAAAACATGACAGGACTCACAATCACATCCCCTCTGTAGTTCTTCACGATTCTGGGCAGTGGTTTTTTAGTTTTGATAGTCTCAAAGTCCTTGCTATGCCATTTTGGCATTAAAAATGGCTCAAAGCTTCTTAGCAAGAGGCAGAACTGATCAGGGTCAAGAGCTGAGCTGCTCCTTCTATGGGAGAAGAGGAGCAAAAAGATCTTGCATTGTGCAGCAGATTTGGGATGGAAATTTGCAGGAGATTTGGGATGGAAAGCTGTGAAGAGAATTTGCAGGAGATTTGGGATGGAAAGCTGTGAAGAGATGAACTTGCTACACCACCACAGCAGTGAAGGGTTTGGATTTATCCTGAGAAACTGTCAGAGGTCTGAGCCTACTCTCAGTTCTAACAGATACCCTTTTTTCCACAGCAGAGCTGTGGGGATGTCACAGGTGGTGTGTGGGGACAAGCACCCTTGTTTGGGGTGGTGAAGGAGAGGGGACACCTTTGTGCATCCAGAAAAGGGCAACAGAGCTGGGGAAGGGTCTGGAGAACATCTGATGAGTGGCTGAGGGAGCTCGGGGGGTTCAGCCTGGAGAAAAGGAGGCACGGGGGGGATCTTTGCTCTCTACAACTCCCTGACAGGAGGGTGTAGCCAGGTGGGGGCAGATTCTTCCCCCAGATGACAGGATGAGAGGAAATGGTCTCAAATTGTACGAGAGGAGGTTCAGATTGGATATCTGGAAATTTTTTTAATGGAAAGGGTGGTCAGTCAGTTGAGCAGACTGCCCAGGGAGATGCTGGCATCACCAAAGGATGTGTCACCTGGGGATATGGTTTAGTGGTGGACCTGGCAGCACAGGATTAACTGTTGGATTCAATGATCTCTGAGGGCTTTTTGAACATTAATGATTTTATGATTCTACAAGAAAAGCGGGGGCTTGGAAGGAAGAGGAGGATAAAATTTCCACAAATCCTATTACTGAGAAGTTCTCAAAAGCCATGTTTTTGATGTGCACCCAGAAAATGAAATCAAATTGTTCACATCTTCCAAAATCATAGTTTAAAAAACTCAAAACTTTTGAGCTGTGAAAGGGTGATGGATTCTTACAGGAAAAAGGAATCATGTTGTGGCACCTTAGGTTGTTCATCCTTGATCCATGATGAAGGCAAATGTTCTTGAACTGTTCAAAACTGAGGTTTCTGTAACCAAAAATGCAGGGTGTAGGTAAATTGTTTGTCCTCCTTTTATTTTTGCGGAAGGAAGAAAATCTCTTGCTAAAAACCCAGCAAAATCCAGCTTCCAGTTCTGATATTTTTTCTCAAATACATGAGTGCTTCTATTTTGTTTTCTTCTGGGCTTGGGGAACTGTGCAGAAAGCAAAGTTAATTTAACCACTGGGACAAAATTACAAGTTTATTCCTTAACAAACAAAACAAAATATTCAAGCTTATGGCTAGTAGCAATGGTTCAAGAGGGCTTGAATCCTGGTATAGTCTCTGGAGACAATTTTTTTCTGAAGAAACAAAAAATAGAAACAGGCAAGAATTTCCTCTCTACAGAGAAACAACACTCAATCAGTTTTAGTAGATAAAATGTTTTCTTAACTCCTATGGCATTTCACAATTGATGAACATTTCCAAAATAGAGATAGTTAAAATATTATCTCTTTCCCACAAGTCATTTTGGCTTATATTCTGACTTTGTTACTGTTGTGACCCAAGCTGTTTGAATTTATAATCTCCCCTCTCCACCATCTATGCTGGGATGACTAATTAATGTTGCTGCCACGTGTAATTGCAATAACGAATATCTCGTACCCTCACATTGTGTTTTGATGTATTTTGCTATCATTTTGAGCCAGGGATCCAAAAGAAGACAAATATTGTTGTGCCAGTCAATGTTTTTGCTCATCTAAGGAACAGAAATAAACAGTCCCAGGGTCTCTTAGCTATGTCTGTTGATTAAAACCATAGGAATTAGGCTGGATTTTCTACCAGATCACCTCTGCAAAATTGTGGTTATTAAATTCAAGGTGGTGGCCCTACAATTAGGAAGGTGGTCAGAAAAGAGGGGACCAGAAACTTGCTCCATTTTCCCCTTAATTTGTCTTCAAGAAAATGGAAATATATTCAGGGCTTTCTCTCATTATTTCTCAGAAGAAGGAACTCCAAAGTTATTGCATTGAGGAATATTAAAAAATGCTTTTCGATATTAAAACTCAGGTACCAATGCCTGGAGAACCTATTTTCCTTGAAAAACCTGTTTTCTTGAAAACTCTGTCAAACAGATTTTCCCCAAATCAATGGCATCTGCAGTCACTAGAGCCAGGAATCTTCATCAGGAACAGATTCTGTGGAAAAGCCCTCTGGCGCAAGGACTCCAACTTAGATTCTCACCAATAGACCTTGTGCCTTGCCACCTTGTCTCATTAATATACTTCACATTATTTAAAGTTATTTTGGAAATATTGAACGTGTGGTGGGAAATATCATAGAGATGTCCAAGAGAAAAAGGAATCCTCCATATCTAAATGGCAGAGAATTTTTTTTTTACAGGAGGAGAGGGAAGTTTGACACAAACTCCAAACATCAGTTTAAGTGTTGAGCTGCTACTGAGAAAATGAATGTAGAATGATGATATGAACTACCTGGAGTTAATCTGGCAATCTAAAAGAATATTGGATATCTATACAAAAATGGATATTTATTAAAAAACCCCCAAAACACATGAGAAATGAAAAAAGGGCAGAAGTGAAGCATTCATCCACCTGAATGCTATGAAATCATTTAATCTGAGAGTCCTGGAAATGGTACTTGCATTTGGATACTTTAAGGTTACACCACACCATGTTGAGAATTTACCTCTGTGTTTTCCAGAGGGAATGCCAGATCTTTATTGAGTGTGGGCTGTTTTCTCTCAGGGCTGAAGGCAGGACAGGTGGGTCAAGAGGTAAAGGCATGTCAGGCCTGTGAAAAAAGCAGACATCCAGGGGAGAGAAGTTTTTGTGCTGTGAAGCTGTTAGGCATTAGTGAGCTCATGTCTGCTGCCATTCCTCCTGGAGGAATTCCTTAATGTGCAAACCTTCTTACTTTACACCTTTTTTAAAAATTTTATTTTAAATTTTTCTTGCTGTCACACTGAGCACCAGCAATGCTTCACCAGCCCTTTCAGCACCTTGCCTGAATCCTGTCAGCTATTTCACTCTTCCTGGAGACACTCTGCAGGGTGCCTGTCCTGTTTCTCCTTCCGTCTCCTCTTTTCCACTTTTCCATGCTGACCACAGCCTCTGCAAGCTTGGGTTAGACATTGGATGATCCTCGTAGGTCCCTCCTCAGCTGAGATGTTCACACGGGTATCCAGTGATAGGAAAAAGGGGAAGGGCCTTACTATGGAGGGAAGGTTTATATTAAATATTAGAGAGAAATTCTTCTCTCTGAGGGTGGTGAGACCCTGGCACAGATTGCCCAGAGAAGCTGTGGCTGCCTCATCTCTGGAAGTGTTCAAGGCCAGGTTGGATGGGGCTCTGAGCATCAGTAGAAGATGTCCCTGTCCATAGCAGGGGGTTGGGACTGGATGATCTTTAAGATCCCTTCCAACCCAACCCATTCTATGCTTCTATGATTTCACTTAGGCATGAGAAAATATTTTTTTTAATTTTCCTTTTTAATTTTGTTTTGAAGGTGGACAAACAGTAGAGCAGTTTGCCCAGAGATACTGTGTCTCCCTCCTTGAAGATGTTCAAAACTCAGACAAGCAAACTACTCTGGCTGACCCTGTTTTGATAAGAGGGTTGGAATAGGTGTTTTCTGTTCTAAACTCAAATATTCTGTGATCTTCCTGTAAAAACATCCTAAATTATTTCAAACTAGTCTCTTTATACCTGAAGATTAAAGCAGGGAAATGAAAAGAGGAAGACTGTTAAGTCTAAGGTTTTATCTAATACTCTTGAACTTCTAAAAGCTTTATTCTTTCTCTTTTCCTTTCTTAGTCAAATATCAATTAGGTTAGCACCATAGTTATATAATGATACCCTTGTTATTCCCTTGTGTACAGTGAAAAGAAGGCACTTCATCTTCAGAGATAAATGATCCAAAGGTTTTTCCTTCTGTAAATCTGAGACAGCCACAACCCTTCAGCCCCTGCAGGACTCTTCTCCCAAAGTCACAGTTAAATCAGTGCCACACTGAGTAAACATGGGCTCTGCCTTACAGCCCAGACTATTTTGGAAGAGACCTGAAAAAGATTTTGAAGTCTTTTCTCCAGTAAATAAACAAATATCCCCACAGCTGGATAGTATCCTTCCTTCTCTGCAAGGCTTTATATGCATATTCCTATTTAAATGTCTTTGTAAGTGTCCAAGAAAGTAACACTTCTCTTTGTTTGGAGGATCTTATTCTAGTAAGTCTTTTTTTTAAAAAATAGGTAAGTGTTCTGGTTTGAAAGCAAAACCAACGTGAGACTCCAAGTCAGAAATACAATTTATTAGGAAAAGGGAAAAAAGCCCCCAAAATACATGCAATAATACAAAAGAAAAACCACTGAGAGAGTCAGAATACAACCTGACACCCTGTTTGTCAGGGTGTTGGTAGCAGTCCAATTGGGATGGTGGCTGCAGTCCTCCTGGAGTGTCAGGTGTGGTTCTGTTGGAGCAGTGATCCTGTAGAAGGGTGTAGTCTTCCTCTGAAGATGCAGTGGAGAAGGCAGCTGTTCCTCTAGGAATCCAGTGGAAAGGCTGTTTTGATGTCCCAAAACCTCAGACTCTATCCAGTTAGGAATGCTTGGCTCCTCCCTCTGGGCGGAGCGTCTCACAAAGGGATGTTGTAATTCTTATCAGCCCTGCAGTGATACTCACTGGCCCATTAACAGCAGATGTCTCCTGGGAGGGAGGATTGGTTTGTGGAAGATAAAGAAAACTGCCCAGTTAACAGAAGATAACTGCCACACCTCTAACAGATGGCAAATAGAATACATATTGCCTTGCAATCTAGGACAGTAAGATTTAAGAAGTGGATGCAGGTTTTCTGCTTTTGCATGTGTTGTTAATCATACCTTCCTTGATCATTGCAGTGTTGTGGCAACACATGGAGGACAAAAGGCTGTTGTTCTTCCTTCTCCTTTTTTTTTTTTTTTTTTTTTTTTGATAACCTGAATTTATTTATCTGTAACAACAGAATTTTTCCCAAATAAATTTGGAGCCTAAGTCTCCTGCCATCCCCGTTGGGAAATGTACTGCCCTTGCTAGGCTTGAATTGCATCACACAACTACTTCCAGTGAATTATTGAGTCCAATAACATCCATCACCCTGGCAAAATCTCAGGGTCTCAAAGCCCTCTCACATCTTTGTTGACCACAGCTGCTGCAGCCCTGCAGTAGAGAAATGAGCTCACTGAGGAGGCCCATTTCATTTTTCTAAGGACTTTAAAGATGATGGTGGGAGTTTAAAACCAGAATGAGCAGAAAGCAGTGGTAGGAGCTAGTCTCAATAGATGTGTGTTTTTCAGCAGGAAGGTGGGATGTTATCAACTGAAATAGGCTGGAGATTGAGCACAACTCCTGGAAGCTGCTTCCTGGGGAGGTGGAGGTGTCACTGTGATAATGCAATCACAAAGTCCTCCCTGCACCTGGAGAAGAGGAGCTGCAGTGGGGTGGTTACTGAGTGCCCTTCCCATTTGCAAGAGAGGAGGATCCCCTTGATTTCATCTGCTCAGGAAACAAACCCATGGTCTGACTCAGGGTTTTTTTCTGACTATTCATAAAGTAGATCTTGTGGTTATGAAATGATAAACTGATGAAGTGAAGTTCTGATGATGCTTTTGCCCAGAGCAGAGAACGGGGAGGAACAAAAGAGCTTTCCTGTGTCCCATACTTCCACTTTTATCCACTGCTTCCCATAGGATTGCTGTGCTAGCAGCACTCATCCAGCAAGCCCATGGATCTCTTCAATTTTCTGTTATTAAACATATGTGGTATGCCAAAAATGCCTGGGGTTCCTATGCTCAAGTAGGAAAGTTCCTAAAATCAGTAAACTCACCAAACCAGATGATGGTAGGGTGTATCAGAGAAGTGCTATTTTCTCTTATAATCTGTACTTATACCCCTCTATGAGTCCCTGTGTTTGCCACACCCTGGGATAGGACACCAGGAGCTCTGATGAGTCTCTACAGAGGCACATCTCATTAGTTATCTGCAAGTTCTGGAGACCTTTCAAGGTTATAAACAAATGGCCAAGGGGTCCTGAAGTCAATAAGCAGTGTTTGTGTTGTGTGTCCAGCCTCCTGACCCCTCCTGCTTCCAAGAAGAACTTTATCTGCTCCAACATAATGGGAATCCATCTAAATAGATGGGAATCCATCCAAAAATCTCCCCAAACACAAAGGGATTTGGAAGCTCAGAGTCTGTGCAACAGTAGCAATGAGCTGTTGGTAATTAGGCCTGGTTGGTAATTAGGCCCTGAGCAAGATGGTGTAGTGGAAGATCATGGAATGAGATGATCTTCAAGTTCCCTTCCAAGCCAAAATGTTCCATGAAGCTGAAATTTCACTCACATGATATTCATCTAGTATCTAGCTTTGAAGAATTTGAAATACAGCATGGTGTGTTCAACATTTTATTAAACATTAAATATGCCTAACATGGATGCCAGGCATTGGCAGAAATCTTTTCTGAAGAAATTATTCCCCACTTTAAATTACAGCAAAAATGGAAAGATTTGGAGCCTGAGAGAGATATTTCCTTTTATGAAAATGCTGTTACTGGCAGTCCTTAAAGGTGGGATCAAGGGATTTAATAAATGTAATTTACTTTTTATTGCTGCTCAGAACTGGAGCTACTTTGGAGTGAAATGGGGATGTGCTGTGGGAAAGTGCTACCCTGAATCTCTCCCCATCAAGCAAATCTGCCCCAGAGCGGTATTTTAGGGCAGTGTTTTGAAATGGGAAGGGTAAATCTGCAGGAACCATGTGTGCCTTTGCCCTTTTGCTCCTTTAATCCACTCAATCACATTTGATTCTTGTGGCTCAGAAGCATTTGTCCAGCTGGATTGTCTGGGAACTATTCTCTCTGATATCTTTCTAAGGAAAGTTGATTAATTAACACATTATTGAGTGTTGCTCCTGTGCTGCAATGGGTCTTAGCTTTGCAGAGGGAAGATAGGCCCTGTTCCAAGTCCTTCCTTCAAAGCAGCATCTCTAAATTTTAACTGTTAGCTAAAGGCTGCAATTCTCAGACAGTCAAGAGTAGCTTTCTTCTTATTCATTCTCTGTTAAAAGAAAATTTTTCCTATTTGTAAAACAGAACATCATCCAGAAAATCATGTAGTTACTAAACTGAACACCTGGGAATTTCCTCAAAGGAAATTTAAGTTAGCCAAAACCAGCATGAGGATTTTTCCTGCAGCAGGGCAGGATATAGCCTGAAACATCCTTCTGCCTGACAGGCAGGAATGAGTCTCTGGGAACCCAGAAATACAGCAGGAAATATTGAACTTGCAAGGAGAAGTGGTGGGGAAAATGCTGAGAAAAACACACCTACTACCAAAATTGCTGATCTGTGTCATTTGCAACATCCTGAGGAAGGTTTTAGTGTGGTTTTTCTTTCCCTTCAGCAAAGTGCTCACAAGCCTGCTCTGCTTGAGGTTTGCCTACCAGCACTGTGCCAGCAGCATCCTGGGTGGACTCTGCCTGCCAGGAACTCACAGCCTCTGGAGTCTCCAGTGCTGATGGCTGGGCAATGTCAGCCAGAAAACCAGGTTTCTATCCTCTTCTGGGGAAGAAACACTGAGGTTTCACTCTGGCCTGCAACTGTTCCACTTTTTGGAAAATTTAAGTCTCCCATGATATTGATTTGGCCTTCTTAGACCTTTGCTTAAGAGGTCAGCAGTGGTCCATGAAATCACTGTGTCCAGCAGCTGGTCCAGCCACAGAATGGAAAGCTGGGTCTGAAGTGGGGTGACAGTACTCAGGGTAGATCCTTCCACTTCCAAACTTTGCCTGCCATTTTCTCACAAATATAATAATTTTAATGAAAGGAAAAAAAAAAGACAAACCCAAAAAAACCAAACCAAAAACCAAAACCAAGGGAATGGTGAGATTCTCAGAAGAAAGCAGGAAAGATCAAGGAAGTTTACATTGCCTCAGGTTCTGGAGTGCCTAGGCTGTAAATCCCAGTATGATCCTAGGAGGTGAAGATTGATTCAATTTCCCTGAAGAGCATATCTTGGGGTAATGTAGCTGAACAGGAAGAGAAAGGGAAAGGAATTCCTTAAATGTCAACAGCAGTTCTACCCCAACTTCTAAGGATGCTTTAGAAAAATCCTTGTAAAGCTTTCTTTGCTTGAAGATGGACTTCCCCCTTTGTCTTGTCTGAGAAGCAAACAGATTCTTAGGGCATTTCTCCCTGAGATGCTGCAATGAAGCATCTGGTCTTTTGACAGTGAGAAAATCCAGAATGGGAAAAGACTGACAGAAGAATGGAGGGGATAATGTTACACTGACAGCAGTTATCCCTTTCTGTGCTGCAGCTTGGCTACATCCTGCTGATTTCTGAATTTTTTCTTAAATGAAAAGAACACACCTGTCTGTAAAAGTCTTTTTAAAAGCCTTCAGATTGGCACTGATACTATATAACAAATTTTGTTTTAAGCTAACACTTGTAAGGGTTCACTTCCTTGATAAGCTTGGATGGTGTGAGGGATCAATACTTTGAATGTTAGATCGACCAAAAGAACAAACAGATTCAAAGGCTTGGAGTGTGAAGAAACACAGACATTCCACATGACTTTATAATTTCATTCAGATTGCTGCTTAATTATCTATCACAACTTTTTTTAGAAGAATATCTGACTTTTATTAAGGAGGTCAAACAGTGGAGATTTCCCTACATCCCATCATAATCAGCTCCAATAATTACTTATTCTCTGTTAAAATAAGTATTTAATTTCTATTTCAAACTTTGTTGACTTTCAGATAAAAATTAATATCTAGATTTTTGTACAAATAAGAGAATTCTTAAAATGAGAGCTCCTGACAGAGCAAAGGGTTGCACGTCATCAGAAAAGTTCTTTTTCCAAAATAGAAATGAAACTAAGTCTTGTCATCTCTTTCCTCAAGTGCAAAATATATCAGTATTACACCTAGAAACTGGAAGTTAACTGGGCAATGAAGGAAAATGAGCAGGTTGATACCAATTTAACTGAGATGAGAATGAGCTCTTTGGGTTTATTGTCACCAACATGCAGAAAAGTAGTTCAGGGAGGTGGCTTTCCCCTTAGGGCAGTGGCAGTCAGTTTGAAAAATGAATCAGTTTCCTATTTTGAGAAGTTTTACTTGTACAGGCACAGAAACTAACACAGCTGGCTCCAGAATTTCGTTGTATCATAAAAATAAGCATAGACACAGAGATATTTAACAGTTTGCCTTAGGAAATGGGAATTCTTCTCTTTCTAAAAAGAAATGGAAAAATAAGCTTATAAGCAATGAAGTGTCTCATGCCCTAAACGCTGCTGCAGTTCTACAGTTGAGGAACTGGAGAGCTCATAGGTTGTCCAAAAGAACGTTCAGCAGTTTTACCATCTTTGTGCCTGATCTCTTCTATATTCATTGCTGCCTTTAAGATAATGATGCGTTGTGATTACCTTTGCAGGCAGGGTACCTTGTTCCAGGAGGGGGTGACTGGCACCACTCAGAGCTGAGCTGCCTCACTCAGCTGCAATCTCCCCTTGACCTGGAATGATTCTGAAGTCAGAGAGACTTTTTTACCAGTGGCAGATCTTTGGTAATTGACTGATATCATGCATAACCTTGTAGTTTGGCAGCTTTGACTTGTCAGATGGCACTTTAGAATCAATGTTCAAATGACTGTGCAAATCAGTAACAGAGTGACTCTTGACCTCAAACTTTAGGTCACACTTTTGCAACCTTTTATTAAAAAAAAAAAAAACAACAAACCCCACCTTTTGCTAATACCTTTAACAGTGGTTCTTTAAGTGATCTAAATCAGCCATTCACAACGTATTGGTGTAGTTGTCAGGATGGGAAGTAGTATCCTTGATTGCTTATGGCAGCATGGAATAAGTCTGAGTCCCAAAGAATGGGCTCACCACCACTGGCATAACTGGAGTGTAACTGCAAAGCAAATTACATTAGTGAGAGGAAATACTGAAAATGGTAGAGGAAAAGGAATTATTTGTAAGATGTTAGGCAGCTGCCTAGAAGCCACCTGTGAGGACAGGAAAAAGCATAATGTAGAGAGACAAGATCTGAGAGAGGGAATAGAAGGCAGGGGGGCAGCTGAGTTACTACTGTACATGTGAATTGAACAGTTACAGAAGTAATTGCAGGAAGAAAATTAGAAAACACAAAAGTTGGAAGAAAATATCTAGATGATGCCCATGTGGGCCCCACATTCACCTAATCCCCTGAAAATTAGGAAACAGTGTCCCCAGAAGACTGGGATGGTGATATTCAGGGTGATCCTGATGATTATGATAAGGGAAATGATGATCAGTTGTTTCCCTCAGGTTCCTCTGAATATGAGACTATACCGATCATTAAAGTAAAGCAAATCTAATTCCAGTTGTTCCCTGAAATATCAGCTGAAATTTCTAATGGGATTGGGAGCACAAATTTCAGCACTAACATGATAGGACACCAAGAAGCAGGATCTGTGACCTGGGCTGAGGAGAGTCAAAGTCACCAGAGGAAATGGAGCAAGTGTTATTCACCAAACCATGAAAGTTAAGTTATGGCACCCAGGCAAGAAGCACATTCATCTACTTGCTTTGTGATTAAGAAGCCCAATGAAAATATTTTGGGGTTTGATGCTTTGACCACATGAAACAGGTGCCTGCCAGATGGCAGTGTGTGGTTCTTACAATAAAGCCTTTAATGGTTAACTTGACTGAATTCAAAGAGACAGAACAGAGACATTCCAAGTGGGGAAAGGGGCTTCTATCTTTAATATGAGCAGTTAGACAAGTTGAGCCATGAAGGGGTGACCTGCTTGTAAAACTCCAATGAGACTTGTTTTGTTTTTGCCTTTCTAGGACTGATCAGAAAACAAAACTGGAAGCTCAAAAAAAAAAAAGGAGGCTCAAAGGAGACTTTAACACTCTCTACAACTCCCTGAAAGGATGGCTGTAGCAAGGTGGGAGTTGGATGCTTCTCCCAGGCAACAAAACCTGTGGAAATGGTCTCACGCTGCAGCAGGGGAGGTTTGGGTTGGACATACAGAAGAATTTCTTCACTGAAAAGGTGGGTAAGCATTGGAATGGGCTGCCCAAGGAGGTGGTGGTCACCAAGCCTGGAGGTGTTCAAGATAAGTCTGGACATGGCCCTCAGTGCTGTGGTTTAATTGACATGGAGGTGATCAGTCAAAGGTTGGACTCGATGATCTTGGAAGTCTTTTCCAACATTAATGATTTTGTGATTCTGTGAAATCAGGAATGACACAGCACATGTCCTCTGGAGATCAGGTTATCCATTGGAGGATTGCTCATCCTTCTCAAAGGAGAACCCATCACACACATCAACACAGCCTGACCCGCAGGGTGAAGACCCTCACTTCTTTATTTCTGCTAAGTGATATGGTAACTATAGACCATGCACCACATGTCTTCCTCAGCTGTGGTTGCAATCTGCAGCAAAAGCAATTAAAAGGGAAGGCAATGAGGGCACCTTGACCACCGATAAAAAAAAAAAGGTAATTTGGGATTATGACACTCACTTTGAAAGGGTTTCCAACCTTGGTGACATCTAGTTAATGACACTTTTTACCCCATTGATGGTAAAGCCACAGCTTTTCTTTTAACAATACTCAATGCTTCAGTATCTGCCTTATACCCAATTATTGTGCTGATTAAATCACAAAGGAACTGTCCCCTATCTGTTAGAACATTCAAGTATGAGCCCCAAATGGGAGCAAATGGCCAGCTGTGGATGTTAATGCCTGACTGGACAAGAACAGCAAGGATTGATTTGTGAAAATAATGCTGTCAAGAACTACAACATTTGCCTTGATGTTTAAGAAAATGTCAAGATGGAGTTGAAACCCTTGAGATTGTGCTTGCATATATTGGAAATGGATGTATCTGTATGAGAACTCTGTGTGATTCTGTTTACAGAAAACACCACCTTAGAGACATATGATCACTTTATTAGCTATATCTGTCCTTTTATCAAAATGATGGGATGTAGCTTTAACAATTCAGCTCCCTCACAAATCACAATTGCTACGACCCAACTCTACACTGTGTCAAGTTTCATTGCCTGCTGGAGTGAATCTGTCCTGGCAAGAAACTTGCAATATGGTGATCTGAGTCCATGCTGAAATGGACAACAGCACAACAGACAAAGAATATGGATCACCACCATCATCAGGCAGAGAAGATACACCATGTCCTGAAAAGAGTAGAGAAAGATAGAGAACATTTCTGGTGGGAAGCTATTTTTGGATGGCCACCCACAGCAACTGGAATTTTGAATTTAGTGTTGCATCCAATTGTAGTTTTGTTAGTTTTGGCTTTATAGTGTTTACTGTTTATAATCATCTTGTATATCCATCAGAAGATAAACCAAATTACATCCATCCAAAATTTAACCACAGACAATGAACTGATTACATGAATTGTTATATAATTGCATTAATTCTGACCCATAGAAAACCTATCAATTAATTGGATGCTTACTTCTAATCTGCAATATGCCACATATTTATGACAAAGAGGCAAGAGATAACTGTACTACTACTCAAGGAATTGGTAATGTGTATTAAATGTAGTGACAGGGTAAAGGGACTCAAAGCTGGTCATAGGATATGATGTATGACCTCCCCAGTGCCCAGCAAAGAGGGACCATCACAGCCCTGGTCCTGCTGGCCAAACTACTCATGACACAGAATGACAGGATGCCACAGGCATACATCTGAGCAAAATCTTGCCCCTCTGCCCCTCCACCGAAATAAAGAATGGACATTTTCCTTGGCCCTGTTTTGTTATTAATCTTTTTTTATAAACACACTTTTTAGAGTCTTTCACAGTAGTGACAAATTAAGTTCAAATGGGGCTTTTGAATTTCTGAATGTTTGTCTTCATGAGGTCAGTGCCAAAGGCTGGGACAGATGGTGATGTGGGTGGGCAAAGCACTTTGGCACATTGGCACAGGGCTTCCTTGGGGATATGTAGGGGAGGACCAGAAGGTGGGACAAGAGACAGCTGCAGGTCACTGGGAGAAGAACGAGCTTCGGCAAAGTTGAGGGGCAAAGGCCTTAAAAAGGCCTTTGTGTCCAGGGACATCAGCATGGAAAGTGCCAGGCCTCTGGCAGGAAGGGCAGCCATGCCCACCAGGCCTTTGTGGCCCGCAGTGACATCGTGCCCAGAGGCCATTGTGATGCAGGTGCATGTCATGAGCCTTGGGGCTATAAATACCCTGCAGTGGCCACTCCCAGGAGAGGAGCTCTCTGAGGAGGCAGCAGTTTCTCAGGAGGCAGCAGCTCACCTGGGAGATTGTGGCCAGTGTTCAGCAGAGCACTCCCACAATGTCGCAGAAGCAGGAGGCGAATGCCCATGGCCTGTCCCATGAGGGGCAGCCACTGCTGTACCGGCGGCAGCAACAGGTGAGGGCCGGGGAAGGAGGGACAGCCTGCAGTGGGACCTGGGGGAAGCCCTGGGGCAGAGACAGCCAGGCCTGGCACCAGGCCATGTTCTGTGCCGGGCCCAGCACTGGGATGGCCCAGGCACAGCAATGGCCCAGAGGCAGCGAGCCCAGCTGGGAACCCGGCCCAGCCCGGCTGCTGTGGCAGCACCTGCCTTGGGGCGAGGCCCGGCCTTGCAGGCACGTGGGGGACACTGTGCTCCCACAGCCACCTCCATCCCGTGCCTCCTCCTGCTTCCCACAGGTGACCCCCAGGCAGCCCCAGGCGGCACCTCAGGTCACCTGTATGACCATCACACCCATCCCTGGCGACAGGCCCACGCTGTTCCCCATCCAGTCACAGAGCCCCACCATGTCCTGCACACGTGGGGGCAGCCAGGAGGGCAGGCACTCAGTGCCCCGCAGCCGTGTCACAGGGCCACAGAGATTGTCTGTGTGCTTAAAGCTGCCCCCTCTGTCAGCCACAGCAGCCTCTGGATCCTCTCCCAGAGGCACAGCATGTGCTGTGGGCCCCATGGGCAGGGGCCAGCCAGAGTGTGTGCCACCTCCTCCATGGGGCACTCTGGCTGTGGGCAGAGCCCAGGGAACGCCTTCCCTGGAGAGCAGAACTGAAGGGCTCTGGACTGGCTCAGTGGCAAGGCAGGCACACCCCTGGCCACCCGTGACACCTGCACATGGCGTACTGCTCGGCACGGGGATGCAGCCGGCTTGGAAGCCCGTGTGGCGCTCTGTCTCTGAAAACCCGCAGCCCTTGGACACTTCTGTAAAGGAGCTGGAGAAAAACTGTACTGGGGGAGGTGGAAGAGCTCCCAGAAAAACAGGCTGCAGGAGAGCGAGACAGCGACCTGCAGAGCGCATCTCTTGCCTCATTGAAGGAGAACGAGGGAGAGGAAGAAGCTTGTGCTGGAGATCCCTGGGGCGAGGGGCACAGCAAGCTCTTCCTCTCCTTAGAGCCTGAGGAAAACTCAGGTTTCTCAGCTTCTCCTTTGTCTGGAGGCCCGTGTGAGGACAGTGCAACTGAGCATGCTGCGCTTCACAAGCAGCCGTGGGTGAGGCCTGAAAATTTGTTTCATCCCAAGCACAAAAAGAGAGAGGAGTTGGAGAAGGTGGAGGAAGACAAAATGTATGCAGAGTTCTTTGGAGACATCTTCTCCTCCACGGACAATGAAGAAAGCCCCAAGACATCCAGCTGCAACCTCAGGGATCCATCAATTGCCAGCCTGGAACCAGCTGCAGACTCCTCGGTGCCACTCAGTGCTTGCAGTGTGACCAAGGAGGCCTCAGGAGAAACACAAAACTACTCAGAGCTTGTGTCACCTGAGCTGTCGGCAGACTGAGGGTCTGACTCTGAGGATTCGCTGTCCCTGCAAACTCTTCTGAACGAGCTCATGGAAAAGTGGGAGAAAGAAGAAGCGGCAGGAGAGTGGGACAGAGACGTAGAGAGCCCATTGTCCATCCCGCCGCGAGACGAAGAGCTTGAGCCATCGCCTACTCCTCCGGACAGTGACCTCAGTGACCAGGAGCACAGCGAGCCTCTCCCCAGGGCACTGCCCCAAGAGCCAAAGGGGTTTGCGGGTTGTGCCTCGCCTGCCGATGCCACAGACGAGGCCGAGGCAGCAGGCATGGAGGCTGGCCGTGCCCAGGCCGCCCCTCCCCAGGAAAAGCCCTGTGGGGATGAGCCACTGGCAGGAGCTTGCCCAGTGCCTGCCCAGCCCCTGGCACACAGTGTTCCTGCTTGCCCTGCTGGCAGCGCAGCCGTCCTGCAGCCCCCGGCCCCATGGCCGTGGCGCTCCATGGCCAAGAGGGCCCGGCGGGCTCTGCGCCGCCTTTTCCCCTTCAGCTGCCTCAGGGGGCAGCCTGAGGAGTGAGCCCAGGGCCAGCAGCAGGATGATGGCCAAAGATGCCAAGATGCCAGCTCAACCTTGGGGATACCCAGCTCCCAGGGGCAGTGGCAGGTCCCAGAGGGAATGGCTCCAGGGAGATGAAAACACAGGATGAAAGGATGGATGGGTGGATGGTGGCCAAGGCAACCACTTACAAAGGTAGGCCCTGCTGCCAGCCCCAGTCTCTCACCAAGCTGACAGCAAGGCAGCCTGGTCATGGAGAGACAGCTGAGGAAGGGTTACAGTGCTACATTGTATAATCCCACAGAAGCTGACTTGAGGCCCAGGAGCATTGTGGGGGTGCATCCCCACCTTGCCCCAGGCCACATTTGAAGCTGAGAAATGCTCCTTGGGCCTCAGCATTGCAGGTAAATGAAGGCAAACCCATTCTCTCTTCACATGTCAACTAGGAAAATGCCTCCCTGGATGCCAACAGCAGCATAGACTGGAGAAAGGTGTTAACCCTAGATGAATGACCTGGTGTCCTCAACTCCACGAGAAGCACCAGACTCCAGTGCAGAAGTTCAGGGAAGGGAAGGACCAACAGGACACCACTCGCAGCAAGCATCTTGGACTTTCCTGTGTCTGACTCCTTCCCCTCCCCACTCACACACTTCCCCACTCAACCCCACTCCTGCTGTTCCCCAGCCCACCATTGATCTTACCCCTCTTTCCTTCTTACCCTCCTCTGTCCCATCCCTATCTCTCTACCCCACATTTATTGTTAAATAAAATCCCCATTGTTCACTTTGATAGATGGTCTTGTTGGCACGTTAATTTGGGCAGAGGCATCTCTCACATCTGCTCACATCTCAACAGGGCCGCACATCTGCACACAGCACTCGAGGTGTGGCCTCCCCAGTGCCCTGCACAGAGGGACAGTCACTGCCCTGGTCCTTCTGGCCACACTAGTGCTGACACAGAAGGCCAGGAGTCCACTGACCTCCTTGGCCACTTGGCCACACATTGGCTCACATTTGGCCACTGTCAACCAGCACTCTGAGGGCCTTTCCTGCTGGGCAGATTTCCAACCACTCTGCCCCTTGTCTGGGGCACTGCAGGGGCTTCTTGGGACATAAGGGCAGGCACAGGCCTTGCTCTTCTGAAGTCTTACTCTTCTAGCTTCACAACATCCATCCAGCCTGGCCCCATCTGCCTGCAGAGCCTTCCTACCCTCCAGAAAATTGACATTCCCACCACCATGGTGTGGGCTGCAAACTGACTGAGGGGGTCTCATTCAGATAATTGGCAGAAATATTAAACAGAACCTGCCCACCTGTGATGATATTTGTGAAAACTGTGTGTATTTGTTACCAGCAGTTTGGTTGTGCTTTGGTGAGACTGGATTTACGATGGTGACTGGTGGCAATGATTCATCTGCTCCTAAAACCTGTGTATGGAAGAGTTGCAAAAGCCAACTGTTAGTGTCCTTAGAGTTTTGCATAAAACCAACAGATTAATAAAGCTCTTTTGTGATTTTGAAGCGCTCCTTCCTGCTTTATAAGAGAAACTAAACTACTTGAGGTCAGAGCATTTTTAAGTAGATATGCTTCCCTAGTTAAAAATATGGATGTTTCAGGGAATTGAAAAAAGACACATGGTTTTCACAACAGTGGTTATTTTTTTGATTGTTGGTTTTTTTTTTCCTCTTTCCTGATATTGACATTTCAATTTATGCTAATTTATACCACTTGAAAAACCCAAATAAATCACTCGGGCGGAACTGAAGAGAGGGTGAGTGTAAGGAAATTAAAATTATGAAGTTGATGTCTGTGCTAAGATAGCACTTGAGACACAAAGCATTTGCAATCACTGTAGCATGCATCTAATCTGTATGATACTTAATTAGTTTTTCAACAAGTGGTTTGAATTCCTTTGAAAATTTGTGGACCTTTGTTTATTGCTAACCAGCCTCCTCATGTCCACACAATAAATGATCATAGAGCTGGGGCCATCTGGAAACCTGAAAACAGGATGTTTTTCAAGTCTTGATAAAGAAAGATTAAAAAAAAAAACAAAAACAAAAAACAAGAAAGTATCAAAGTTGTCTCTCTCTTTCCCAGTTATTCCAGCCAGATAAAATTGTGGGGAGGGTCTTCAGACAGCTGGTTTGATCTACTGACTTTTCTTTTCTGTGGTATTAAGAAGAAGTTTACATCAATGGGCAGAAAGGCTGAAGGATGTGAATTCCAGAATGCTGCCCATGAAGACAAAGTAAATATTCTGAAACTGGATCTGAACAAGGAGTAACCATGGGCAATCAGTCTGAAAGCAGTCACAGCCCCTGGAGCCAAAACTGCAGGAGGATTAGTTGGAGATGTTGATAATAAGACACAAAGATACAATGCTAATCAAGCCCAGGCTGGCGGTGCTCATCCAAAAATTGTTCCAGAATGTAGAGACCCATTGGTTAGAGAAAAACTGGGAGGAAATTCTGTTGCCAAAATTTCTTGCTATCAGTGCTAGTCTAGGTACTGAAAGAGGTTACCCAGAAAGCCTGTAGAGTTTCTGTCCTTGGAGATATTAATCAGATTTCTGGGACAAGGCTCCAGGAATCAGATCTAATCTCAAAGCCCTTTTTTGACCAGGGGTTTGGACAGGAGGATTTCTTGAGGCTCTTTCTGACTTGAATTTTGTTATGACTCTGAAAACTGTGTGTACCCTTCTTAAAAGAGGGTGAGCTACAGAAGGTACAGGGAAGGACAGCACGGACAACGAAAATGCGGTTTCATAGGAAAAAGCATTTTTAGGTAAGCCATGACCTATTCCTGTCTCAGGTTGCTCAGAAATCTTTGCTAAGCTTGAAGGAGACACACCATAATGAGCAATACTCATACACCATGTAATTGTTTGCATCCAGTGTGCTTGTACAGACAACTGCAGATATAAGGACATATCAAACACCGGGACCAGCAGGAGAGGCACTTCACACTGGGTGATGTACAGAGCTGTGGGAGATGAAGGATTTGCCCTTTCCTGAGGGAACAAGTTGCTGTTTAGCTGGTCAAGTGCCGGAGATAAGACATGCAGGGAGTCACTTTCCTCTCCAGTCCCCTGTTTTCATGAAGAGGGATTGCAGGGCTGTCACCTTAATAGGAAATAAACCAGAGCTGGAGAGGAAAGCTAAATGTGCTCAAATGTCTGTGAGGGCCTGGCTGCAAGGACAGCCACCTACGAGGATGTATCCACAGTGAGGGACACAGGAGAGAGTCTTTGCCCAGCAGAAGAACAGAAGAATCTACAGAAAATCAGATAACTAGAGGGACACAGAGAGAGAAAAATATCAATATTTGCACATCAAACAATATTTTTTTTCACTTCTTCGTGTATTTTTTTTTTTAAATATTTTTACTTTATTGCCACAGGTAAGTGAGAATGCCAGAAGTCTGGAGGCAGTAAAACAGCCATGGATAAATTAAAAGTGGGGGGGAAATGCCGTCAAAAGCCATTAAATGTAAGGATCACACCTCTGTCAGAGGAAGTCCCTAATGCTAGAAAATGATTACTGTGTGCTGACCCTGAGCCAGATAACTGATCTCTGATTGTACTATGTTTTGCTCACCACTTTTGTTCCCATAAGTGTTTAATACATAGTTTAATATATGGGTCTAGAACTGACCTACTGTGAGAGGCATTACTCATTTTAGATGGTTTTCTGGCAGTCACATCAAATCTGCACAATTCTGGAAACGTTCCCCAGGAAAGCCCAGAGATGAGAGGTGATGGCAGTGCTCTTGTTCCAGCACAAACAATTAATTTATGGCAGAAATTTCCAGCTGAGGAACTGTGCCCAGAATCCCAGGATCATCTCATTCCAACCCCCTGTCATTGGCAGGGAGACCTTCCACTAAACCAGGTGCTCAGAGCCCCATCCAGCATGGCCTTGAACACTTCCAGGGTTGCAGCATTCACATCTCTGGATAATCTGTTCCAGTGCCTCACCACTCTCACAAGGAGGAATTTCTTCCTAATATCTAATCTAAATCTACTCTCTTTCAGCTTAAAGCAATTCCCCTTTGTCCTGTCACTACGTGCCCTTGTAAAATATCTCTCTCCATATTCATTTTGAGACTACTTTAGGTACTGGAAGGGCCTCCAAGGTCTCCCCAGAGCCTTCTCTTTTTCAGGCTCAACAATCCCAGTTCTTTCAGGCTTTCAAGGAGTCTGGTTACATGAATATGGTTGCTTCCCTTATACATCTATGTACTGATAACTGGGTATCTGCTGCCTTGGAGTAGTTGTATGTCAGAGCACTACAGAAAGAGCCTGAACTTTTAATCCTGAAGGAGTTGGAATGAAAACATCCCACTGGCCAAACTGGAGCTGTATAGCAAGACTCCTTTTTCTTGAGTTAGTGGAATCACTGTGGTGCCTTTCAACAATATTTCAGCACAAACCCTAACCCCTTTACATGGCCATTAATCTCACATGCCAGATCTGAGCATAGTTGGAAGCCTTTAGCAGAGATAACACAGCCACAGAGGCTGCCCTGAGGTCAAAGCCTGCTGCTGTGGAAATGAAATATTTGCATAACCTTTTCTTTCAGGAATTTATGTGGTGAGCAAATGCACTCGTTCAGGCTGCTTCCTCAGTGCTTCACTGAAGCTGCCAGACAGGAGACAAACAGTGCAGTGTATTTTTGGGAAAGAACATGATTATCAGCCCTAAATGGACAAGGTGGGGCTGTGATGGGAGTACAGGCACAGTTACCCTAGGCAGAAAGTATCTAGAGGAAGCCATGATTCGGCATGAACACACCCTCAATCTATCAACCAGCTCAATTGCTTGGTCTCCCTGGACACCCTGGGCCCAGACACTGTACATCAGGACCTTGCTTTTCACTCTTCCTGTGGCTGTAGATGTGTGAGATCCTTCTCAGACCTGGAGTAAAGTGGATAGTGATCACTCCTTGTGCATCTTGGAAGATAAATTTATCTCCTGCAAGGCAACCACTGCCCCAGCTCACCAGAGCAAGGTCCAACTCAAGAAGTTGCTCTGTAATTAAACTCAGGGTTAGGAAGCTTTTGTTTTGAATCCAGAACTTGAAGCTACTGCATTTGTCCTGAAAATGTGACCTGATTGCAGCTTTTCAATTCCTTAAGGGGGGCTACAAGAAATCTGGAAAGAGGTTTCTGACAAGGTCATGGAGTAACAGGACAAGGGAGAATGGCATTAAATTGAAAGAGAGATTTAGATTAGCTTTGGGGAAGGAATCCTTTCTTGGGAAAGGTGGTGAGGCTCCAGCACAGGCTGCACTGAGAAGCTATAGCTGCCCCATCCCTGAAAGTGTTCAAGGTCAGGTTGGATGGAACTTTAAGCAACCTGGTTTAGTGGAAGATGTCCCAGCCCATTTCAGGGGGTTGAAATTAGAGAATCTTTGAGGTCCTTTCTGATGCAACCCATTCAGTGCTCACACACAACTGCCACACTATGCTTTGTGGGGCTGCACTCCTGGTGTTACTGACCTTCAGATGCCTTTCTGGCACCCAGAAAGAAAATAGTTGCTGACAGCTGCCACTCCTGCTCTCAGACTACTCAATTATTTGTTCTTTTCCTCCTAAACTGCCTGTTTTATTTTTCCTAACTTTCCTTTCAATGTGTTGTACATAACTGGAGAAAGCTACCAATCCCATCTGCCCAGAGAGCGACTATCAGTGGATACAACTGTGCTTTTATTGTTTCCTTCTTGTTTAAAACCAAACAAATGAATCTTTTCATTGCATTTAAGACTCTCTTATATTTTCAGAAAGCACATATTGTTCCCTTCTGATTTCATCTGACAAAACACATACTGGCTGGTTTCAATTTATTTATTTTTCTTCCTTCCTGGAATTTTCAAAGCAGTGAAATCATCTCAGTCATATTTACTCTTCCATTTGTGCAAGAGAATCAATAGTTATTGTACCTCAAATGTACCAGAGATATTCTTAGGTGTGAGATAATCTTATCCCTGCCCAATGCTGTGTGGAATGAATGCAGGTTCCCAAAGAGATGCTTTTTATTGAGAATTTGCTCTGACATGTGCCCTTTATAGAAATGCATTTTTACAATTAGAAATTAAGAAGACTACAATAAACCCCATCATGAACAAGGAAAAGATTAAACCCTCAGCATGCATGAAAGTTTTGTGCATAATAATGCTTTGAACACTACCAGATATAGTAATTGGCTTCTACTGGATGGTCTCAGAAGAGTCTGAGTGTTTAGAAAGAGTTTCTGTGCAGTTAATGGGCCTGAAAGTCAAATTCATGGTTTTCCTAGCAAGTTCTGAGCCAGTCAAGTTACTAAGAAAGAAGGCAGCTGTGAGTTTTGTGCCTGATCAACATGGAAACTTGAGTTGTGTGAGCAAGATCTGGAGCACTTAGGAGTGTATACATTCCTTTTTCACCAGCATTTCAGGCTACTATTCCTAGGCTGAAATACTTCTTGCTCTGTAAAAACCTCCATTTCCACAGCTGAGAGAGTTTGAGGTGTTTAGAAAAAGTTGTTTGCTCTGAGGTTTCCATATCCCAGCCTATGGACCTGTTGAACACTGTAAGATCACCTCTAAATTATGAACAGAGGGAAAGTAGAGATGGCTGCTCACACCTCCCAGGATGACACAGTGCATCAGAAATGGATTGAAGTGCCTACTTTGAGTGATCAAAGTAGAGGCAAGTCCTCAGATGCTGTAAACTGGTAATTTATGCCAGCATGGCTCTGCTTGTGGGTATTTTTTGCAATAAAGAACAATGGTCACTCGCAGCATCTGGCAGACTTCAGAGGAGTCCCCAGCAATGAGTTGGAAAGCTGCTTGCTAAACCCAGTTTGTGTCAGCTCACATTCAGCTCTGCAGCACTGATGTGGAAAGGAGATGGGGAAAGGTCACCCCTGTCTCCTGCAAAAAAAAAACCCCAGAAACCCCAGATGAAAGGGAAAGGGGGAATTCCCAAAGCTGCATCCAACAGAGCAGGATTTCACCAGAGGTTTTGGTTGCCTCTGTTTGATAAACAAGTGAGACATCTGAATGGCTCTTGCAGCTTTTTCCTAAGGACCACAGCTTCATGATTTTTCCCTTTGAAGCCTTTGCATTATTTTCCACTGTTTCCTTACTCGTGGAAGGAAAAGGAATTAATTATTTACTTCTCTTTCTGAAATCCTGTTTGTGGACTTGATTTCACATCTTCAAAGCTTCCCATTATGTCCTTTAGAGCTCCAGACTATTTTATTAATACACATTTTTGGAAGCTCGACCCACAGTTAAACACTGTTCAGAAAGGTCTAATTTATTAGATGAATATGGCCACAGAAGAATCTAAAATTCCTACTGATGCAAATCCCAACCTTGCAGGAACAGGTGTGTGAGTCATCCCACTAAAGAGTGGTGAGTACAACTGCTCTTGCATCGTGTTAGGCAGGTGTAAATGTCTGAATACAGGAAAAGAAGCCAAAACCCATGATTTGGCTGAAGAGACAAGTGCCAATGGATTTTCCTGTGAACTGCTCTTGCTCCTTGGCTGGAAAGTTGCTTGACTGGAGAGAGCTGCCATGTAACTTATGATGTATCTCATGTCATAAAATTTACAGCAGTGGTACAAAGCCCATTTTCACACATACAAGAAAGAGCAGGACTGTATTGACTTGTTCAAAAGAAACCTCTGCCTTGATAAAGAAATCAGGAGACAAGATTTTTTTGTTGACAAGGTCAGTATTCCCATTCTCAGTACTCTTCTTGTACTGCCCTCAGGCAGTGCAACCCTGCAGCAAAGGCTGGAGGCCAGGACTGACCTTGTCAGAGTCATTAACTCTTCCCAGGTTGGATTTCTTTCTTTTCCATGTTGGAGTTCAATGTCCTAAAGCTCTAATTAATTCATATAAGCAATTGTTCTTGATGAAGCAGTTATCCTTTGAATATCCCAGAGCCTTCCATTTGAAGAACTCAGGAGTTTAATTACAGCCACTGCAGTGAAGCAGAGGCAGTGTACTGAAATCGGTGTTCCCTCCTGGACTCAAAACCCCGTAGAAACCATGAGTTTCTGGCTGGGGTTCATTTGGAAAATTAAAATTTCAACAAAGATATAAACATAAAGCCAAAAAAGTCCGGCTTTCTTTTTCCTTTAGAAAGCAGTGATATCTCAACAAACTAGCTAAATCCATGGCATGTAATTAGTGAACAGTTGTTATCCTAAGTTTTTTTATTCTGCTTGCTTGTGCAGCAGAAGGAGCACAGAAAGAAAACACTGGATATCTGTAGAAGTGTTGGACACATGCTATGACCTGTCCTAGAAGGCCAGGATAACCCAGGTTCTTGTTTATAAATCCCTTGGGAGAGATTACAGTGAAACAACACAGAATGATAAGTTCTTGCAAATATACACATGTAGGATTTGTTGCAGAACAATATATCTGCACAGAAAAACAGGTATGGACCCATTCTGGTTGTTATTTATAGTAAAATGACAATATAAAAGCATAAAGATACCACTTACAAAACCATATAAGAAAGAGAAGGAAAAGATAGAAGTAGAAAGATCTCACCACCTGTTGGGTTCACAATAAAACTTGGTTGTTGCAATTTCGATGTCTGTTGATCAAAGTGATGATCACAGACCAGACTCATCAAGTGTTGTGAGAAATCCCAGGAACACCAACTCTATGGGATTTACATCCACTCAGATTCAGGTGGGAATGCCCAGTACCTCCCTTGAGGCAGGGAGTTTCAGCTGGATGTTGGTTTGCCTCTTTCCTTATCTCGTTCAACACCAACTGTAGTCTGAGGTGGGCACCTGGGCAGGTACTTTGCACATTGGCAGCTTCCCCTGAATGTTGGAACCATCAGCATTCCAGTGTCTCTTCCAGTATCAGTGGTGGACACATTCTTCTCCCCAGACCTGGGATGATTGGAAAATAGTATTCTCTTTATCTTATCTCAAGTTCCTGTCCTGGTCCTAGTTCTAGCTGGAAGGTACATTTGGGAACTGGAAGGTACATTTGGGGAGGGGTGGCCTTCAGTGATCACAGACGAGCAGCTGTCTCTGTGCAATTTGCTACAGTGGACAAAACTCTTTAGAGGTATGGAGGAAGAAGATCTGCTTGGTTTCTTTAGTCTTAATTTCATCTCCAAAATACCACTGAGGTATAATATTCATCCCCAAATAAATTCAGCTGTGTCTAGAGCCTGGTTTCTATGACAATGTTTTATGGACAAATAAGGGGCAAAATCCATTCCTTGATCCAGCGGACATGGCAGGTTGGCATGTGTGTGATTAAACATCCTTACTTTGTAAGGGCAATTTGTTCTGCCCTTTGGGAGCAGTCCTTGGCTTGTGCTGCTCCTCAAATGATATTTACACATTGCCTGGGAAAGACCTCCTTGAAAGGCTTGAAATTTGCTCCAAGATGGAAGTGATCCAGTCAGTGATAAATCAGTGCCCAAGCCTGAGCGCTTCTTACTTGTCCAGTGCAGACCACAGTGCCCAAAGGCTTTGATGCAGAACAGGGATGCCTCTGTATTCAGAGCATGCCAGGAAAGCTGTTAAACATGTTGTCAAGCTTGTGGTGACAACCTCTGCAACCTCTGTGGATGATACTTGATCTGCATGTCCTGTATTGCCTCTCCTCAGTCTTGTCCTGTGAAATTATTATTCTGAGCATGGATCTGTGTGTGATCTTACCTCCGCCAGCAGGGTCTCACCTCCCTCTCCTGCCGTAGGGAAAACAGCACAGAGCCCTGAAATGTGACACATTTAAAAAAGAACCATGTTTCTGCATGTAAAAGTGCAGCACAGAGCCCTGTGACTTGGCAGTGCCCTGACCCAGTGGTTGCTCTGCTGAGATCGAGGTGAAAAAAACACAAATAATGACTCAGGTCATGGACACAATTCGTCATTGTCCTATTAATCAGGGTGGCCTTCCTGTCCCCTGTTTTTTCCCAACACACACACTTCCCTGGTGGAGTTTCAGGATCGCAGAAACCTAATAAAGAGCCATTTTCACAAAATGAAAAAAGGAGTCATGCCCAGCAATGCTGTATGAAAAGGCAGATTTGCTGCTGTGGTGATGTTTGTCATCAAAGCAAACAATTTCTTATGAGTCTGCGGGAAGTTGCTGCAACCCCAGGGTGGGACTGATGAAATTTCTGTGCTTGAATGGGTACTGGGTGTATATTACACCTCCCTTCTGGCATGAGAATTGAGTCAATGGCATTTGGTCAATCTTGGTGCATGTATTGCCTGCAGACATGTTTGTCTCAGGAAGTGGGGGGTAAATCTGTGGGCAAGCAAAACCCGAATAGTTTGTGAACTGTTAAATGAGATGCCCTAAGACAACCTGTAAATATTGTGCTTTTTCCCTTTACACAAGATGCTTTTGGCCAACAACTGCCAAGACTAAGACAGTCCAAGTTATTGGAAGAAATTATGTATGATAGCCATATTTTGGACTGAGCTTGTGCTGTTTCCTAAGAAAAGATCTCTTCCTTAGACAAATCTCTATCTTTGACAGGAGTACAAGAGATTTTTTAGGTACTCATCAAACCTCACAACAAAAATAGCATTTTATCAAGAAAAAAAATCTTTAAAGGCATCTTTTTTGAGGGTATGTTGGCACTGGTGACTAGGGAAAAAAGTGTAAGCTAGGACTAAAAAACAGTGAAGAAAAGTAGCAGAAAAGAAGACATCTGGTTTTGTGGATTTATTTAATTTGCCCTCCCTTTCCCAAATCACTTCTCTTTTACACCTTCCTTCCATCTTCCAAACCCGACTTTGGGAATCTGAGGTTCTTGGTGGGGGGCCTGAGGCAGAAGGAGTAAAACATTATTGGGATTTCTGCAGAGCTGGTGTCACAGTCCCTGGAGACTGTGAGTGATTGAAATGGTGCTGGAAGTACGGGCTCAATTTGGGTAGCAGAGTTTGAGGGCCTGGCATAACACTGATATTAAAGGTCAGGGGCTCAGATGTTATTGAACATATTTAAAAACCAAAAGCTGCATGTTGGAGGGAAGGGTTGTGTGTTTACTGAAGGGGAGGAATTGCTTCCATGGAGTATGGAACAAGTCCTGGAATGACAGGACATGAGAAAGGCTGTATTGGCTGTGTGGCCTCGTGTCCTGACTCTAGCAGTGCCTGGGGGGACACAAGGTATAAGAGCAAGGTAAACATATTTCAGTAAATTATTCTTCTGGCATCCAACTACTTGGTGTTCAGAGATTTCCTGAGCTGGAGTGGTTTCTGTGAATTTTGTAAAATTGGGGCTCTCTTGGCATGCACATACCCCTGAAAACTCACCACTTCTCAGCACCTACAGCATCCTGTGGTGAAGAGCTCCCCACCTTCATGATGAACTCTCTTGGGTCAGCTTTGAACTTGCTCCATGGGAGAATTTGAAGCCCATTCTTATTCTCTTTCTCTGTCTTGTCCCCATTAGAGAATAAAGTGCAGCAGTGGGAGAAGTGTCTGATGGGACTAAGGAAGGATGTGTTCCTCCAACAAGTCACAAGAGAAGGGCAGGCCCAGCCAAGCCTTGTCCCTATTGCTCTCCCTGGGAGGGATGAAGGGGTAGAGGGACAGAGGAATGAAGGGACTGAGAGGCAGAAAGATGAAGGCATGGAAGTGCCTATGGATGGAGCAAGCTCAGTGTCCCCTCTGTCCCCACTGTGATCAAGCCATCAGTGAGACACACAGACAGCAGCTCCCTGCACAGGCTGCAAGTCTAAAATGGTTTAAATTTCTGGTGACACATTCACTGGAAACAGGGCAGATGGCAGTGCTGCTGATGGGCTTTATTAAAGGGACACTGGACACTGGCCTGACAAGGACATTGCTTTCAGTGTCCTCAGGATTCTTTGGTTAAATAATGAAAGCATTGGAGTTTTGGATTTTTTCCCTCCTGTTGTTATTTTTTTTTCACTCTGTCATTGTTTTACTATGACCACATCCCTCTCCAGCTGCACATTAGCATTCTTCCCCTCTCCAAATCCTCCTCCCTCATTTCCTGCCCACGTTGCTCCCTTCTCCCACTCTTCCCCAGAGCTGCTTGTCATCACACAGTGAAACAGGAGCAAATGTGTGGATATCAGTGTGGAGTCATTGCCCACCATTGCAGCACAGCACTAGCAGGACAGAGACAGCAAGGAGGGCAGATTGTTTCTTGCTCTCTCTTTCTTCTCTGTGGCAGAGTTATCATGCTGCCATGGCCTTTTCCAGCCTGATATCCTCATTTTCCCTTACCTGGCAGCAGAAGCACTTGCCAAGGTCTTTTGACTTGGGAAACAGCTCTGTGGATGGTGCATGGGAGATTTTCTGGGATGTGGATATAACAGGAATTTCCATCTGCAGTGTCTGTTATGTTGCTTTCCTTATGGTTCTGGAGATCTTACTGCCACCCACACATTTGTGTGTTAGACACTGCCTATAGCTTGATATAGAGATCTCTAAAGAATATGGTTGGTCACAGAAAAGTTATAAAACCAACACAATTTCAGCAAGTGATGAGCTGATCTCTGATTGAGGGGATGGTGATGATAAAGCAGGAGTTGGGGGTGCTCTCCTGTTTGTGCTTGTGAGGTTGCACTGAGATGCTCAATGCAAATGCAGTTTAAATTGAGAAATTGGAAGTGATCTGAAATGAAAGGAGAATCATTCATTTTGCTCCCTTTGCTAGCAGCACATTTTCCTCTCTAAATTAGCTGGCATGAGAGTACAGGCGCTGAAAAAGGAGAGGGAAAAAAAGGGTTGGGAGTTCATTTCTTTGTGTTTCACACAGGGCTGAGATTCAGCTAATAAAGCAGAAGGGAATGTGCTGTGTGAGGGAACAGAGCTCTGGCACTGGCAGGCAGGGAGCTGAGGAAACACAGCAGGTCACTCCCTGGGTGTGTGATGTGGGTGCACCCTTCACACATCAGTTCTGACCTCTCTTGGGAGGCACTCAAACAAACCCTCATGAGAGAGAGAGAAAGGGGTTTGTTTGCTAGGGAGTGCCTTGAAGATCAGATGCCAGCAGCCTTCTGGGGTGTTTATCTCAGGCAAACCTGTGAGAAAATTCTGCCAGCGTCAACGTTTTGAAATTAGTATCTGATTTTAGGGACTTCTTGGTCATGCCTCACTACTCAATAGAAAAGATACCAAAAATTATGATGATGAAATTCTATGCATTTGCTGGAACTCATTCACCAGAAGTTAGATGTATAGTAGATATGAGAATAATGCTTTTTTTAAGCCCTACATTGTCTGATAAATAAAAAATGCATCAGCATTCTCTTTCCCACAGGCACTGCCTTTCATTCAATACTTTAAAAAACAAAGCCCAGACCTGAACATTGCTTGAGGGTACTGTGTCCTTTTAAAAGGGAACTCATAGAGATTTCGTCTCATGTTCTTCTAATTTCTTTTCATGAAGGACATGATAATAATTGGTGTAAAATTCAGTTTGGGACAAGCTCTTGACAAGCTCTGCATATCAATATGCACTGATATTTTGGGATTTTGGAATTACATAAAAGGAGGTGGAGAGAAACTTTAGGCAAGGGCATGTAGTGAGAGGGCAGGGGACAATGGCCTTGAGATGATGGAAGGCAGGTTCAGATTGGATATTAGGAAGAAATTCTTTACTGTGAGGGTGGTGAAGCACTGGCACAGGGTGCCCAGAGAAGCTGTGGCTGCCCCATCCCTGGAAGTGTTCAAGGCCAGGCTGGATGGGGCTCTGAGCACCTGGTTTAGTGGAAGGTCTCCCTGCCAATGGCATGGGGTTGGAATGAGATGATCCTGGGATTCTGGGCATGGTTCCTCAGTTGGAAATTTCTGCCACAAATTAATTGCTTGTGCTGGAACAAGAGCACTGCCATCACCTCTCATCTCTGGGCTTTCCTGGGGAATGTTTCCAGAGTTGCTTTTCTGTGATGTGCCTGACAGAAAATGGTCTAAAATGAGTAATGTCTTTCACAGCAGGTCAGTTCTAGACCCTCATGTTGACATTCGAAGAAGTTTTTTGTTATTACTTATTATTATTTTATTGTTATTATTATGTACATGCCCCATCCCTGGAGGTGTTCGAGGCCAGGTTGGAAGAGGCTTGGAGCAACCTGATCTGGTGGAAGGTGTCCCTGTCCATGGCAGGAGTTTGGAACTGGATGATCTTCAAAGTCCCTTCCAACCCAATCTAATCCATGATTAAATGATTTAATGATTTTTTTTGGTGATTATTTAAACATAATCTACTCCGATAAGCATATGGCTGGACCATTGATTTTTAACCATTTCAATATATCAGTGGTTTTTAGCAGGGAAGTTCAGCAACTTTTAGCAGCTCTGTGTTTCACAAGAAACAGAGGAATATTGAAGCTGTCTCCTTGTTCCATGGAAATGTTAACAAACAGAGCTGTCATCTTACAGCAGCTCATTGAACCTATTTTTGAAAGCTCTGTTAGAGAAGGCTTACACCTTGGATAAACAGCTTGCAAACATCTTTCAAAAATTTCTGTTCTCTATTCTGCAGGCTTATTCCAGACAAGAGACATCAGGGCTTGATTTAACCCGAGGCAATCACCAATGTAAAGCATAAGGCTGACAATTAGTGCTGGAGAAGCAGCAGATGGGGGGGACTCTGCTGCTGCCTGACCTTACTCCACACTCAGAGGACACCTGTCACCTGTGACAGTCCTGATCCTCCAGCAGTGCTGAGCTTCTTGCCTCTGCTAAGTGGTCTCTATTTATTCTTCTGTTCAGAGCAGTGGTTAGCTGGAAAATGTCCAATTTTGTGAGTAACAGCTGTTACTGTAGAAGTGACAGGCTCCATTAATCTAAAACAATCTCCAACCTGAGCTGCACAGCCAAGCAAAGGGACCTATCCCAGGGAAACTCTGCTGCTGCAGATATGTGATGCATTAAGACTCTGAGAAAGGCAGAGAGCATTTGCAGTCTGTCAGGAAAATAGAACAGCTTATGGGGAAAAAACCTGCAGTACCAGCAGCATCCAGACAGGCCTTTTTGCACCATATTTTTCTGTTGGGTTCCCACTGGTCCTTAAGAGAAACAAAAAAGTAGACAGTGGGCTTGTGATATCATTTTGATATGGCTTTCAGGACCTTGCAGCCAAATTTCATTGTGTCAGTACTTTAAATAGTTTGTTAAAATGGTCATCCCAGAGGCCCCTGAGGAAGTGGAGTTACCAAGGCAAAGTGAGCTTACCCTGCATTGGCTGCACAGGTTATCACTCACAGGAACTTCTTCTGACATATAGCAAGTGAGGAGAATTGTGTCAGTGTAAATATCCTCCATTTTTTTTTTGTCAGTGAGTGACCTACAGCTTGTGGAGCTGCAGTAACTCAGACCTGTGTCTCATTTCTCTTTTTTCCTGGTAGTGTTGCATTCAGTCATGAGTGAGCTGCTGTAGAATCATAGAATGGTTTGAGATTGAAGGGACATTAAAGCTCATCTAGTTACAACCTCCTGTTGTGGTCAGAGACAGCTTCCACTAAAGCAGGTTGCTCACTTTGTATTTCTGTAGTTCCTCTTTCCCATGGGCTTCATTAAGCTTAAAAAAAAGGAATGAAAATAACTTCACCTTACTCTTAATTAGACGTTTTTTCCTCTTTTCAGGTTTCTAGGGACAAAAAACAAATCTGTTTTCATGTAACACATTTGTCTAAGTTTGCAGAGTGCCATGGATGAAAGTCACAGGGACTGGTGTTTGTTTTTGCAATAAAGGTTCAGAGGAGTCTGAGAGCTGTGAGCCTGCAGAGAGGTAATAGACACAAGAGAGCTTGAAAAACAGCAGCTCTTGCTTAAATGCAGCAGCTTCAAAGACCAGGCAAAGACTGTGATGCAGAAAGCTTTGCAGATAGACAGAAGAGAGCCTGAATTACTCATCTGAGCCCAGCCACATGCAGACAAGGAGACAAGAGAAGGGACCAGCTGTGGTAACATGTGGAGAAAACCTGTCCTGATGCCCATCTGAAATTTTATGAGGTTTGGATGGGGAGATGCCTGGCATGATTGTAGGACACCAGCTAGTTTTTTTTACTCAGGCCTGGCTTGCAGAGGAAATCACAGAGTATAATGTCTTGCAGCTTTCCCATGGTGTTCTCCAGAAGCAAATTCCAGAGCCAGGTTCAGAGGGTTCTCCCCTGCTTATGTTTGCTGAGATCCTATATCTCTCCAAGTTCCTGCAAGTGTTTCAGCTCTCAAATACAAATACAAATTCAGCAATTTTTGTATTCCTGAAGATATGTAAACTGACACTGAAAGGTTATTTCAATTGACTTCCAGCTCTCTGGAAATATGAGAGGCAGAGATTTTGCTCAGGCCTGCCCTTGACTTTCCTAAATAGTTTCTACACTTTGTGTTACAGCTCTGTCCAAAGAAGCACTATGGGCTCTTCTGCTGTCAGGACCTGCTGTACTCTTTCCTCACTTGTTCACCTCATTCTGATGCCCCAACAGTGCCTGGAATAAAATGGTTGATCCATGTGCTTGTGTTTGCACATGCACAGAGATCAGAACCCCTTCTAACTCAAATTAATGATTTAGGTAGGGATCTATTTGGTTACATATGGATTCATTTAAAGAAAATAACAGCCTAGACAAGAGGCAAGCACTCAGAAAAAACAACCCTTCCACTCCTCTGGTTCCTGTCTCTACTGTCCCACCAGCATTGCCTTCAATAACCCTTTACTGTTGTACATGAATTTGGTCATTTTATGACTTCCTTATCCTTTATGATGTTTTCTTCTACTTGCTGTGGTACAGCACAATCCCTCATTCTCTGCTTCTCAGGGGATCCATTAGTGTTTCATCCCCCTCTGGATCACAAACTGCTAGTCACAGAGAAGTCTTCACTTTCCTACCTTAACTCTCAAAAAATTGCAGGTAGTGATGGTGGTAAAAAAGCAGGGCTTGAAGACAAAAATAAATAAAAGCAGCTCATTTAATCAATTGGTGGCACTTACAACAAAATTCAGAAAATGTACAGCACACCAAAAGGCAGGCACTTTAAATCCCTAAATTTTGTTGAGAGGCTGCAAAAGCGTCTGAGAAGTGTAAAAGTGTTTTTTGGTTTGTGGATAGCCTCTCAAGTCACTGCAATTTCCTGATGCTATAATAATAAAAGCCAGAAAGACTGCTCAGCCCAGCTTTTCAGATCAAATTGATTGACAGGAAGACTAATCCCATGGAAACTACAGAATCTGCCCCATTTTCTCCTCCTAAGACCCTCATGCATGACTGAATCTCATTTACCTCTGCACAATTTAGTGTAATTACCTCTCTCTACTTCAAGCAGAACTTTTTTTCCTGGCAAAGGTGTTTTGAAAGATGAGATTGAATGTCTCTGGCAACTACACAGGGTTTTAGTCTCTGTACTGTAGAAAAATACAAACTTCATTCTTCTGAGGCCTCCACTGTTTCAACCTCCTTCTTTGCACATTTCTGTGGGCAGTAGAAAAGGGATGTAATTCCTATCTGGTACTGATTTTCACTCTCTGAATTCAGCTTCTCCTCAGACAGGCATTTTGTTCAAATCAATATCAGATCCTATGGAAAATAATCAAGACTGTCTCTGCCAGCTCTACTGATTCAGGATAGGAAAGAGAAATTTGGGGTCGGGCAAGCAGAGATGTAAATGCATGACAAGATGTTTTCAATGACAAGAGTAATTGAAATGTACAGTAGAACAGACTCATGCACAATGAGATGTCTCTGATTTTTCCTGTCATCTTGGGAAGCAGCAAAATTCCTGTGGCTGTTTTGGTTTGTGAGGCAGACACTGACAAAAATCTATATTTTCCCTAATCTGTATGTGTTGGATGATATATAAATAATTATGAAACAGCTCCATAACAGCTTCCCATTTTATCCCCAAGCCTCAGGAGAGCACAGTGACACCAGCATGGTGGCAGCAGTGAAGATGGGTCATGTTTTGACTCTATTCTACTTAATATTTTGCAATTTTGGGAAAACTCCAGACTCTCCTGAAGTCCTGATTGCCACCAGGTTCTAAGGCACATCACAGGCCCAGAGACAGAGACTTCACAGATGTTTTCTTTGTGAAAAAAATGGACCATAGGATCATTTAGGCTGTAAAAGACCTCTAAAATCATCAAGTTTGTCTGTTAACCCAGCACTGCCAAGCCCACCACTCACCCATGGTCTCAAGTGCCTCATCCACACCCACCTTTTGAACACTTCCAAGGATCACTTTCCACTCTGGGTATGTTCTTTCCCACCTGAATTTCTTTTTTCCTGAGCAGAAATGGCCCTTGCCAGAGAGGCTGGGCCAGTCCTCAGATGGGCAAAGGTCTGGAGACCAGGCTCTGAAAGCAACCTGGGGTTTGATGATGGGTGAGCAGAGCTCCCAGTTGAGATGCCTACAGCAGACATTGCTGGGCAGCAGCTTCTGCCCTCCACACTTCAGAGCTTTTCAGTGCCTGCTTCTCATTCCCAAGCTTTTCCTGTTGTACTGAAGCACTCCTGGAAATTATGAATGCTAATGCAAACTGCCTGGCAGGAGAGGAGCTCTCCAGCCTTGTGTGAGGAATTTATATCACTGCAGCACCAGGGATTTCCAGGAGAGGGTCAGGTCTCTGTTTGGTGGGGATCTGGAGGAATAAAAAATAGCAAAGCTCTCAGTCTCGGGAATAAGGAATGTGGAACAGCATCTGAAACCAGTGAGAGAAGGTGGGAGAGTAAAGGAGGAAAAACTGCCCACTAGGGACAGGTAAAGCCACTTGTGCTGCTTAGCCTCAGCCAAATCCTTAAGAAGGTCTACCAAGGCTTCATAAGCATGAAAATTATACAGAAACATGATTTCATAAAAAGGAAGAGATATTATTAACAATAACACTATTAATGAAATGGTTGCTTAAGATGGTTTAATTTCTAAATAGACCATGTTAAAGGTGAAGTGGGGTGTTTACAGGGCATTCCTGATAAGAACAAGGAGCTTGAACACAGTATTATTTTTGAATTTAAGACCTGATTAAACACTTGAAAGTCATTGCACACCTGGTTTTGAGTGTAAATGTGTCCGGTCAGGATCTAACTCAGTACAGCCAGGTGACTCCCTCTTAATCATGGGCTAGCTTCAGGGGCAGGGAGGAGAAAGAGAAAGAGATGCTTCTTGATGAATAGCAGTATAGGACATATAAATAAAGCAATTTATAATATTTAACATTTTTAAAGTTTGTTGCTCTCTGTCTGGTTGTTGTTTAGGCCATTCCCTGACACAAGAGTTCCTCCATGTCCAGAAAATAATACAAACAACATGATCCACTTTGTTTAAAAAAAAAAATTGAAACCTGGTCTTTATCCCTGAACCCTTACATGATGAGCAGAGCAAAAATCTCATTTTACAGCCTGCATGCAACTCATTTCCATATTGGGAGGTGCCTCTGTGGCATCTAACTCAGAAGTTCATGGTTATGGAGAAGAAATTTTGGATGACCCAAGGGTTAAGGTACAGCCACTTGTTCAGGCTGTGGGAGTGGCAGTCACCCAGCCTAGAACAGCCTGAGGATCTGGGCAATGGAAACAGAAAATGAAGCCACAGAAAACACACTCTGCTGGTTCCTGCAGGTCTGACTTGGAGAAACCCCCTTGCACTGCTCAAAATCAGGCATGTAAAATTCCCATTGTGCAGCTTCAGCTTTAGTAATTGGCATAGAAGAGCTGAAGAGGGTGAGAATGCTGTAAATAATGCTGGGCTAAAAAAGATTTCTGGTCAAGCCATTTCCTCAAGAGGGCATTGCCTTCAGTTCAAACCATGCCAGTCTCACCTTTCCTTAAATATCTCTGCTGATGGAAATTTTGCAGCTTCCCCATTTAAAGGATTTCTGTAGGCTATTGCTTTCTTTTCCTTATTTCTTTGTAAAATTAAATTCTTTAAGAATTTTCTGTGTCTTTCTTAAGCAATCCATTCCTTTTTTATTTTTTAATGTTTTTTAGTTTTTCTGTTTTATCTGTATTGTTGCTTCTGCAGAAAGACCAGATTCCAGCTGTGGCTATAAGTAGCTAATGTAGTTGTGCAATGTGATCTTCTTTAAGAGACTTGTATGTTTGTTTGAAAATAGAAACAGTCAAAAAGACCTTTTTAAAATTTTTTTTGCAATTAAGACTTTTATCAGGTCATTACATGAAAATTCATCTTCTAATCAGAGATTGTCATATTCCTTTAGGTTAATACTGCAAAATAACACCTGGAGGGCTTTTAGGCATTAGACAGTTAATAGTTTGTAAAACTTCTGTTCCAAAATCTGGGGAGCCTTGTGTTGCTAAGGAATGGTAGAAGATGTGTTGCACTTCTTTATTAGTGAAATCTCAGATACCTGGTTGGGAATGGAACACATTAGCAGAGTACTGTGACACTCCACTGGAATTTAAATCACACAGAGAGAACAGAACTACTGGCATTTCTTTCTAGTATCAAATAATCTTTCCTTCATGCTTGATTTCTCTCTAGAGCACAGCAAAAGGACAGCCTTTAACAGCTCAGGAGCCCCATCACAAAATTCTCATAGGATGTTGGTGTGAAGTCTGACTTTGGGGAATATCCCATGGTGGGTATTTCTAAGGAGAGCATTGCTCAGGTGTTTTTGGCTCAGTTTTTTGACTCAACCTTATCCTGCCTTCTCTCCCAGCATCTGCAATGGCTCATGGTACCATTGCAGTTGCTTGGATTACACTTCTTGAATTGATGAACAAAACATCGAATAATCATAAAACCACAGAGCAATTTGTGCTGGAAAGGACCTTAAAGATGACTGAGTTCCAAACCCCTGCCACGGGCAGGGTCACCTTCTGCTAGACCAGGTTTTTCCAAGCCCTTCCAGCTTGGCTTTGAACACTTCCAGGGATGGCATCCACAGGTATTTGCTGCACCAAAAAAGCATTTGCAAGGCAGAGCTGTGGGAAGGGTTTGTAAAAAAGGACCTACAAAGTTGTTTTGTGAGGGAATTCACATCCAGCTCAGCGGTCTGGACAAGTTTAAATGGGATTTATTGCTCAGCCAGGGAGATGTTTGTGAGGTTTGGGTCTGTACATCCAACTCCTGAACTGTGATCTGCCTTCTGCAAGCCAACAGTTTCTCCAGGGCTTCGTGGCTGACAAACACATCCTGTGATTGCTGTCCCTGAGGACAGGTCTGGGGCCAGGGATAATGGAAACCAGTTCAGTTTAATTTTTGTCAGCAAACTTTCTGAGCTAGCAGCTCCCCATCCTCTGTCTTGAAAATACAAACTCAGTGATGGACTTGTGGGTTGACAATTTTTAAAGCAGTGCTGATCTCTCTAGAGGTGTGTGGGAGTTCTCTTAGACCTCTGTTTTACCAGATTCCAATTACCAGTGCCCTTGTATCTTTATTTAACCCAGCAGCAGCGCTGACAGTGGCCTAGGGGAGGAAGCTGCTGAAGCTTTCTGTGAAATATCCACCAGTGTGTCTCACATTTTCTGTTTTGAAAACGTCTCACTTCTGATAACCTGTTCAAAGTTCAGGCACTGACGCTGATGTGGAATTAGTTTGTCAGATATTTACATCACCCTTCTTTAACATGCTTTCCTTTAAACCTGTGGATGTCTGGAGCAATTTTATAAAGTAAAAGCACAATGTTCTCCTGAGTTCAAAGACCACTTGAGCAGTGTAAAAGGTGATTTTTCAACCATTTGATCTTTTGATGCAAAAACTCAGAGTATTGATAAACTCCAAGTGCAGTCTGGGTTAAGTTATTGCCAATACCAGTTTCTGAAGAGTGACCTGAGTATGGTTTCAGTTGTGCTGTTATGCAGCCATGGAAACCTCTGAGGTATTGCCCAGAGAAGCTGTGGCTGCCCCATGCCTGGGAGTGTCCAAACCCAGGCTGGATGGGGCTTGGAGCAACCTGGGATAGTGGAAGTTTTCTCTGCCCATGGAATGAGATGAACTTTGAGATCCATTTAAGTCCAAATCATTCTGTGATTCTGTGATTTTCACAAGCCCAACAAATCCATCCTGTCACAGCTTCCCCACCTGCCTGTGGGGTCTTAAATGTTTGACCCTGTGCCTCTTTTCCTTCTAAACAAGATTTCCTGTGACATTGACAAGGCTGAAAATCCAGAGGTGGCATTAATGTCACCTCCCTTAGGTGGTGCCTTGCTCAGTGTTGGGAACACCAGGCTCACCTTGCAGGCACTGCAAAGGAACAGACATTATCCATCTGACTGATTTCTAACATCTGACTTATAGCCCAAGATGAACTATTATTTTTTTCATTGACTCTAAAAGCACATTCATTTCTAGTTCAGGTGTAGACCTTTAGACCTTTTGATGAGATGAACCCAAATCACACAAGGTTTTGACTGAAGAATGTAATTTTATTTAGAAATGTTGTAAATCAATAATTTTTAATCTAAGGTATTTTTTCTGAGGTGTCATTTTTTTAAAAATCAAGAAAATTTTCCTCTCTTCCACTTTTGGTTTGTCCTTTTTTCTTTGGTTCTTTTTCCTCCTTTTAAATTTTTTTCTCCAGCTATGACTGCATTACATCCCTCTTAAAGCAGTTTCCTAACTTTTTCTGCACTTTCTATTCAAAGCATAAGAAAGTTCAGGAAAAGTTGAGCATAGAATTGCTTTCACATACTAATATTTCATAAGATGTCCAAGGAAGAATTTTAAAATTGTTCAACAAAAGCTGATCTTACATTTTCAGCGAAATGCTAACTTTTAATGAACTAAAGAGTGATGAACTCTAATTATAACAATGAACTCTAATTATACCATTTCATATTTTCATCAATACTCAGACTGACTGCAAATGTTGGAACAATGAGGTCTCTTTTACTGACATATCCAGAAATAGTTTTATCTATAAAATTCCAATGACATTGACTAAAGAACAAGTTGTTCAATTCTTGGAAGAGCTTTTTACTTAAATGTTAGTCTTTTCTTTGACTGTAGAAAGGACAGATAGTTAAATGAATAAAAAAAATAACAAGAGACAATGGAGAGACCTGGAGAATAAATGGTATTCATGGTTTGGAGTTAATCCAAACCTTCTGTTGTGCTGTGATGATCTCAATGGCAATAACTCTGATCTGCTTCTGATGAAAGAAGCTAAAAGAAAGATGGAGAGGGACTTTCACAAGAGCATGGAGTGACAGGACAAGGGAGAACAGCTTCAAACTGAAGGAAAGTAGGTTTAGATCAGATATTTGGAAAAAAATCTTCTCTGTGAGGGTGGTGAGGCATTGGCACAGGTTTCCCAGAGAAGCTGTGGATGCTCTATTCCCAGAAGTGTTAAAGGTCAAGTTGGATGGGGCTCTGAACAACCTGGTTAGTGGAAAGTGTCCCTGCTCCTGCAGGGGGATTGGAATGAGATGATCTTCAAGGTCCTTTTCCAATCCAAACCTTTCTGTGATTCTAGAATTTGTGTAAGTGTTAATACACAAGTTGTGAACAATTCAGGAAACCTGAAAAAAAACCCCTTGAGTGTCACTTCAGGCACCATGGGGTGATAACAAGGGGGAGGATGGTGTGAGAATGTGGGGTTCATGCTGGGACTCCACCAGGGCCAGCGTGTGCAGTTCTGATTTCTGCAGAGATGCTGTTGGAATTTAATAAGGCAGAACACAAGCAATTAAGGAATTTGGATTTCTCTGATGTCAGAGAGAAGCAGCTAATTGGATGTTCAGCCATTGACTGGGAGTGCATGTTTTCTTTGTGAATGTGAATTCCTCCTGGGCATAAATCCCTAGCAGGAGAAAAATTACTGGAGGTACCTGGTTGTTTATGCTTAAACTGTAGAAAAATTAAACTTGGGTATATCCTCTTTTTTTTTTCTTTTTCTTTTTCTTTATTTTTTTAAATTTTTTTTGTGTGTGCAGTATAGGGGAAATCACTGCTAAAATGCAATTATTACTGTTAATGAAAGAGCATGCAAAATTTATCCTTTTCTCTCTAAGACCTGCAGAAACATTTGAATTTAAATAGTGCACAGAGAAGCTTATTTTGCATCCTTCTAATTAAAAGATAGCTAAATTCCTAAAGAGGTGTCTGGGTGTAAACCTGAAAAGAGATTGGAGCTCCGTGAGCATCACCAAAATTTCTGCTTGGTAAATATGCAAATCCCAAAGTGCTGCAGTACTCTTAGAACATGATCTATTCACTGAAAACTTAGTGCTAGTTACTATGCTCATGCTAACTTTTTAGTGGTGAGTCTGCACATTTTGGGGGGAATATTTGAAATGGGGGTGGATGGGAGGGCTGTGCAATCAGCCACCTTATCTTTAACTTCCCATCCAATTTCCATTTTGGAAGTCTTTAATGGGGGAGCAAAGCATGTTTAATTGATTGCCATTACAATCTTCAAAGGAACAAGCAAGATGAAAGTTGTTTCTAATTACTGCATTATGATGTAAGCTTAACGATACGACACTTCTCCAAATTGATTTTATTAGAATTTAAGATGAGGAATTAATTGAGTTGCTATATTGATCCATTTTATTTTTCCCCCATTTAACACGTCCAGTGGAAAAAAAAAGCTATTGAGCTGTAGAATAGTAATGAGGACTTGAGAAGGAAAGTCGAATTGAAGATGGATTGGTCAATAAAAATAACTTATAAAAACCATAGTGTGATGGCAGAATATAGTGGCAAAGACCAATTAATCTCTAGGTTAATTAGAGTAAATTAAGGTTAATTCTTTTGTCATTTAAGTACTATTTTTTTGTCTTGCTTTGTCCTACCTGTTTGTACTAGAATAACTGCTTTCCTGGTAAAGCAATATTCTGAAATATCCCTCCAGTTCTGCTGAATTTGCCTTTGAAGATCTCTTTGGAATTACCCCCAAAACCTAAATACCAATTCTATGCATATGTTTTCTCTTTATTAAAGTTCTTCTTAAGGGTATTTAAGATTGTTGTATTGGTCTCATTCTGATTCCTGATCTTCCATGATTCCTGATCTTTTCCTTGTGTGTCAGTATGAGACAGGTGCTGTTAAGATATTTAGGTGCTTAGAAATATAAGCCATTAAATCATTTTTGGCTGATAGTTGTTTTTTTATGTTGTCCTGGGATAACTATCCCTAACTTCACAGAGTCATGGAAGGGATGATACAGGGATGGAACAACCCCCTCAAGCAGGTCTGGTGAAAGCAGACTGCAAAGGACTGTGTCCTGTTGGGCTTCAAGTATCTGCATGGATGGAGACTGCAAACAGAACATTTCCTCTCATTTCTTTCTGAACTACAATTTTAAAACTAAGTGAAAAGTATTCTGAAGGCGAAATGCTTCTCCAGGAGTTTGCTGCTGCAACTGAGATTTGAGGAGAGCTGTTTTGGCTCTGGTGCTCATGTTGGGTAAATTAACTCAGAGATTTCAGAGTTCACACTGCTGCTTTCTCTGTCCTTCATATTGATTATGCTAACTGGAATATTCTGTGTATACAGAGAGATTGCAGTGTAATTAAATACATGATTTATAATTGCATTTTAAGCTCTGGTACAGTTTAGGAGAAGCTGTTTCTATTTGAGCCTCCAAGCTGTAAATTCTCGGCTGACTTCTGCTAATACTGAAAGCTGTAACACAGCTTAGAAAGAAATGAGAATGGACACACTTGGAGGTGTTAATTATAACCCTGCCTGGGTTTCCTTGGAGTTATAGCTCTTCATCAAACATTGATATTTTTCCTTGAAGACAGAAATCCCCACATTATTGATGTTCTCATTCCCTGATGTGCAGAGGGAAGAAAAATTGTAATGGAATTACAAATGGTAACTTAAACACCACCACCACCAATAATAATTTAAAAAAATGAAAAAATTAACTGGAAATAAGATTCCTCTCTTCCATTGGAAAGACTCTGTCGAAGGAACAATGATGCCAGCTTTCCAGCCAAGGGGGGTTCTTCAAGACAAGTTGTCTCTTTTGCCACTGAATAATTGACACTGTGTTGATTCCTTAAGTTTTAGCTTTCATATTTCCAGATTCTGTACTGCATTAGTATTTAACAGTGAACTTCATATAAAGTGTTAGCAAGTTCTCCTCACAGCTGTGTCAGACAAAACAATCCTTTTCCAACCCCAGAACCAAGAACACCATTGCAGCTTCAGGCCCAAAAAGTGCAAACAACAGAGAATTGAGCAGAGCAAACTGGGAGGGTGGGACTTCATAACCTGAAGCTGTAATTGGACAATTAACCCCAATATGTAAAAGGACTAAAACTTATAAAAGTGTGAAAACTCGTGACTCAGGGTCCATCTTGGGTGGAGCCAGGGCCAGGCTCTTGCACTGCCCAAGGTGTGTCCTTTGAAGGCCTTTTGAATAAATCCCTGCTTTATTCCTTTAACACTGCCTAGCCTCTGCTCTGGGCAGCCTCTCCAGGATCAGTGCAGAGCCAGTTTATTTGCAGCCATGTAACAGAATCTTATCAAAGCTCTGTCGATGCAGGTCCTTTGTTAAAACCTGGCATAACCTCTTTTTCCAGATTATCAGGTCATGGCCTCTCACCCATTTCCTGATAAGTGTTTTTTTTTTTTTTTAACATTAATGGGCAAATTGATTGCAGAAATAGAATGTTGTATTCAGGACCAACTTTAGTGAGCTTCTAGAGGATCAAAGACTCCTGGAAGTTCAGAAATTGCCCATTTCTGAAGCTCAAACTCAGCTGAAGCTGCTGGCATTTGGAACATTGCACTACAGGAGAAAGGAATGTGTGTTCAGTAACAGCCCAGCAAGGGAAATAAAACTGAGCAGCAAATATCTCAAAAAAAAAATATATATATATTTTAATTCAGTTTTCAGTTCAAACACCAGGTGTAAAACCAAATAAGTGAAATGTTGATTACAGAAACTTTTGAAGTGAAATGTTGGTTACAGAAATCCACAATGAGGAAAGAGACCTGAGATGCAGCCAGAAAAAAGTCATTAAACGAGGAGTGATGACTTGGTAGGGTAAGTTGGTAAACTTTAAAAAGTTTTCCCAGTGGTAAATCTCAAAATCCTTTTTGTTTAGATGTTGCAGAAATATGGTCTGAGCTCCCAAATGGGCAGGTACCTGCTTCACCAAAGAGGCACAGAACAGCTGCTGAATGAACACAAGTATTACTTGATTGCTTAAAATTAAAAGTAAAATTAAGAGCTGTGAGTCTTTATAAACATGAAATGTAGCTCTGTCTATTCACTCACCCTCTGGCTGAGGAAGGAAATCTGATGGAGCACAAGAGGGTGTGATTAATGCCTCTAATCTGCAGTGCCAGTGAGAAAGGCTCCAGACAAAGGCTTGGAGGGTTGGCAGAAAACTTCAAGTGCCTTGATTGCATTTTATTCCTAAGCTGCTGGTAGTGACACCATGAAATTGTTATGAAATTTGCCATGAGTGTGCCCACACACAGACACACATTCGTGTGAGTTTCAAAAAACCTCTGGAGGCCAGGAGGAGAATTATTGCTCTTCCAAAGAGGAACTGCTTTCATGGCTTGCATAGTCAAAAGGTGGAAATAAACCAGCATTTTATGAGTCCTAGAATAAATTGCTTCAATTTATTTCCTCCCTGAGCATTTGACCAAAGAATGGTGCTAAGTGAGAGCTAATGAATTCACCAGGGAACAAAAAAAGAGTAAATACATTTTGTGAAGGATCAATTAGGGGCTACAGTCTCTATCTCTGTGCCCATTTTCCTCACTTTCCCACACATTTGTGGATTTTATCTCTCTGCAGAGCAAATAAGGTTGGATCACTGCTCCTGAAACTGGTACATGCTTGGCTAATGAGTGGAGCAGGGGAATTATGCACTGTAGTGTCTGTCACTCTTGCAAATTTTCTCCCAGATCTATTGGCATGGATCTGAGCAAGCACATGCATTAATCTATGCCCACTTCACTGAATAATTCCTGTAATTAACTGTGATGTGCCTGTCAAAATAGGGCTGGGAAAGCCATTGAATTTAATAAATGAGGCTTGAGTGGTGCTCCATACCAGAGGTAAAGTTCCCTTCACCAAACTTCAGCTTTTAAGCATCAGTTGAAATCTAAAATGTCCAGGTTCCCTCAGTAGCAGCTGGGGAAGGGACAGCAGAGCCTCCAGAGAGGGCTGATGCTGAGGTAACAGTTGGTCTTGATGATCTCAGAGCTCTTTTCAACCTTAATGATTCTATGATTCCACAAAATGGCTTCTTACATGACCTAAAATCTTCTCTCCCTCCTTATTTGTTCCATTTATGTTTGGTCCTTGGTATCACTGTCTTCTCTGCCATGGGAAAAAGTGCCCAAATAATTCCTAAATATTTTTGATGACCTCTTTCTGTCAACACTTCTCTAGAGAGAGCAGGAAACATTGGGAATTCAGTACAAGAACAGCATGATTACAATTCTGCTTTTTCTTCAGGGTGCTTAATATCAGTATTGTCTTGTATGCATAATATTTAAATGCTCCATGCTTCTTTTTAGCAATAGACTGCTGGTGGTTTGAAGTGCCCATAAAACTGCTGGAAAGTGACAGTGCCAATTAATCTGTTGACAGATTTGTTGTTTAAATATTAATGGGACGTTAAGCAAATGTTGGCTGCTGCCCTGAGATCCCTCAGAGTGCCTTCCTCCGAAGAACTGAGCATTTCCACACACTGAAAATGTCCTGGAAACTGCAGGATGGGAAGGTTAGCATAAGTTTTCTGTCCCTTTTCCCCCACAGCTCCCTAACACACTATAAATACCACCCACCCCTGTGAAAAAAAAAAAAATTATAAAAATATTAAACCCCATATAGCAACAAACAATTGAGTTGTGGATTTGTAGAAGGTACAGCAGGGAAAGGTTTAACTCCTGACTGCTTCACCTTGGCAGTGGAATGAGAACTGGAAGTGGGGGGCTGAATTCATCTGTCTGCTCAGTTGGTGATGTGGGAAACCTTGGAAGAGCCTCTGGAGAAGAAGGAAGTTTTGGAGCAGGATAAAGATGAGCTTGTGTTGTATCACCCATGAGTGCTGTGCCAGGGTGAATTTGGCTTCCTTGGAGCTGCTGGGTGCAGAGAGTTAGAAACAGGACATTGGTGGAAAGCAGGTCTGGCTCAGTCCTGTCCATGAAAAAAACCATGGGGTACAAAATAGGGACATTGATTTCTTTGCTTTAATTTCCCTGGCCAAATGCAGGGACCTTAAAGAAGCCCTGGAGCACCCAGAGACTGACAGGCCATGTGAACCTGGACATCAGATTGAGGCAGCAGCAACATGACAATAAAGATGCCTCCTGCTCTGCAATTTCAGACTGCTACTTTTCCCATTTTCTTTTTCCATCGAGCTCATTCGTGGTTCTGAACAGTTTCTTGTTGTCATTTCATCCTTTTACCTCTTTTATTCTGATGAGTTTCATATCTTTGAACCCATCCATCACATTTCAATTCAGTCTTGCATTGCTGCTGGAAGACTCCCAATTTAATTTCTATTATTTTAACACATTACATAATAATATGAACATAATTTATCAACTGTTTCAAATTGCACACTTTTTTAAAATGAAAGTTGTGATAAAGACTTTGAAAATTTTGAAGTATCCCTGCTGTAACATTATTGCCCAGCAACCAGAATAATACAAATTAATTGATTTTGCTACAAGGTCAGTCCTAAATATTGGTCATTTATTTGCGTTGCACATTGCAGTTCTTTCATTACAGCTTTAACAAAATAAGGAAGAAAAAAATGATTTTTTTTTTCAATACCAGTTGAAAATAATGACTCAGGAAAACCAGGTTGATAGAAAGAGGTTTGCTCTGGATTTTGATTTTTTTCAGAGTTCATAAGGGTTTTTCACAGTACAGCCATGGGTGGAGGAGAAGAGGTGACTACAGCTTGAAATGAAGTCTCAGATCTCAAATCACAGGCAGATGAGAGCATTCAGGTCTCCTGGGTTCCTCTTGCTTCCACTGTACAGACATTCCTCTTCATCTGAAAATTCCATTTGTTTTGTTTCCTTTCAAAATAAATCCTGAGATCTGGTTTTTGATTTGAGATAAAATGAAAAGGGAGTAGGTGGCCAGTGAGAAAAGGTGCACTCAAACCAGAAAATGTATAGGTGTCTGTGGAATAAAAGCTAATTTACCTCCAAAAAAATCCATAATAAGATATTGATTACAGTTTTTATTATGAGGGTGCTGTTGAGTCAGGGAAAGCTTCAGTAAATAATACCAAAGATAAAAAATTTTCAGTCTTTGCTTTCACAGAAAAGGGTGATAATTACACTCTGGGGCAGTTTAACAGATTAATAACTTCTCTTAGAGAAATATAAACCATGGGGACGACGTGTTCTTTTCTAGGCAGATGAGATTTGGATATTAAAAAAATTAGATTACATAAAATCTCATGCAATTTCCTTTTTTTAAAAAAATTCCTTTATGTGCTTACCCATATTTTTCATTTTATTAGTTTCATTTGTTTTTTTGCTGTGCTCTGATTTTCTGTTGCACACAGAAGTGTTATAACAGTGGCAGTTTTGACAGAGCCACTCTGGGGTCTTTTGTTGTCAAGCTGTGGATTCCAGATGCCTCTGGTTATCCCTCATGCCTCTGATCACTTTGTCTCATGTCCTTTCAGTTTGTAGGGGAGCCTGCAAACCAAAACAAATGCAAGGTAAAATCAAACCCCATATTTTCTCTGTTATTATAAATATGGTCAGCACAGTTCCATGAAGACTGTGCTTGGTTGACTGTAAATTAATATTTCAGGCTCCACACACAGTTCTCTCTCATGCCCTTTCAGATGCTTTTGAGGATGTCTTGTGGCCTCCAGGTGCTTCTGCAGAAGGTTTGCCATCACCAGGAGGTTTTCTGCCCCAGCTGTCAGTGCTGGGCAGGCATGTCTGTGGTATTTTTGGGGTCCACAGGATGAAGGAGGAATTGAAAATCTGACTCCATGTTCTTAGAAGGCTAATTTATTATTTTATGCTATTATATTATAATAAAGAATGCTACACTAAACTATACTAAAGAACAGAGAAAGGATACAGACAGAAGGCTTAACAAGAATGATAATGAAAACTTGTGACGGCTTCCAGAGTCCAGACACAGCCGGACAGGGATTGGTCATTAAGTCAAAACAATTCACATGAAACCAATCAAACCTGTTGGATAAACAATCTCCAGACCACATTACGAAGCAGCAATACAGGGAAAAGCAATCAGATAATTATGGTTTTAATTTCTCTCTGAGGCTTCTCAGCTTCCCAGGAGAAGAAATCCTGGCGAAGGGATTTTTCCAGAAAATATGACAGTGACACGTGTCCCTTACCAAAGGATTTCAAATGGCACAAAGGGTTGGAGTGCAATGGTGAGAGTGAAGACACAGGCAGTGTTCACAGGAATCATGATTAGGATTCATTCAGGATGCTTCCACCTTTTTAACAGAGTGCAAAGGTAATTTTCAGGCCTCTACAGCCCTGGGTTTACCAGGTAAGCAGGTGGTACCTGACTGGTGAATGCAGCACATTTAGCAGGAGAGGAATTACTAAAGGTTCCTAAAGGCAGGTGCTGTGTTTAAAGGGTACTTGGGGACCCTGCACTGCTGGGTGCTGGCACACAACTGTCTGCTGCTGCCTGAACATCAGTACATTGCATTTCTATTCAGCTGAGTAATGAGTATGCAAATGAGAAGTCTGTTACTGAGCTGGTTTGGTGACCCTGGAAAGAAGGAGAAGCAAACAGTGGGAGGAGAGAAGCAGCAATGGCTGCATAGACAGAGGAAAAAAATCCTTGTAGCTCTCACCAGTGATGAGGAGAAGGACTCAAATCCTTACCCAATCATCCCGTCAGGGTGGAGACAATTCTTCACAGAAACACAGAATGGTTTGGGTCGGAAGGGACCTCAAAGATCATTGAGTTCCAACCCCCTGCCATGGGAGGGACACTTTTCACTATCCCAGGTTGCTCCAAGCCCCATCCAACCTGGCCTTGAACACCTTCCAGGGATGGGGCAGCCACAGCTTCTCTGGGCAATCTGTCCTGGGGCCTCCCCACTCTCACAGTGAATATTTTTTTCTAAAAAGCAGTCTAAATCTATTTTCTTCCAGTTAAAAGCCATTTCTCCTTGTCCTGTCACTATGAGCTCCTGTAAATAGTCTTTGTTTTCTTCTGAAAAGAAGTTCTGGATCTCAGTCTAAACCTGCTCTTGGATTTGAGAGTCTTGCTATTCATGTTCTGAGCTGAAAAGGTTCCCCTGATCCTTGGGCCATGGCTGGTAAATGCAGAACTTGCAAAATATGTTAACATGCACTGAGTTCTTGTTATGACCTCACTAAACTGTTTTTTGTACATTTAACAAAGTTGCTTTTAAATTCCCTGATATCTTTCCTTATTCCACCAGTACAGAATTCTCACTATTTCATGGGAGAACTTGGCTAGCAAATTTTGTAGCTCCTGTGGGAAAAGCATCTTATATTATATTTTAATAGCTTCTTCCAAAAAGAATTCCTTAGTAGTCAGGGGGTTCCTGCTAGGAAAGGAAAACAAATATCCTTATTCCTTTGATGCTTTTAATTTTTTAAAGTTATTTTTCAAAGGCATTCCTCTTGAGCAAGACCCTCTTTCACCAGGCATATTTTACTTCCTTCTTCTTCTGCAGAGACACTAAAAGCAGCCACATGAGAGTTACAGTGAAATACAGTTTTGATTTTTTTCTTTTTTTTTTCCTCAGCATGGAATTCCCCTATTGTTTCTTTCCATATGTATTTTTGATGTTTTTTAGTGCCAAGAGCAGTTAACAAATATGAGGCAAAGGTAATGGATTGCATCTTTGGTGAACAGGGATTTGTAGTCTTGGCTTTGACTTTTGCCAGCTCCATGGACCTCAACATGATTCTCACAGGCACTCCTGACAGTGGTACTCCGTGGCTGGAAACCATCACCACTGGGACAAAACCGGGTCTTTAAAACAGAAAGTTTTGTATTAGTGAGAAATTGAACCTATAATAGGTCAAACCACTGAAACAGGTGAATCTCTCTCCAGAGCAAACACCTGAAAAAGCAGAGTTTGGTGCTACTTGTAGCTAATCATCAAACAATGGCAAATACAGATGGTGATTTCCCTGCAGGAAAACAGAACAGATGGTGCAAACGGACTTTTTGAGCCAAAGCCACTGACAAATGTCAAACAGGAAGCAGTTGGGTGAAGAGCAGAACTTAGTTAATGTTAGGTTCTGAGAGCATGAAGAAAAAGCCATGTTTTTCAGACGCTATCGTGCAGCAACAGAAACATCTTAACCAGGTACATCCACAAGGTTTTTGGAGATGTGCCTTTGTAGGATTTGCAAAGTGTGTTCCTTGTGCTGGGCTGGTGGAAGGAGGGTTTGTTGTCTGTGCCTGGCCCAGGGACATCTGCAGGGCTACTCATTATTACCCATTTTAGGATCTAAGACTGGACCTGCAGAATTTTTGGAGGGATACAACTTAACTATAATAATGCCAGGACTTGAGCAAGGGTAGGTGTCTTGACCTGGATGAAAATGAATAATCTGATTTCCAAGCTGGAAGAACAGTAAAATCTGTGTTAAACAGCAGCATCTAATGGGTTTTTCCCTGCCTTTTCCTGGTTTAGAGACTGTTTTTAAAACTCATCAGCTGTCCTAGAAATGGAATAAATGCAGCAGCCCAGACACTGGATGGAGGGCTGGACTCTTATCCTTGCCACCACTTTCACCCTTCAGAGTGACGGAGAAGCTGCATCATCTCCAAGAGTCTGATGTAATTCAAACATGGGAGAAATTATCTAAATCTTAATTTTGACTGACATGAAACCACTCCACAGATGTCAAGACATCCCTATTTCATTCTTCTGATCTGACGAGACAGTTTTGCCCACAGGAAGGGCAAACACCTCTTCAGTGTTTATAAACACCCAGTGTGGGGGCATAAAGAAGGTGCAGTCAGACTCTTCTCCGTGGTGTCCAGTGACCATGGTGAGAATAAACAGGCATGAAGAGAAATACAGGAAATTCCTATAAATATGAGGAAAAATGTTATTCATAGGGAAGGTGAGGCAAACACTGGTTCTTGTTACCCTGGTCAAAGTCTGGTCTGTACCACTGTTGGCTAAAGCACAGTGACATTTAGTGCATTTTTTCTGCTTTCATCCTCCTGCAGCCTGGATATTCTCAGCTTCATCACCAGAAGTGCTGGAGCCCACCTTAATAAGAACCTCATTTAATGCTTGATATGGTGCTCAGGGAGCCCTAGAAGCATGGGATGGTTTATTTACAAATGTGCTTTTATAGCAGAAGTTGAGTTTATTGAATAATGAACAGCAACAAGGACAGCATAAAGAGGGTGATCACCCTAATATTATATATTAGCTCATCAAGATGAATGTTATTTTGACAAACACTGGAAAATTTAATGGGCATAATACTGTTGAGATTGGAAATGATTATCTGGATTTTTCGGCTGAGTGAAACCTCTGCACATGATGAAAAATGCTTGGCAATAAATATACCATCCCTGAATAAATCAACTGCTGTTCTGTTGAGAGTGATCCTGGATGGGTAGGAGATGAAGCAGGTGGTTCTTCCAGTTTTGGGAACCCAGAGTTCTGTGCCTGCATTTGTTTTCTCACATTTAGCAGTCCTAGATATAATGCTGTAACATGCTGGAAGTGTTCCCAAAAGCATGTAGCTGTGTTGCTTAGGGACATGGTTCAGTGGTGGGCTTGGCAGTGCTGGATAAATGGTTAGATTCAATCTTAGGGGTCTTTTCCAACCTTTTCTGTGATTCTGTGCCATCTGTTTTAGGTTAATTTGTTTTTATTTTCCTGTCTCTGGAGGAAGCTGAACTGTCAGTTCAGCAATATCCAAATGTCTCGTGGCACTTTTCCTCTCTCCTTTTTGCAAGTTTGATGGAAGATACAGCAGTGCAAAGGCTGAAAGATCCTGACCACTCTGCTCTATACACCAATGACAACTTCACATGGTCAGAAGGAACAACTGAAGTTTCCTAATTTGATTTCCCATAGCAGAGAAACCAGGAGTTTTCCTGGAGTTCATAATAATTTCAAAAATACCTTGAAATTTAAGGAAACCCCTTCTCCCTGCTCAGTAATGGAGAATTAACTGTGATTTTTATAAGTTCTGGTGCTTCACTACTCTTGCAATTAAAAGCCTTAATTTCATTTCCCTCTGCACTTGCCAACATTAACCTCTGCTTTATTTGTTAGACACTTTTCCAACATAGAGGAAACCAAATGATTATTTGGGTGCCTGTACAGGCATTTTTAGATTTGTACTCAGAGTTTTGCTAAACTGAAAGCACCTGTTATACAATGTATTTTCCCTTCATAGAAATTTATAATCTCATAATGGCTCCTTTAACTTTCTTTGGGCTGAGCTAAAGAGAGTGAGCTCTTTCTGGTTTTCATGCAAAGGTTCATTTTGTGCCATTATATCATACTTTGAACTTTGTGTGATTTGCAATGCTCCTTCCTGCACTAGGGGCTATTGGAGCTAAACGAAAGGGAAATAATCTTAACACACCACCCTAATCTATTCTGATTTGCACAATCAAGGTCCTTATTAGCCTTTAGAGCTACAGCATGGAGAAATACACTGCAGAGAATTGCAAGTTAGACTAACCATCACTTATTCCACTGGAAATTAATGACTTTAGTGGCAGCACATGTAGCATAAGAAACTATCCTGTAAAACAGTAACTCAACATTTATGAGCTGTGGGGAAGGCCTTCAAACAGTCCTAGTGGAAGTCAGTGCAGTGGGTCAAAATTATGCTGGCTGAAGAAATATTACCTTTGTTTTGTGTTAATATTAAGGAATAATGGTATAAATAGGCTTTTATTTAGTTGGTGCCCCAGCAGATGTGACAAAGGGCAGTTCAGTGACATTTAAAAAAAAAACCTCTGAAATACTCAACCTTGCCCAGCCTTAACTGGTTGAAGCTGCAGAATGCCCTTCTCATGATAACTCCTCCAGCAATTTGAGGATTTTTCACCCCTCTTTCGTGTTTTTGGTGCCTAATTGCAGGGTTTTGTTATTCTTTTGACAAATGACTCCCTGGTTTGTTAAAATAATTCTCCCTTTTCCTTGCACACTGGCAATAAGAAGAGACTTTCAGCCTCCTCAGTCTCTCTAGTCTGATGACCCTGTGTTTTTTTCTTGTGGTATCCCCAATTTTTTCATGGTGCTATATTTTCACTGTCAGCTAAAATAAAATACTTCAGCCTGTTCTGGGCTCTGTTGTCTTGATTCTAACAACTTGAGGGATGATGTGAAATATTAGCAGAGAAGCTGTTGCTGTCCCATCCCTGGAAGTGTCCAAGGCCAGGTTGGACAGGGCCTGGGGCAACCTGGGATAGTGGAAGGTGTCCCTGCCCATGGCAGGGGTTGGAACTGGATGATTTTTAAGGTCCCTCTCATTCTGTGATTCTGTGCTTCTGTATTTGTTTTACCAGAGGGATTTGAAATGAGATTAGGCAACAATTTTCAGCTCATTAAGGTTTCACAATTTCAACTGGCAAATACCATGAACATGGAGCGATGACAGGATCTACAACCCAAAAAGCTGCGCAAACAAGAGGCTCTAGCAGTCCTGACATGGTGGGATTGCATTTTACACAGGAGTATTGGCACAGCAGCAGCAACCAGCACAAATCACTGCACAGCCAGGCAGAGCATGGAACAACCCCACAGCTCTCCAGGCTCATTTCTGCACATTAAACTCACCACTCTCTGTCACAAACACATGAATAATGCATTGCTTCAGCAACGAAGTCAGCAGGCTGAGGCTCATCAGGATTGGATTTCCTTCTTCCCTCCTTCACAGAGAGCAGAAGCATCAAAGGAAGTTTTGTGGGAGGTACTGATAGAAATAGTGGGCAGAAATGATTTGTTCTTGCCAAATTGCTGCCAGGATCTGGTGTGAAAAATCCAGAGAGAGAATAAGCTACCCAGGGAATTGAGATATCCAAAGGAACATGGCTCTCTTGATGGGAGCCCTTCTAGGAAAGACCTTTACCTCTTTCCTTCTTAATCAAGGCTAAAACCTGTAAAATTTGTATGATCTGAATTCATGTCTCCCCCTTCCTGTGTCTTCCAGACTATGAGAGAAAAGAGCTGGAAGGCACTAAAGATTGCACAGGATCAACTGTTCTGTATTATTTAACTATTCTGTATTATTATTAACTGTTCTGTGATGGATGTTTGGACTGTTTTTGAGAACATGAAAAACTTTTGGACATGTAGAGAGAATAGCCCATTTCTGTGCTGTCTATCCTATGCTCCTTTCAGTAAGGGGGCTTTTTGTGGGTCACTATTTCTCATTTGTTTGTGGGTTTTCTAAATTATTTTTTCCCCCAGTACCAAGCCTAAATTCCCTTATTTCAGTCCAAGCTCTTGTTTCCCACCTAAGTCAGAATGCAGAGTGATACATTTTGCCTCTCTCATTTCTCCTTCTTTGACAGAAAGGTCAGTTCCTGTTTTCCTCCCCTGCATGTCAGGTTCCCTAAACCACTGATCACTATTGATAGAGCAGAAACATAATATCTTCCTTTTTTCCTTCTTCTCCTTCCTTTTTCTCCCTCACCCTGGTATTCTGATGCTCCTAAATCTTACACTAAGTAGTAAGAAATTTTGGTAGACTTTCCACCCCATTTTATTGGCCCAGGCTTGCAGCTGAAATATGGAGCTGAATCCCACCCTTGGACAGCAAAAGTCTTTAAAATTCACATATGGAATATACTTTTGCTGTAAAATATCAATTTTTTTTTTGAAAACTGATGATTTTGACAATATTTTGTTCTCAAAGTATGAAAAATGGATCATCCTAGAAATAATTCAGCAGCTCGATTTCTGATTTTAGAATAGCTTGAGCATTGCTATTCCTGGTTTTAATTTTCTCACCCAGTCCTGTGTGGCTCCTCTTGCAACCTGATGGCTTTAGCAGAGTCTGATTACATGGAACTGTTTCCTGAGCAGCCTGAGACCTACCTGGGACTTGGGTTCCTGACCTAAATGTGGCCTCCTGATTGCATTACATGAACAGGAATCAATCATCCAGATAGACTGCTCACAGATTTCTGATAAATAAATATTGCTCAGTTCTGCAATTACCAGTAAGGAAGCTGGGGACAGCTGGCCACTGAGAGATCAGATTGTCAAAGATAACCAGACTAACTCCTGATTACCAGTTCAGTCAGAATGCCAAGTGCCTGTTTAAAATAGACAATGGATGCTAATTTCTTTTTACATTTTTAATTTAGGAAACATAACCAAAGCCTAATTTTAAAAGACATTTTTTCTCTCTTTATACATATATGTTGAGTTTCAGTAGTGAAATGAGCTAGAAATATTCAAATGCATCAAAACAAAATGAAATGTCTTGATTGAGCTGAAACAATTAAGGAATGTTTCAGTCAATTAAATTTTGTGAGAAATGTCAAAAATTGGCTTTGTTTCATTTCAGTAAAACAAATCTCTTCTGAAGATGTCATAATTTCCACAAAATGGAATTCTCAAGTTTCTATGAGCTTCACATTTATTATTAGTGGGTTTCAGACTCCTGTGAAAACAACTTGACATGTTTTTCCAATACAGTAACTGTGAAATAAACAATTTTCTTTCAAGTTGTGATTAGACTGGTTTGTGTTTGAACTTCTCTGGTGGCTATTTCCCTTTCTCCCCTTTATTTTTAATTATATTTATTGTTGTTTTTTAAATGGGTCTTAGAGCTTGTAGCATCTGTTCTCCTTGGGTGTGCACAGACAATTCCTGGGTCTTCACTGATGCCAAATGGAGACTCCAGGAGATATGGAAATTACACAGCCATGAGTGCAGAAAGGTGACATGATTCAGGCAGTGAGGAAGGGATGTGAAAGCCTTGAAATGTGGATGCTCATCCTGACTTCACCATTGCTCCCATTTGGGACAAGCCACTGTCCCTTTTAATCACTTTTGCCCTGCGGCTTCCCAGCATCTCTCTGCTCTTTAATTGTAAATCCAAACTGAAGAGAATCTTTCTCTTGCAAAAAATGCACAACTCCCAGCACTATATATATATTTTTTTCAATCTGAATCTCATACAGAAAATAAATTTTCTTGTGTCTTTACATTCTGATGAATGTCAATAATACTGTACATTACAGAAATCTCATAACTGCATTTTATATCTGAGCTAGTATTCATTAAACAAAAGCAAAGTTTGAATCTTCTGGTAACTGGTAATCTTTGTTCCTCCAGTGACTCAAAATTCTTTACACAAGGACAAAGAAATTTTTACCACTAAGTGTTAATCACTTACGCTGTAAGAAAACAATCACCTCTGGATTTTCAATAAACTGCCTCAAGGTTAGAAGCAAAATTAAGTTCAGGGTATGCTGGAAAAGAAATTCCCCACGTCCCTTAATGTCAAAGAGAACAAGGCAGAGCAGTCTCCTGCAGAAAACGTAACAAAGTTAATGCTTGGATAAATATTTGTAGCAGTTTCTGAAGTAGCAGCAAGGTTTTAAGGAACTTCCAGTAAGTGCTGTTGCACAAGAATTTTGCAGGTGCAAAGAGAGATGTTTTGTGGGGAATTTGTTCCAGAAATAGGTAATTGAGATAAATATCCTTGAACTGAAATTGCTACTAAAATCTGGTTCTACAGAAATGTATTTAAGAATATGCTTTGCTCTGAGCATACAAACACTGGCACTGAAGTCATCAAAAACAACCTCAAGGCCAAGCCAAACTGAGCTGAATTGAATTTCTCCTCTGTTTTATAACGTGGTTATTAAGCAGTTAACACTGCTATTGCTGTAGCTTCTCTTTTGCCAAGATGGACTAATAAACATGACATTTTTAATGTATAATTTGCATAATGCTTCTGTTAATTTGTTATTTTCATTACGGCAACAGAATGAAAACGACATATTACACCCATAAAAAATATACAGCAGTGCTAATCCCTGTAGTCATTACACTGTTAACTGAATTGCATCTTTTGCCTGGTCATTATTGTTATTTATAAAGCTTCTTGATAAGGGCTGAGTGCAAGGCAATGGGAAAGTCTCCTGATTTATCAAGGAAAGAATAAAATACTAAAATGAAGGAGAAAGCCAAGAGGGAGGGGAATTGGGACCCAAACCACAAACTGATGAATGTGCTTTGGTGCAGAGCTAGAAATGAACCTGTCTAGAAGGGAGATTTTTTTGGTAACAACTGTTTGCTCTCTGGATCTGCCTCTACTAAATTTAACCCCTCACTGTCTCAGGTGCCTCACATACATATGGCAAAGCATAAACCCTTGTCCCAGGACACACCAGTGCACTGTGAGCATTTACAGGGAGAAAGGATCCATTTTTATGAACAGAGAACTGTGGATGAAGCTGGCATAAAGCTTATGGTGCTGTCCTAAAAGATATGAACACTTTGCTGGTGGAGATGGGCTGAGAGCTGGGGTTGTTTAGCCTGGAGAGAAGGCTCCAGGGAGTCCTCATCACCTTCCAGTACCCAAAGGGGCCTTTACAGGAAGGCTGGAGAGGGAGATTTTCCAAGGGCAAGGACATGAATAATCACTGCCTGCATTTGGTGGACAGAAACTGAGGCACAATAAAACCTAAAATTGAGTAGAACACCTAGTGAGTAAAAATGGCAAAGGCTTTAGTGAGTGGCTGTTGGTCCTCAGGAAATCCTCAGGAATATTAGAAGAAAAGTTAATTGAAGGATGGAGTCACTTGGCCATGATAAGCAAGAGGATTCATTGACATGGTTTAAAATGAAAACCTGATAGAACAGGTGTGATCTAGAATAGGAAAAATATTGTAATACTGCAAAAGACATTGCAACTGTGTCCCAATACATACAGGGGGCTTGCTTGAAGGCTGGAGAGGGCTTTTTCCCAATGGCATGGAGAGACAGGACAAGGACAAAAGGTCTTAAGAAGAAGGAGGACAGGTTTAGATTAGATACTAGGGAAAAAAATTCTTTATTATGAGGGTGCTGAGGCCCTGGCACAGGCTGCCCAGAGAAGCTGTGGCTGCTCTATCCCTGGAAGTGTCCAAGACCAGGTTGGATGGGGCTTGGAGCAACCTGGGACAGTGGAAGGTGTCCCTGTAAATTGAAGGGGGTTTGGAACTAAATGATGTTGAAGGCCCCTTCCAACCCAGACCATTCCATGATCCTGTGATACCGTGCAGAAGTTGAAAGAAGGGAGGGAATTGTTCTCCTGCTCTCATGCTCCTCATGAGCACACCCTGAAGTCAGTAGGGTTAATGCAACAAAGGAGTTTTGGATTAGACACAGGTGAAGAAAGTTCTGACACTGAAAGTTAAAAAATGCTGGAGCAAATTGCCTAAGTTAAATGCAGACTCTGTCCCACAAGGCTTCATAAATGTGATGGGTGAACATCTGGGAGGAATGACCTAGGGACAGGAAACTAGGTTAGCACATGAGTTCTTGGTCTCCTGCCAGCCCCATTTTTTTGATAATTAAAGGTGGAATTATCACTACCAATGCCTAGACAGACAGACAGCGGGGGCTACAAGTGACCCTCTTCTTCCTGACTCCCTTCCTACCTTCTTTTGGTTCCTTAGTGTCAAGTTTTCACCATTAAAAGATTTTCTATTTGCTGTTTTGTAATGCACACCACTCTTTCTCCCTCTCTCTCTTCCTTTGTAATTCATCCATCACCACTATATCTATCTAAATGTTCCTCATCTACAAACATCATGCATGATTAGATATCCCTCATAACCTCCTCTGGCTCCTGTCTGCCCTGCCTAGACTCACACAGTGCCTTCTGAATAGTGCCATCAGTTACAGAATATTCACAGCAGTGCTGCTGTCTGAGGTAACAATTTTATTTTCTCCTGCACAGCATCACAGCTGACTTACAGCCCTTTCTCAGAGGGAAAGCAAAGCTGAGCCATTCTCTCATCTCATTCTCAAATGTAAAGTAGTTAAGAATTATAGGAAGCTATTTCTTTATTGCTTTTGTGCTCCTGTCCCTTTAGCCACCTACACAGCTGCCAGATGATTTAAGACTGTGACAGACAAGAGGAGATAAATCTTGCTGCAGAGATGTGAGAGGCAGCCACCTGCTGCCAGGGCCTGTCAGACTTTCAGGGCAGGAGGATGCAGAAGGATGCAGATGTCTGGATTTTGGTCACTGAGCTCAGCCTGACATGTAACTGAAGTGCTCACAAAAGTGCAGTGACATGACAAACCTTGCTTGGCTGGATGTGTCTTGTAGCCTGATGGTGCTGCTCAGCTGAGGAGCAGCAGCAGCTTCCAGAAAGGGAGTTTAGCTGAGTGTCATCTCTGCTTGTGCCTGGTGAGGTCAGGGCACAGGCCACTGTGATAATGATCCCCTGGATTTTTCATGTGGTGATGACTTTGAAGTTGGTAACACAACAAATTTCTTCAGCAAAAATATATCAGAGATCTGAAAGACAGGAAGATTTGAGATAATGTTTGAGGAGACAGAGATAGCAGGAAGGACTTTTTGTAGTGTGTTGTGATGGGTAATGTCAGTTTTATATGTCTGAATTAATGTTTCTTGAAAATAGGATGTCAGATGGGCTGTCAGGAACAAGAAGAGCCTGTTCTTTCCTTTGGACTCCTCTTGAACCCACTCTTGACAGGCAGCAGTTGAACACACAGTGGAACAGGTTTGCAAATCTCAGCAGAGAATTGAAGACCTGTGGAAGTGCAGACCCTAAGAGAAGACCAGGAGGCTGGGGCAGATCTCAGGGAGGACAAGATCTTGCTGAAGGGGAGAGATGAGTGGGCAGGGTTTACTGCTGCTCAGAAATTCTCTGAGTTAATTAAAGGGCATGCAAGGATGCAGTGGGCAAACAACTGCTGGGTGGAAGCATTTAAAAGAATTTTCTGTCTGACAAAGATAAAATGCTCTTTTACAACAGTCGTGCCACCACCCAGGGTAGAACCCTATTGCTGTGGAGGTGGCTGGGCAATTTGTGGACATGTGCAAGGAATTGAGTCACCTCAGCATAGCAAGTTATTTCTCATTAGTTGAACACCGCTAATGACTGAATGCATGAGCTTATGTGTAGTGAGTGCAGAGTGGAAAGTTTTCACTCAAACAGCTTCCAAATATTTCCCTCACTTCTTAGAGCTGGGGAGGAGAAACATCTTTTCATTTGATGGTATTTGCTAAGAAGATTGCTCTTCTCCAGATGCCTTTGGGATTGGCTTTAAACAGTTCTGATGGCAACAGCATCAGCAGTGCTCCCTGGATCCCAGAGTCTTGATCTGGGCTGTGGGAATTACAGAGCATGAACTGGGGGATGGATGGCACACTGGATAATGCTGGTGGGAAGGACAATGGCTTCTAGTCCTATTAACCTATTCCCTTTGCTTTTCCTTAGGCTGACAGATCGTTAGAGGGGTAAAATCTCTTCCCTTGAACTGCTGGCAGTGATCTTCCCAGCGTTCCCCAGAATATTCTTGACCATCATGGCTACAAGAGCATGTTCCTGTCGGGACTGTGGTCAGTTTGGTGTTTGCCAGGATCCCCAGGTCATTCTAGACAGATCTTTCTAGAGGCTGGCACCCAGTCTGTACTGGGGTTAATCTTCTCCTGTTTCCTTATTAATCCATTCCCACAGATTGTCAAGGTCCCCCTCCTTGGTAGCACACCCATCTGGGGTAACAACCACTCCTCCAGCTCTGTATTATCTCCAAACCTGCTGTGGGTCCATCCTGCCCCACCATCCCTGCCATTAACAGGGCTGTTAAAGGGTATTGTCCCCAGTATTGTCCCCAATATTGATCCTTGGCAGACAATCTTTTGGACTGGCTTCCAGCTGGATTCCATGACACTGACCACAACCTTTGTCACCTACATTTTCTCTTGCTTTTCAGTCTACCTCAGTGTCCACTTATGTAGTCCATACTTTACCCCCTTGTCCAGAAGGATTTTATGAGACACAGCATTAAATACTGTTTTCAGTAATTCAGTAATTTTCCCTGTATTTTACACTTAAAAATCCAATATTGATAGTTCCCAAATATTGTACCTGCAGAGAGGGTGAACTTGCTTTATCTACACCATCTACAACGTAAGTACATTTGTATAGGTGCCATGACCACTGTGAATTGTGGTTCTGGGTGTATGAATCTACACACAAATGCTAATTACATCCACAGCTGCTGTGATTCTTTTGCATAGTGCAAGTGACCTCCCATGCTGACATGATTAAACATGTTCATTTTTTTTAGAAGTGTTCACACTGCAAAATGCCTGAACTAAGGCATTTTGAACTAAGGTCTCTAAAAGAGGCCTGAAAAAAGTTTAAGTTCCCAAACAAGTCTTTACATGGCACTACCCAGCCTGGTGTCAGCGAACCCTCATGAAGAACGATGATAATGGCATTTTTGCCTGCAACCAGCACTGGAGCTGACCAGCAAGGCAGTGTTGTCTGCATGACAAAGTGTTAGCAAATGCACCACTGTGCTCCTACTGACATCCCAGTAAAGCCCTTATGCAAGGAGGAGGCACTGATGTGTTCAGAATATAACATCCTCCTAGTCAGAGCAATTGCATCAGATCTGAAGCAATCCTGAAAAGGAAGAAGGCCAGCTTAGCTGTGTCATGTATCCCAGAACCACCTCCCCTCTGAGTAACTTGATATATACTCTCCTTTAATTGGTTTAGATGGCCTTTGCTCCTTCCTTTTCTAAGCTGAGGTTCATGTTTTGCAAAAGCTGGTTGTGTTTTCTTTGCTCATTACATCGACTACTGAGTTGGAAGAATTAATTAGTTGATTACGATAAAATCTAATTACTGTTTGCAGTTGGATTAATTAACCAAATTCTGAGAGATCCCTTCTACTCCCTAGCTGTTCCAGTGTAAGCAAGAAGATACATCCCAAGGGGTAATGACTTGGTAAATACTTAATAAGCAGCATCTGCAATAGACATATTTGCAAAACTCAAACATTGGAATTCAGCCCTTGGATGTACTCTGAAAGCTTGTCATTGAGTAGGACAAAGGGAAGGATGGAAGCAAATATTCACACAATGAAAATGCACAACTGATGTGAAAGACCCTGTGGTTGAGGCCTAGTTTTGTTGTGTGAAAGGAGACCTGCTCTGAAAAATATGTTTGGGCAAAATCCCAAGGAAGGGATTTTGCCCAAACATATTTTGGGCAAAATCCCAAAATATGTTTTGGGAAGGAAAAGGTGTGGAAGAAGTGTGGGGTCATTTCTGCCCACTGGGCTGGCACAGAGACTCTGCAGGTCTGACATGAGCAGAAAGAAAGGCTCTGCAGATGCCTGGAGCAAACTTCATCAAAAATGCATTTACACTTTTTCTTGGGTTAACTATATGATGCTTTTATCCCCAGACATCTTGTTCTGTTTATGCTGAATAATAAGTTTAGATTGTTTAAGACTTGTTCCAAGAGTGAAGGGAGGAGAGGAGAAGCACCCAGTTTGTTTTCAGACACTGCGCTCACTCCTCCGCATTCCTGCTCCTGGACTGTGTTGTCTGTGGATGGACAGACAGCAGGACAGAGCTCTCCTTTGTTTTAGTTAGTTTTAGCTAGCTGAGGCAAAGAAGTTCCCTGCACTGTGGGGTTTTTTTCCCCTTTCTTTGGACCTGTTCAAACCTGCTCTGGACTGAACACCCAGAGGAGCGCCGGCAGCTCCACCTGTGGCCACCGGGCCGGGCCTGGGCCGCGACATTTCCAGGGCCAGAGGGACTGATCAGAGACTGAGTGAGCTGAACTGCAACCCAGGGAGGGGATTTTCTGGGTTTGTCATCTCTATTGGAGCAGCAAGAAGCTTTACTGTTTAATACTGTTTAGGTTTTATTGTTTAATAAACAGTTTTTTCCACTTTTCTCAAGGAGGTATTTTCTCCCAAACCGGTTGCAGGGAGGGGCCAACTGAATCTGCTTTCCTAGAGGAGCCCTTTGGGGGTTCTCTCCCAAATTTGCCCTGAACCAGGACTCACTTTCATCAGTGTCTATCAGCCATGTCATTGTCAATGCATCTTCTGTGCTGGCAGGTTGGACCGGGAAACGTGGCTGTGGGGATGGGAATGTGCTGTTTTCTGACAGCCCACCCTGCATGGTGTTGGCCCCAGGAAAAGAGTTTTGTCCTTTTGCTGTACAGCCTTGCGTGCCCTCAGGGCTCGGGGCTGGTTTGGGGGCAGTTTAGAGATGTCCCCTGCCTCTTTTCAGATATTTTCAGTGTACAGCTCTTCAGTGAGCTCACTGCATTTGACTTGGTGGAGATAAAAGTGTGTGTCTAGGTGGAAATTCATCTGAAGGTAGGTCAGATGCCTACCTCAGGATGAGATGATGGGCACTCTGAAAGGAGCTGCCCCTCTGTATTGACTACAAAAGGACTTCAGCTCATGTACAGACATCTGATTTAATAGAATCACAGCATGGTTTGGGTTGGAAAGGACCTTAAATCTCATCTCCTGTTTCATCTGTCCCATCCTGGTGTCTGCAGAAGGCATGTAGCTGTATGCAAGCTAGATACTAAGTGTGTTAGTAGGCCAAGGAAAGAAAAACAAGGAACAGGATGCTTGGACATCCTCACCCAAGCCCAGTTTCAGTCATGGCTCCTAATCTGAAGACTGCTCATGTTTTCAAATAGCTCAAAATGTAAATATATTTGGAGGAATATTAATTTAGGTCATGCCAGGCCTAATGGCTTTTGTGTATTTGTGGCCTGTGACCATGGCATGTGGCAAATTGGTCAATACATTGCAGACACACAGCAGTACATAAACCTCTTCTACACCAGTAAATGAACCAGCATAAGGAAATGCTCTCAGACAGTAGCACTTGCTTGGCCTGGGACATGGAGTCATCTCTCAGAGAGTTTCTAATGCAGTTAGGATGGCCAGTGGTCATCTGGACCAGGCAGCTGGATGTGGCCACCACAGAATCACAGAATGGCTTGGGTTCAAAGGGACCTTCAAGGCCATTGAGTTCCAACACTTCTGCCATGGGCAGGGACACTTTCCACTAGATCAGGATGTTCAGGGCTGCATCCAACCTGGCCTTGGACTCTTCCAGGGATGGGCCAGTCACAGCCTCTCTGGGACACCTGTGCCAGGGCCTCACCATCCTCCAACTAATGAGTTTCTTTGCAATATTTAATCTAAGGCTACTTTCTAGAAGTTTGAAGCCATTACCCCCAGTTCTGTCATTCCAGGCCCTTGTAAAAAGTCCCTCTCTGTCTTTCCTGTAGGCTCCTTCAGGTACTGTAAGGCCAAAATTTAATCACACCAGAGCCTTCTGTTCTCTAGGGTGAACCACCTTAAGTTTCTCAGCCTTTCCTTGTAGGAGATGTGCTCCATCCCTCTGATCATCTTGGCCTCCTCTAGACTCACTCCCAGCAGTTCCATGTCCTTCCTGTGCTGGATATTCCAGAGTTGGAGGCAGCTCTGCAGATGGGATCTCACCAGAGCGGAGCTAAGACTATTCCAATTAAAAGCACAAATTGTCCGTATTGAGAGTAGCTGAATTGTTCTTTCACTGTGAAGTTCTTTTTATAAAGTCAACCCAAACAATTTCAGCTCAGGGGTACAAAAATTCAAGGCTGTCTTACAGATGTCTGGCAAGTTGACTTCCTGTCTGGTTGATTTTCTTTATTGTCCAATTGCAATCTGTGAGAAAACCTCCCAGCAGCACATTGTGGATAAACATGCTGTGAATTGGATAATGCTACAGATTACAGGATGTGCAGTAAAGTGAAGGGACAGCACAGACAACATCTGGAAGAAAACATGAAGGATTTTGTTGTGTTTGGTGATGGCTGTGAGTCACCACACAGCTGCATGCAAAATGCAGGGAAGAGGCAACAGCTTTGGGGCAAGCTGGATGCAAATATATGCCAGGAAATAGGAAAGCATGAGAGAAACTGTAGAATGGTGCTTTTTGAGGTTAATCTAAATCCTACATAAATTCAATATAAATTCTACATTGGAAAGGTTATTGTCTTTTACAGATGCGTGATCTGAGACTCGGAGAGGTCAGGGATTAGTCCAAAGTCACCCCATGAGTCAGCAGATGAACTAAGAGTGTCTGGAAGTGAAACTATGGTGCAATTGGAAAAAAAAAAATTCCAGCCTTCAGTGGAACCAAGTATTTTTCTTGATACCTCTCCTAGCTTCCACTCCTATATGCTGCTTGTCAGACATTTCCTAAATTGCTCAATTTGGAAAAATCCTGCAGGGAGCATTGACACAATTCATCATTCAGATGAAGAAGGTTGATTAAATAGAGGAGATAGATGTATAATATTTGAAGTACGTAGTGCCAACAAAAGCTTCATGTAAAGACTCATCTATCCCCCTGAATCTAAAATCCATCAGTAATAAATTCTGGAGTGCCTGCAGCACCACATTCAAAGTTAAGCCTGGTATCAAGCTGTAAACTCAACCCACACTGGTCTTCTGATATAGATATATAACTTAGGCAATTCCTTTAATTTGATTTTATGTCATGTTTGTGGGGTAAATATGAAGTCTTCCAAAGAAAATTCAAATAATTGACAATATGGTGGTGGAGCATGGGCTGCAGAGCCTGTTGGTGCAATAGTGACTGACACTTGGCAGACACTTTCACTGAGCTGAGATGAAGCCCAGATCAGAGATCTTTCTGAAAGCTGCACTTTAGGTGGTTGAGGGAGCTGGAGGGACTCAGCCTGGAGAAAAGGAGTCTCAAGGGAAGCTTTTGTGCTCTCTACAACTCCCTTACAGGAGGTTGTAGCTAGGTGGGGGTTGGTCTCTTCTTCCAGACAGCAAGAGGAAATGGTCTCAAATTGCACCAGGGGAAGGTCAGATTCGACATCAGGAAGAATTTTTTTACTGGAAGGGTGGTCAAGCATTGGAAGGGGCTTCCCGGAGAGGTGTTGGAGTCACCATGACTGGAGGAGCTCAAGAAAGAACTGGATGTGACATTCAGTGCTCTGGTCCAGTTGGCAAAGTGTTGCTCAGTCAAAGGTTGGACTTGGTTGTCTTGGAGTTTTACACCAACTTAATGATTCTGCCAGGGTGAGATGGTCACAGTGGCCATTGCTGTCCTGGAAAATATCTCCTTGTATATCAAGACCTAGAACCTGCTTTGCCTCTGTGGCTGATTTCACAGCAGCTTCAAATCAGGACCATTCAAATAAATTTGAATGAGACCAACACAGAGAGGATTATGCTCTGCATCTGAGTAATTTGCTCTGTTAATTTCTCCCAGCAGTAGAAGATTGCTCAAGCATTTTGGAAGCAAACAGGCTGCAATTCAGGCCATTGAAAAACCTCCAGTGTCATTGTTTTGTTTGATTGGTCATTTATGTATACTTACAACTAGGGATGCTTCACAGATGATTATAACTCTGAATGAAATACCAACAGGAACAGCTAATATGTAGGGTGGTTTCATTTCTTTTCTGTTCAAGATCCTACAAAACTACAAAAAGCATTTTTCCTAAACTGAGAAACAAAATATTTTCAATCATGTACACACAAAAAAATATTTAGTAAAAGAAAATGGTACCCAGTGTGTAGTATTCTCATTGAATAAGGAAGAGAAAAGCAGACACAGCATTTCTGATAAAGAACCTGAATTTCTAGAACAGCTGAAAAGAAGAAAAGAACATTTTAATAAGAAATTATTTTTGTTCTTTTATTATACAAAAGAGATTAGAAAGAAGGAAGGAAGAACTGACATTTTATATTTTAATTTTGTTAAATGTTTTCAGTTAGAACAGAACTTCAAAGATTACTTTCTGTCTCTCTTGTTTGCTGTGTGGATTTCTATCTAACTGTTAATTCTTTGAAGGTTCCTTCCTTTAGCAAACACACATTTCACTGTCAATAAACAGCAACCTTTCACAGAAACATAATATCCTAATTGGGAGGGACCCACAAGGATTGCCAGATACAACTCCTACTTTCACACCTATGTTTTTAGTATTTAGTCCATTCAAGTCATATAGAACAAGGACATTTATTTTATGTTTGTCTACTATGCCTAGAGAAATTGTATCTAGTCTAGTTTAAGTTATGTCCATAATGTAATTCTGAGCATAGATCCCAGATTTCTTACACTTCCTTATGCTGGATTTCTTAGACATCTCCTCCAAGATGGGAGAATTCAGGCTTGACTGTGTTGCTGGGTCTCTGAATATCTTTCTTGTAGGGGTTTCTGCTGCCAAGAATTCACCAGTGATATCAGTAGTTGTCTATGGCTTGGCTCAATTTAGTGCCATGGCAGGGGGTTGGGATTGGATGACCTTTAATGTCCCTTCCAACCCAAAACATTCTATGATGATTCTATGATTCTATGACTTTGTTTTGGACACCATATCTATGCTGGTGGTTCTGCTACCAGAATGAATCAGAATTCTTCCAATATCTTAGGGGAGGCAGAAGCTACACCAGACATGATCTTCCACTCTTGGATAGCAGTGACCCAGGTCTTTCTGAGCCTCTAGGGTAATTGCCATCCTAAAGGATTTGATGACTAAAAATCAACTTTTCCCAGGCTAACCCTCAGTGAATCTAAGGCAGTGAGCACCATCAGGAAGTGCCTCCTATAAATAACAGAACCATAGAATGGGTTGGATGGGACTTTAAAGCTCATCCAATTCCAACCCCCTGCCATAGTTCCACCTTCCACTATCCCAGGTTGCTCCAAGCCCTGTCCAACTTGGTCTTTAACACTTCCAGAGATGGGGCATCCAAAACTTCTCTAGGCAACCAGTGTTGCCTAGTGTCTCAGTGTCTCAGTACATTCACAGTAAAGAATTTCTTTAAATATGTGATCTAAATCTGTCTTCAGCTTAAGGCCATTCCTTCTTGTCCTTTCACTACACACCCCTGTGAAAAGTCTAATAATCAGAAGCACCCCAAAACACACAGTTTTCTGCAGATGCTTAGCAGGGCTGGCAACATGTCTTCCTTATTACCTTCCTTACAATCCTATGCAAACCCAAACCCTTGCAGGTGTCTCTTTCTCGTTTGGTTTTTTTTTTTTTTTTTTTTTTTTTTTTTTTTTTTTTTTTTTTTTTTTGTTTTGTTTTGTTTTGTTTTGATAGCACTGTTTTCTATATGGGAATTTTTATCTTTATTTTCTTCTGGAAGTTGCCATGTTCTGTAAACAGCTACTGACACAGGGGCAGATTCTGGGAGATTTCAATTTTGCTTGAATGAAAAGTGTATCTCAGGTGGTAGTGGTAGCTTTCAGGGTAGGAAAGTGATTGTATCATAACTGTAGGGAAAAAACCCAAGGCACAGTTTGCATGGGCCTACTTGCACCTTCCAAAGCAAAAATACAGCAGAATCATGATCAATAATTGCCAATTTCAGGTGAGTCCTGGCAAGAAGTGCTTTTGTGAAGTACTTCACCAGAGTCACAGGATACTGATGGCATTTTTTGTTCTGCGGCTCTTTTGAAATTGCAGGGCTCTCCCTTCTTCCCTTTTTCTGCTTGGTTCTTTGCCACTGCCTGCCAGACACTTATATCCATTAATGACCTTGAATGGACACATTGCTGTGTGTGACTTTGATGCCACCCAAAACCTGAGTTTGTTGTCCATGTTTGACATAGATTTTGGGTGATGTTTATCTCTTCCTGAGTATCCAATGGCCTTTTATTCCTCCTGAGTAAATCCAAGCCTTGGGCACAGGGGCCTTTCCCTCAATACATGTGCTTGTACATACAAAATTGCAAACACTGAGCATCCAGCATAATCCATTACTAACCTTGGCTGGGTCTTCAAGCTCTTGTTATAGCACAGAAAAAGAGGGAAAACTGCAAATGTTTGGCCAAATGCAAATTGGTAAAGAAAACCATGAGTGAGGAGGATGGATTGGAATAAAGGGTTTGGTTCAATTACAGAAGAGAATACAGGTCTCTACACTCTGACTAGGACAAAAAGATTTCATTTAGTCCTCAGGAAAAAAAAAGGGAGGAGAATAGCAAAGGAAATGAGCACCTGTGGAAGCAATACTTGCTCTATCCATCACTGCCCATTTTTAGCCTCAGGTTATCAAATAACTGGAGAAATGGTTAAGGTGTCAGTAGTGCCTTGAGAGAGGATTGGGGCTGTACACCAGCTGCCAAGAGTTAACTGCTTATATTTTAATTCCTTCTGGCTGGTCAGTGAAATATTGGTCTCTCAGATGAACTGAAGTGCAGGAGGATGGCCAGTGTTCCTTAAATTAGCAGAGAAGGGCCTAGGAGGGATCACAAGGATTCAGAGGAGTTTGTGAATTATTGAGAAAGGTAATACGGGTGAAACCTTCTCCATCCTTCATGGCAAGGCAGTGAGCCAGCAAAGTGCTGGCTACATAATTGCTGGCAAAACCTCACTTTTCCAAAGGAGGGATGTTTCCAGCTACAGATCTTGCAGGCACTTCTCAGAGCCCACTCTGAGGAGGAGAGATGCTGTTTATGTAGGAAAAGAAATATTGGCAGAGGGGAAGGTGTCAGCAGCTGTGGAGTAGAAGATCTCTGAAGGTGTCTCCTATCCTTGATCCTCTAAGCTGCATCAGTGAGCTTTGCACACCACAATTAGTGCAGCCCTGCTTTGTGTGGCACAGCTGGGCTGAGCAAATGAGCACAACTGGGGATGGGGAAACAACTGACAGCCAGAATTATAACTGATGGCAGGGTATGGCCTCCCACCCCTGGGTGCTTCTGGTCATATGCCTCAAGGAAGTCCTGTAGGGAATTCAAAATACTATTTTTAAAACAAATATACTTCAGTGACTTTAATTCAGTTTTATGAAGCATTTAGAGAAGCTGAATCAAAGAGAGTTTCAAGGCTCATCTTGCTGTGCATCATACAAGACACTGAGTGGATTGGGGTGAAGATTGTGCCCTTGTACCGGTGCAGGAGCTGGTGGGACTGAACCACTGTCCCCCTATCCTGGCACATGATTTTTCCCATGGCAGCAGTCTGAGAGAGGAGCACAAGGAAATGACCATGTCCTGATGGAAATTTTGCCTTGATTAAAAAAACTTCATCAGAAACATTAGTCCTAGCCAAACTAGCCCAGACATCATAGGATATCATACAGCATCCTGCTTCTCCTGAGTCTGCACTTCAGGCTGGCTTCCTAAGGGAAAATATGAAATTTTTGTCCACTGTGTATGTAATATTACCATATAACATATAGTATGCAATAAATTGCCAACAGCAGTGGCAAAAGAGAGGGAAGACAAATGTTATTTATGGATGGGATGCAACAGTTTCAATTGAAATTCAAAAGGAGATGCTGTTCAGGAAGAAATTCCCTGCCATTAGATATTATTTGGGCAGCACCATCAGTCAGCTTTGTCCTCCTTTATCTTGCCTGCAATGCCATTTGCATGATGGCAACTGAAGGCTGCAGATAGGGGCTGCATTTCCTCACCCCACGAGCTCTGGGTGAGATTTCAGGTGCTGGTGCTCTGCTCTGGGCTTCCCAGGGATTGTCTTCCAGCCCAAGATTCTGTTGCAGGATGGGGATTGAGCGCAGGTCAGTTGGGAATTAACCTGTTCTGAACTGAATTTAACTTGGTTCCTCAGAAATTTAAAAATATTCCACTTCTTGCTAGGAAACAAGTCTGAAATGAGTGTTTTGAGCCATGTTCTGATGGATGTGAACATCTGGAAACTTGTGGTGTGTTAAGAGACATCTCATGCTGTGTCTGTGGTGGAGTTCCCCTGCCTTCACTTTGATGGCAGGGAGAGCAGAGCCCAAATCTTTCCATCTGTTTATTGGGGATGAATCATGCAAGGCTCCCAACCCAGATTTTTGTTTTCACTGTTTGTATATAGATCAAACCTCATGCTGTATATACTGCCAGCACATTATGGAATTATTTGAAATTTATTTAACCTTTGACTCACTAATCTTACCTAAAACTTAATTATGCATGGAGACAACCACTCCTGTCCCTTCCCCACTCACCCAGCACCCATAAGTCTGATTTATTGTCGCTCCAAACTTATTAATCACAAATAATTTTATCTTCCTTGGCCTCCACGGAGACCTTCTCTAGTAATTGGTATTTACCATAAATATTTCATGAGAAGTAAATTAGAACAGACCAAATCATGTTTCAGGTATTACAAACTACTTCTTAGGAGTTTTTATCTGAAGGTAATGGGTGGATATGAAGGGAATGTGTAGCTCCCCATTGCTGTGAAACGAAACAAATTGCTCCAAAATGACCCTTTGAAATTCACTATGTTTAGTCTAAATTGAAAATCCTTAAATGCACTGGAATTGCTAATTGTTGACAGCAAGGCTGCTAAATATGTAAATTTCTAATTAAAATATAAATTAATCCTCACAAATGAATACCTGCTATCTGCAGAGTGATGAGCAGAAGTTTTATGCCATTAATTAATGTTATCGCCTATTAGCTTTTTTACATAAGTACATAATTCATGCTGCTTTGCTTTTTCTGATATGCAGCAGTAGATTTTTTTTTGGTAGTATCACTCTAAAATAATTACTGTTCTTTTGAACTTTCCCACTGTATTTTAGTCTTTCTGTGTTGCCTTTTAACATGTAAGTTAATTGGAGGTATTTTTCCTTTTTTAACTCTATCCTTGATGTCATGGGGTAGTAGGAGGAAGAGTTGGGAATTGCTTTGAGACATCCCCAAATAAAACAACAGTCACTGCTCATTATATTCTGAGTCTTAATGGGTTAGATAATTATTTACCATTCCCAGCTTTGATATATTTTTATAGGACAGTTGAATAGAATATAACTGTTAGATTAAGAGATTGTGAAGTTCTTTCTGGATTAATAAAGCATAGTAAAAGCACTGGCATTCAGCTTGTAGGTATAAATATGTATAATGACATTGTCTGTACTTCAGGCTGCTTTTCAAAGGGAAAATATGACTTTTTGTTCCATTGTGGATGTAATGTTAGCATATAATAAATAGCATGCAATGAATTATCATCAGCAATGGCAACAGAAAGGAAAGAAAAATGTTATTTATGAGTGGGGCTGCAATAATTTCGACTGAAATTCAACAAGGGATTCTGTTCACTAAGAAATTCCCTGCCATCAAACACCATTATTTAGGCATTTTTCCAGTTTGTGTTTGCTAAATGCCCTTCCCAAACTGCCCTTTGAATGCAGCTGATGAATTAATTTTCCCTCCTCAGGTGCATCTGCCTGGAGAAAGGCACCAACCACGACAAATTCATAGCAAAGCTGCTCTGCTGACTTCCCTGTGTCTGCTATTCCTCCCCAGGGCCAGCTCCACGCCTGCACTGGATCCTCTCTCTGTGGGGAACCATTCCCTAAAAACAGATGGGATAAACAATCATTTTCCTAAGCAAACCAAGAGACAGAATCCACTTCAGCCTTTCCCACTGGGAGCAATTCCCACTTTCCAAACGCCACATGCAAAGCGAGTCCTGCCAAGTGTTTTTGGAAGCTGCTGCTCCAGCCTGGGATTTGTTCCCTCCCCACCACGACTTGTGGAGCCTGGCTTGTCCCAGCCTCCTGTTTACTGACACCATTAACTTTTATGGAATTACAGTGGTAAATGTTTATGGCCAGTCTTTGCTGGATTAATCTTTAATGAGATTAAACTAAACACAACTGCACGCTCTCTGACCAGAGCCTTGCAGGAACCCAGGAGGCATTAAAATGAAAATTCACACCACTCCTGGCTGGAATTGTCTTTCTGAGAACCACAACCACTGGTCAGAATGGCAATCACCCAATCTGATAGCAGCTTAACCCCCACCCCAGAAGGAATCTGTCAAGGATGGGACAAATCCTTACTGAACTATTCTGTCCTGAGAATTGTTCCTCTTTCCAATTGTGATCATCAATTTAATGGGTAAAGAAATGAAAATGGGACTGTTTGAGTTTATTATCAAGTATCTCACAGGGTTTTATATCACAGTGCCTGCTGAGATCTGCAATTAAAGTAAAAAAAGAAGAGTTCATTTCCCAACAGGAGTTCAGGGTTTCTTGATACAGTTTGGTTCGGTGTTTAAAATTGTTTATTGCCTTCACTGTGCATGAGCTACATCTGAGAGTTGCTGAAGTCTGCTCTGTTATTTAAACCAATATTTGGGATGTGGAGGGTGCTCCTAGAAGAGTTCTCAAGGAACTGGCAGGGTAAGGGTCACTTTTCAGGGAAGGGTTTTGATCAGATTGTAAGAAGCAATGCTGGTCAAAGAGCAAACTCATTGTGTCTTCCTCCAGCCTTGTTGCACCACTCAGATTGCTTGGGGGGGTTCCCAAACACTGGAATTTTATCATAGTGGTTCCAGTTAACTTTCCTGTCAGGTACTGTGCTCTGGAATCCCATGCTGGGGAATCCTATGCATATTGGCTGGAAATTAAATTGCTTCCAGAGTTAGACTGAACTGTACACTCACAGCAGAATCCAACTCACCTTCCAGCCTCTCTTGTTCTAGGGATCACACCATGCTGTAGCCCTCCTCACCCATCCTAAATAGTACCTCTAGTTCCACTGTTTCTGTAGAATTTGCACAAAGGTAGCCTCTCATGTAGCCTCCCTTTTCTCTTTCAGACATTTCTTAGACACTCAGCTGCTAAAAATCACCATCATTCAGTGGACTGTAGTGGAACCAGGCCAAATAAAAATGTTTGAAGGACTGGCAAATTAAACTCCTTTAAATCTATTTTAATGTGTTGTTCCATTCTTATTTTCAATTTTAACTTTATGATTACTTTCTTATAAAAAAAGACCAACAATATTTTAGACAAAGAATGTAGTGAACACAGATCTGTGGATTTTTAAATGCAATAAAAAATGCTGCTAGGCACCATTTTATAATAAACACCCTAATTAATGACAAGGAATTCCTTTCTCTGCTGCATGTGATTTGTGAGACAAAAGCCAGACCTCAGGTGCTGTTGATCTGCCCAGAATGGCAGGTTTAGGTTTGATATTGGAACAAAAATCTTTACTGTGGGATTGTTGAGACATTGGAACAGGCTGCCCAGAAAGGATCTGGATGTCCCAAGTGCCCAAGGCCAGGTTGGACAGGGCTTGGAGCAGCCTGGTCGTGTGGAAGGTGTCCCTGCCCATGGCAGGGGCTGGAGCTGGATGATCTTTAAGGTCCTTTTCAACCCAAACCATTACCTGATCCTTTGCTTACATAGAGAAGTTCCCCTGACAATTTCTAAATTTGTAAGTCTCATCCTTTACTAATGTTCAGAAATCTCTTGAGTTGAAGGAAGCAGCTTTTTGAAAGTACTCAGATACAGTCTATAAAGTAAAAATCCCAAAATATCATTAACTACAAATTTCTTAAGTCTCAAGTTATCCAGAAGTTATCCATACTTGATCAGAATCTTCCCTTTTGTTTTTTAAAAAGCCACAATGAAATTTTCTTGTATAATGTTTTACAATATCTTTACTGCTTATGTGGAGTCTTTCATCAGGATTTCTCAGTAAAACCAAAAATTCTACCTCATTTATTAAGGATGGATTTTATTACTTTGGACACACTGAAGAAACTGAGCTGGACTATGCTACATTTACATAAAATCAGCATTTCTAACTGTCACAGTGCTCAGGGCACTGGGCTGTGTGTACAGACAGGAAAAGGACTCCTGCTGAAGCCCAAGCAGGGCTGTGTCCCTTCTGGCCTTTGATGATTTGATGATCCTGAGCTTTGTCAGGAAGATCAACCTCCTGATTGTTGCCTTTACATTGCATTATTCAAAAGGTCTGCCTACAGCCGAGATGTTTTTAGTCTTATTTTCTTTTACTAAAAGGCAGCATTCTCAATATGTTATTAATGATATATGTGAAGAAAATAAATATTTAAACTTTTAAATACAGCTTTACTTTTTAAAGGCAGGTTTTATGTTTTCACTGTGCATGTGTCTAACCTTGAGCTACTTGCTTACACTGTCTGCACACCCAGTGAGGGGAAATGGGCTTCTAATTCCTCAAATGTGTTTTAGTAAATAACCTTAGGGAGTTTGCTGTAGAGCAAAACCAGGTGAAATTGCCCTGCATTTTTCCAGGCATGTGAACTCTCTCCTCTCCTGGTTACATTAATGGGGTCCACTCAGCCCCCTCACACACCTGTCAGAAAGGCAGCACGTTTCCACAGGGACAGAATTCGGGGAGATGTGTCAGGATCTAGGAGAGCTGGTGGGGGAAGGATGCAGCAGAACTTGCTCGTTCAATCACAACTGTTGGAAATGACATTTCCAAGGCAGCAACAGGCAGCACTTAACATTTACGAGGAATTGCCTCCCTGCACTCCTGGGGCATTAAGTGTTCATTGCTGTCTGCGTGGGAGGGGTGGTGTGTGCAAAGTGCAATTTGCAGCACATAGTAACTGTTTCTAAAGGGTTTTTGAATGCCAAGAGATTCTTTTTTCTTTGTTCCTGGAGAGGGCTTTTTCACTGGCAGAGAAAAAAATTAGCAAAATGTATGTAGAGTGAAATGTGGAGCTGGAGAATCCTTTATCCAGAATTATGGTGCCGTTTTAATGTGGTTTACCAGGCTGGATTCTGAAGTGTTTTTGTTGACACATTTTGCACTGAAAACTGCCCTGTTTGGCAGTAAACTACATATAAGATTTAATTTCTTTACCTTCTGTCTGCCACCAAGACTGAAGTCCTACACAGAACTTTGCTGTTACATGTGAATAAAGACAGCAGAATATCATCTTGTAGATTCAGTTTCTGATAGAGATTCTGGAGGTGTTCTCCTTGTGTTCTAAACTGATCTTGGGAAGAAATGGAGGAGAGAAGGTTAAACCCTTGGACTCTTAGTGTTTCATGGTGACATATAACTGTGACCCAGATTAACTGAGCAGGTGTGCAGCCTGTTTAGCATGAAACTACTTCACAATATGAATGTTATGCCATTGCTATGAATTTCTACATCCCAGAATTCTGTGTCCCTCCAATTACCACCTCTGCATTTCCCTTGCTTCTTGCAAAAGCTGGAATGCTCATAAACCCTGAGGAGCATTGCAAGAATATGTGGGAGAGGCTGGAAATCCACCTCACTCTCTCCTGTCTATCTGCTCCTGGACAAATTCCCTGAGGAATCAGATACAGAAAGTTGTCCTTCTGGTGTTTTGTGAACCAGGAAACAAACAAGATGTAGACTTCTCAAGCTGCAGAGGCTACAGATAAGCACCAAGAAATGCTCTGTGAGTGTCTTTATTTACAATTACTTCAGCCCAGCCCAGGGTGAGCAATTATGAGTAGATGTCAGGGAGAGTAGAAGCTTCAGAACAAAGTTCACTAAAGAAGCCCTGCCACTGACTCTGATGGTCAGGAAGAATTCATTTTTGCATTGAAACTCTTTCACTGGAAGGGGTTTAAATAAAGCTAAATCCTTTCTTGCCTCAGATTTTTGGGAACAGCTTGAATTTAAGAAATCACTTTGGCTCACAAGTGCTAAGGACAGCAAATCAGGTCTATTCATAAAAATGAATTATTTATTGAACAGATAGGAGGTAACAGATGAAAGACCTTAATCAGAGTTACTTAGTGTGCAGTCTAAAACTGGAAGAATTACTAATAGATTACAGCATAACATTCTCTATATGTTCTCTATATCAAGGTATCTATAGTAAATCTAGCAAAAGAAATGGTATTGATTAGGAGTTGAATGTAACTTACAACAAAATGATGATAATCTACAGATTCCTTAACTCAACCCTTGAGAGAAACCACAAAGCAGCATCCTCACTCATGGGAAAAACTCCAAACTTTTCTAGGGAAATTTGCAGATTTCCACTTTGTGAAAGCTTGGTGACTTTTATAGCTGTAAATCAAGAGTCTGTCAGTCAGAAATCTACCTTATCTTCTAAAATCTCACTTCAACACTAAGATGTTTATTTTCAGCTGGGAGAAGCCAGACCAATGTTAACCCCATGGAACCAGAATAACTCCCTACAAGACACCTTGTCCTGCTTGAGTTATTTGACTGGATAACAATCAACAGATAAGCTCTTGTGGAGGGTTAGATGCCCTGCTACAAATGCCAAAGCTGTTCTTAAAGTCAAGAGATATTTTTCAAACCCTTTCTCCAAAGGGGCAGCACCTTTTGGCCCATTGGACAAGCTACAAAAATCATACTTATGTGCAGAGTCGCAGAACCATGGAATGGTTTGGGTTGGAAGGGACCCCAAAGTTCATCTTTTTCTACCCATCTTCCATGGGCAGGTGAGGCCCTGGCACAGGTTGCCCAGAGAAGTTGTGGGTGTGTCATTCCTGGAAGCATTCAAGACCAGGTTGGATGGGGCTTGGAACAACCTGGGATAGGTGGGAAGGGACCATGGAAAGGTGTCCCTGCCCGTGGCAAGGGGGCTGGAACTGGATAGTCTATTACATTCCTTCCAACCTAAATCATTCTGTTATTCTGTGATTATAGGGTCAATAGATAGAAAATGTGTCTGGCAGTCCCCTGTGGCCTCCCTGCCTGTCATGTGAGAGCACAAACCCTCTGCCCAAAGCCTGACCAGATGTTCCTCTGCTTGAGCCCCTCATCTTACCACAGCTAGCTTAAAGGTATTCATGTGTGTGTCTGAAAGTTGAAGTCTTCCATGGACTTCTTCCTCCTTCTTTCATGATTTTCTTGGTAACTTGTGTGCCAGAACATGATTGCTGTTTTCATTCCCCATTCCTTCCATTATGACACTCAAGGCCTTTCAGTGCAGAAAAATGATGACATTTTGCTTCTGTGTGAATGAATATTTCTGTTGTAAGCCTGGAAATAAACATCTGTGTGAGCTGTGCTTGTAATTAAAATCCTTATGCTACATAAGAGCACAGTTATTTCTTTCTCATTCTGTTTGGTTTTTCTGTGGAGAGGTTTAACATTTTTTACTCTACCAAAACAAATAACTTTCTGTGATGGGATTTTTTCTTTTTTCCTTTTACAGCCTGGCATGTTGAAAAAAAAAATGGAAGGGCAATCAATGCCAGCTGAAAGATGGATACATCCTCTATTGAGTAAACAAAGTTACTGTGTATTGGCAAAAAGTTCCCTGCATTGGATTCTTCATTGGACTTGAGTTGCCAGCTCCAATAAATCAGTATGCTGGACTTCTACTTAGTCAATGTTTCTAGACAGCAGTGAGAGAGACTCGTATGTTAAAGTGTAATAAATTGTATCAGTGAGTAAGTCTACTCCCAGTCCCTGCTAGAATCTATCAATACAACAAAGTGGCTGTCACCCTGATGTACGGACAGACACCTCCTCTGACTGATGGGTGCATCCCTCCCTCCCTGGAAGCACCCTGAACTGACTGAAAAGGAAATTATCTCTCATTTTTTTGCCATGTGGGCCTGTGTTTGAGTGTTTGAGGAATATACATCCAGAGGAGAAGGTTTGGGGGGGGGGGGGGAAACAGAGGGCTTGGATCATGAAACTGTTTAAACAAGAGGTTTTAACCACATAAATCTCTGGGGCTTGGAAATTCTCTTCCCACACTGATAGACCAGGGTCTCTTTTTAGCAATTACTAGTCCTTATTTTAATTTGGATCAGAGGGAGGCCTGATTAGTCCAGCTGAAGATGACATTTAGCCCACTCTGGGGGATTTTTGTGGAATGTTATACATTAATACATCCCAAATAAAAGAAATTAATTACATCTGGTGAGAGCAAAGGAATGAAGAGGGATAAACGTGTAAAGTAGTCACGTTTCTTATAAACCACTGTATTAAGCAGGATGCACATGAAGAGCCCTCCAAGTCCTGAAGACTTTGTAGAAAGTAGGCAAAGATTTGGAGTAGGAAGAGCAGCAAAGAGGAGAGTAGAGAGTGAGTGTGAAGAATTTTGTAGAGTGTGCCAGCCGGCTTCTGTTGTCGCCATAAGCCAGAGTCAAATGCAGAACTACTCACTGATGGATGGGGCCTTTGCCTGGCTGTGCTGCCTTTCCATCAGCACTGGAGAACTGGGTGAAAAATATCCATCAGATCTGTGTTTCCTTCCCGAAAATGTTTAGAACCATTAGACTTTTCAAGCACCTAGGTGAAGATGGTGAACATAAATTGGGCATCAAGTCCTAATGAGATTATAGGAACTCACATGGATAACTTTTGGTACTTGTGTCCTAGAAGCAGGGGCATTGGATGGGGTGAAAAATTTATTTTTGGTTTCACAGTCAAATTTGATGACATCTCAGTATAACTGGCAAACCCCCCCCCCCGGTCTGTTTAAGTGCGTATTCTCTTGAAACTTACCACAACAAAACTCTGCAGTTGTTTTCCTGTAGGACCAGTTTATCTCATGCTTAAGCAAATTGGACTGTTTTGTCCTCAGACTCCATGCAGGGAGCAGATGGATATTTTGTGTTTTGCCACAAAAAATATTTGGCCTTATCATAAGGAGGCACTCGGCAAGAAACATGGTAAAGGTTGGATTCGACATTCTTGGATTTCTTTTCCAACCTTAATGATTCTATGATTCTAGAAAGTTCTGCTGCAGATGTCCAAGTTACCACAGGAGATGCTCAAAAACTGTTTGTGATGGGCATTTTCTCAAGTCTTTGTCGGCATAACCAGCAGGTACCATGCTGGCTGTAGGCTGAGAATTTTTTGAGAGTAACTTCTTCCTCATGACTAAAAATATCTCCTTTCTCAAGACACCCACTGTAATCTTCTTTAAACAGAAAACAGTGGCCATGTGAGGAAGAACATGACAGAGAGGATGTCTTGGAGACTGAGCAGTGCTTCTGTGCAGGAAGCAGAACAGGCTGAGGTATTGATTTTCCTTTTGCTAAAGAAGTCTGAGGTATAAAACTGTCTGGGGGACTCCATAACTTCTGGGCTCACAACTCTGTTTAGCAAAGCTCATATTCTCACTTGGTCAGGAAATATTAAGAAAAAACATGAAACTCTCAAAACCTGCACAGTTTTTTAAGGGGAGTAATTTTTGAAGACAAAATTTTAAGGGTATTTTTTAGAGAGTTCCAAATGCACTCTCAAGAAGTGCCAAATTACTTATCTCCTCTAAAAGATTGCCCCAAAGCTGATTCTGTTAACTGAGGATGCTTTATGCTCAGCCCTGTGCTCAGTGATTCATTTTGCCCCAGAGGGTCACAGCTGCTGCTTGAATTCTGTGCAGAATCTGATTTCTGATAGGTCTCCAGGATATGAATAATCAAATCATTTGAAAATTAGAATGCAGACCTTGCACTGGCACCAGGAGCCATTGAAAAGCCAACTGCAAAATACAAGCACAGGCTGAGCCATGGAACAGTGCAGTCACTGTTCAACAGGTACCAGATGGAATCTTTGCATCAGATTCACATTAAAGTTCAGGTAATGTAAACCCAGGTGTTCCAGCCTGAGGTCCACTATGGCCACCATGGTTGGATGGGAAACCATACATTTGAATGGTAAAGACAAAAGAGGTTTGGAAAGCTGGTATTGAGGAACTGTTTTACCCTTTACTGGTTGAACAAGACCTTTCAGCTTTTCTGTTGCCTGATGAGGGAGGGCTGAATTCCTCAGAAGTAGGCAAAGATGTCATTTTGCCAATTCTTAAAAGCTTTTGTGTTTTCTGTCCAGTGTCACCTTCATTCTGCCTGAAAACACAAGTCAGAGGACCCAGCCTATGAGCACAATTCCTCACTGACATTCAGATTGGAATATTCTGACCTGGAAGGGATAACTGAAGTCCAGCTCCTGATATCTCATTGCAGTGGACATCAGTGAACTGCATCAGCTGATGTCTGAGAGAGCTGAGTTTCCCCAGCTGGTAAACCCAGTTTCCCCAGCATAAGGTTGATAAACCAGTCCCAGTCCCTTGCTCCCACTTCACAGATTTTTCTCAGCTGGTCTCAGTGGAAACCACACTGCTAAATTTGGTGGTTATGCTGCCAAGCTGGTGTTGTGAAAAGCTTTGTTCTGCAGGAGAAATGAGATTTGACATGTGCAGCTCTGACTCTCAGGGGAAATGCCCTTTCCACAAGATTTCAGTGGGCTGGTTGTTCTACTCTGCTGAGCAGAAAGGTGGTTCTGCCAGCTTCAAAAGCTGTTCCTTGTTTCCACCATTTGACACAGAATAAACAGTTTGTTTTGTTCCATGTGTTTAATTAATCTTGCCTTTTATTTCTGCTCAAAAAGACACTTTGATTTTTTTTTTAAAGTCTGTATCCAGAAAAATTCTGTGAGTATTTCATGCCAACAGATTTCATATGCATCTGCTCCTGGACATTCACCACCTCTGCATGACAGAGCTACAGGACCAAATGGAGTTTCTAAAATTTTCAGACTGGACATATAAAACTGGATTAAAGAGTTTTGGAGGTTGATATAAATAATTTGAACATTTTATTTTTAATTAGGCTGATAGTATGAGGAAACATACTTTTTTGAGTCCTCCTCACAGAATCATAGATAAATTTTGCAAAAGGTGGAGTAAAGGAAAACCAAGTACACTCAGGAGATCCACTCCTGAGGCTGAGCAGAAAAATAAAGCAACAGGAAGAGAGAACATAGAAGTACAAAATCATAGAGTGGCTCAGGTTGAGAGGGACCTTAAAGATCATCTAATTCCAAACCCTTGCTGTGGTCAGGGACAACTTTCAGTAGGCCAGGTTGTTCCAAACCTTATCCAGCCTGGCCTTGAACACTTCCAGGGATGGGGGATCCACAACCTGTGCCAGGGCCTCACTGCAAAATTTTGCGATGAGCTGGAAAGTATTAGGGAAGAAAGAAAATCTAAACAGCAGAGGAAAGAATGTGAAGGCATAAAATCATGAGTGATTTCCTTCTGCTCTTCACAGAGTCGTTTGTCTACACATGAGACTTTGATACCTTCCAATATTTCCTAGGATTACCTCCCACTGCTGTATGAGCAAGACTTAGTTTGTTGCGTCTTCTTTATCACATCAGAATGGCACAACAGCTGGAGGTATCTCAGATACCTTAGGATGTCTGAATGATCACAAAAAAGCCTTTTTTTTAGGCAACTGGCTGGTGTCCCAGGGCCATGATTCAGTCTAAGATAAACATGGTTATCAGTTCCCGCTGCAGTTGATGAAGATGCATTCAATACAGAGAGCAAATTTTTGGGATGATTTGTCTCACCATGAAGTACCAGTGGAACAAGAAACATCAAAGACCAACAGGCCAGTGAATAGAGGAGAAAACCAGGTATATGCCTTATGAAATCCAGGTTTGTTATGCTACCTTTTCTTTTTGGATTTTATCCTGGAAAGAGCTTAAAGGGTGGATTCAGCTACTTATCTTTAGTTATCTTCTGTGAAGACTTTTAGGTGTGACCTAATGGACCAGACTCATTTTATGCCAGCTGGCAAGAAATAAGTGCTCTAGGGCCAGACATATCTGATGGATTTTAAATATCTGAATAGACCAGATGAATCAGGTCCCAAAAGTGAGTGTGCTACTAGTTAACACATCCTTTTGGCCAGCTATAAAATTCCACAAAATTGTAACTCTGAAACATTTACATCTCTGTTAAATGTGGCTTAAGCTGTCTTGGGCTTTGCTTCTGCAGGACTGATGGGGCAAAACAAGAGAGGAGGACAGCACAGGCTGAAAGATGGAAGGCCCACTAAACATAATTACCTACAAAACTCTGAAAAATGCTGCAAGTGAAGCAGCCATAAATACATTAGAGAGACAAAGCCAATACACATTAAAGATTCATTTGTGCTCTTTTTTTTGGCTCTGGATAGGCATTTAAGACCAGGTAAAGTCCTTTTAATGATAGACAGTCTCATAAATCCCAGGAACACATCCATAGCTCACAAGGAGATGCCCCACCATTTGTTTTCCCACAAAGTTAGAAAAGCAGATGTATTCTACTCTAAACCTACCTTCTCACTAATGTAATGTGATATTTAAAAGGGCAAACAGTACTTATTTTACAATGAATGTCATTTCTATGTGAGCTGTTTTGGCAAGTGGCCCCTCCCACCCTGTGCCCTCCCCCGCCCCTTCCCCAAATATCGCAGGTTCACAGGCAAAAACTGGCTACTGGAAAAAATAAAGAGGCCCCTTGGTCTGTCCTCTGACATCTGGGAAATAGATACAAAAGAGGACATAAAACAGGCAGGTAAAAAGTGAAAGCATCCACACTACAGATTGCAAAAATGAAACAAAACACACGCACAACCACACAATTATTTAAGAAACCAAGAATTTCAAAGTGACTATATCAGTTTGCTAAGGACTATTGGGGTGGTGGTCTTAAAAGTAGAGCAGCATGAAGGAAAGAAAACCCCAAACCACCTAGCTACCTAAAGTTATGCATAAATTACAGAATATTACAATTTCTTCACCAAACTGAAATGATATGAAGCAGAAGAGACTTTTGAGCACTAAATTGCCTTGTGAAAGTCCACATAAAACAAGGTGGAAAAAAAGGAACATTCTACTCTAAAGCCCAAAGGAGAGATGGGCTAGGTAACTAAAAATGACTTTTTCCATGTTTCAGGAAGGAGCTCACCTACTATGAGAACCCTTTCTTCTATATCCTTTTTTGCCCAAGTGCTTTCAAATACTGAATCTTTTTTTACTACCAAGTTGTTCCCTTTCTACAATATTTACTTATTAGAGAGCATTGATAGAAATTAGTTAATTAGCGATGGTATGAAGAACCACGAGATGCATTTTGTATTGTAAATATGACAAAATTATAGGTGTTTCCCTGGTAACCAAAGCTTCATGGTCAAGGAGAAATTTTCTTCTAGACATGTGGAGAAGGAGAAATCAATCACTTAATTGGGATGTCTGCAGGGGGTGTGTATTTGCCCTATGCTCCTTGGAAAATCAGTAGAGACAAGGAGGTGCCTGCAGAAGGTGATTTGGATGTTTAGCTGTTTTCCATGGTAACAGATTCTGAGTGTAGACAAGCACATTTAGATTGTTATAATTGATCAGATCGGTGACCAAATTTATAAAAAATTTAACAAAGATTTATTAGATCAACAACAAAAATAGAATTTAAAAAAGAAACCACCACAGCCAAGGCAGAGTCAACTCTGGAAGTCAGCGCTGGGTGAACCTGGATCCAACTGACAAGAGTGCCAGTGTCTCCTTAGCGGTTCACCCTGACTGCTTCATGCAGCTGGCTTATATCCCATGTATTCTGCCTGAGGCAGAAATGACAGAAGGTTCTTTTGTGTCCCTTCACATGTATAACTGGGACCATACAGATGCAGAAGTGTACAAAAGCCAGTCCAGAGGTCTGGATGGTTGTCTGGACTTCTGCAGAATAGCCTCCTTTCACATGTAACAGAGTATTGCCGGTTCTTGAGCTGGTAGATGCAATCTCCCCAGGTGCAAGTTCTCATGAACAGCTCAGACATTCCTGGGAAATCGGCACTCATAGCCCAGGAAGGTTTCATTCTTATGTTAACAGACTTGATATTATCTTAACGATGTCTGGGAACTAGTTGAATAGAAATAAGACTCTGCTCCCAGCCAGGGTGGTCAAAGGCAGATGTTGGATTTCACAATATTTTATATACATACACAGCATGAATTATCTCTACTATATACTACAAGATGGACAGGGATATTCTCTCAGACCTTCTGTTCTGGAAGGAGTAGGTCTGTCCAGCCATAAATGGCAGAATGAAGATGCTAATTAAATAGAATGCAAGTCTGTGCATGTTTTCTGCTTCAAAGTGAACAGGCCTCCCTAAATTATTATGTACTTTGCAACACTGAATAGCAGATGATATAATAAAGGAGTTCTCAAACCAGCAATTAAGCACTGTGATCCCTTTGATGAATGTTAGATAACAACAGAACTATCTCATTTTGCTGCAGCTTTCTCTTAGTGTCTAAATGATAATTCATTTTTGTCTCTCTTTAGGGAATGTGCTGCTTCTGACAACCAGCTCTGTGCTCTGTATTCAAACAATTCCTCTGGTTATGCAAACCAGTTGGCATGAAAGTACAGCAGTGCATGGCATGCAATGCCATGACCTCAAAAACTGACAGCCTGGGGACAGAAAAAGAGAGAAGGTGCTGAACCCTAGAACCCTGCACTTATTGTCCAAATCTACTGATTCAGAAAGGGATTATTGGGTCAAACCTAAAAGCCTAGAGCATGTGGTTTCTTCAGAAGCAATGAATCAGTGTAGTGTGGATTATAGAGGGAGAACATGCCAAGTACTTGCAACCTAAGAGACCTTTGAGAATTTCAGGAATTCAGATGTTTACAATTTGGGAAATAGTGTTGCTTGGTGCTGGTGAGATGCCTTTGAATATCCCCACACTGTTGTAGTTATGTAATTTCTCTGCTTTCCCATTTTTGGCTGCTCCTAGAATACTTGGAGAAAAGTTCAGCAGAGCAAGGAGAACCTCAGAGTATTTAATCCTTGAACCTAAAAGCTGCTGTTGCCTCTAATTTCTTTCCAGTTCCTTTGGCCTCTGCAGAAACAAATGAGCTGTGATTAATGCTGATGAAAGCATCAAGGAGATGATTTCTTCTCCTCCCACCAAAATTATTGACTGGAACGCAGTCTGAGGAAATCCAATTAAAACTATATAATATGTCTGTATTTCCTTCACCATCTATTTAAAGGATGGATAAGGGGCATCTGCTATTCCTTTTCTCTCCATTATTTAGTTGTAAAGTAGGAAGTCAAGGCTGTTCTTGAGTATCAGTTCTGTTACACTTCACACATTTATCTCATTTTTAACAGGTGTGGGCAAAGAACTTTTTCTGTTTAGCAACAAATAACAAGATTCAGTTGTACTGTGTCTGCTCTGGGTTACCTCACCAATGCTGTTACACCTATTAAATTAAGACATGAGGACTGGCATTGAAAAGAAGTGGGTAGAACATGTAAATTAAAATATTTTCCCTCAGTCATCTGGTCATGACCCTTTCTTTTCTGAAAACTCAACATCTTGTCCTGTTCTGTGGCTGGGATGAATTTTAACAGGTTCATAAATAAATAATAATTTCTTCTAGAGTTTAGATAATAATCTCTAATTGTCCACAGCAATAATAATTTAATCTGTAAGGGGCTGTGAATGTGGAACTTCCTTACAATAAGATATCTATTTAATAATAAGAATATTTTTTCATTTGTTTCTCCACTGAAAGAAGAAAAGTTTTATGCATATAAAGACATGTCTGCAATTGATGTTGTTCGGGCAATCTCCAAATAGGTCAGTATTAAGGAAATGCTCATTCCTGTGTCTTTCTGGCCACAGGAATTTTTTGGTTGACTTCTGAGGAGTAAGACCAGGTCCATGGACATTTTATATGGTCTGCCTACACACAGCAAGTAATTTTTTTTTTCTGACCAAATTTATCCTAATCAAAATAATTCCTTAAAATGTGCTGGATCAGCTACATAAGGTATTTCAACTGGCTACACCAGGTTCTTTGTGAGAATAGAAAAGCAGTAATTCCACAGGCCTGTCACTGTCTCAGGCCAAAGTTACTTGATTTAGATAAAACCCCTTGGGTTCTGATTTTGACTCTCCAGTCTCCTACTTGAGTCTTGCAAGTCTCCAATTTAGAAGTCACTCCTCCATCAGAAGTTATGAGAATTTCCAAGAATCCATCCTACAGGAGCTATTATAGTATAGGAAGGGGTGTCCTGTTTTTCACCTTTTTTATGGCGAGTGAAGGGTTACAAGTAACAATTACCCCTTGGTAGGTGTCAAAGGGTCTTCTCCTCTTACCTAAAATCAACAATCCAAAACTTGCAACAGTGTCTTTAATGCAAGCTTTCAGGTTTCCCCATGGCTATGGGCAGACCCAACATTGGGTTTCTATAATTTTTATAAGTTTAATAAATTGGCATATCTGACAAATATTGTCCAATTAGAAGAGCAGTTGGTTAGGTAATTTTCCCACAGGTTCTGCTGCACTGGAGTTGTTTCAGGAGCTTTTTTCTATCTTTTAAGTTCTAGTGGCAAACAAAATGTCCTTGTCAGGCTTCTTAAGAATAAGACTAAACAGAATTCCAAGTATGTATTTGAATGGCTATCTTACTATTCTACTATCTAAAAGAAAGGGTAGGAAAAATACCCAGAGCTATTTAACCATGTATTAACAGTCTAAAAAGCTACAAAAACCTGGAAAATGTATAAAAAGCTAAAATCTTTGGCATGAAGATCACTTTATAGGTATTTATAAGGAGAACATTGGCAGCTGTTTATTTATTTTTATCTTGTTCTGAAGTTCTGATAGAGGGGTTTGGGTGTATTTCACTCAGTTTCCTTAAAACCTTGCCATGCACAGATGTCTCGCTCACTTTAGGATCTTTCTATCCCAAGGTTGTTCCATCAGAGGTGGCAGAACAAAGCGTACATCCGTGCTTTGACAGCCCCAGTACTACTTCCAGCTGCTGGCAGTGGTAAGACTGCACTGACAACTGGACAGAATTCAGCAAAGATCTGCATTTTGACTTTAATTAGGCACGTTGGGTAGATGGACTGAGTGATCCAAAAAAATGTCTATGCAATTATACTCCTTTGATGTCGGGAGTAAGCAGAATAATCTCATTCATAGTCCTTCCCACCCAGATAATCTTACTCTAATTAAGAATAGCATTACTTGTTCTTCTTTACTTTGCTTCCTAAATGGTCTAAATAAAACTGAAAAAAAAGCCAATCTTGCAGTAACACCAGAAACCTGGTATCAGTGGTATAAGAAATGTTGTCCTGTGCAGGCAGGTTTTCAGCCTTTGAAGCTACACTGTGGCTGTGACAGAGATACCTGAGTGCCAAGATGGTAAAAATAATGTCAGTATACACAGTGCTCCATTTGGGACACATTTTTTATTCATTTCATCCCTCACAGCCTGTATCACCTTGTCTCCTAAGGGATCATCTACAGTGCCTTCTCCAATGAATATTAATCACCTGGGAATGCAGAAGAAACCACCTCTGCTGTGACAATAGCTTGACTTCTCTTGTGGGGAAAGGGGTTGAATCTCAGTCCTTCTCTGATGACATTATTTGCTATTTTCGGGGCAGGCGGTTGCATCCTAATGGAATTCGAAAATAATACAAGATAAAAAAGAAATAAATTGTCACCAATGTGCTCCTTACAATTACCTATGCAGTGACATAGTACCCTCATGACTCAAGGGTATTAGAGCTCTGCAGTGAATGAGGGTCTGGGACAAGTCTTCCTCTTGGATTCTGGGGAGAGTTTAAGCTGTTTTGTGGAATTCCAGTGTTTCTACTACAATTTCCTTCCTGCTTGCTATAGAAAAGTGGACACTAAATGCATGCAAATCCTCTGAAATCCAAGGATATATCTTGGGAAAGTACAGGGCTTGCCAGGAAAGTACAGGGCTTGCCAGGAAAGTGGGTGAATTTTGTGTTTTTGAGGATCTTTTGAATATTAAGGGCATAAAACTGAAAGGAATTCTAAAATCACCGACATTGGTCCTTGCTTCAAGGTTTCCCAACAGACTCTTAGTGGTCACCTGCTGAGCTCAGAAGATGGTTGTGAGATCAGGATAGCACAGGCCCTGTGCTTAGTGGAAAAAATTTGAAATTTTTGTGCATGGAGAAAAATAAAAAAATAAGAGTAAATAACAACTCCTACCAGTAATGAACAGATTGTAAGCCAAGCCTTTCAGTAGCAATAAAAGGGATCTTCTGCCTTAATTACCCATCTGGAAATATTTAGTGAGCATGGATTATAAAAAGGTTTGCACTTCTAGGGGATGAAAATCAGTGAGGCTTTGTTGGTAGCACCAACACACCTATCTTCTACCTAGGGAGAACCCAGCCCCTTCAGTTTTTGAGGATAGCTTGTAAACTGATTTGTCCTTTTGGAAGTTTTCTTTCAATGATTTTTAAGTTCTAAATTCTTGCACAACTGTTTTCAACAAAGTGATTAATGTTGGAGTGATCAATAATTGTGAAGATAAAGGAGGGGATAAAGAGGATGGAGCCTAAAGAAGTGAGGGAGATGAAAAAAGATTGAAAGATTTCCATGTGAAGTGCTGCTACAGCTGTTGTGCTGCACTGGGATCTCAAGTTCTTATTCTGCTTTGTGGGCAAAACATCCTGCCAGATTACATTTCCCACACTTCCAAAGCAGAGCTGATCTACCACCATCTGTTTAACAGCACAGGCCTCTGTTCCCAACTGGAAAGAAAGTGTTAAAGTGGAAAGAGTGCTGTGGTGTTTTTATATCCGTTCATCACTTCCAAACTCATCTCTGAACTTATTTATTCTGTAATTATCTCTCAGTGACACGAGGGATGAAGTGAAAATGCACTAAGTCTTCCTGATATTGGATTCTGTTGGCTCAGGTCATCCCCCATAAAATCATTATTTGGAAAGGGGTGGGGACAGAATTCATTCTGCCAGGCACTTTTGTTGATCCCTCAAGATTAACCAACAACAACAAAAAACAAAAAGCAGGTTAAAGACCATAACCTTAAAGGTAAAATGGAAATATCATTGAAGACCAGAGAGTGAGCTGAACCTTTAGTTTCATAGTTTTAAAGGCTTCTCATTTTATTTCAAGTTAACAAAACAAATAACATAAATGTTTCAATGTGCAAAGAAGAGCAAAATCTAAGATTTTTGCTATCCTTGCCCATTTTTTTGGCCAGTTATTACAGTTTTTAAAATTTAGAATACTGTTCTCTGTGATTTAGCCAGGATCTTCTGAGACTCTAAGGTCCAAGGAGATAACATTAGGAAGACTCAAGACTTTTTAATAGTGAATATTTTTCTTCTTTTTATTGTCTTTTTTAATTGGAAATTATTCAGCAAAATGTGGAGGTTTGGGGTGGTGGGGTCCCTGCCCATGGCAGGGGTTGGAATGAGATGATCTTGGTGGTCTTTTCCAACCCAAACCATTTTATGGCTGAGCCTATGATAAAACCTCTATTCAAGGTCAAGTTCTTAATGCAGCCAATCTGTTTTTTTTCTGCATTGGATTTATGTCCTGAGGACAAAAACACCCCAAACATTCATGCACATTTTATGGACAGCCAGACTGCTCCAGCCAAGAGTGGATACCTTTCATGATTACAAGATGAAAATTCACAAAATTCTTTCATCTCTACCTCCCTTGTGGAGAAGGGTGACTGTAAGATGGAAAGCCATTAGAGCATGACAGTATCCATGCATCATGATGGATGAGTGATTCACTCCACTCACCCCTGAGACAGGCCCAGTCGTAGTCTGGGCTTTTGGTACCCCAATTAAGCTGGAAAATATCTTCACTTCTCTGTCATGCTGCCACACACTCTTAAAACAGATTATTAAGGTAAATTCCTCTGCAAGGAAGAAGTTTTATGTTCCTTTTACTCTACATTTAAAGATATGGCTGGAAGACAGCAAATAATCCATAGCTCACCCTTTACCAGTAGTATTCCTTACCATGAGGGAGGTGAGTCTCTGGCACAAGTTGCTCAGAGAATTGTGGATGTCCCATCTCTGGAAATGTTCAAGGGCAGATTGGACAGGGCTTGGTCTAGTGGAAGGTGTCTCTGCCCAGGGAAGGGGTTGGAAGGAGCTGTTCTTTAAGGTTTCTTTTAACCCAGACCATTCTGTAACTCTATGATTCTATTTGAAGCATCACCTGAGAGGAATCAGTTTCTTCTGGGGAAAAAAAAAAAAACCCTCAGCAGGTTTTTATGCAATTAATTATTATTAGCAAGGTATCCTTAGCAGTTAAAAATGGGCATTATTTGCTAATTCACTGCAGCTGGGCTACTGCCCTTCTCTGACAAGCAGGGTTGTCTTACTGGAGAAAATAAAGGTGCAAAGCAGGGTTGAGAAGTATAAAAAATATTCCAAAGGGTAAAATAACCTGTAGGTAGAAAACACCTCATCTCTGATGACCCAGTAAATCAGGGGTCATCAGAGATTATTGCTGTAGCTATTAGAATGTGCTGAGCATTTGGACAGGGAAGACATTGCAGAAGACAGGAGTTTAGGGCACACCAAAGCCCAAGTGGGAAGACCAGTGAGAAGATAAAGGGATGACTGTGATCTGCATTACAAAGCAGATCAGGTTAAATGATTGCCGTGGTCTCTACTGGCCTTGGCATTTTTTTGTCTGTGGAAGGGTTTCATTTAAACAATTCATAATGAAGAGAAAATTCTGAACAATTGCAGAAAAAAAATCAGTACAAGCCTGCTGTGGATTCTGGGATTTGGTCTTCAATATCTGAGCTCTTGAACTTTCCTAATGAAAATACTAATAACTTTTTAATTCTAAGCTTCAAGCCTCATTGCAGAAAATCATCAATGATATATTCAATTGTAAAATTCACAGAGGGCTTCACAGTTGTATAAATCATTCAATTAAAAAGAAAGTGCATTACATGACTGAATAAACGAAATGGAGGTTGAGAGTGGATTCAGTTTTGCACTTTTCTTTAAAAGTACTGTGTGCACAGGTATTTGCTATTCATTTAAAAGCTGAAATAAGATTTCAGAAAATTGCTTTTTTGTGTATGATCTAAAAAGGAGTATAATAAATAATTATTGCATATATTTTCAATAAGGATTATCCCTGTGTTTCTTACATGTGTTTTGAATCCTCAGTTACCCAGAATGTGGGTTTTTCTTTCCAAATGTTGCTACATCTTTAAATTTATGCATTTGCAAATTTTTCTAAGTGAAGAAGTAGCAGGGGAATTAGAACTTGAGGATCTCGAAGGTCCCTTCCAGCCCAAGCCATTCTGTGATTCTATGAATTAGTTGTTCATGTCTCATTTGAATAACATTTGGATGACAAAAATATCAGCACTGCTTTGTTAGTGAGCAAAAACACATTTTCTACCTGGGAAAAGTGTGCATAATCCATAACCTCTGACCAGTCCTCTACCACTCCTCTCCAGCCATCCTCACTGTGCTGCTTTTGCTTATTTCTGGCATTGGTGGTGGCTCACACAGCAGCTCTCAGAAATTTGGTACCTGACAGTGCTGTGGTTGTCCTTTACCTTTTCATGAGCCTCAGCTGGGCTATGCTGGGAGGCAGAAGCTGCAGAGTTTGTGCTGTCATAACCCAGAACACCTGCAGTGCTCAAAAGGTCAAATGCTAATTGAGAGAAGCAAAGAAATAAATATATCTGTGATTTTGTAGGATATGTGAGCAAGATGGATTGCTCAGTGTGTTACAGAACCCAAGGAAAGATGGAAAGAAATATGGCCTTCATTGTAATGATTGTGCTTCTATAGCCCCAGGCATCAAAAACGTCATCGTGTTTATGTGCTAATAAAATCTTAGCAGTAATTCTCTCTCCATGCACAGATCCTTTGCTACAGTCTGTCCTCTGAATCACCTTTGAGGGAAAAAATTAGTAATTTCATTCCTCCTTAGGGAGGGATAAAGTTTGTGCTGCTGTGAGACTCTTAATGTTGGTGTAATGCATGGGTCATTGTGCCTGGGAGTTTCTGGAGTGCTTGGGAGCTGCCTCTTTAGGGGTATGTGGGAGGACAGAAGGATTGGATCAAAAGTTTCAAGTCTAATGAGTACCTACTAAAATTGCATCCCTTGATCGTTAGCTTAATAATATTTGAAACCAAAGGAAAATTCTTTCCTATAATATTCACCTGAATATGTAGAGACCTGTTTTGGATTTGTCTGATAAACCCAGCCTGTCTGGGACTCCTCTCTCATCTAATGGTGGAAGTGAAATATTTCAGTATTTCCTGTTATGAACAAAATAAATGTGATACTGAAATAAATAAATAAATATTAAAATGGTTCCATTCTTACTAATTATTAGACAGATGGAAAAATAAGTGTTCAGGTGCCATCTGTAGTGAGCCTCTCAAATACCTTTGGGAATTCAGAGCTGGGTGGGATGGCAGATCTTTGACATGGGAGCTTTTCTGAATTCAGAGAGCAGAAGTCAGAGCACCACATTTAGTATCCATCCACCCCCAGTGAAATGGATTTGTGATGTGGAAAGCTGCAAGCCTGTAAACAGCACTGGCTTGCAAACACAGCATAGAAAAATGGGCTCAGGAGTTCACTTGGAGGATTCTCCTACTGAGAGCTGGGGGGGCTCAGCCTGGAGAAGAGAAGGATCCAGGGAGACCTTGGTGCCCCTTCCAGTTCCTAAAGGGGCTACAAGAAAGCTGGAAAGGGATTTTTTTACAAGAGCATGTAGTGATAGGACAAAGGGGAATGGATTCACATTGACAAAGAACAGGTTTAGAGTAGATAACAGGAAAAAATTCTTTTTTTGTAAGGTCCCTTCCAAATGAAACCATTTTATGTATTATGATTCTATGATCAGCACTGAACAGGGCTTTACAGTATGGGTTTTGGGACATAGGTGAACTTTGTAGCACTCAAGGGCTATCTCTTACCATCAGTGATATTTGAGCATCCAACCTCAGCTGAAGGCTGGGTCTCAGAAGTGCTCGGCCCCCCCAGTTGATCCTGGGTTGTCACTGTGAGACAAACCAAGAGAAATAAATATCAAGAAACAATAGAAGCCACCAGAAAGTGGTGGGGAGGAAAGATCTCATTAGAGATGAGGGGTGGAATCACTCAGATTTTACCTTAATCATGGGATTTGATCTGATGAACCATCTCTAAGTAGCCATAGACCTGCTCACTACAGGCATGGAAATACAGAGTTTGTCACCTCCCTGGTTTGGGGCCCTTTAAGTCTGTGTTTCCAGCCTTGCCAAGGGTGTGTGTGGCTTTGACTGACATGGAACAGCACCTTTGTGTCTAACATCTACATTTTCTATTGCAGATTAACCTGTGTGAACATAAATTTCTATAGAATGTGATATTCTTCTGGCAGTCATCTCGTAAAGCAGGTCAGAGCCCATCCCTCAAGCCTCTATTTCAGGCCAAGAAAATCTCTCTGTATTCATCCTGCATGAGAGGGAAGAGGAAGCATCTGTGATCTACTCAATGCGTCCATGTTCCCCCAGACATGTAATTGCCTCCTTCCTCTGTGCTGGGGTGGAGCTGTAAATCAAATCACAGTTATAAAGGTGAATGCTAATGCTGAGTGACACTCACACCCTGAAGGCTGCTAAGCAATAAAGAAAGACATTTTTTTCACCTTACATGGTGTTGATGTGTAGGCTAATCCCAGATCTGTAACTCTTCTCTCCATCCTGCCTGTGCTTTTCTCTCTGGCTCCAGATGCTGGCATTTTGTTTATGAGGGTCTTGATGGGGTTTATTCTGCTCCTGGGAAGCCTCATCTGTAATTTACTGCAATGAGATTTGTGAATCTGGTTAAGCAAAGTTATTCACACCCAGAACTTCTATTAAGCCTAGGAAAAAGGATTTTAATTAGGTATAATGGGGTTCTGAAAGGTCTAATTTGAGACTGGTAGTTAATTTCTTTGTAAGACCACCTCATCATGATAAAAAAAAAATCTTCCTTTATCAACCACAGGAATTTTTAGTGTAATCAAAACGTATTTTAAAATTCCTTCTTCCCACAAAATCCTTTTTTTTATGGGGAGGAAAAGAACAAAACACCAAACCTAAACAACATGACAACATTATAATATTTTTGTTTAATAGTTTTTGAGGGGGTTTATTGTAATTTTTATTTTAAAAATCTCAAAGCATTTTGGCCCAAGCCCAAAATGTTTCAGCACGAGAAAAAGTTTCAGCTGCAGCAATGCACTGTTGATGGCTGTAACTTACAGCCAATACAATGTTTTTTTTCAGATCATCATGATCTTTTTGTATGATTTCAAACTTGGAGTCATGAAATTTGAGGTGCAGCAATTTAGTTTTCTGGTGAGTACCCCCTTGCTTCAATATTAGAGTTCCAGTAACCTGGCGAAAGCAAGCAAAGGTTTATATAAATGAAAATCATGAACAGGCATCATGAAATATGAACACTTTTGGAGGGTCATACATTTCCTTTTGGCTGTTACTACTCCAAAACATTTAAAAATTTATTTTTTTAGTGGTCTACTCCATAGGAAGAGTGTATAATTTACCTAACACCCTCTGCTCTTCTGGTTGAGATAGAATGTGAGTTGTGTGGCCAGCACTTGTCTCAAATATATCACCTAGTCATAAGGTAGAAGAATCTAATGTATTAAACTTTTTTATAATACATAATAGACTAGATAGCCATTTGTTATCTGTCTTCCCTTTCTCTGTGTCTTATTCATAATTTGATCTAACATCACAGAACATAGAATTTTTGGGTTGAAAGGGATGTTCTGCAGTTGTGGAACCCCATTGCCATGGGCAGGGACACCTTCCACCAGTCCAGTTTGCTCCGCACCCCATTCAATCTGGCCTGGCACATTTCCAGGGATGAGGAAGCCACATCTGAGCAACTTTTGCCAGTGTCTCACCACGCTTTTCTTTACAAATTTTCTTCATCAGAGTCAGACTCAATCTAACCCCTTTCAGTTTAATATTGTAATTTTTTATTCTGTCACTACAGGTCTTGGTAAAACTCTCTCTCCATTTTCCTTATGTTCCTCACCTCTCCTTATAGATGGAAAAGCTTCTAAAAGTCCCCCTGGAATCTTCTCCAGACTGAACAACCTCAATTCTCAAAGGCACAGACTTGGCCTGGTTGAATTTCATGAGATTCTTGTGGACTCACTCCTCAAGCCTGTCAAGAACCCTCTGGATGGAATTCTTTTCCTTGAGTGTATCTACTAATCTGTAAACTATCAGTTTCAAATTCCCACTGTCCATTCCACTGATGAAAATATTGAATAGCACTGGTCCCAGGACTGACCCTGCAGGAACACCACCTTTAGTTGGTTGCACTTGGACATTGAGCCATTGGCTATAATCTTTTGGATTTGGCCACCCAGCCAATTCCTTACCCATCTAACAGTCCATCCATCAAAAAAAAAAACCAAAAAACAAACGTGTCTTCATTTTAGAGGTAAGAATGCTGTAGGGAACCAAATCAAAGGCCCCACAGATGCCATTGGTAATGCTTCCTTTGTCCAGTGATAGAATTCTTCTGCTTGGGAGCAGCTCTGCTGAGGGGTTATAAGGGCTGTACAAATGAACTGAGGATAAACCAGGCCATAAACCTCTTAAATGTGTGAAACAACAGTAGATTCCATCCATTTTTAACTATTAGAAACTGCCATTAACATGTTGGCAAGAAGAATACAGAGCAATACACACTTGTCCTATACCAATCACATGATTGTTGTGAAACAATCCAGAGCTCTGGTGTTGGGCTCTGACCAATCTGAGAAATGTGAAGCACTAGGAAACACTCAAAAGGCTACAAATCACTGCTGAGATTCTTATGAGGTATGGGAAGCTGAGAGGCCCAGAAGATTGACTCATAACAGGCATTTAGGTCCCAAATGCTGATTGATATATTGTTTTGCCTGAATGCATCAATGCTGGTAAGAAGGGCAAATCTGAAAATTATGTCATCATTCACTGGGATGTATTTACAGCTTGACATGTCAACCCTCTTGATTGGACCTGCCATCCAGCAAGCTGTGCATCAGGGTTTTTAATTTATTAAAATGGCTGTTTTATTTTTCCTTTGGAAAGGATTTTCTAAACAGCTCATTTGAAAGATGGTATCAAGTATCTTTTGCTTCATTAGTTTCTTTCAGCATATACTATGTCTTAGAGCTAGATAGGGAATTATAAGGCCATTATAAGGATCGTAACTATTGCTGTCAATAAAACACAAGGATGAATTCAGAAAATAATTCCCTCTGGGTTTAATTGGCAAATAAAATTGATATTTTTATGACCTTTATGTCTTTTTCTACAGTGGGGACTAGGCTGGGACTACTCTAGACCCAGTTTTCTAAGAAGATGGATCTTTTTCCACACAGAATTTTGTCCTGGCAAGGAAAGGGAGAAGTCAGCCCTTTTTTCTGCCATGTGGCCTCTTGATTTGGCCTAAAACTAGGAAATATTTCAGATATATAGAAACCAACAACCTATATGTATCAACCCACAGTGATTCTGGCAAGTTCTCGATTTGTTGACTTTTCTCCACAAAACTCTGCATGCTCTGCTTCTAAGTTTAGGGTCCAAGAAACAGAAAGAAAAATGAGGGATACCTTTGATCTATTCTGCTGTGGCACGTTGCAGTATCTTAGGCGTCTGGTCCTTGGATTATTCTAGAGGGGGAAATATCATCCTAGGTCATGTAAGAATGGAGTCATTTCACTTCACCGCTTTACTTAACCTCTGCCACCTGGTACCTGCAATTGTAGATACACATTGTTCCTCCCAGTCCTGTTTTCCCAGAATTTTAGTGGAGTGATCTGTTACCCTGACCTTTTGAGAAGGGAAGTATTTGATTAGTTTTCTTCCTTTAGAAATGTCTTCTATGTATTACTTCATCTGTTCTAGTTGTCAAGTAACATACTATAGTAGAAAAAGAAATCTTAGTTTTGTCAAGAGTTAATGAGCCTAATCCAGGTGACACTGATTTTAACATTTCCTCTCAAGATGTGCCTCAGGTTTGTATTCCTGTCCTTTGATCAGTGTGGTGACCGGCCTTTGAAACCTCCCTGGTGTACAAAATGTAGAGTTAAAATCCAGGTTAACATGTGAGGAGGGGCAGCAGCATCACTGTGTGTTTTAAGAAAGGCTCTTGTCTCTTCATGCCTGATGTCACTGTGGTGGAACATGACCAGAGCAACTGATCTGCAGCATGCGAACAACGAGCTATCAGCAACAAGACTGTGAGGATGAAAACATGAGGGAAGCCATAAAAAGTCAGAAAGCTTAAAAAAAGGATTGATTTTATGTAGAACATTGATAATTCAGTTTCAGGGTGTGAAGGTCAGAAATGTTGGGGGAATCATTGGGTAGGAGATTCTTCATCCTGTGATCAGTCAGCTGGATGGTGAGGCTGGATTGCAGCTAGTAGCTGAACCCTTGGATTTGGGCTCTTTTATTTTCTTCTTTTTTATTTTTGAGAGTCACACATACAAAATCAGAATTTTATACTGAAATGAAATATTGATGATAGAGAGAAAAGCTATTGGTATACAATCTATCTCTCTCTCAAAATGAAATATTTTAAGGGATTGATATAAGTATGAAAAAAACCAGAACACGCCTCTATATTCTTTTTTTAAAAAAGATGTGTGAAATCCATTAAGGATCCATTCTGGAGTGGTTGTCTTTCCATTTCTTCACCATAGCACACCTTCCAAAAAACTGCTATACACTGGTAGAATAGAGGTCATGTCCCTGCTCACCTCAGGTTTGGGTCTAAGCATTTCAGGAGGGATTACTGTGATTTGGGAATTTGTTTTTCTCATGCCATAAGATGTGGTTGTGCCCTTAGAGACAAAACAAAGCTTTGTTGGTCTTCTAAAGGACTTTTCAGACACATGGTTTGAAAAAACATGTGAATCAAAAGAGATGTGAATGTGCAGTGTTACTGCACTGGGTGGCTGAAAATGGAGACACCTCCCTCCTTCCCAACATTTGGCCTTTGATTCTATGCAAAGATTCAACACCAAGACCAACATAAAAGGTTCAAAACCACAAATTCTGAGAGCTCAGATGTTTTGTTTCTAAAAATTTTCCCAGGAAATCAACAGTCCCTCAGATGGGAAAAATTCCCTTAAAATGATTCTCAGTGCTCCCCTCTTTATGATTGTGGGTACTGCCTCTTGATTTAAGCATGTTTGGCAGAGGTAATGCTGATGAATAATCTTTTTTGACTGCACAAGGCTTCAGTGAGGCTGCTGAACAATGCCAGAGGCAGAATTCATTGGAAGGCATTAAATAGTAAAGTTTAATACATTGAAAATGAGTTTTAAATTGATTAAGGCTTATAAACAACACTAGCTTGGGTTTTCAATTTTTTTTCCAAGTTTGTTTTTACTTGTTCTTTATGAAAATTAATCTATTTTCTCACATGTCATTTTCTTTCAGTACTTTTTATAGGTTGGCTTGATTGCTGTCAATTCATTTCTTTAATGTAAGCAATTAAACGGTTGATCGTTTTGCTGGCTTTCAATTATCTTCCTGCCTGACAATTGCTCCAGCTGTAAGTAATTTTCCTTCTTTATGTTCACAATCCCCACCACATCAGCTGTGTCTTGCAGACAACGGGAATGTCAGGTGTTAGCCGAGGTGAAGGAGAGGCATTGGCTGGAGATTTGGCCTTCTGCTTTATGTTCTGGTCCTTTTTTCAGGTGTGAGCAGAGACATGATCCCTTGGATTAAAGATAGATTGGCTGAGATGGTGAACAGGGATCCCAGCAGGAGGAGGTGACAACTTGGTGGCAGGCTGTTGGAGCAGACCCCGATGCCTTCTTGTATGTTTATAGGGAATTTGCCCAATATAGAGGATTATTTGGCTTATGATAACACAAGTTTAGGGCTCACTGAAGTGTTTCTTGAGGAACTGAACCTATCTAAGAGCTTTGAGGAACAGGAAAGAGTGGAAAATAACACAGAGCCCAAGGCCTCAAGCTTTGGATGAGGACTACATTGACATTCCTTCTTCACATTGGCATAGAATCGTAGAATGGTTTGGGTTAGAAGGGACCATTAAAGACCTTCTAGGCCAACCCTCCTGCCATGGGCAAGGACATCTTCAACTAGACCAGGTTGCTCAGAGTTCCATCTAACCTTGAATGCTTTCAGGAATCAGGAGTCCAAAACATCTCTGGGTTATGTGTTCCTGCTTCCCTGTTAATCAGAGGTTTCCATTGCAACACTGGATCTTTCAGTTTAGACTATCCACCGTGAGGTCAGGGGTTGAGCCTTTGATGTTGAAAACTTTTCCAGGAACACTAAACTTTTTCAGAAAAGTCTGTAAGCTTTTCTTTTCTTTTTCTTTTCTTCATTTCTCTCTTTAGTGTATCAGAAGTTGCTGGAATTTTTCAGACTAACCCGATGTTACCAGGCACTACTTTCCTGAAAGCAGGAAAATGGTCCTTGCAATGAGAAGGCCTGAACCAAATATCCAATATAAACCATGAAAAACTGGACTTCTGCAAGCTTAATATATTGAAATCAAGCATTCAGACAAGTTATCTCTTTGGTGATTGGAGTCACTTAATTTCCTTATGACTGGAATCATAAGGGTTCCATTACCCTGGTGGTCCCTCGTCCTGGCTCCTAATTATTAATTTTAGTTTTTTAGGAGTAATACATTATAGAAAGCACAGTAAAAATATTATCTGGATCTCATCTAATGAATCCAAACTATTGTGGCAATCCAGTGACAAATTTGCTGACTCCAGAACACAGAGGCATCTGTCCCATCAGGGAAAATACTGCAATAAGGCTAATTAACTGCAGGGCTATTCAGTCAAGGATGAGAATTAGCACACTTATCCAGCTTTCTGAGTCTCACCTGACTATTTTTACAGCATGGAGCTCTGCCCAGAGTCATATCAGCATGTTCAGAGCTAACTTGAGACTCTCTAACCTGGCACTGAATCCCCTGATGGAGACTCATGTTCCTCCCTCATCTTCCTCCCTCCATTTCTCACCCAACTGCCACTGCCTGCTGCAATTACTTGAACACCTCCAGCAGTGTGTTTCAGGATAAGCCTTAAAAAATGGCTCCTCATGGCAGGAAGCTATCAATGCTGGAAGCACTGTTCATGGATTTTAAGAATCTGCTTATACTTAAAATTCAAAGGACATTTTTCTGGACACGGTTTCATTATGGGCAGACTTTCCTGTTCCTCCTGTTTTGACAATGTTTGTGGTATTGTAAACACTTAAATATTGAGCATCAGTATGATGATAATTGAAGTCAGCAGCATTTCACAGTGTCCTGCAGGCAAAGAGGTTGACAAACTGGAGCTCACATTTCTCTGAGCTCAGAGCAACTGAGAATTAGTTTCACATTATTATCATAGCAGCTTTGCTTTTTCTGCCTGTGCAAGGCACTGATTACCCTTTCAGTGCTTGCTGAAGACACTTGTGCAGCAGATAACTCTGCCTCAAAGGCTGAGGGGAGTGAAACTTGAGCTTGAGAGTGACGTGCTGTCAAGGAATCCTACTGTCAGCTCCCCAGGAAGAAGCCCTTTTCCATGAAATTCAGGAAAACAGTTTAAAAGTGTTTGTGAAAGCTCACTAAAGGACTTTCACAGTGAGAGTGAACACCCACGCCTCTCATCCCAATATAAGAAAACATAAAACAATGGAAGCAAAAAGTAAGAAATTTAAATTGGACCATGGGGGCAACCAGATGCAATGTATGAGAGTGTTTCACTGCCAGAAGTGTGTCATTAACACATCTCTCACTACAGCATGGGCCATGGGAAAGATTTGCTAGCAGTGGGGGGGAATGGGATATAGATATAAAATGAAGAAAGATTTTTTTTTTTTGTCTGTAGTTTTCAGAGAAATATGGATCTAATTATTGTAAGATAAGACACAAGTTCTACTGGGTCAGGCAAATCTGTGAGAAGTGCAGTGTAGACATTGGTAATTTTCAGTACGTAAAGACATGTCAAGTGAACACTCTGTATGAGATCTATATAGTAGAGGAAGAAATTAAGAGAGGTAACAGAGCAAAAGTAGAAAGCAGCTGTTTCCAAAGAGGTATCTGTCTGATAGATAGAGTTGACTGTCTGTAAACTGAAGGAGGATCTGACTCCCATCTGGTAATATGTTCAGTGAAATATTCTATGGTAGGCGAATATTTCATTCATTTAAAACACAATAACTTCTCTCTAAAGAGATAGCAAAGGAAGTTCTGCCTCTGCCTTGCATTTTGGCAATGGTCAGGTAACTTGCTGTGCCATGAAATGAATGGGGAAATCTGGGTTGCTTTTCTGCTCTGTGTTTCTACATATTAAACAAAGTTTGTCAGTGCCATAGAGGATGTTACACTTGCTAAAGAGTACCAAAAATGCATATCTGCCTATATGACAACCATAGAATCATAGAGTATTTTAGGCTGGAAAATATCTTTGCAGTCACCAAGTCCTACTGTTACCTAACACTGCCAAGCCCAACACTAACCCATGTCCCTCAGTGCCGCATCTATGTGCCATTTAAATACCTCCAGGGATGGTGGCTGCTTCCTTTGGCAGCCTGTCCTTGACCTCTTAACTAAACCAGCAGAAGTTTGGTACAGACTCTTAGGAGCTCCTCTTGTATCTATCTGCTCTCTGAAAACCCATAAAGGAGCTGAGTGGCACAGTGAGATGCACTGGAGCTCTGTGAAATCAATCAAGAGATTAACACACAAATAGTGGGTGGCTTTCTCAAGATTCACTCCTAAAGGAATAAAAAAAAATTGTGGGTACAAGGAGCATTGTACCTTTACTGTCATACATCATAGAGCTATGAGTCAGCTGCTTTATTCCACAAAGAGGACAAAGGGAGTTTTCTTTGACTTCTCCCAGCCAAGCATCCTGGCTCCATGGCAGTCATCCCTTCTTGAGCTGGAATGATTCTGAAGTCAGAGAGACTTTTTTACCAGTGGCAGATCTTTGGTAATTGACTGATATCGTGCATAACTTTGTAGTTTGGCAGCTTTGACTTGTCAGATGGCACTTTAAAATCAATGTTCAAATGACTGTGTAAATCAGTAACAGAGTGACTCTTGACCTCAAACTTTGTTAAGTCACACTTTTGCAACCTTGTATTAAAATCACCTTTTGCTAATACTTTTGACAGTGGTTCTTTTAGTGATCTAAATCAGCCATTCACAACATATTGGTGTAGTTGTCAGGATGGGGAGTAGTATCCCTGATTGCTTATGGCAGCATGGAATAAGTCTGAGTCCCAAATTCTTAGAAGAATGGGTTCACCAACACTGGCATGACTGGAGTGTAACTGCAAAGCAAATTACATTAGCAAGAGGAAATACTGAAAATGGTAGAGGAAAAGGAATTATTTGTAAGATGTTAGGCAGCTGCCTAGAAGCCACCTGTGAGGACAGGAAAAAGCATAATATAGAGAGACAAGATCTGAAAAAGGGAATAAAAGGCGTGGGGGCAGCTGAGTTACTACTGTACATGTGAATTGAACAGTTACAGAAGTAATTGCAGGAAGAAAAGGAGAAAACACAAAAGTTGGAAGAAAATATCTAGATGATGCCCATGTGGGCCACACATTCACCTAACCCCCTGCAAATTAGGAAACAGTGTCCCCAGAAGACTGGGATGGTGATATTCAGGGTGATCCTGATGATTATGGTGAGGGAAATGATGATCAGTTGTTTCCCTCAGGTTTCTCTGAATATGAGACTATACCCATCATTTAAATAGAATTAATCTAATTCCAGTTGTTCCTTGAAATATCAGCTGAAATTTCTAATGGGATTTGGAGCACAAATTTCAGCCCTAACATGATAGGACATCAAGAGGCAGGATCTGTGACCTGGGTTGAGGAGAGTCAAAGTCACCAGAGAAAATGGAGCAAGTGTTATTCACCAAACCATGAAAGTTAAGTTATGGCACCCAGGCAAGAAGCACATTCATCTACTTGCTTTGTGATTAAGAAGCCCAATGAAAATATTTTGGGGTTTGATGTTTTGACCACATGAAACAGGTGCCTGCCAGATGGCAGTGTGTGGATCTTACAATAAAGCCTTTAATGGTTAACTTGACTGAATTCAAAGAGACAGAACAGAGACATTTCAAGTGGGGAAAGGGGCTTCTATCTTTAATATGAGCAGTTAGACAAGTTGAGCCATGAAGGGGTGACCTGCCTGTAAAACTCCAATGAGACTTGTTTTGTTTTTGCCTTTCTAGGAATGACAGGGCAACAAAGCTGGTGAAGGTTTGGGAGAGTAGGAAAAATGAGGAGTGGCTGAGGGATCTGTGCATGTTTAGTCTGGAGAAAAAGAGGCTCAAAGGAGACTTAAACACTCTCTACAACTCCTTGACAGGATGCTTGCAGCAAGGTGGGGGTAAAAGCTTCTCCCAGGCAACAAAACCTGTGGAAATGGTCTCACGCTGCAGCAGGGGAGGTTTGGGTTGGACATCCAGAAGAATTTCTTCACTGAAAAGGTGGCTAAGCATTGGAATGGGCTGCCCAAGGAGGACTGGGGGCCTTGGAGGACCAAGCCAGGAGGTGTTCAAGATAAGTCTGGACATGGCCCTCAGTGCTGTGGTTTAATTGACATGGAGGTGATCAGTCAAAGGTTGGACTCGATGATCTTGGAGGTCTTTTCCAACACTAATGATTTTATGATTCTGTGGTATCAGGAATGACACAGCACATGTCCTCTGGAGATCAGGTTATCCATTGGAGGATTGCTCATCCTTCTCAAAGGAGAACCCATCACACACATCAACACAGCCTGACCCGCAGGGTGAAGACCCTCACTTCTTTATTTCTGCTAAGTGATACGATAACTATAGACCATGCACCACATGTCTTCCTCAGCTGTGGTTGCAATCTGCAGCAAAAGCAATTAAAAGGGAAGGCAATGAGGGCACCTTGACCACTGATAAAGAAAAGGTAATTTGGGATTATGACACTCACTTTGAAAGGGTTTCCAACCTTGGTGACATCTAGTTAATGACACTTTTTACCCCATTGATGGTAAAGCCACAGCTTTTCTTTTAACAATACTCAATGCTTCAGTATCTGCCTTATACCCAATTATTGTGCTGATTAAATCACAAAGGAACTGTCCCCTATCTGTTAGAACATTCAAGTATGAGCCCCAAATGGGAGCAAATGGCCAACTGTGGATGTTAATGCCTGACTGGACAAGAACTGCAAGGTTTATTTGTGAAAATAATACTATCAAGAAATAAGACATTTGCCTTGATGTTTAAGAAAATGTCAAGATGGAGTTGAAACCCTTGAGATTGTGCTTGCATATATTGGAAATGGATGTATCTGTATGAGAACTCTGTGTGATTCTGTTTACAGAAAACACCACCTTAGAGACACATGATCACTCGAATAGCTATATATGTCATTTTATCAAAATTATGTGATGTAGATTTAACAATTGAGCTTCCTCACAACTCACCAATTGCTACAATCCCACTCTGCACTGTATCAAGTTTCATTGCCAGTCACTGCAGCAGTGAATCTGGCATTGGCAAGAAACTGTTGTAATGAGATGATCTGAGTCCATGCTGAAATGGACAACTGCACAACAGACAAAGAACCTGGATCACCACCATCATCAGGCAGAGAAGATACACCATGTCCTGGAAAGAGTAGAGAAAGATAGAGAACATTTCTGGTGGGAAACCAATTTTGGGTGGCCACTCACAGCAACTGGAATTTTGAATTTAGTGTTGCATCCAATTGTAGTTTTGTTAGTTTTGGCTTTATAGTGTTTACTGTTTATAATCATCCTGTATATCCATCAGAAGATAAACCAAATTACATCCATCCAAAATATAAACCACAGGCAATGAACTGATTACATGAAATGTATATAATTACATATCATTACATGATATATACATAATTATATAATATAACTACATTAATTCTGACCCATAAATGAGAAAACCTATCAATTAATTGGACACTTACTTCTAATCTGCAATATGCCACATATTTATGACAAAGAGACAAAAGATAACTGTGCTACCACTCAAGGAGTTTATAATGTGTATTAAATGTAGTCACAGGGTAAAGGGACTCAAAGCTGGGCAAGGGATATGAAGTGTGGCCACACCAGTGCCCAGCACAGAGGAACAATCACAGCCCTGGTCCTGCTGGCCAGACTGTTGTTGACACAGAACACCCAGATGGCACTGGGATATTCCTGATCAAAATCTCACACCCCCACTCCCTCCAAAATAAAGAATGGATGTTTTTCTTGGCCCTCCTTTGCTTTTCATCTTTCTTAAAAACACACTTTTTATAGTCTTTCTCAGTAGTGACCAGATTAAGTTCAAATAGAGCTTTTGCCTTTCTGATGGTCTCTCTACATGAGGTCAGAGCCAAGGGCTGGGACCCATGGTGATGTAGGTGGGCAAAGCACTTTGGCACTTTGACACAGGGCTTTCTTGGGGATGTGTAGGGAATGAACACAAGGTGGGACAAAAGACAGCTGCAGGTCACTGGGAGAGGAAGAAGTGCAGGAAAAATCACAGAGCAAATGCATTAAAATAGTTATTTTTGACCAGGGGCATCAGCATGGAAAGTGCCAGGCCTCTGGCAGGAAGGGTGTCCGTGCCCACCAGGCCTTTGTGACCCGCAGTGACATCGTGCCCAGAGGCCATTGTGACATGAGTGCATATCATGAGCCTTGGGGCTATAAATACCCTGCAGTGGCCACTCCCAGGACAGGAGCTCTCTGAGGAGGCAGCAGCTCACCTGGGAGATTGTGGCCAGTGTTCAGCAGAGCACTGCCACAATGTCAAGAAAGCAGGAGGCGAATGCCCATGGCCTGTCCCATGAGGGGCAGCCACTGCTGTACCGGCGGCGGCAACAGGTGGGGGCTGAGGATGGAGGGACAGCCTGCAGTGGGACCTGGGGGAAGCCCTGGGGCAGAGACAGCCAGGCCTGGCACCAGGCCATGCTCTGTGGAGGGCCCAGCACTGGGATGGCCCAGGCACAGCAATGGCCCAGAGGCAGCAAGCCCAGCTGGGAACCCAGCCCAGCCCGGCTGCTGTGGCAGCACCTGCCTTGGGGCCAGGCCCGGGCTTGCAGGCACGTGGGGGACACTGTGCTCACACAGCCACCTCCATCCCGTGCCTCCTCCTGCTTCCCACAGGTGACCCCCAGGCAGCCACAAGCGGCACCTCAGGTCACCTGGAGGACTATCACACCCACCCCTGGTGACAGGCCCACTCTGGTCCCCATCCGGTCACAAAGCCCCACCATGTCCTGCACACGCAGGGGCAGCCAGGAGGGCAGGCACTCAGTGCCCCGCAGCCGTGTCACAGGGCCACAGAGATTGTCTGTGTTGGACTTGCCACCTCTCCATGGCCCTCACTTGACACTGGCTCCTCCCTGCCAGCTCAGCCCTCAAATGAAAAGTGCAGCCTCTGCAAGGGTCAAGCTGCCCCCTCTTCAAGCAGCACCAGCAGCAGCCCCTTGGTTTCCTCCCAGAGGCACAGCATGTGCTGTGGGCCCTGTGGCCAGAGGCCAGCAAGAGATGGTACGACCTTCACCAAGGGGTGCTCTGGTTGCTGGTGGAGCCTGGGAAACACCTTCCCTGGCAAAGAGATCAAAAGGGCTCTGGCATGGCTCAGCTGCAAGGCAGGGCCATCGCCTGCCGCCGGTGCCACCCACAAAGAATGTGCCACTCTGCACTGGGACTCAGCCGGCTTGGAAGCACCTGGGGCACTCTGCGACAAAGGAGCTCACAAAGATGCCAGTAGGGCATGGGGGCATCACCTGCAGTGACCTGTTCACGGGCCTGGGCCCATATCTGCAGGACAACAGGTCCATCAAGCCCACCTTGAGAACCCCCAAGTCGTTAAGTGCCTACCAAGAGGGGAAGGGAATTCGTCGGCCAGCCAAGCAAACTGTGCAGTGCAAACAGCTGTGCCCAGAGGATGAGGAGGCTTTGGTGCGTCATTTGCGTAAAAAGAGGGAGGAGCTGGAGCAGCTGGAAGACAAAGTCTATGAAGAGATGTTTAGAGCCATCTTGTCTTCCCAGGATGACACAGAAAGCCCCATGAGGTCCAAGTGCATCTTCAGTGATGCATCAAGCCTCTCCCTAAAGCCAGCTGCAGGCCCCTTGGTCCCGCACAGCACTTGCAGTGTGACTAATGACAGCACAGGAGAGACACAAACCTGCTCAGAACTTGTGTCTCTTGACCAGTTGTTGGCTGAACTGTGCCCTGTCTCTGACAACTCGCTGTCTTGCGATGCTCTTGTCAAGAACTCTGGAGGAGAGACAGAAAACAACACAGAGATTGCTGTCTCTGGCAACTCACCATCCTGCGCCTTCCTAGACAAGCTCCTGGAAATGTGGGAAGAAGAAGAGCCTCATGACAGAGCAGTGGCGGGAGAGAGTGACAGTGAGCCAGAGAGCCTGGTGTCTCTCCCACTGCAAGAGGAGGAAGCAGAAGCATCAGCTTCTCCCGTGGACAGCAATCCCTGCATTGAGCAGCACAGCCAGCCTCTCCCCACAGCATTGCTGGAACACCAAAATATGTCTGTGGGTTGTGCCTTGCCTGCCGATGCCATGGATGAGGCTGAGGCAGCAGGCATGGAGGCTGGCCGTGCCCAGGCCGCCCCTCCCCACGAAAAGCCCTGTGGGGATGAGCCGCTGGCAGGAGCTTGCCCAGTGCCTGCCCAGACCCTGGAACGCAGCGTTCCTGCTTGCCCTGCTGGCAGCGCAGCCGTCCCGCAGGCCCCGGCTCCACAGCCGTGGCACTCCATGGCCAAGAGGGCCCGGCGGGCTCTGCGCCGCCTTTTCCCCTTCAGCTGGCTCAGGGGGCAGCCGGAGGAGAGAGCCCGGGCCAGCAGCAGGACGATGGCCAAAGATGCTGGCTCACCCTGGGGACACCCAGCTCCCAGGGGCAGTGGCAGGACCCAGCGGGAATGGCACCAGGGAGATGAAAAGATGGGATGAATGGATGAATTGGTGGATGGTGGCCAAGGCAACCACTTACCAAAGGTAGGCCCTGCTGCCAGCCCCAGCCCCAAGCCCCAAGCCACAAGCAAGGCAGCATGGTCAGGGAGAACCGGCTGAGGAAGGATGAGAGGCTGCCTTCTGCACTCCACAGAAGCTAAATTTAGGCCCGTGCTGCATTGTGGAGGTGCATCCCCACCCTGCCCCCAGGGAGGGGGATTTAGGAGCTGAGAAATGCTCCTTGGGCCTCAGCATTGCAGGGAAATGAAGGCAAAGCTATTCTCCTTTCACAGGGCAACTAGGAACGTGCCTCCCTGGATACCTGCAACGTGGACTGGAGAAAGGTGTTAAACCCAGATGAATGACCCCCTGGTCCTCACCTCTGCACGAACCACCTGGACCACAGCACAGAGAAGCGCAGGGTGATAAAGAACCGGTAGGACACTGCTACAGACAAGCATCCTGGACTGTCCTCTGATTTCTTCCCCACCCCAGTCCTCTCTTCCCTCCCACACTCCCACACCCCCACTCTTCTCCCTGCCATGCCACCATCACTTTCCTCCCCTCTTTTCTTCTCACTCTCCTGCTTCCTATCCATTTCTATTTCTCTGACCCACATTTATTGTTAAATAAAATCCCTGTTGTTGACTTTGGTACATGATCTCCTTGGCACCCTAATTCATGCAGAGACACCTCTGACTAATTGCATCTTAATGGGGGCACACATCTGCACACAGCACTTGAGGTGTGGCCGCACCATTGCCCAGCACAGAGGGACAATCACAGCCCTGGTCCTGCTGGCCACACTGTTGCTGACACAGAACACCAGGATGCTACTGGGATATTCCTAATCAAAGTTACACCCACCCCCATCCCTGCTATGAAATAAAGAATGGATATTTTCCTTGGCCCTCCTTTGTTTTTAATGTTTCTTAAAAAAACCACACTTGTTATAATCTTTCACAGTAGTGACCCGATTAAGTTCAAATAGAGCTTTTGCCTTTCTGATGGTCTCTCTGCCTTAGGTTGGGGCCAAGGGCTGGAACCCATGGTGGGCTGGGTGGGCAAAGCACTTTGGCTCTTTGGCACAGGGCTTTCTTGGGTATGTGTTGTGGTATTGTCCACAAGGATCCCAGGATGAAGGAAGAGATGAGAAAGTTGACTCCATGTTTCAGAAGGCTTGATTTATTATTTTATGATAGATAATATATTAAAACTATACTAGAAGAATAGAGGAAAGGATTTCATCAGAAGGCTAAGCTAAGAATAGAAAAGGAATGAACAACAAAGTCTTGTCTCTGACCGAGACCGTCTGGGCAGGTGATCTGAGATTGGCCCTTAATTGGAAACAGCAAGATGAGACCAATCACAGATTCCCCCTGTTGCATTCCACAGCAGCAGATAAGAATTGTTTACAAGTTGTTCCTGAGGCCTCTCAGCTTCTCAGGAGGGGAAAAATTCTAAGGAAAGGATTTTTCATAAAACATGTCGGTGACAATGTGTAGGGAACAAACACTAGGTGGGACAAGAGACAGCTGCATGTCATGAGGAGAGGAAGAAGTGCAGGCAAAGTCACAGGGCAAAGGCCTTAAAAAAGTTATTTGTGACCAGAGGCATCAGCAAGGAAAGTGCCAGGCCTCTGGCAGGAAGAGTGGCTATGCCCACCAGGCCTTTGTGACCCGCAGTGACATCGTGCCCAGAGGCCATTGTGACGCAGGTGCATGTGATGAGACTTGCAGTGGCCTTGCTGCCTGCAGTGGCCACTCCCAGGACAGGAGCTCTCTGAGGAGGCAGCAGCTTCTCAGGAGGCAGCAGCTCACCTGGGAGATTGTGGCCAGTGTTCAGCAGAGCACTGCCACAATGTCAAGAAAGCAGGAGGCGAATGCCCATGGCCTGCCCCATGAGGGGCAGCCACTGCTGTACTGGCGGCAGCAGCAACAGGTGAGGGCCGGGGAAGGGCCGAGGACCTGGGGGAAGCCCTGGGGCAGAGACAGCCAGGCCTGGCACCAGGCCATGCTCTGTGGAGGGTCCAGCACTGGGATGGCCCAGGCACAGCAATGGCCCAGAGGCAGCAAGCCCAGCTGGGAACCCGGCCCAGCCCGGCTGCTGTGACAGCACCTGCCTTGGGGCCAGGCCCGGGCTTGCAGGCACGTGGGGGGACACTGTGCTCACACAGCCACCTCCAACCCGTGCCTCCTCCTGCTTCCCACAGGTGACCCCCAGGCAGCCACAGGCAACACCTCAGGTCACCTGTATGACCATCACACCCATCCCTGGCGACAGGCCCACGCTGTTCCCCATCCAGTCACAGAGCCCCACCATGTCCTGCACACGCAGGGGCAGCCAAGAGGGCGGGCACTCAGTGCCCCTCAGCCATGTCACAGGGCCACAGAGATTGTCCGTGTCGGACTTGCCACCTCTCCATGGCCCTCACTTGACACTGGCTCCTCCACGCCAGCTGAGTGCTCAGACATCAAGAGCATTCACTGACTGCATAAAGCTGCCCCCTCTGTCAGCCACAGCAGCCTCTGGATCCTTTTCCAGAGGCACAGCACATGCTGTGGGCCCCATGGGCAGGGGCCAGCCAGAGTGTGTGCCACCTCCTCCATGGGGCACTCTGGCTGCGGGCAGATCCCAGGGAGCACCTTTCCTGGAGAGCAAAATGGAAGGGCTCTGGACTGGCTCAGCTGCAAGGGAGGGCCACCTGCCACCCATGACACCTGCATGTGGCATGCCACTCTGCACTGGGACCCAGCCAGCTTGGAAACACCTGGGGGGCTCTGAGAAAGAGGGGGTCATGGAGGTGCAGGCAGGGCATGGTGGCAACACCTACAGAGACCTTTTTGGAGGCCCCAGGTCATACCTATCAGAAGACAAGTCCATCATGTCTACCTCCACCCATGAGCAATCAAGGGCCAACCCAGAAGTGGATGCAGAGCCCCAGGAGCTGCCCAGTGCTTCCAGATCGACCAAAGGCTCTACAGAAGAGACAGGAAAGTGCCCTGAGCTCCTGTGTCCTGCCCAGCTGGTAGAGCAGAGCTCTGTCTCTAAAAAGTCTCTGCCCTGGGACACATCTCTAAAGGAGCTGGAGAAAAAGTGGGAGGAGGAAGAGCTCCCAGAAACAAAGGCTGCAGGAGAGCGGGACAGTGACCTGCAGAGTGCATCGCTTGCCTTGTTGAAAGAGAACGAGGGAGAGGAAGAAGCTTGTGCCCTGGCTGGAGATCCCTGGGACAAGGGGCACAGCAAGCTCTTCCTCACCTTAGAGCCTGAGAAAAACTCAGGTTTCTCAGCTTCTCCTTTGTCTGGAGGTCCCTGTGAGGAGAGGGCAACTTGTTGGTCAGCTGAGCATGCTGCTGCACTTCACAAGCAGCTGTCGATAAGGCCTGAAACTTTGAATCATTTTATGCAAGAAAAGAGAGAGAAGCTGGAGAAGGTGGAGGAAGACAAAATGTGTGCAGAGATCTTTGGGGACATCTCCTCCATGGGCACTCAGGAAAGCCCCATGATGTCCAGATGTGACCTCAGGGATCCATCAATTGCCAGCATGGAACCAGCTGCAGACCCCTCGGTGCCACTCAGTGCTTGCAGTGTGACCGAAGACACCATGGGAGAGGCACAAAACTACTCAGAGTTGGCGTCTCCCGAGCCGTCGGCAGACGTGGGGTCTGACTCTGATGACTCACCGTCCCTGCAAACTCTTCTGAACGAGCTCATGGAAAAGTGGGAGCAAGAAGAAGAGGCGGGAGAGTGGGACACAGAGGTAGAGAGCCCATTGTCCATCCCGCCGCGAGACGAAGAGCTCGAGCCAGCGCCTACTCCTCCGGACAGTGACCTCAGTGACCAGGAGCACAGCGAGCCTCTCCCCAGGGCACTGCCCCAAGAGCCAAAGGGCTTTGTGGGTTGTGCCTTGCCTGCTGATGCCACAGACAAGGCTGAGGCAGCAGGCATGGAGGCTGGCCGTGCCCAGGCCGCCCCTCCCCAGGAAAAGCCCTGTGGGGATGAGCCACTGGCAGGAGCTTGCCCAGTGCCTGCCCAGCCCCTGGCATGCAGCATTCCTGCTTGCCCCGCTGGCAGCGCAGCCGTCCCGCAGCCCCCGGCCCCACGGCGGTGGCGCTCCATGGCCAAGAGGGCCCGGCGGGCTCTGCGCCGCCTTTTCTCCTTCAGCTGCCTCAGGGGGCAGCCGGAGGAATGAGCCCGGGCCAGCAGCAGGACGATGGCCAAAGATGCCGGCTCACCCTGGGGACACCCAGCTCCCAGGGGTAGCAGCAGGACCCAGAGGGAACGGCTCTAGGGAGATGAAAAGACGGGATGCATAGATGGATGAGTGGATGGTGGCCAAGACAACCACTTACCAAAGGTAGGCCCTGCTGCTGGCCCCAGCCCTTCCCCCTCTAGCCACCAGCAAGGCACCCTGTTCAGGGAGAGCCAGATGAGGAAGGATGTGAGTGCTGCATTGTATAATCCCACAGAAGCTGACTTGTAGCCCTGGGCTGCATTGTGGAGATGTGTCCTTGCCCTGTCCCCGGGGAGGGGGGTTTGGGAGCTGAGAAATGCTCCTTGGTCCTCAGCATTGCAGGTAAATGAACTCCAATCTTCCTTTCACATGACAAATAGGAAAACATTTCTTCATATACCTACAACGTGAATTGGAGAAAGGTGTTAAACCCGTATGAATGACCTGGAGTCCTCACCTCCACAAGAGCTACCAGGATTGCTAGTGCAGAGAAGCACAGGGTGACTGACAGGATGGAATGGCTGATGGGACAATGCTGGAGCCAAGTCTTTTGGATTGTCCTCTGCTTGATCTCTTCTGTACTCAACCCCAGTATTGCTCTTTTCCACACTACCCCACCCCTACTCTTCCCGCTCTTCTCATCCTCCTCTTTCCTATCCCTGTTTCTCTACCCTATATTTATTGTTAAATAAAATCCCTGTTGTTGACTTTGATAGATGGTCTCATTGGCACCTTAATTTGGGCAGACAGAGCCACACATCTGTGCACAGCACTTGAGGTGTGGTCTCCCCAGTGCCCAGAACAGAGGGACAGTCACTGCCCTGGTCCTGCTGGCCACACTAGTGCTGACACAATGCCAGGAGGCCACTGGCCTCCTTGCCCTCTTGGGAACATGCCAGCTCACATTTTGCCGCTGTCAGCCAGCAACCCAGGGCCTTTCCTGCTGGGTAGATTTCCAGCCGCTCTACCTCCAGCCTGGGGCACTGCAGGGACTTCATGGGATACAAGAGAATGACCAAGACTTTTCTCTCCTTGAACCTTCACCCTGCTTGCCTCACACCACATCCAGCCAGCTTGGCCACATCCCCCTGCAGAGCACATTGAAACCCCCACCCAACTTGGTGTCAGCTGCAAACAAACTGAGAGTTCCTCATCCAGATAATTGACAGAAATATTAAACAGAACCTGCTTACCTGTGATGATGTTTGTGAAAACTGTGTGTATTTGACACCAGCATTTTCGTTTCCTTTGGTCAGACTGGATGTGACAATGGTTCCTCTGTTCCTAAATCCTGTGTATGGAAAGAGGTGCAAAAGCCAATTGTTAGTGTCCAGTAAAATTCTGCATAAAACCCATGGATTAATAAAGCTCTTTTCTGAAGAGGGATCTGTGCAGACCTGATGCACACAGTCACACCTATTTCAAAGAGGTATTTTCATGTCCCATCAAGTATTTGTTGGAGGTCTCCCAGGGAGACCTCCATAAAGAGCTTGCACTTGGTGATAAATCTGCTAATAGCAGCTAGCAAAGACGCCTTTCCTTTCTTAACCTTTGAGCATATGGCTGCATAAAGCTGCATAACTATCAAAACAATCATCCAGGAAGTGCCTGACACTTTTCTTTTTTAAAAATAAATTTTAATGGATGTGACAATATGTTCTGTCTTGATGCAGGCAAAATTAAGCAATCAAACCTGAGGGACAAACAGCAACCAGTGGTAAGGGACTGGGGAAGACACAGCAGCTGACAGTCTGCAGAGAGGAGCCAACAACATCTGGGAAAGTTCAAAGTCTGTAACAGGATGCTGGGAAATATTATACACAGTGCTGCTAAATTACTATCAGCCTCAGAGAAGAATTCACAGGAAATTTTACCAATGGAAATTCAGAAATTAAACAAGGTTTAGGTTTAAGTACTTTTGAGCCTTTGAGCACAGTTTCTAATGGCAGCTAAGTCCTGCATGCAAGCTGTCAGTATGAGAAATTTATGCTGAAATGTAAATTCACTGAATGGGAAGCATTTGAGCCATAGGGACTGGTTCTGGTGGCTTTCTCTCCCACTTATACAGAAAACTGGGGATGATCCAATGGTTGGAGCATCCATGCAGGCTATGGGCTCTGTTCCTGGCTGCTGATGCTTGCTTCAGATGATTGTTTTGCTCAAGGTCTTCATGAAGGGCCAGGCCTCAAAGCCTCAAGACCCTGTATTAGCTATGAGATGTTAAATGGGAGCCCGTAATTAATTTAGTCACCACCAGTTCTCTCTGATCACTGGAGAGAAGTGAAGATTAAATGAATCCTCTTAGTGTCTACCACTCCTTACCCTCTGAGGGTACCTAGAGCAGCTGCTCTACTAAAAGTAGAGAATTTTAGATTAAATATTAGGAAGAAATTCTTTACTGTGAGGGTGGTGAGGCCCTGGCACAAGTTGCTCAGAGGAGCTGTGGCTGCCCCATTCCTGGAATTGTCCAAGGCCAGTTTGCATGGGGCTTAGAACAACCTGGGATAGTGAAGGGTGTCCCTGCCCATGGCAGGGTGGTGGAATGTGATTATCTTTAAAATCCATTTACCCCAAACCATTCAGTGATTCTATAAACTACCTCAGTTAGATGCCTAAGTTTGAATGTGAGGTGTCTGAACCTGAAATCACTAGGAATTAAACCCTTAAAACTTTGAAGGTTGCTTACTTTGTCTAATTTTTCATATTTGTGATGAGCCTGAGTTTTCTTATCTCTGAGAATTGTGCACTGTATTATGGTCTGTAATCAGGCACAGGGATGCCTGAACTAGCAGAATGATAGTACAAAAAGCATCCTTCTTTTCCTTGTTACTGACTCAGCCCATTTAGATGACAACTCACCTATACAGACCTCATCCATCCCTTACCTGACCATTTTTTTGCCTGATCTTCCTCCTCAGCTATGGGTAATTGTGATTCTCCAATGATCTTACAGCAGCAACTATGGAGATTGATATTTTGGCGGTGTTATTGTCAGATTTATATCATTTGAGAAATATTTCTCTGGAACAAATGAAAATAAACATGACTTGAGAAAAGAAACAAACAACTTAACTTTGACTTTTGTTTTAGGATCACTTCTCAGCTCTATTCCATAAATAGAGTCTGTCAGGTTTCCCATTTATTTATATTCCTGTCAAGATGAGCATAGCAGGACAGTTGGAAACTGCAAAGTAAATCCCAGGTATGGTGATCATCCTTTAGCTCCGGTTTTAGACATCTCATTCTGTATAGTAAAAAAATAAAATAACCTAACAATAAGCAGATGCATTTGAATGTAACTTGATAGTTGAGATGAGCTAGAATACAGTTAAACAAGTTGTGGGTTGTCATTTCTACTTCTTTTTGCATAGCAGCTTCCTCTATGCCATTTATTATTATCCTTGCTAACAATCATCTTTCCCTGATTCATCCCATGTTGCAGTCCATCTGGTGCCTTAAATTCCAGCTTAAGTTTTTATTTAAAAAAAAAAGAAAGCTTTAGTGCTCATTCAGCAGAATTTGCTGAAAGTATTTATTGGTTCTTTTTACTTGGAAAACCCAAACCAGTATGGACCAATTTCTCATTTTGTAGTGATGGATACGTTTATATTTCAGTCCTATTGCTGGATGTGTATGCAGTGCATCCAATGCTCATTCATATCAGCAATATATATACACACACATTGTTATTCCAATAATAAAACATATAAGTCATTCCAGGTCACTATAAGTGGACCCAGAAACCCAATACATCATTTTGGTCTTTTGAGATTTTCAGCTATAAGTCTCTGAGTTGTTTGACATGAACTTCTGCTGTTATTTCCCAGGAGAAATTAACTGGGAATATTTTGGCCCAAGTGGGCCTAAAATGTACTCTGTCCATGTTAAACATATCTGGAAAAGCTTTGTTGGAAAAGTTCAGATATCTTTACTGGAAAAGAGATGCATATTCTTATCAGATTTAGTGTAGTTTAATGGTAGTCTCTGTGCTTGTGTAACAAGAACAAAAATATGCACCCTGTCATTGAAGAAATCCGTGTGCTTCCTATGTCTAAATACTTTGATAGAAATCACAGAAGAGTCCTTTACCCATCACTGATTTTCCTTCAGCAGCTGTTGCAGAAAATGTTGCCACTGGGAAGTTAATTTTTTATATAGTCAACCACCATGTAATAGGAGATGTGTGTCAGCAGGGTCCAGATACACATCACTGGTCTCCTTGTTATCTAGAAATCCTTAAATCATCACTCTCTAATGAAACAAGAAATGTGTATTCTAAATTCATAAAGATTTATAAACATTCACTGCTGCCATGTGACAGATTAATGCATCACCTGCAGTTCTCTCATTCTTCAGCTCTGTCCTATGAGCCATGGGAAAATGATGACCCTGCACCATTATGCAGAACTGAGAAATCTGAAAAAGGTTAAGTTACAGAGTCTGAGGGAACTGGATGACTAAGAATGAACCACAAAGGAAGAACAAGCCACTTAAATTGATAAATCATGAGACAAAAATATTGCACAGGAGCTTGCCTCATGGATGGCTTTTTTGGCTGGTATTTGACAGGGTAGTCCCTGGATGCCTTTATTCCAGGGCAGAGGTACTGCTGCATGGCTCTGGAGCAGTGCACAGTGTTCTGGTTTTTGAACAGTCAGTACAAGACAAAAGAATTGTCAGAAAATCATTTTCTTCCTCCTGTAAGGAACTGACACTTCATTACAGAAAGCAATGCCCTCAGCCCATACAAAATATTTAAACCTCTTAAACCTGTTCTTATGGTCTTAGCATTCACTCCAGAAACTGGGAGGCATTTCCATTGTATTTCAGTTTTCTAATACATCAGGCTCAGCAAAAAGCACAAATGAAGGGTCTGTTTTTCCACAGGAATTCACCCTGATAGCCCAATATTGACTCCACTTTTCTGTGTTGGACTACAATGATATCAAAGTTTGACGTGACAAATGAAGAATCCATCACTTCCTGCAGGGAATTTACTATAGTCTAATCATCTTCAACCTTACAAAAAGTGATGACTGACTTACAAAACAAAATAGTGTGGATTTATCTTCCAGCCATTGGGGTTTGATCTGCATTCCTTCTCCAAATTGAAGAGTCCTAGTGCATCTAATACTTCCTTTCCATGAATTTTCTGATTTTCTGTAATCAAACAACTTTTGATTCCTGTTTTTTGATACAGTAAAATATTTGGTGTTCTGTACATTTCTCAAATTTCTCTCTCTTTACAGAACCTTAAATCATGCATCTGGCCAGATGTGGAAATGGAATCACCTCCCAGCACAGGAGGGATTGCAGGGTGTTGTTCTCCTGAAAGCTTGTGCAGATGTGCTGATGCCATGGGATCAGGGCTCATGTTCACTAAGCATCCTTTATTTCTGGGCAGATGGTTGTGTCTGGCTCTGCTGGAGGATGTGTTGCTCACACAGTCCTGTCTCAGTCAGTGCTCCTCATTTCTCTGGATCCAGACATGAGTCTATTTATTTGAATGAAGAAGGGGGGACAGGGATGTGGCCACTTCACAGTTACATTTGGGATATTGCTCTGCAACAGCATTAATTAATGGGTCATGAAAGAAACAGAATCTGTTTCAGCCTCTCCCTTAATACCACTCCTGTCTCCATCATCTGCCAAGATTGGTTTTATCTATAAACAGCAGCAAAAATGATGGGGTTTGGTGCCTTACACAATCACTGATTTAGGTGTGAGAGCTGTGGAGGATTTGCTGTTGATGTTGATATCCTTTAATGTAAACTGCCTTCAGTTTATGTGTCCTCAGTGCACAGGGACAGTCTTGCCAAATATGAGGCTCTGTGGCACTGGGTGCCTCATGCAAACCTTATTTTCCAGGTCTGTGCAGATGCTTTTGCCAAGGATGTGCAGACCTGGACAAAGACTGTATTAACAAGTGTACACTGAGTTTGAGTAACACCCTGTGAAACAGGTGATTCTTGTCATTCCTACCATACAGCTCAAGAAATTGGCACATTCATAAAAAGAAATGGCAACATCTAGGTGGAGCTGAGGTGATAAAGGAAATTGTGTTTCCTAATTTCCACAATGTCCCTGCTAATAAGTCTACTCATCCTTCTCTGAAAAACAGATTCAGAAATGGAATAAACCAGCATAAACCAGCTCCTCAGGAGTGGAGCACATCAGCATGTGTTTAACAATGGGAGCCTTCTGACAGGATCTTGATTTCAGACTAGATTTCTTGGATTTCACAGACATGAGACCACGAGTGTCATTACCAACAGAGAAGTAAGAAATGGGTTTGCAATGCATTTATGCAAGAATTCATTAATGATCGTAATTTATTTACTCCTAACAAAAGAAAACAGATGTGCTGACATTTTCTCAGTGTGTGTGTGGACATACCGCTCCAAAGCTCTTATGTTGTGTAAATCGGAAGAAAACACAGTGGCAATGCCAGGTGGTCAATAAGAGATTATATTAAGCAAGCAGCGTCAGTGAAATGTATTTCTTCCTGATGATCTGGTGGATAACTGTAGATAGCTCCAGCAATCTGTGCTCAGTTTTAGCCTCCACTATTAAATTGGGTAAGCTACCAGCTCCAAGTAATTTGTAATTTTAAATTAGTACAAGGCTCATGACATTTCTCTTTTGGGACTGTTCCAGTGAGAGGTTTCATGTTCACATTTAAATAGGTAAGGCTGTTTTGGTCAAATCCTATTTATCAGTTCCTCGTTCCTACTGTTTCCTTGGAAGCCAAAAATGAGATTGAAAGGGAGTGGAAAGGCAAACTTTTGCTGGTAAGTCTTCATGTTTTCTGAGTTTTTGTTATTTAAGTTTAATTCTGGTTGTCACTTGGGGAGATGTAAGAACTCAAAGTAATAATGTGTTACTTGCCAACTCCTCTGGACTGGAGAAAGTGATTACTAGATGTACAGAGAAAGCTGGGTAGAAGTTTTAAAATATATTGCTGTGCTTCTGTCAGCAAGAATTATCTCTGCTACCTGCCAGCTTGACTTGTTATGTGGAAAGAAAAGCAGAACAAAACCAAACAGAAATTCAGGAACATATTTGCCACTTCATTCAGAGGGGATGACTTGCCCTGTGGCTCTATGACCCCCTCACACTGCCAATCCTGTTTTTAGTGACCAGATTGGAGTAGAACAACTTTTATCCCCCTCTGCTTTTGAAATTTGTTTCTCAACGTACTGTGGTAGGTGAAGAGATGAGCAGTGGTGGGTGAGGATGAAAGGGAAACAAAGAAATAGAAGAGCAAAGCTAATGCCTTTGGCTCTCCTCAGAAAGCAGACTCATTATCAAGAGGCAAACTTCACTGTGATTGTCCCTCAATCCAAATCACATTTATATGTTTTTCTAGACATTTCTAGCATTGCAGTGCCTGAAGGAACCTTAACACTGTTACCAAAAGTGTCATATCATTCCCCTGATCAATGGGAAAGTTGTGTATGAATCCTTGAGGGAGATCATGGCAAGTGGGTCTGCACTCAACTCTTCTCTGTCTGCGCCTCACCAACATGAAGAGCCTGAGTAGATCAGAGGAGGCCATGAAGGTGATCTGGGGCTGGAGAAACTCCCTTATGAGGGCAGGCTGAGAGGGTTGGTTTTGTTTAGCTTAGAGAAGACTCCAAGGAGAACTTAGAGCACCTTCCAGTGTTTAATGAGGGCTTACAGAAAAGGGGGAAAGAATTTTTCCTCTGGAGTGTAGTGACTGGATAAGGAGGAATGGCTTCAAACTGAAAGAGAGTGGGTTTATCTTAGGAAGAAATTCTTCACTTTGAGGGTGCTGAAGCCCTGGCACAGGTTGCCCAGAGAAGCTGTGGCTGCCCGAGAGTGTTCCAGGCCAGGTTGGATGGGGCTTGGAGTACCCTGGGACAGTGGAAAGATCATCTCATTCCAACCCCCCCCCCCCCCCGCTCATGGCAGGGGTTTGGAATGAGATGATCTTTAAAATCCATTTATTACAAACCATTCTGTGATTCTGTGAATGAGATTATTTTCACTGAAACATCTATGGAACAGGAAATTATTCAAACATGAAAAAGAAAATCAGATTTTTTTTTTTACTAGTCTGTGATTCCAATATTTGTGAGTATATTTTGATTGTGCATAGGAAGGCAGCAGGTGAGTGCCAGGAGACATTATGTAATCAGGTAGCGCAGGAAACTGAGCTCTCAAGTAAATAATTCTCTTGGGCATCACCATATTCCAAAGAGGGGTCAGGTCAGGAAAACTTCAGAGACTTAATTCTCTGTTTTAGTCAACATAGTGCCCTATATAAAAAATATGACCTGCTTTTGTTTCTTCATTTTTAACTATTTTCAGTCTTTGATCAATTTAACTTTTTGTCTCCTCCCACCAGCCCACATTGTTGGAGGAAAAGTTTTCTAAGAGAGTCTTGTAGGAAATAATACAACAGCACTCCAGCAGCAGTGTAGTTTATTGGGATACTTCACACAAAGTTCGATTAATTTGCATAAAACACAACTAATTTCAGTCTTTCACACTCACGAGCACTAAGAGGCTTTTATTTTAAACGGCCTGCCCATAATTCAGGCATTCAGCCACCTCTTTCCAGAGATTCTGTCTGGAATTGTTTGCAGTAAGTGGAGGAGAAGGAAATCAACTTTTGAGACCCTCTCCACATTTCACATCTTGAGTGGGTGCTGTTGGTTTGGGGTGTGTCTCATTGTGCCAGTGAGGAGCTGAAAGTTACTGATCTCTTAATCCTGACCCACCTCTCTGAGGATCAGGATTTAGTCACTGTCTCTGCTCCAGAGCTGCTTGTCAGGAGAAATTGCAGGAAGTTTTGTGCTGGGATCTCCATGACTTGCTGCGGTAGGTGTCAGCAGCAAATGCCATTTGGCACCTCTTCTCCTTCTGGTGTTTTGTTCCTGTGCCTTCACATTCAGCCTTGATTCATATCAGTATAAACATATTTTTTCCTACAATTTGTCACAGCTGTAGAACTTTCCTGGGCCTCTGTTTTCTAATTCATCGTAGGCATGTTGGTACATGCTGACAAAAAGAGGTGATAGCTACCTCTTATGATGTAGTATTTTTCACCTCACGAATCTCACAAGCTCTTGGTATTGCCCCAGGTATTTCAGCAATATATTACAGTAAACTTTCCTCCTTCCTGGCTCAGGATTACAAAGGAATATTACAGTTTACTTCCTTCCACATAATGATTTTACCTATAAATTTTAATCAGATCTAATCTTCATATTTTCTCTATTTTATTGGATTCTGGTGAGGGTTATGATGTGTCTTGCTACTTTCCCAGCCTCCTTTATTCAATTTATATAATTCCTGTTTATCCAAGACAAACCAAAAAAGGTTTGAAAGGAAAGGAAAAAGGTAAGAAAGACAAAAGAAATCTTTTGAATAATGGAAAAAACCAGTACTAAGTTCACTTTAAAGTACTGTTGTACATAATCTGTTTGCATATCCCAGTGTTTTCATTTTGGTGCCTGATGGACCTAATTAACTTGCCCCATCCCAAACACCTTGGAGCTTATAGAAAAGCCTTCTGAAGTCAGGGACCCCAAACCTCCATTTCAATGTTCTTATTTTCCATTCCCTTTAACAGTCAATTATTCATGTCTCTATCTCTTGTTAAAGAACATTTTAGTACTTGCATACACTTAAATGTCTGCATATATACACAATTTATATGTATTCATAATATATATATTTACATGCTATATATACATATATAAATATATGCATGTAAAGTAAATCTATGTGTAAAACCACACATATTTGTACTCTCTATATTTATATATAGAAAGAGAAATCTGCATCTCTAGAAATATGTACATATTTTTATCTATGAACACTACTGGGTGCAAAGGAAATGGGCAGCCAAAGAGCTCTTTGATCACAAGGGCTCCTGACATGTATTTTCTTGGATAAAAACTGTCCTTAAATGATTGATATTGAAAAAAAGAAGGAAATTTAGAAGGGACTGTTGTGACTTTAAGCACAACCCTTGAAAGTAAAGCAGATGATTCTGCCAGAGACCTCAAAGGTATGAATACAAATTACTAAAGTTCAATTAGAAGGCACTGAAAAAGTGCATCTGTGACATCTAGATAGAGGAACTTTGGTGTTTACATGAATTTTTGCAGAATAACAACCACTCAGGAGGGACAGCAAGGACATCTGTAAATTGCATATAAGAGCAAAAGAACATTAACTTGTTGAACAAGCTTCTCTCTTCAAATATCTGCTGAATTGGTCTCTTTGGTGTCCTCTGCTGCTACAAATCCCAGCAGTGCTTTGTTGTTATGAAAGGAAAATATGGGTGGAGGAAGGAGGGGATGAACACATGGAAAGCCTGTGGGATGCAGGGCCAGAGCCTAATTCATACCTCCTTGGCCTATGCAGGATGATTTCCTGCAGATGGACACCAGAACCTTTCTGTGGATGGGGATACAAATCAATGTGAGCTCCTACAAATCCCGGAGACTCTCTGTCCATGGGGAGTTTTAGTTAATGTCACAAATTTCTAGAATCTTCTCCAAAAACTGAGGTGAGACCTGTCACCTGGCCCATAGTAGCTACCACAAGTCTCTGTACATTTCTTTCTAAAGACAGCTTCAGTAGAGCTCAGGAAATGTTGGGCATAAGATAAAAATTGTCTACAGGAGCTAGCATCTTCCTTTTTTCTGTTTGATTTTCTTTTTTTTTTTTTTTTTGTAGCAGGGTTAGTAGAAAAAAAAATGGAGGAATGAGGCCAATGGAAAAGAACAATGCAGGAAATTTATAAGGAGGGTAATGAATCCAATTATAATTTGAATCCTAAACAGTGTGCTGTTAAGTGTAACTGCAGTCTGGCACTACTTTTAATTCATTTTGTTGGGCCTATCAAGGAAAGCAGGCTAAAGCACGCAATCTATTTTTTCACTTGGCATTTCTGTATCCATCAAACCATTTCAAGTAGCCTGAGAGTAATTTCACATTATGACCATTTCCCTTTAAGTTAGGCCAACTCAAGCTTGGAGAATTAAAATTAGTTATTCAGCGACGACAAAGGCTAAAATGTGATCAAATTTGGCTGGTTTGTTGGTTTGTTTGTTTTTCTCCTCTCCAGGCACTTCAATTCCCCAGGCACTGTCCTCTTCTTGTGTATGGCATTTTGAAAGGCAATGACAGATTGTAAATTCAACCCAAGGTTGCTGAACCGTTCAGCAGAGTCAAGGGAGGCCTGATGAATTCCTTTTATGTGTCCTGCATAAGTGTGTATTCAACACTCGTTAACAATGTGATGGGCTGAAGTTTGTTGCAGTTTTGCTATAATAAATCATTGTTCCTCTGTTGATTTGGAAAATCTCTGTGCCTCCTGTGAGCTGCTTAAATGCCACTGTGCATAATCGAGTATCCTTGAGGTGAGACAAATCCTGGCAGTGTGTTTGTGGTGCTGACAACAAACTTCACCTTCAGCAGTGTGGGATGTGAGTAGGGCTGTCCAGAGCTGCTTAAGATGCTGTGGGGTGTCCAGGAGAGCCACATGTGACATTGAGATGTGTCCTGGGCTTGTAATACATCAATGCCATTGGCGTGGCCACTGCTGGCTCTTTCATCCTGTGGTAGATCTTTATCATCCCTGGAACTCTGGCATTTCCTTAAAACAGTTGGTTTAAAGCACCAGAAACTGGAATAGTAGAACCTCAGGTAATCTCTGCAGAGATGCTGAGGAGTGCAGGCTTTGTGCAAGGTTTTTTTGGAATTTGGGTCCTGTAGCTCTGGCAGAAGGGTGAGATCCTGTCTCTTCTCCTGACAGGATTATACAGAGTGAGTGTGCACAGAAACCTCTAGACCACAAGTTTTACACCTACTTCCTTTCAGAAAGCTGGTCCTTGTTGCTTTTAATGTGTTTTCACTGAAAAAGAAAAAAAGGCACATGATTAAATCACTTTTCCATATGTTTGTTTAGAACAAGGAGAGTTTTAGGAAGAAAATTGGTTACTCTGAGCTTTGCCAGATGTTGTGCTTCAATGATTAAATTTCTTCCTCATACTGGAGAAATGAGGGCTTCAGGGAAGACACACAGCATCTTTCAGTGCCTAAAGGGAACTTACTGGAAGTCTGGAGAGGGACTTTTCACCAGGGCATGAAGAGATGGGACAAGAGGAGAGGATTGAAATCAATAGAGGAACAGTTTAGATCAGATATTAGGAAGAAATTCTTTACTGTGAGGGTGGTGAGGCTCAGGAACCATTGCCCCATCCCTGGAAGTGTCTAAGACCAGGTTGGATGGGGCTTGGAGCAGCCTGGTCTGGTGGAAGGTGTCCCTGCCCATGGCTGGGGGGTAGAACTGGATGGTCTTTTAAGGTGCCAAACCATTCCATGATTTTATGATTTGCAGAGAATTTAGTGGGTGGACTGGCTGTTCCAGAGGTCAAAGCACGCCCTGGAATAATACATGGACATGTCACTGAAGAGGACATAGATGTGGGACAGTTGGTCCATTGAGTCACAAAGGGCATCAGGATGGGACAGGAAACAAAAGTGTTTCAGTAAGTTAAACATTGCCAGGACATATTTGCCAATACATTTACCAAGTTCACAGCGGTACAGGAATCTAGTTTGGCCCGTAACAGCTTTGTCTTCAGCACCCTGCTGAAGGCTGGGGAAACTGAGGCACAAAACCAACAGGCCTGGGCAGGTGACAAAACTCTTGTCAGGGTGTTTTGTTGCTGGTATTTACATGGAGACACAGCTGGAGAATTTTATGTTTTCCTGCAGTGGTCTGTGGTTTAAATACCAGCTAAGGAAGTATGCAATAGCACTCCAAATATCTTTAAAACATTAAGTCAGGGAAGAAATGATAAAAGGGGCCATCATGAATAACCAGTAGCAGTAAAGCAGAGGACAATGTAGGCTCTGTATCAGGAGGTTCCATGAGAAGTGCTGGACATCTTCTGATGGGAATATGTAATGACTGGACAGCTTGTGCTGTGGAGACTGAAGAGCAGTACTGGAAGCAAAACTTCATTACTAACCATGCCTGACATGACATGGTGGGGGAGATTATTATTCCAAGTAGGTTTCTCTTTTATTTTCTTTTTTTTTTTTCTTTTAAACTTACTTCTTGTGCATATTCATTATTTGCTAAAAGGCAGAATGACTTTGGAATCATTCAGGCTGGATGAAAGCTTCCCGCAGAGATTAAACATCTCCTGGGTGGAGTTTGCCTAGTGCACACCACCAGAACGTCAATCTTCCTTCACCTGGAACCACAGTGGGGTATTTTAACTGGATGTCTTTATCAGATCTCTGCTGACAACCTGTCAAAGCATTCCTGGGGAATGACTCATTTGCAAATAGCTTTCCTACCTTTCCCTTCTCCCTTCACTCCCTGTCTCCTTAAATTGCATGCTATAAATAGTGCTTGAAGAAGCAGAGTTTGAGAAGCAGTGCATTTCATATAAATCAAGGGTAGGGTGCTGCCAGGGCTGGAATTTCCTGCAGAAGAAGAAGGATCCAAGCTGATTTTTGTACAGTTCTGAGTGTGGCTGTCATACTCCATCAAATCAGTGACCTGTCCTGGCTGCTGCCACATTTGTCGTGGTGGCTGGCTATCTCCCTCACAATTTTCCATGTCATTCCTGGGAGGAAATTTTCTTTCCAGTACTGAGTATTTCTCATCAAGCCATTTAGCAGTTGTAGAACATGAACATTGATCTTATGAATTTTTATCTTAGATAGTGTGGGAATCACATTGTTAATCAGTACTAGGAAATGTATTTGGTGCTGGCTGTTAATAATGCCCTGATACGACTTCTCATATCACAACAGATTGAAAATTAAATTCCCACACCAAGGAAATTCTCCTAAACTTTCTTTGCAATTCGATGCTTCTGGTTTCAAGTTTAAAGCCTGTGAAGAACTGGTTTCTACTGAAATTTCCCCTTTTCACCAGAGATCAAGAACAAACCAGTTTGTATTAAACACATTTCCAGAGGATGTGAATTCTGTATAGTGGAGAAAGAGCGATGTCCAGCAAGGGACTTCCCCTATTCCCCTCTGACTTCTTCTGTGTTCCTCCCTAACCTCTGGCTCATCTCCTGACACCACCTTGGAGGAGCCCTGACACACAGGTATTTCAAAACTAAGACAAATCCCCCCCCAACATGCAGCTCTCTCAGATCTTTTGTGCTGCTAATGGTGCAAGATTGGACTAATCTTTCCTCTCTCACACATCCACACTCCGTAAATTGAGTTCAAATGATTTGGAGGAGCATAAACCTGTCTGGCACTGCGCTCATGAATATATGATCAGCCTAAACCACTTTGAACCCAGGGACTTTGCAGAAGCAGACTTGCTTTTACTGTTTCTGAATTTGCTGTGTAGAAGTTATCAGAAAGAACAATGCAAAGAATCAAGAAATAACCAATATCTGTTATCTCCACAAAGCAGCAAGAATCTGCCAGCAAGAAGCTGATGGAGCTCCCTGTACACACAGGCAACACTGAGAGCAGCTAATTGAAGTGGCTAGAGATGAATTAAAAATATATTAACTTATCCATATCATGGCTTTTTCTCTTTATAGCCAGTTTTATTTGGCAAAGGTTAGCTTTAGCCTTAGGAGGTGAGTTTTCCTCTGTAGTCAGTAGAGGAGGAAAGGGCAATTTGGAACAAAAGGCTGACAGAGGTGCTGATAAATCAGCCTGAAGCTGTTTAAAAAGAAAGAGGGGATGAAAGCTGATAAACATAGAACCAACACTTGGTTTGGCTTTATGACTGGATTTCTTGTAAAAATGTCATGCCTCTAGTGAGAATTTAAGCCTTTACAGGGCAGGGGGATTTTTTTTTTCTGTTCTGCCTCTGTGCTCAGCATCTACTGCCAGAGCTGTGTCCCCGAAAATAGTAGAGGTGACATTAAAGGCTGCAGGACCACAGCAAGCTGTGTTTGTTCCACTGCCCAGAATTATTATGTTGCAGTCATGTCTGTTTATATTCTGTGATCAGACAACTGACCACAGCAAGAAGATGTGCTGTTAGCAAGGATAATTTTATGCTCTCAGTTATCTTCTTGTAATTCTGATGCCTAAACATAGATATCATTGCCCTTGGAGATGCTAGAAACCTTCTAGATGTATAGAAGCCCAGAAGGCCTCTATCCCAGAGAAGCTGTGGCTGCCCTATCCCTGGAAGTGTCCAAAGCCAGGTTGGACAGGGCTTGGAGCAACCTGGGATAGTGGAGGTGTCCATGCTTGTGACAGGGAGGACTGGAACGAGATGGTTTTCAAATTTCCTTCCAACCAAAACCATTCTGATTCTATGAACAAGTGAGAAAACACTTTAAGTCATATGAGTGAATTTTCTAGAGTTCTGTGAAAGCATTCCTTATCTCCCTCCCCTTAAAAAATTCTTGCTTGAAAATATAATTTCTTGTGGATTCTGTCTGGAAACCAGTTCATCACAAAAACAGGAGCAGCCAATATTATTTTTCTTCAGCTTTGCTGCAAGAAGGATGATCTGCTTTCATGTTGAACAAAATTTATGTTCCATCACTCTTTGGGGCAAGGGTATTTTCAGATTTTTTGAAATGTAGACTTGGTTGGAAATCTCAAAAATCCATCTTGACAAAGGAACAGGATCTGGCCCTTTACACAGGGAATTTTAGCAGAGGCAATGCTGCTGCTGCTGCCAGTAAATAAAGACCAGCAGGGAGGCAGGACCTGCACTGAAAAAAAAAGCACCGTGAAGAAAATCTAGAAGGGTAAAGAGTGGGAGAGGTGAGAGCACTGGTTTGCTTACTAAGCGGGGAAAGCAGATTGGAAATAAATGGTAAATTTTAGAAACTGCTTTTAGAGACCATATCTAGGGCCACAAATAGGGCTAAAAACTTAGTGAGAGCTCCTTTGAGCATAGCCACAAATGAAAGAGGGAAAGTGAAAGTGTTCAAAAAATGCTTTATTTTACTAAGTGCTTATTCAGGCACAAATTAAGATAAATGTGAATGAGATATTGTTGAAAGGATATAATTGCCTAAGTGGTGGAAAGAAAGGATTTTTAATTTAAATTTTTAGAAGTCTGAAGAGAAACAAGAATGATGTTATATGCAGGCATTTACATTGTAGGCAGAGAATATAAACAGTCTCCTAAATTACTTAGAGATATTATGAAGAAATTCACTGTGAGGATGGTGAGGCCCTGGCACAGGTTTCCCAGAGAAGCCGTGGCTACCCCATTCCTGGAAGTGTCCAAGGCCAGGTTGGATGGGGCTTGGAGCAACCTGGGATAGTGGAAGGTGTCCCTGCCCATGGCAGGGAGTTTGGAATGGAATGATCTTTAAGGTCTATATCAACCCAAACTCTTCCATGGTTCTATGATTCTTTGTTTGATTTAAGAAGGAGTTAATTTTCAGAGAGTTTTGCAGGCTGGAGTGCAGCTCATTCATTTCCCTGGTGCCCACATTCTTTTTGTGATACAGAAAAGGACAATTCATGAGCCAGAGTAACGGAACTGTTCCTGATAGAATTCATCCCACGTGATTCTGCGCATCATTGGAGAAAGTGTTCGACTTCATGTCACCAACAGAGATAAGAGAAAGTGGCACTTGCAGGTAACATGGACATCAGAGACAGCAGAGGTGGCTGTTCCCTCTCCCCTGCCAAGACTTGCCTCTGTATTCTTCTTACTCCTCTGAGAAATATAGAATTCTGCTGACATTTCCTAGGAGGAAATCCTTTTCTTTTTGCTTTTTGCTGACAGCATCACGTCAAGGCAAATCGGAACAGATCATGCTTTGTTGCAGAAAGATAAAAAGAGAAAAGGCTTTAATTAATGTTAAGATATTTTAGAGAAAAAAAATGTGTGAGACTCTAGATTAAAACTCAGTATGTCAGTCACAGTGTGGTTTATGCATTGGTTCCACAACCCTTCTCTGATCTGGGATTTTGAGTCAGTTAGCAGGTCATAGGTTTCTCTGATGAGGCTGACTTTTAGTTGCCACTCTGGATCAAATTCAGGATCTAGCAAGAACACTGTCTGTCTCCAGTTAACCTGACTGCAAAGGAAGTGTAAAAATCCTTGTTGCATGTTGATACAAGATTTCTGTGGTCAGGCACAGAGTTTTTTTCTGAGCAGCTAGAGCGTAGTTTAAGACTTGAAGCCTGCACGTTTCTATTTAGACTAAAATTCTTTTTTAAATTTTTGGTTTTCATCTCAAAACGTTGACTATTTTCCCTATCCATGAAAAATGATTTTCGCTGGGGTTTGTATCTAGCCTGTTCTTTAGTGGTGCCTTGTGAGAATCTGTTCCACTGTGGCAAGTCTGTGGTTCACTGTCTGAGAAAGCTTTTATTTCCTCTTATATTTTATTTTCCCTTTGCCTATATCAGGTATCCTTTTACTTTTCTTTTGTTATGCAAAGGTCAGCAGAAAAACTCCCTGTCACTTTCATATCTCAGTTGGTTTTGAATGAGAATATCTAAGTGCTATAATAAAGAGGAACAGAGAACTCAACACCTTCTACAGCAAACCCTGAACACTTTCAAGCTAAACTACATCTTGTGCTTCTTGAAAATCATCCTTTCTGCTAATCATGTCTGGTTCCCTCCCACTGGGATTTAAGCCAAATAATTTTATTTTCTACAGTTGCTCCACCATCTGGTTCATTTGTACCATGCATTTACTGGTCTGATTGAAAGAATTTGGGAAACTGCACCTACCTTGAATAAGCTCCATTTAAGCCATTTTTTAATATATAACAGATACCTGCAGATTCCTCTCCTTGTCAACCTGAAAGCTTTGCACATCAAAGCAAGAGATAGGTACTCTGTTTACTGTGCTGTTTTGGACTATTAGCACATCTTTAAGGGGATATATCTTCAAAAATGTATATATTTATGCACTTACAGCTACTTCTGAAGTCCCCAGAGATTCACTTCACATTTTCACCTCAGGAAGATTCTGGAGTCAAAACTAACCACAAAACTTGATATCACTTGATTCATAACTCCCAGAATCACTGGGGTCTGCAGCTGTGATAGATTAATTTTAAATGGCAAAATGGCAAAGCCCAAAGATAAAAAAAAAAAAAAAGATCAGGTCTCTTCTATGTGCTCTGTGCTGTCTGCTCACCCAGGTGACTTCTGTGACTGTATCACAGTGGATGGAAGGACAGAGGTCTCAAAGATATTAATGTCCTGATATTTTTATTAAAATAAGTGGAAGAGTAGAGATGTTCTTGAACTGTTAGACTGAACAGAAAGGTTCCATGACTGTCCCTCCTAAAGTGGAGACTGTCAGAAGAGCCCAGCCCTCACAACTCCTTACACGACCTGCACAAACAATGCTCTGCTGGTTCCTCTGCTCACTCAACACACCATGAAACTTCTGGTTTAGAGAGTGGCTCACAAGTAGCCCAAACCCTAAATATGTAAAAATTTCAGACATGACATGGCAAACAAGAAGAACCAACCCTCAGAAATCCAGTGTGTTTACCATTCATTTAAAGTCTCATGTTTTTTAGCCAGACTTGTGATAGGAGCTGGACTTTGATGATCCTAGTGGGCTCCTTCCAACTTGGATATTCTAGAATTCTTGATTTGTGGGGAGAATGGGAAAAAAATGTTGGCTGGATGTTGAATTCTGGGAATCTGTGTCACCAAATCTCTGTAACTGAACATGGAAATGCAATGCTGCATGACTGTACTTTATGGCTGAGGCAGCCTAAAAATAACATGTGTTGAGGAGAACAGGGAAGGTGACAAACATGGAAGACATCTCTGAAAGAAGACGAAAAATGATGTAATACTCCCAGGGCTATCCAGGGGCTCTTCAAATTAATCTGACAAATAATCCTACATAAGGACAGAATATTATTGCCACACTGTGTAACATAAAGCCTCTTGCTAAGATTTGCACAACTCTCTGCCTGTTCCTGGCAAAGCTCTCCTACATGCCAGGAAATCAACAGGTATTCAGCAATAACTATCAACAATATTTTTTCTTTCCCCAGCAGCACAATTAGAGGTTCATTATATTCTTTCCACTCCACTAATGAAGCAACCAAAGAGTTTGATCTAGTTACAGAAGGGCAGTCACATAAGCAGCTAAGTTAGGCAAAGTCCAATTCAGACTAAATTCCCAATTTATTTATTTGACTTCAGAGCTCCCCCATGAGACATATCCATGCCAAGAGTTCATCTCTTGGTATGACAGATGCTAGTCCATGCTGTTTTTTATATCCCTAGGATGCTGGTCTGTAAACTTGTGTTTTCAGTGGAAGCTAAACATTTAAGGAGAATTCTACAGGGAATAGACTTTGGCTATTCTTCCACAGCTGCCCTGTGGAGCTGGGGAAATATTTGCAAGGTTAAGTTCAGTAAAGATTGGGAAGCATTCAAATGGTGCAGGGATGGGAAATAGATAAATAAATTGTATAGAGAGATGCACAAATTGCATTTAACAGCTGAGCCAATGAATCAGCGTTGTTAGAATACATTTGATTTTCTGTGTGCACAGCAATTAAAGGAAATAGCTTGCAGGTGAATATAGAGAGGATAGATTCAGGTCTCTGCACAACAATGATGGCTGATATAATGAAGATCTAATGAGAACAAAATTGAGATTCAGAGTTACAGATGGTGTTCCTTTCCATCACTGTCTGGGACATTATTTTCTTCAAGGATCTGTGGTATCATTTTTCTGTGGTGCTTTAGAGCAGACCCAGCTGTCAGCAGGACTGGATATATAAAATGGCTGGGGAGTGTGTTAGGTGCTTATACCACCCAGTTTGAGCTGACTAAAAGCTAAGAGCTGTTTTTAAGTCAGTTGTCTGGTCTCCCTGTAGGTTTGGTGGAAATAAAGATGCCTCAAGAAGACAATAATTCCATCTACTTTTGACACCCAACTCAAAGTTTTAGATCCTGCAAACCCTACAGAATTTTTACTCAGCTTTGGGGACTCTAAACTATCAAGTTATCCCAGATTTTGTTAACAGTGTGTCCCATTTGTTTTATTTCTGGAAATGGGCACATGGGATAATTTCTACTGGAAATCTAAAAAAAGGACAAGACAAGAGAAAATGGCCTCAAGTTGCATCAGAGGAGATTCAGGTTGGATATAAGGAACAATCTCTTCACAGAAAGGGCTGTCAAGCACTGGAACAGGCTGCCCAGGGAAGCAGTGGCATCACCATCCCTGGAAGTTTTCAAAAAACGGATGGATGTGGCACTGGAGGAGGACAGGGGTCAAGGGGATACATGGGGGGTGCTGAGTTGGGAGCTGGACTTGGTGATGATCTCAGAGATATTTTCCAACCCTAACAATTTATCAGTTGTTCAAGAGGATGAAGAAACTGGAGATTCTTTCAGCTGCCCTCTCTGTTGTCATTTGTCTCAGAACATATCAAGCAAGGCTCGGTGACCACACTGATAATTATTTTCTAACTCAGAGCAATGGTTGGAGTATTTCAATGAGATGTCAGAGACAGGTTAAAAATTTATGTTTTTATAAAAATGTTATTATCCTGTTATTATTTCCAGAGATCACAAACCTTGTGCCACTCTGATCAACAACAGACCTAAGCAAATACAGACTTTGAATGGCTGCCTGTATGTTTGCTACAAAGCTAAATTCTTCCTTGGCCAAGTACCTCTTCCTCACAAAAGGTCTCCTTCTGGCCTGGTGTAGAGAAAGAACAAGCTTTCACTTTTATGAGCAGCTGCTGCTGTCTAAAAACCTGTGGAGATGCTGAACTCAACAGCTACTCAGTGGTGGCAACTATCGTCACCTTCTTGTGGCTTCTGCTCTGTGCTTTTCCTGGGGTCTTTTGGGTTCTGACATGCTGCTGAAGAGCTCAGAGATGCAAAGAGCCAGGTCTTGAACATCTCAGGCTACTTCTGCTACCAGCTGGAGCTTCATTGTGGCTCCTTCTGCCCAATGTGGGGCTGTGGGTCCCAACCATGTGCTGTGCACTGTCTGAATGGTGTCTCTGTGGTTCAGCTGGTGGGGAGCCCATGTTTGGATCAGGCTGAAAAGCTGCTGTTGTTTCCTTTCTGGGATTTCAGGCATCAATTTATTTTTAAATTTTTTTCTTTTAAAATATTTTAATTCCTTACAGTGAAGTGTCAGTGGATGCCAAACGAAGCACTGCCACATCTGCAACATTTTCTGCCTCTCTCCTCCTCTGTGTATGTTCTCACTGTGGGGTTTTGGGCCCTTACCAGGGCTCTGCCTCCCCCTGTCCTCTTTAGAGCTGTGAAAACATTATTGCTGCTCAAGCCATAGCAGCAGATGGTTCTTTACTTTCATCATCATTGTTGCAGTGTGGTCTCTTTCCCAGATTCTGTAACTGTCAATTTCACACATCTTGTCCTCAATGTTTGTTAGGATGCAAAACCAATGGCAGGTCTGAGAACTGTTTATGTCCTACCCATGCAGAGCTCACTGCCAAACTCAGTGCAAACCCTGGTAGAATACTTCTCCTGAATTTTCATGCTCCAAAAATATCTCCAAAACCTGTGAGGTCCAACCTTCTAATCATCAGTGTTTGCAAAACAATGCAGTATTTTCTTTTTTTACATGATCATCATATAGCACAGGAATACCAACACATATTTTTTCCTGTTTTTCATTTCTTTCTGCTCTGCCCCCAACCTCACCTTGTGCACACCCACTGATGCTTCAAAGTCTGTGGGATGCAGCATGGACTTAGCCTGGGGCCTCACACCCTTCAGATGGACATCTGCAGCACAGACACAGCCACACCACATTGAGAGGTACCTGCTCTGGGTGGGCTGATTCATGGCCACAGACATTTCAGGGTGTTCTGCTCTCATGTGGACTCATCCACAGGTCACTGTCCCTCCAACTCCAGTTCATGCTGGAGCTCCAGCCTGTCCAGTGAAGCAGGACAGGAACAGCAGTGACTCCCTGGCCACCTGCCAGGGCAGGCACATCCCTGCTGCTGTTATCAGAGCATTCCCAGCACAGTCAGAGGAGGAGCAGAGCAGAAACACAGCGAGGAGTGGAAGAAAAGAGCAGCCACTAACGAGCACTGGGCTCAAAGACAGGCAAACGAGTCCCATGACAAGCACAGGAGCTGTCAATTAACAGCTAAACAGCAATAACAGCTCGATCCAGCATATGCCAATCAAGTCTGTTGCTATCTGGAATCCTCCAAGTCCTGTGTTGGGTGCCAAGAAGGGCTGCTGTAGATTAACCCCAGGCAGCAATGCAGCCTTGCACAGCCACTCGCTCATTCCCTGCTGGAGGGATGGGAAAAAGAACTGGATGAATAGTGGGAAAACTCATAGCTTGACACAAAGATAGTTTAATAGGTAAAGCAAAAGCAAATGCAAGCAGAGGAAAACAAGGAATTAATTCACTGCTTCCCCTGGGCAGGCAGGTGTTCAGCTATCCCCAGCAAAGCCAGGCTCCATCACACATAGCAGTGACTTGGGAAGACAAACTCCATCACTCCAAACGTGCCCCCATCCTGCTTCTCCCCCAGATTTATAGCCAAACATAGTGCAGTGTGGTCTGGAATATCCCTTGAGTCACTCAGGGTCAGCTGTCCTGGCTGTGTCCCCTCCCAACTCCCTGTGCACCCCCAGCCCACTCACCGGTGGGGTGAGGAGCAGAAAAGGCCTTGACTCTGTAAGCTGTGCTCAGGAGCAAAACCAAGTCTGTCTTATCAGCACTGTCTTCATTAAAAATCCCCAACACAGCTGCATGCTATCTGCTCTGAAAAAGATTAACCCTAGCCCAGCCCAAACCAGCTCAGCTGTCCAGGTTCTGATCTTTCCACAGCAGCGCTGTCCTTCCCAAGGAGCTGGGCACCGGGCAGGCAGGAGAAAATCTCAGCTGCACTCCACTAATTGTAGGATGATCAATGGCCTGTGAACATGAGCTATACAGAGATTTAACAACCTGATAAAAGCTTGTACAGCTCACAGGAAACACCTTTAAGGGTTTAAGATGCTGACATAACATTTCTTTCCCAGGGAGGGATTTTTACTCTCCCTCGTCCCATTCAGTAATCCTTTATTCCTGGTTCTGGGCTCCAACCCGCCGTGTGAAGGGGGTTGGCATCATCTCCATCTTCCCCCCGAAAAGGTTTTCCCCTCTGCAGTTCCCTAATACCAATTATAGCTGCATCAAGTCTGATTTAGCTTTCAGCCTTGCTGTTCTGCTTCTTTTGGGGCAATGGGCATTGCAATCTGTGAGCAAGTAGCTGCTGTATGGAGAAGTATCATTTATTTAGAATAAAAACCCTTCAGATAAAGCAGATGCTTAAGAGCCTCAGTGAGGTGAACTGTTAAGCAGAGCTACCTTCCTTGGCAGGTTTATCAATCCCTGGTGATGGGAAAACCCACCTCCGTCAGATTAACCCACATTGTTGCTTTTTCTCTTTAACATCCTCCATTTTAAAATAGATTTTCAGCTCTATATGTCACTTTTTTATTCCTTTGCTCACTGTTAATTTCAGGTGCTCAGGAGGGGTAACAACCAGGAATTCAACTTCACATATACGTGTTAAAATTCTTTTGCATTATGTGCTGTTTCCTTCCTGGTGCTGTAGGGATGGTGGTCTTATTTCAGTACTTTCAGTTTAAAAATACATCCAAAATTTAGATTTAAAAAACACCCAGGCCAAAATTACAGAGATTTTTCTAGAATATATATGTGCTTTTCAAGGGGGCCAAGACTAAATCCAACCCTGTTAAAACTGAGTATTTTTTACCTGTCTTAAATACAAACTTGTTCTTCATTGCCCTGGGTGAAGAGAGAGGATTTGCTTTTTGTCTTCTATTTTCTGTAGCTGGAGAGTCTGGTAATACTGTTATCTGGAAAAAAAACAGATTTACTCCTGATTTGCACCAAGGTAACAGACCAGAATCAAGCTCCAAGTCTCCATTGCTGGATAAAAAAGCTAAAAAAATGAGCTTTGCATGGGAAAATAAGTGTTTAAGGGTTTATCCACAAGCTCAGGAAAAAGGGGGTTGAAATGTTGAATGTGGCAAGCTCCCTGCAGACCATTTCCAACACTGGGAGACCCTCTGGAGGAGGAACAAGCTGTCATGCAATTATTTACTCTGCTGTTTGAGGAACAAACCACACACATTTTCCTGCCATAGCAACTTGTTCAGCACTTGGTGTTTGCAATGTGTACCCAAATTCTATGAATCATCATTAAAACAATAATCTTTGTGACCAGTGGACTCTAGCAAGTGACTCATTAAGAGAACCACTGGAAAATAATTAGCACACAAACTTGTTTATATGACTGCATCTCCACAGAGGTCTCATCTTGTTGAGGTTTGCTTTAATTCCAGGGGAATTTTGCTTTTAGTGTAAAAACACTTGTTTCAATCAAGGTAATTACCTAGCAGTACAGTTTTGTGTACAGTGCTTCCATTAAACCATCCTATTTATCACAAGAGCAAATGGAACAGTTAGAGTCAGTTTTGGAGCAGCTCTTGGCAGTGGTCCAGGCCAGGTTTTTGTTTTTTTTTTTTTTTAATGTCTATGCTGTTTTCAGCTTGAGCATCTAAAATTGTATCTCTGTAGAAACCTCATTACCAAATGCTTCAGGTGTAGAACTTGCTGCCTCAGGTGCTCAGCAGGTTCTTTGAGGTCACAGCCATCTATGACTTACTATGGAATTCTTTTGAAAAGGAGCCTCTGACTGTTCTTGTGTCTTGGTGCAGCTGACATCCATGGGAATGGATCAAAGTGCTGCTTGTTTGTGTGTACAAATGCCAATTTGGCAAATGCTCTTTTTTTTTTTTCTGCCACGTTTTAAATATTTTCTTTATCTGGATTCACTGGTAACTCCTGAGCCTGCTTTCCAGGGTTTGCTTAAGAAATATTTGTTGTTTCTCGGAGGGATTTATTTTGAGGAATTGGAAAACTCTTTGTATCTTCTGTGCAATGAAAAATCAAAGAGAGGAGCAGGATTCAGTCGTTAAAATATGAGTGTTTAGTGTTGTTTGGACTATTGCAAGGTAACTCCAGAAAAGTCTGGCTTTCCCTTTGTCCAATATTTTGACTGCCAGCCCCAAATTAATGTTGTGTTCCTTGCACATGTACAACTGTGGCAGCTTCAGAGCTCCACTAAATAAAAAGAGAGTTCAGATGGCAAATACAGGACTCAGTTACTCCTGTGAGCATCCAGTACCAGTTGCCTTGGCTTTGTTATCTCCTTTCTGGCCTCTGGATGCTTCAGGAGGGCTTCTGCCTCTTGTGTGTCCTATGAGATGTCTGCCAGCACTAGATCAGTGTTTTGGCAACCTTATAACAGCTCACATAGAATCACAGACTCACAGAATGGTTTGGATTAAAAGAGACTTTCAAGATCATCTCACTCCATGGGCAGGGACACCTTCTATCAGACCAGTTTGTTCCAAGCCCTACCCAACCTGGCCTTGGATAATTCCAGGGGTCAGTAGTCCACAGCTTCTCTGGGCAACCTGTGCCAGGGCCTCACCATGCCTATCATAAAGACTTTTTTCTTGATAGCTAATCTAAATCTACTGTCTGTCAGTTCAATTTAATTCTCCCTTGTCCTATCACCATTTACCCTTAGAAAAAGTCTCTCTCCAGCTCCTTCATAGGAACTGGAAAAAGCTCTGAGGTCTCCCTGGAGCGTTTTCTTCTCCAGGCTGAACATCCCCAGCTGTCCCAGCCTCTCTCCATGTCAGAGGTGTGCCAGCTCCCAGAGCACCTTCATGGCCTCCTATGGATTTTCCCCAATAGATCCACATCCTTCTTGTGTTCTGAGCCCCAGAGCTGAACACGGAGCTCCAGGTGGGACATAGAGACTCCAGACTTTTGCATTTTGGTGGCTGGATCACAACTGTTTGGGTACCTTCCTTCACACACCTGAAGTTAGGTGTCTCCTTCCTTCTTGTGGGGTATCTCCCTGGCTCTCTCTGTTACTGGACTGAGTATTCCATTTTTTCATTTAATGTAATTTTCATAGTACAATGCTGATTTCTTCAAGGATGAATATTTTCAATGTGTTGAGGAGCAATTCCTGAATACAGCACGAACCCCACCTTCACAGCATTGCCAAGGAGTTAATTCAGATGCTGTGATCTGCACACAGAATTCTTTCAATTAAGATAAAAAAGTATGCCTGTTATGTGTAATGAATTCGTGCAGACTCAAAACCATCCAGGTGCACGCAATCTGTTTGATACTGGTCAAAGAATTGACATAAATTCCCCAGAAATACAAATTCTTACTTCAGCTTTCTACTTTCAGAGCTGTATTTTCAGCTCTGTACTTTCAGAGCACCAGAGAGCAGCAGAATGTCTCTTATAAGGTGTTAATTATTAGACTAATGAGCTAGATGGTCTCATGTTTTTGAAACACTCATGGGACACCCATGTTTAAAGGGATTTAAAGACTAGGAAATGGCCAACTCTTCTACTTAAAGATCTGTTCCATGAACTGACCACATTTGCTGGTAATGGCTGGAACTGAGTGTGTTGATGAAATAATGGACCAGTTAAGTATTTAATGCAGACATGATGTAAGATAATAACCCCAGGAAGAGCAAATGATGTACAAATGATCAATTTTTCTCAGATTTAAGCTGCCATTAATTAGGACCTATTAATTTGGATCTCAAATTGCTCCATTCAGGCACCTCTGCACAGTGGAACTGCTGTAATCTACCAAACTGCCTTGAAAGAATTTTCTGGCTGATAAATCTGGTGTTAAATCAAGCCATCAAGGGGTTGAAAGAGTTCTTTCTTTGTGAAAGATCTGGAGTATCTAGGGACAAAATATATATTCTAGAGATCATAAAAATACTCCATAAAAAAGTAGTTGATATCAACAAGAAACCATGTCCATCCAGTAGTGGATTGAGGTCCTCCTTGTGCTGAGATTTCTAAGGGTGGCCACTTGAATAATTGGAAGGGCAGAGAGGTTGAAAATTGTTTGGACAATTATTTCTTTTGTTTTTCAGCACGAACAACAAAAAATATCAATACATGAACATCCGAGTCTACTGGCATTTTTTTGTTGTTCTTACCCCATTTAATGCTGTCTTAAGTCCTGGGAAATTTGACCCAGATAAAAACTGTACTTTTTTATTTGTTGTCATTTGCCATTTATTGCCACTTCTGTAAATTACCCTGCTGCTAAATGTATCCTTTTGGGCCAGCTTAAAAATGCATTTATTGGCAGATAGTGTTTTCAACAAGAAGAATTCCTTCATTCTGATTATGGCTCTAAAGCTCAAGGAGAAGAGTCATCTCACAAATGGACAATAAATAGTGGTATCAGTCACTACAGAAATCAAACTTTGTGTTTTATGAAATGTAGACCTATTACAGTGATGCAGGAGATAACCTGAGATATAATAATGAGATATCAGGACTAGAATAGGCTGAGTGATTGTCTAAAAACACAAACTTTCAGGAGCTGATGTCTTTCCCAAATTGTGTCCTGAAGGAGACACTGGATTTTATGTCTCTGAAAGTGTCCAAACTGAAAACTTCTGTGCAGCAGAGATAAAAACATAGTTTTCCAATACAGGAAACTTATCCCCCAGGAGCTCAAAACTAACATAAGTGTTGGTAGCTCCTTGTTCCTAAGCTGCACCTTATTGTGGAGGATGCAAATAAATATTTGTAAGGTATTTTTATTCGGAAGAGGTGATAAAATTTACTTTTTACTGCAGTTGAAAAATGCTGTTAACTAGCAGCCTGACACTGAAAAAACCCCAAACTTCAATTATGGGTTTAGATTTCAAATGGTCAGCAGATATTGGAATGATGTTGCTTGAGAAGTCAGTGGCCAAATATTGTTTGTGTTTGTAAGCAAGAGATAAATCAAACTACTGAGCTCAGTATGTCAAAATTGAAACTTAGTAGTAGATTACTCTATTCAATAGTGAAAGATTCTGCTGACCTTAAGAAGTGAAAGATTGCCTTGACCTTAAAATTAGTAATTTCTTTTGGTTAACTCAACATCAGTTCCAAGACAAGCAATTTTAGTCACAAATATTCTTCCCACATAACCATAACTTGAACTAAATGTAATTTGTTCTGGGGTCAGGGGATCCAGTTGCTTTACAGGCAGCCAGGTTCTGTTCCTGGAAAATTATATTTGGAAAAAAAAAATATAACTTCAATTCACTTTTTTATTCTGTTATCTACACTCGTCATTTCTGCTGTACTCACTGTTTAAAGCATAAACTGAGTGAAATCCACAACTTATTTCAAGCAGCAAAGCAACAATATTTTGTTTCATAATGTTTATGTTCTGATTTATGCTGGTGCCATAATGTTACACTCAGTTGCATATCCAATTCTACTCTTTATGTTGCTTCTACGATTTACAATGTTGGCATCTGAAGATGTAAATTTTGGACTCCTGCTCATCTGTCCTGTGGGAGATTCTGCTCATTGTGAAGCTTCTGCCTTTAGTGAAAAAAATTTTTGGAGATTTTCATCAAAGTCCATGAATGAAATGCTATGAGATTACCAGATGGAAGTTGTTGTTTCAGAGAACTAAACAGCTTTAAAGAAGAAAAGGTTGCTTTTGGAACTGCAGAATCATTCATTTGATCACTGGTCTTAATATTTTGTTCTGTTAATTGAAGCCAAAATCTTCCTAGAATCACAGAATGGTTTGGAGAAGACATTAAAGATCCTCTACTTCCAAACCTGAACATCAAAACCATGAGCAACTTTGCTCAAATTTATACCTGCTATGGTTTAGCTCTTAAGAAATCAGGAGTTTAGTCGAAGTTCTTTGTCTGGGATCTCTTTATGCTCCCCAAAAAGAGAAATGTAATTCCACAGCCAGACCCATCCATGCACATCAGGAACACTGGGGAAGGATTCAGCCCCCTGATTAAATAACTGCAGTTTAGGTCTCCACGTGTAAGAGATGACAAACAGTGTCTGAAATCTCATTATAAACAGTGGGCATAGTGTTAATGCAGTTAATGAAATAGGAAAAGCTGTTCTGCTGACCAGGACGTTGGTGAATTACTCAGTTCCCTGAGCGTGGACCTCTGGTACCATCCAGTTACCCTATGGTGACACATGGGCTGGGAAATATGCCCCACTCAGAGGAGATCACACCCTTCTGAAGGCTGTGTGGGACACCTGTAGTGCCTGAAACACTGAGTTCCCATGGCTGGGGAACTAAGTGTGCCACAGACCCCTCTAGAGTGAAATCAGGTTTGTAACCCACTGCACATGGAAGCATCTCCATTTAGGCCTTTCCCCTGGAGCTGATTCTCATCCTGGTTTACGATTGCATGAATAGTGCCCTGAAGATGCTCCATTCCTTGCATCAGCTAGAACATAGATGACTATCTTAGATTACATGGCTAATTTTTAGATAGCTGAGATTAGGTGACATAAATTTCTCTTTCCCTTTAGGGCTTAAGGAAAAGCTTTGCTTTGAATGTTGGAAAGACTGTGGAGCTATTACATTTTACGAGCCAGGCACTAAGAAAGGAAATGTGATGTACCCTTAATAGCAGTTTATATTTGTGTGTTTAAAAGCCTGAAAAGCCTGGTTGTAGTCTCACAACTTTTTGTGTGACCGGTGCACAAACAGGCAGAGGAATGAAATCATATTATGTGATTTTCATGCTCAGGGAAGGAGACAGCAGTTCAGTATGTCTTGAAATAAAGTGGTTTTGTGAAACGTGACTTGGATAGGAATTGTGACATTCATAATACACAAAGTGATAGAAAGGTTAGAGCTGATCCTGCTGAAATTTCAACTCCAGCCCCATCACTATGCTGACAATTTTCTCTGTGTTCATAGAATCACATAATAAGTTGGGCTGGATGGGATCTTAAAGATCCTCCAATCCACACCCTCTGCCATGGGCAGGGACACCTTCCACCAGACCAGGTTGCTCCAAGCTCCATTCAGCCTGGCCTTGAACACTTCCAGGGATGGGGAGTCCACAACTTCCCAGATCAGCCTGTGCTAGTGCCTCACCACTCTCACAATCAAGATATTTTTCATAATATCTAATCTTAATATACTGAAGGCTCATATCCTTTCTAGATCTAGTGGTTGCTCTAACCCACCTATGTCCTGGAATAGCATTATTTTGACATGGTGATTATGTCTTTAACTCAAAATTCACTGAAGTCTTTCCATCAAACACGTAGAACCGTGGAGTAAGTGCAGAGTGATCAGTTTCATCATAAATGCTGCTTTGGTGATATTTCCATGGCTTTTGGTGGCTTTTTTTCCAAGTTAAAAATCTTCCTCAAATATTGCCTCAATAAGTGAAAATGACGGTGGCAGAGACCCTCAAGGTTCTTCAGGCACTTTCATTAAGGGTGGGAACATCCATTTGCATAAGTGAAGGCATCAAGCTCCATTTGGCTTTGGGAGCAATGGAGTTGTCTGTGATTGGACCACAGAGATTTACATTAAATTTCTTATGGTTCCTTGCCTGGCTTGGTATCCAACTGCACCCCCCGTAAATGTGCTTGTTTGTTCTTTTTATTGCAGCCATCTCCTGCAGACATGGAAATGGCTGTGATCAAACACCCCATTGTACTCTTGCTGGCCAGATGGCTAAAGGGGCATTACTGCTGCTCCCATAAACTGTATGCTTTGCTGCAGGCATTAACAAGGCAATATATTTTTTAGGAACCATTAAATACTTGAGGTTTAGGTAGTAGTAGGTATTGCAGTTGTGGGCTTTAAGACGCTTTTAAAAGTCCTCCGCTTTGTCCTTAAAACTCAGCTCAAGTGAGGCTGCCTTGGGGGACAAATTAAAATAAAAATAACCCTCCAAACGCAAAGTTTGGTGGTGCTGCTGAGATTAGCCCCTGTTAGGCATGGAATTGTGCAAGTTGTGAAATGCCTTTGAGCTTTCCTTGTGAGATGCAGATCCGGATTTCCACGGGCACACTAATGATGACTTTGTTGAAATTGTTATCCTGCTTCCTCCACCCCTGTGTCTGTTCCTAACACCTCAGAAAATCCAGTTATTTGCAGCCCAGAAAATCCAATTACTGAAACAAAGCAAAGAAACCTGTGACCCTGTCATATTTCTTGTGAGAGAGGCCAGGCTGCTGACTCTGTACTGAACATTTACTCTGTCACATACTCTGTTCTGGGTAATAACAGAAGAGGACTCTGTGCTTGTAAAACTAAACCATTCTGTAGTTAGAGAGCCATTTATAGCTGCACCTTCCAGCCCTATCCACTTGTACTATCAACTCCAAAGCCTTCTCCCCTTTCCCTCCTCCACAATTTGCTTTTGTCCTTCCAATTGGTGCTGTGTTTCTCCAGAAGATTTTTTCCGTGAGTTGCAAGGTCACCACCTTACAGTATCCCCCCTAAAGAGCCTACCTGATTTAATATATGTAGGAGACAAAATTTCCAAGTAAATTGCTGCAAAATATGAAGATTTCACAGAATAATAAAATCATTAAGGCTGGAAAAATACATCTAAAATCATCAAATCCAACCTTTGAATAACAACATGCCCATAATATTGCAAAATGCCACATCTCCTAATTTTTGAACACTTCCAGGGATGGTGACTCTACCACTTCCTTGAGGAGCCTTACCCACTGCCTAATCACTCTTTAAGAAAAGGTATTTTTTCCCAATATCCATATTCTGGTTATTCGTGTTTGATTTCCCACTCACAGCATTCCTCTGAGGAAAATAACATTATCTCCATTGGACCAAAGAGACACTGGAGCAATTAAATCATTATCTCTATGACATCTAGTGCTTTCTTCATATGCCTGTGAATGAGCCTTGGGTTTGTTTCCAAAACCTGTAAAGACCATTCCAAACCCATCAGGCTGTCAGAAAGCTTCTTTCCTTGAAACCATGAGGTCAATGATGCTTTTGCTGGGTGTTTTTTAGGTTCCTTGAAGGCAGCTTTGTATCTTCTTCCAAATGTCTCACCCTTGGAGAGGGTAAAATAACCATGGAGCATCTCGCTTTTCTTGTCTAATCCCTTTTGATTCACAATTGGATGATGGCAGTGAGGCTACTGGGGAGTGAATTCGGAAAAACCAGGGATATTCCTTCCTCACCTCTATGGATATTAGGAAGGAATTCTTTACTGTGAGGATGGTGAGGCACTAGAAAGATTGCCCAGAGAAGCTGTGAATGCCCCATCCCTAGAAGTGTTCAAGGCCAGGCTGGATGGGGCTTTGAGCAGCCTGGTCTATGGAAGGTGTCCCTGGCCATGACAGGAGGTTGGAATGAGATAATCTTTAAAGTCCCTTTCAACCCAAACCATTCCATGAGTCTATGATCCTGCTGCACCCACCTTTTGTGGCCTATATGTTAATGTGCTTGGGGAAGTGCCTGCACCTTGTCTTGGTTTGGGTTTCTACAGCTGGTGAGTCTGCAGGAATGGGGACCATGATTAATGATGGGGTGTTGACACAGGACAACGATAAAAATGTCAGTCCTAATGAATTTCTGCTGTGACTCCATCACATCCCCCTGCTCTGTCACCCTTTGCAGACCATCAGGACTCTTACATTCAGGCCTGGGTGGACATGACATCTGGTATTTTCCCACTGGAGAAGGATGAAGTGAGTCCAGGGGTTTGTTCATCACTCTGTGCCCTGAGTGGCCTGGTCTCAACTCACTAACAGACACCTTGAGCATTCCTTGCACACCTCATCTCCTGCAGCCTCTGTTGGGATGCTTGCACTGCCTTGCATTGGAGCAATGAGGGGAAAAAATAAACATTTTGGACAACATTAATCAGGAAGCCAGAAAGAAACTGCTTTTACTCACTTTCAGTGCCTGTAACCTCCTTTGTGCTACTAACATGTCTAATCCCTAATCTGCTGCCCCCTGATGAGGGCTTCCTACCCTCCTTACCTAATTTTCAACAGTTTCTCTGCAGTTTCTTTGCTCATATGAAGGTGCTATCATTGAGCAACCAAAAAACCCCTGAACTGTTCTTCAAACCCCCTGAAGATTCTCCTTTTCCGCTAGACCTACATAAAATGTTCAGCAGTCAGCTTACTGGGGTCGCTTACCATATTTGTGACTGCATTTTCATTCCTCTTGTATTTGGAGTAGGCACCAGGGCAGATTTTTGTTCTTCTGCATCCTGGACAGCACACCAAGCAGAAAGAAGTTTCCACATTTTGATATAATAAATCAATCACAGGAATTAGATTATATAGAGATATTAACACTTGCTGTGCCTACCCTGATCCATCTCACATTTTATGCCTGTCCATTTAGACAAGAAATATTTGCAAAGCAAGCTTGAGAGTTTCATGGTCATCATAAGCACTGCCAAAGAATGTCTGTTGAGCAAATGCATAATGAAATAAATAAATTTGCAAAATTCAAGGTCATTAGTGGTTTCTGAGAAGTCTGCCAGAACCTATTAGTCCATGTTTGGATCAAATAATTTTGAGTCACAAATAAATTTGAAAAAATCAAAAGCTGTTAAATGCAGTTTGCAGATTTGAAGAAGTTAAATCCTTTTAATGAATTACCCAATAAATACTTTGTTTGGCTTTTTTTTCCACAATTGTAGCAAAGAAACAGGAAAATTTGTAGGAAAATTTAATCAATTTCTCTAAGATATAGTAATTCTAGTTCAAGATTATGCAAATTCAACATTATTTTTCTTTTCAAAATGAAATTAGTGCTTGGATTTTGATAGCTTCTATTGTCTTTGCTTCTCAGCATGCCATTGATTTCACCTTATTTCCTTGATATGAACATTTTCTGTTCACTCAGGCAACTCAATCAAAATGTGGATTTTGGTCTTGGACTCTTTTTGTCTGACAAAAGCAAGAGGGTCAAGTCAGGGCGTCAGGGCATTAGAGAAGAGTGATAATTATTGTCTGCAATGCTAAGAGCTCATTTTTATCCGGTGGATCTGTTTTCCCATTGCTTAATGATTTCTCAGTTCTATTTTCTATTTCATCTAGTGTTTGTTGTTACAGTGGTGATATTGCTTTTGGCTGATGATGTTTTATAATTTTTTTTCTTTCAAACTGTTGCTAATTTACAGACTTATGCATGTCTTGAGTCCAAACCTTAATGAGTCAATATATTCATACTACTATAAATTTGTCTGTCTGCTCTCAGAAATGTTTCTGTCTGCAGAGCTGGCATTAACTGAAGGTGGCTTCAAGCCTCATGCACAAAAAACCATTTTTGTGAGTTTTGACTCCATGAGCTTTCATCCCTCGTGGAATTACCCTGTTCATCCTCTTTCTTGGAGACACTTACTGTGAGTGATGCAGCTTCATCCCTTGGTTTTTCCTGATCAACACAAGTGGTGATGTAATTCTGGGCTTTATCTGTCTGTCCTAAGTTATTTTTAGGCAAAAAAAGTATTTTTCATAATGCAGAAATATGCCTTCATTTTGCTATCCCACTCCATTAGAAGTTTTTCTAGGGCAGAATGGAAAGAGAACAGAGAAAAAGAGGGCTCAGGGAAATGATTTAACTTGGGCATAGACCTGACACCCTCCTCGATCCTGACCCCCCCCGAGCCAGCTCAGCCCTTGCCTTCTGTGGAGCTGCACTGAATGAGAGAGATAAACCTTCTCCACCTCTGATCTGTCTCACAGATGTTCTTCAGACCTTAAAAAACTCACTCCATCACTGCAGTAAATAGTGCAGCTGTATTTCATCCTAAGGCTTTTCCCTGAAGACACTGTGCTTAGACAGGCTCCACAGTGAATATTTCAGCCAGATATCATTTATTTATCAATCTCCATCCTGAAATTTTCATCAAAAGTAATTGTGATGTGAGAAGAAGAGAGTAATTCCAAGCAAGGCTGAGAAACTGATGTTCTTCGATTGTTTTTCAAAGGTGGCAGGTCTAGGGGGATGTAATAAACTAAGTTTATTCTTGTTTCAATGCAAGAAAACTGTGAAATAACAAAATACAGTTAAACCTTCAAAATAGGTATTCCATATTAAAACAGAGGATTTTTTTCCAATTAAATGATTTTTTCTGTGCTATGGGGACAGCAGAGCGCAGGCAGAAAGCAATAGTAGAAAAGGTGTTCAAAATTAATTTCAAACATTTGTCTCCATATAAAGAAACCTTGTTGCAATTGACACTTTCCTTAACTCTCAGATGTTTTTGAAATAAATGAAGTTGTTTCACATGAAAAACCATGGAATCATAGAATGGTTTGAGTTGAAAGGGACCTTAAAGATCATTCAGGTTCCACCCTGCTGCCATGGGCAAGAGCAACTTCCACTAGAGTTAAAGGTCAAAGACCTGCCTTGAACACCTTTGGCTGTGATGACCAGATCTCCTTGAGTTATGAAAACTCCACACAGAGGTCTCCTGAAATTTCCACACTTTGGACAGCACTGGATGCTGTGGTGGTGCAGCCAAAGTTACCCTTGGTGTGAGATTTGTAATTGAAACAAGCAAAATGAGAACACTCCACATCCCACTCTGTGATATTCCTCTCTTTGCCCCAGCTGCATTCCAAAATCATCCTGACTGCCAGAGCTGTGAGATCCACATTCAAAGTACTCCTTGCAGGATGAATCTCTAGAAGAAGAGGCCAATACTTTTCTCTCTGCTGCTGGAGAAGTTTTTAAATGGCTGATGGAGCAATTTCTGAAACCTGATATTCCATAAATGCTTTCAGTGACAGGGACTTATGGTTTCCCATCCATGAGGTTTAAGAGGAAATGGTTGTAAATAGGTTCAGGTCAAATAAAAAAGTTTAGAAGTATTTAATTTCAATTTAATGAATAAAAAACCTAATCAAAATGTTTATACCTGACAGCAGAGATTTTTCTTTTCATATTAAAAAAAAAAAGAATAATCAAATGAGAAATTATGGCCTGCACTTTTCATGATTTCCATTTTTGAACAAATATTGCTTGAGTTTTAAGTCCCACACTGAGGCAGAAAAAAACATAAAAAATGCTCACTACTGCAGAAATCTCAGTTTTTTAATCCCTTCTAGTTATAAATCTTACTATCCACAGATATTTTCATAGTATATAAACATTTTTCTCACTTTTGGAATACTTGCCTGTCTTCAGTGGGTTATTTACTTACAGTCAAGTTAAGTAACTCTCAGTTTGTAAAAAAAAAAGCTAGAAAATAATGGGTAAAACCTTAATTTTTTTCCCCCACGTGTGGTTGCCAACAGCTTTGTCAAAAGATAACATTTTTTGTTGTGAGGTGCCTGGAATGACGCATGAGGTGGCCATTAATGGTAATCATGACCTGGCATCTGTTTAGGGAGCTGTTATTTTTCTAATCTGCCACGGAAGCTCCTCCAGTCAAGGTCAAATTCCTTCAGTGTTTTCATCTTCAAGGAGCATGGACAATGTGCCTTCTCTCCCCTCTGACAATTGATATCGTGACTTTTCTGAGCAACCTCCTGCAATGTGTGTGTGTGGTGGAAGGAAACAACCACAAAGAAAAGAACTTTAACATTCAGAGGAGAACAACATGTCAAAATTCCTTAAACCATGATAAATGTACCAAAATCATCCAGCTCTTTCCAAACAGTGGTGAGTGATGGTGATTTATGACTGTGGAGATTTTTCTTAAACTGGTAGTTTTTGCAGAAGAAAGGAAGGTCACTGAGTTAGGGTGTGCATAGTTTATCTTGTTCTCTGCAGTCTGCTGCTCCCTTTGAAGGGGGCTGTGCCAGATTAGAGTCCTGCTCTGGGGAAGCTCCATTAATAATCATCATTATTGTCCTAACCTAAAGGAAGGGGACATATACACACACACAAATCTTAACAATCTTCATATTTGTGAACCCTTTGACACTACCACATAAATAAAGCCAGTAATTCATAGATGAGAAAAGCAGATCCCCACAGGAGAAAGAATAACTGATCCCTAAATTGAGCAAGAAAGAAAATGCATCAAAGAAGCTGAATGAAAAAAAAAAATGCAGTGATTTGCACTGTTCCAAAGAAACTGGGCAACCTTTTATGGGTAATAAACAGCAGTGCAAGCCCCCTCAAAAAAGGAAAAAAAAAAAGTAAATTTTACATGAGTAGGAAAATGTGAACACATATTATCCAGCAATTACTGTCTTTTTTCCATAGGAAACAGCACAGAAAGCTTTGTTTTTCCACTGCTCACCTTAGAGAATTCTTATCTGCACCAAGCAGTGGGGAAAAAACCCCTTCTTAAGGTCTGGGACAGAGACTTTGCTCCATAAAGAGCTCCACAGAAAAACTTACCATCCTCAGATGGTGCAGAAATTAAATACAAAGACCATCAAAGCACCATAGGTCAGTCCAGCCCCTTGTTTTACCCTTCACAGGTCAGTAACAAGAAAAGTTAAATGCCCAGAAAAACGTGATTTTCCTGAGAAAACTCACTTTCCAGTAATTTCCAAATTCCTAAGCAAGAGGTAATCTCATATGGAGGCTTCAGTGAGAATTTAGTGCAATTTCCTTTGCTGCCATCCTACTGACAGATGGAAAGATAGTCCTGGCTTAAAGAGAGGTAGAGGGCCAAGGAGAGATTTAACAGATGTCTTTATGGAGGCTGGGAGGGGTGGCTGGTGGGGATCTATAAACCTCTGGCTAAGACCTGAGTACACAAATCTTGTTAACTTTAAAGGTAAGTGAATGACCAGAGATTTGAGGTTATTTGGAGAAAGAATCACTGTGTGAGTTTGAAGTCACACAAACAAGTAAATAACTACCAAGAAATTATAAATACTTTCTAGATTCAGAATTAAATCAACTAAAAAACTTAGTGCATTATCTGCTGGCCCAAGCTTTATTACTGCCTTTTAGCTCACGTACAAACCTAATTAGGATATTGCACAGAATGGACCCAAAATTTACTTAAGGATTTTGGGAATAAATTAAATTTCTTTGCCTTAGGATGTGTGTCTTGTGGTAGATTGGCTTTGGCTTTAAGCAAGGTTTAAACTATGAAGATTTTCTTGTGCTTGAGGCATCTGTAAAAGGCTCTCTCCCATGTGGATTTTCCCATCTATGCCAAGATTTATGCTTGTTTATTTTCCTGCAGTGGCAGTGCCTGTAAGATCTGTCTTCTGCCTTCATGAAATGCAATTATCTATGAGGCTTCAGGCTTTTCTATCGTTTTGTTTAATGAGGTCAGAAGTTATTGGCAGTGTACATACAGAAAGACACAGTGGGAGTGAGACCACCTAGGCTTCATTTCCATGGGAAAACAGGGTAATAATTGAACAGTTAACCAGAAAACACACAGAAGGGTCCTCTACTCTGAGAAAAGCCAGGGGGTTGGTTTGAATGCATGTTTTCAAAGGGAAAGAAAGAACTTGAGGACAGAGTTAAAGGTAAAATATTTCCTACTCTGCAGTCAGGGAAGAAGGAAGGATGGAAGGAAGGAATGACGGACAGGAGTTGATGAAGGGGAATACGGAAGAAGGAAGGACGGAAGTAAGGCAGGACGTAATTGCACTTGAAGTGCAGGAATGAATGAGGAATGGCAGATCATGACGGAGTTAATCCTTACGTGCAGAATGAGTCATTCAGCGGCCGGACGGAATTACGTACTTACTCCAGTACGTCCGGCCCTGACATGCCTGCAGGTAGTACGAAAGGAAGGAAGGAAGGAAGTGGCGAATGGAATTGGCGAAGGAAGTGTCTAGGATCAGTTGCTGAAGGAAGTGGCGGAAGTACTGCTGGTAAGTGGCGGAAGGAATTGGCGGAAGAAGTGGCGGAAGAAGGAAGGAAGTGAGGAAGGAATGAAGAAAGAAGTAAGAACGAATACGAAGATAGCAAAGAAAAAAGAAATAAAAGCAAGAAATAAAGAAATAAAGAAGACAAGAAAGTAAGCAATAAAGATAAACGAAAGAAGAACAGAACAGAAAGAAAGAAAGAAAGAAAGAAAGAAAGAAATACAGAAATAAAGAAGAAAAGAAAAGAAAGAAGAACTCATGAAAACCTTCAGTTCCAATATACTGGGGAAACTAAAGAAGCAGCTTTCCTCCATCTTTTCTCTGCTAGAAGCAATTCTAATCCAATCAGATTTTCAGAAGCATAAACAAAGCCCTGGATGGCTCTCCAAACTCATCCAACTTTTGCACATTTTGCTCATGAGAATTCTGGCCACACAAATATAAGTAAATTTATAAATTAGGAGCTGAACTCCCAAATCTCATGAGGAGAGGGCCATACATGACATGCATTTAAAAAATCATAGAATGGTTTGGGTTGGAAAGGACCTTAAAGATCCTCTGGTTCCCACCCCTGTGCCATGGGCAGGGACTCCTTCCACTATCCCAGGTTGCTCCAAGCCCCATCCAACCTGGCCTTGGACACTTCCAGGGATGGGGCAGCCACAGCTTCTCTGGGCAACCTGTGCCAGGGCCTCAGCACCCTCACAGGGAAGAATTTATTTCCAATATCCAATCTAAATCTATTCTCATTTTAAAGCCATTCCCCCATATTCTCCAGACACAATTGTGACAATGAAAAGAATTTCCTCATGTCCACAAATTCATGCCCTTAATCAGCCCCGTGTAAGGATAGGATCAATGAATGCACTGCCCACGCTCAGAACTATTTCTGACAGAAAAGAATGAGATAAAGTCAGTATTATTTAAAGACTTTGATTTTCAGAGCAGTCTGCAGATGACATGAACACAGAGGAATCAGTCAGTCTGCATTTAAATAGTAATTACAGATATTAATGTCTACTTAGCTGCATAAGGAAAACAAACGTAATGGCTTTTCCTGCCAGGAGGATGCTTCACATGATGGATCACTTTGCTGATGTGACTAAAATACCTTTCTGGTATTGACTGACAAAGAGAAGGAGACAAAATGTAAGAAAACTCTTCAGGCTGCTATAAAACATCCAGGGAGGGAGTTCAGGGATGTGGCAACACAGAGCAGATTTTATATCTTCAGAACTGACTTAAAGAGCACTTGTGAAATGGCCAAGCCTTGTCAGCAAGAGCTGAGAGACAAAGAGAAGGAGTTGCTTCTTTATCTTGCAGGTGTCTGCAGGTCCATATGTCCTTCTGGAGCAGACAGATGCAGGAGTGGGATAAATTTGATTTCATTGGTTTCTGCAATATAGTGGATTTCCAAATGTGTTTCATCTCACTCTGAAATAGATGGGTATATTTTTCTGCTCTAAGATCCTCAACCTTATTAACTTGATCTTAATTACTTCCAAGGAACCCTGGGGTGACTTGATGAGAAGTTTACCCTGAAGTCATCTAAAGCTGGATAAGGTGACTCCTGCCATGGGCTACAAATGCATTCAGTGTCTGAACACAGGTTTATTATCCTTGGACTGACAGTACAAAATTGGTTTGCAGGAAAATCAGAGTGGGAGTTTCTAGGGCTGTTTTGGGGGTTTTTTGTTTTGTTTTGTGGGGATTTATTCATCAGATGACACTGTTTCTGGTCCTGTTGATGTCTCTGCTTTAAAACGGTGTCTTGTTGGTTTCTGTACATCTTTATGCCTCAGACTCCTCTCTCCACCACCTTTCCTCTATTTGGACTAAAAACCTGTCAAACTAAGAATATTTTGCAGAGCAGAATCCTCACTCATCATCTGATGCTTTAATAACAAGCTTATTTTATAACTCTTTATGACTTCCTTCTGGTGAGTTGCCCTGCAAGTGATTTTTTTTTTTTTTTTGTGAATAATTGTGCTGCCTTAAGAGCAAATTGTGCACCGGGTGGTGAAATTAAGGAAGCCCTGATTTGATTATCTGCTTAGAGAAAAGAGTTGGGAGCTCCTGGTTTTGTATTCTCAGATGTTTAACATGAAGCTACAATTTCTGAAGCTTTAGGAACTTTTATAACATCTCTTTCTTGTGTAGGTTCCATGTGTCTGAGAGGTGATGAGCTCATATCACAGGTCCTGGTTTCTATTAAACTTCTGACAACTTGATAACTTTGAGACCTCTCCCTCTGGATCAGATTGGATGGATTCTGTCTAAAAAGGGGAAAGATCAGCAGAGACACACACAGAGCATGGAACATAAACTTTGCTTCTTAAAGAAACCACGCAAAACTTTCAGTCCTTTTCAGAAACATTCTTGGCCAGTGCCCAGCCCAGCCATTTTCACTTTCATACTTTTTCTGGTTTAAAACAGCAAATCTTTATGAAATTACACTGAAGAGAAACTCTGCTTCCTTGAGCAAAAGAAGTTGCTATAATTTATAATCCTCTCAGGATCATAATTCCAGTCTTTTAGATGCACAGAAGACGGTGCCTTGCCTCTCAGGTGGAGAATACATTAACTGTTATCATCCCTCTGGCTTTAGAACAGTCAGACTTCAATTAAAACCAGTGCAGGATATAGAAATTAACATTTCCTTTTTAGCTTGTTTTAGCTTCTATCAGGCAAAGCTCTCGGATGCTGGGAGAATATTTGCCAAGATGTCTCTTGGGGACCAATTTGCAAATCAATGGGGATGCTGGTGGCACACACCTGTGTGCTTTTATTATCCAACCCCTACAGCACAGGTCTGCTTGGCAGAATGTAATTTGAGCTCCACAGGTTTGCTATGAATCAACAGGATAAAATGGATTGTGATGCACTAATTCTTCAGGTCCTAATTACCTGACCCTAGTGCTCTGAAAAAGTGGAGAAAACAGAAGACTGAGACAAAGATACACAAGGAGATGTAGGGGGAATAAATGAATTTGCACGAAGGTGTGGCTTTATGTAAGGCCACAGAGTATGGAATTAGGTGGTAGCAGTGGTGGGGTTTGGAAGGTGGGAGCTCTGTTACAGTAAGAGGATGATGATAATTGTCTTTCATCCCCATAATGATTCAGTCAGCTGCCCATCTTCTGGGATCCTGATTTCAGGATTGAATTTATATTTTATCCTATAGAAGATCTGAGGAAAAGGCTGGCTAAAAATTACATGGAAGTCAAATCTTAAATTCTCCTATTCTCTGTGAGTAATAAGGAAGATTTGCTTCCCCACCTGCCCTAGTATTCCTAATTTTTTTTAATACTTGTGAAGACACATATCCAGTGGGAATAAATATGACTGAAGTTTAACCAAGATAGATGAACAGTGGAGATGTCACACAAGATTAGTTTTAATATTGTCCTTTTTTATCCAGGTTCCCTATTTTCTCTCACTGAACACCTTTTAAAAATGTTGTTGGATTTCAACCAGCTTTGAGTCAGGTATAGAGATTTCAGGGGTAATTAAATTCCTACATGATTCCTAAGAGCCCACTGGAGATGCCCAAACTGATGTTTTCCCTGGAAGTCTGGCAGAGCTCAGTGGTGCATCCTGTCCAGGCAGGACAAATGATGGAGACATATGTTAAGAAGACAGAATTCCTTATTTTCACTTCTCTGCTCACAGGTTGCTGATGCTGCTGGTGGAGGTGCTCCACAGAGACCTCATCCTGCACGTGCTGTGGAGCAGTCAGGAAGGTGCAGTTATTGGGTTATTAAGAATATTTTTTTCTCCATAGAAATACCCACATGGAATCCAGCTGACATTCTTTTCACCATCACAATCACTGTTCATGGTGTTGTTTTTATGGACCTCCTTCAGCTTGGGACCCAACTATTCTGGGCAATGCTTCAACAAAAAAACCTCCTGGCCTCAGTGGTTCTGCCATGTCCTTCAAAGGCACCCTCTTAACATATAACTCCCTTCTAAAATTTTGTTTCTTACCCCCTTTTCAAAGGTAGTTGTTGAATGACCATGGTGGACTTAAGAGGATTAAAGAAAATTTTATATATGCACCTGAAACTCTCTGATGTACCTGCTTATCACCACTCAGAGACCAGCCATCCACAAAGATAATTTTGGAGTGACTGAGAAATATTTTAGCTTTGTAAGGAGTAGCTGATCCTTGTTGCTTACTTTATGTTTCTTTGATCATATAATGTCTGTGGCCAGAGCTTGTTAAAAATATTCAGAAGTCTGCATTCATAGAAGCCAAGCCTATTATTCCGATTTTTAAGTCTCTGAATTATCTCTCCATAAAGTGTAGATACAGAGTCTAAGGTTTTTTGTTCCCATTCAAGCACTGGAGCCACTGTGGTTCTTGGAGATTTTAATTCCTTTTATGTTCTCAGATGAATAATCCTCTCTAAATCAATGTGTTTGCTCTAAACCAGAAACCAGTGAGAGAAAGCCTCTTTCTATGAGACAACCTCAGCTGTGCAGTGTGGCAGCCAAATGCCATTAGATATGCTCTGTGTACCCTCTCCCATTAAACAGAAGACAATGGAATGGGAATGATCTCCTCAGCTAAGGGTTAAAACCTTTTGGGTGAGGATACCAGTGACTCAAGAGATCCTGGACACTTTTTCCTTGAGTCTTTCCAGAGGAAATGTAGTGATACCTCAGTCATCAGGCTGTGAAAGTGGAGGACTTTCATGGATATGTACTTTCACATATCATCCATTTCCATAGATTGGACAGCAATTAACAGCCTAAAGCCAGGGTTCTGTTGTAACTTGAGGACCATTGGAGGATCAACCCTAATTTTAAACACTCTGTGTTGCACAAACTCAGCTATTTAAGATGGACCTGACAGATATGCCACAGGACATGAGAGATGTGGTTTTTTGGAACGGCAGGTGGAAAGAGGAATGAATCCTTTCCAGCATCTACAATGGCACTGCACAGGTGTGTGTAAGGCCACTGAATTCCAGCCATTGGAGCTAGGCAGGTCATTCTGGATGTGGATTCAAAGCCAAATTCCTCCAACATCTGGCAGCTGTTTTAGGTCAGCTTTGCTGAAGATTTTTACCAGTCTGTGGTTTGAAGACCTCAGCAGGTGAAATGTGTCTCCCTGCCTTCTATGGGCAGGGGTGCCATGAAAGTCTCACCTGACCCTGGCATAAATTTTAACTCCCCAAGGTCCTCAAGATGATCTTTATTAACTTCAAAGCTTACAAAGATTTCTGTTTGCATTACAGACTCATCCCTAATGGATGATGTAATAGCAATATTAGGGACAGGCCTGATCCTATGCAACACAGGCCATTCCAAAATATTGGGAGATGACAGGAGAAATTAAAGAGCACTGAGAGAAGCCCATATTGTGCTTAGAAGAGCAGACTGTGAGAGTAAAGAATTTGTCCACAGAAATAGTGTAGAATGTGAGTGAAATCTTGATGTGTCAGGAATTCAGATACCAGGGTGGTAAGTGCAGTGTAAAAGCGGAACTAGAGCACACAAAAGGGTCGCTTTGCATGAATCTCTGAAGTCTTCTACTAGATTTGTAAGCAAAACACATATTAAACTGCATTGCAAAATATATTGAACTGCATTTCAAAACTGTTACTTACAGTAAAAAGTACCAGATGAATTTGGCTGTTTTTGTAGATGCACTATGATGTGCCAATTTCCCATATTTTTTGAAAATAAAGAAAACTTAACCTTTGACTCCTGGCATTCTTATTTTGTATCTTGCCAGATGTGTTACTTATACATTCATTTTTACCTCCCACCATCAATAACACAAGACTGTGACCTCCTCGGATGAGAATTATATATTTTTAAAATCTTTTTTTCTGCTGTTGAAGGATTTTTCTTGTTTTCCTTCCATGAAGGTTGTAGTTATAGCTTAGTCCTTTCATATTAGTGCTGGCACTTGTAATGTGTGTCCCCTGAATTTATGTGGATCTAAATGAACAACTGCACTGAAGCATCTCATAAGCTTCTATATTTTCATTTCAGATTTACTACTGGTAATTACATGCCATGCATATAACAGAGGATCTAAAATCAATTGTGCGCTTTACGTTTTACTGGGTACTTATTAATTTCAATATCTATCTCAATTTAATCGACATTTCCTGCACAAATAAATGAGCTTTTTTTTTTTAGGATGCAGCAATAATCCATTAGTGACGTTTATGAATATTTTTTAAATGACTGGTGATGCCATGAAGTGAAAAATATATGGAAATATGGAATGATTGATGAGGCACTCATTGCCTTTGAGAACTGACCTGTCCCCTAAATTTCTTACTTTCACTATTTTTGCATTAGGAGTCACAGAATAGCATGTTCTTGAAATGCACAAATGATGTTCTTTTATCAGGGAGTGGAGTCCCCCCCTTTGCTTTCCTTTTGCTGTGTCTGAGGAGTTTTGCTTGATGCTAAAATGGAATTGCTGAGTCCTAAGTCAGGAGGGGATGATGCGTTTCACCACGCGGCCAGGGGCTTTCTGTGGCAGTGCAAGGGACATCTTGGGATGTCACACACTGGTGACCACTGTCCTGCACAGGACACCCCAGCAATCCCACCCTGTGCTTGAGAGCATTGTCCAAACACTTGTTGAGCTCTGCTGGGCTTGGTGCTGTGACCACTGCCCTGGGAAACCGTTCCAGTGCCCAAACACCCTCTGGGTAAAGAAACCTTTTCTGATGTCCAACCTAAACCTCCCCTGGCACAACTTCAGGGCTTTCCCTTGAGTCATGTCACTGTCACCTCAGAGAAGAGATCAGTGTCTGCCGCTCCCCTTCTCCTTATGAGGGTGTTGAAAACCACAACGAGGTCTCCCCTCAGTCTCCTCCAGGCTGGACAGACCAAGTGATTTCAGCTGCTCCTTGTCCAGTTTCCCCTCCAGACCCAATTCTGAGTCTGCTCAAAGTTTAACTCAGTGCCAAAATCAGCTGCCAGCAGTAGATGGGGGTGACATTCCTCATTTCATTGTTGAGGTGTGTGCCTGTTTGCTGTCTCAAGGGGATGGATGGATCCATCTGAACATAGGTTTGGATTTGTGTTTAATTGACATTGAGGACATAAACATGACTCTTTAAGTCTCAATTAAAAGAGAAGCATTACTGTGTAGTAGGAATTGTAAATCATTAATAACAATCTACTCCAAGAGCCCCTGAGGGAAGTGTGTTTTTCTTTCTGGGCACTTTTTTTTTCATAGATTCAGAAAACTGTAGAATAGTTTGGGTTGGAAAGGACCTTCAAGATCATCCTGTTCCACCCCCTGCCATGGACAGGGACACCTTCCACTAGACCAGGTTGCTCAGATCCCCATCCAACCTGGCCTTAAACACTTCAAGGGATGTGGAGTCCACAGCCTCTGCTGGCAATCTCTTCCAGTGCCTCACCATGCTTATAGTAAAGATTTTTTTCCTTAATATCTAAACTAAATCTCTCATCTGTTAGTTTTAAACTGTTTCTCCTTGTCCTGTCACTATCTGCCCCTGTGAAAAATTGCCCATATTTTTCCTAGGAATTCTACAGCTGTGGCCAAGGAATGCTATTATTTTTGCCAAGGTCTTCCCCCAAGTCCCTCCTGTCCTTTCACAGACCACCACACCACTGAAACACAGGCAATATCCAGACACGTGGCACCTGAGAGAGTTGTGTCTCATGGAAAACTGTGGCATTCACATTCTCTGAAAAAAATCCCTTCATCAGGATTTTTCTCCTTGGACTCTGAGAGGCCTCAGAGAAAAAGGAAAACAATTCTTATCTCATTTGCTTTTCCAGTGTTGTGCTCATGTGTGGAATGTGTTTGGAGATGTTTACCTAAGGGGATTGTTTCATTGGATTCTGGTGTGAGTTGTTTTGACTCATTGGCCAGTTATGGCCAAGCTGTGTTGAGACTCTGGAAAGAGTAATGAGTTTTCATTATTCTGTTTTTTACATTCAGTAACTATTCTTTCTGTATTCTTTAGTATAGTTTAGTATGGTATTATTTCATATAGTAGAGTATACAGAAAGTAGTAAATTAGCTTTGTGACAAGATGGAGTCAGATGCATCATTCCTGCCTTCATCAGGGCATTCCCAGCAAATATAATAGGAAATCACAATGGGCTTGTCACACTGGGTGACCAACTGTCCCCTCTTCTCAAGTGTGTAGATGCAGGACCAGTGGATGTGGCTCATCTGCTTTAGCATGAATACAGGGTGGAAATGGAGTCTTATCACACTCCCCTTCTAATCACTTGTGTGGGAAAGGCTCTCCAAGGTGCTATTTACCTGCTCCATTGCAGACATCTGCTGCTGATAAAAAGTTGAGTGATGCTGTTGACACACCTGAAGGATGAGATGCCACCCTGAGGGACCTGGACAAGCTGGAGAAATGGGCCCATGGGAATCTCAGGGGGTTTAACAAGGCCAAATGTTGATACTGTACCTGGGCTGGGGAAACCCCTGGTGTCAATCCAGGCTGGGGATGAGCAGGTCAAGAGCAGCTCTGCCAAGAAGGAATTGGGTGCTGGTGGATGAGAGTCTGGACATGACTCAGCAATTGTAAACTTGCAGACCAGAAGGCCAAATGAGTCTTGGGCTACCTCTAAAGCAGTGTGAGCAGCAGGTGAGGGGGAAATTCTGCCCCTCTGCTCTGGTGAGACCCCACCTCTAGAACTGCACCCACTTCAGGGTCCCACTACAGAAAGGACATGGAGCTGTTGGAGCAAGTCCAGAGGAGGCATCAGGTTGATCAGAGGGATGGATTCCATGAAAAACCATTTCACACTGTGCTCCTCACTGGGAGTTGGCTCCAGGTTCCTTGTCTGCAAAGAGGGTCAGTGCAGGTAAGTCAGATGTAGACCTCCATATTTAGCAGACAAATCCTGGTCTAAATGATAAAAGCACCCCTAAATGATAAAAGGGCACCCCTAAATCTGTAGCAGTCAGAAAATGAAAAAAAAATTCCACTCTCTAGATCTGGAAAATTACAAAAATAATAATTTATGTTTTATTTCCATGCCAATAATTAAGATATACATCAAATATGTGAATAATGTTTGCATTTCTAATTAAGTTGTCACAGGTGGCCTTAACTCTACCCTCTCTACTCTTACACAAGATTAGTGAGATGATCTTTCACTCTTTTCCAAAATTATAGCTGTTCAGACTTTCTCCTGCTGTCGCCAAGAGCAAGGGATAGAACCTGTGAATTGTGTGTGGGGTGGAAATTCAAGCAATCAGATTTTGGAGTGGTTATTCTCAGCCATTATTATTAATTATAATTTTGGGCTCTTATTTCTTGTGGTTTTGTATTTTCATTTTTCAAATATTTGAACTCAGTTGCTTTAATGGCTGCAGAACACCTGCCACATGCATTCTAAGGTCTGGTCTCCCTACAGAAAATTCAGAAATGGCTGGCAATCCAAGCAAGTTCAGCTGAGGAATTATTAAGTTGCATATCAATTAGTCATTCATTAAAAAGCTGTCCTTGCCTCTCACTTAGCAGAATTAACAGAAGTCATTAGTTTCTTTCAGCTGTGGCCACATTTCCCAGCATATGTGGGTGATACACAGTTGGTTTCAGAGGGAACTCAGCAATATGGAAGTTAAGAGTAGGAAAATTTTTCCTGCAAAAATGGGGCAGCATCACACACCAGACAGGTCACATTTCCACTGATAGCAGAGAAGAGACTGAGAGAAATGGGAAATTTGTGAGTGTTAACCCTTATCTGCAAATTCCCCCTTCCCCTGTCCTGTTCTACCCTTCTTTCCAGACAAAGTTTGGGAAACCTTCCCTCAGGAGGCTGAGAGGTGGGGAGCAGCAGCACTTCAAACACAGCAGGGGTAGAACCAATGCCTGTCTCAGCTGCTGGCACTGCTTTGGGGGGTGCCCTGCATGGGCCAGAGGGGTGGCAGGACATGTGTGAGCCTCAAGGCCAGGTACAGGTAGCAGGTAACTGCCACATCTGCATCCTGGAATGAGGGAAAACCATAGGGAATGCTGCCTCCTGAAAACCATCACTGCCTGGGTCACACGGAATGCCCACGTCGTAATCTCAGACACTTCAGCAATTTGTGTGTGTCAAGTTCAGGAACCCAACTTGGAGGTCAGTTTGGGCAATCAAGGGCAGGTGTTTGAGGTGTTGTGGTCCTCTAGACAAAGCCTCAAATTTTTTTTGGAGAGGGGCATTAAGGTCTCAAATCTGTATGATGCTTTAGACAACTCCTTAAAATTGCTCAAACATCCCCTTGTCTATCTGTTGGCCTCCCAGGCCTTAATCTCAGCTGAAACAGCTCAATATTATGGTCAAAAAAAACCATAATCAAGAATGTCTCACTCCAAACCAAGATGTCAAAGCCTGGTCATTCACAGGTAGTCTCCAGACAGTACCAGTGGCTTCTTGGAGTATGACAAATACCACTGTGATTTCAGGAGCTGAGATCTCATTTATTTCAATTTACTGCCCAGCTCCTGAAGATCAGACACAGCTTGACTCTCCTCACTTTGTCAGGCAGCTTCTCTACTTGAAATTGTCCAGTGGGATTACCACAGGTTATCCAAAAGTCACTCTCTGCGGCTTTCATTTTAATCTTGATTTAGACAGAGAGACAGAGCATTGTCTGTGACCCACTTTGCTGAGTGGAGAGAGCTGGAGATACCATTCATTGTGGAGGGAAGTGTAAAGGGAATTGGAGACAGGGAATGATTTCAAATTGAAACGGAGTAGGGTTAGATTAGATACTAGGAAGAAATTTTTCATGTGAGGGTGGTAAGGCCCTGGCACAGGTAGCCCAGAGAAGCTGTGGATGCCCCATCCCTGAAACTGTTCAAGGCTGCAGAGGGCTTGGAGCAACCTGGGATAGTGGAAAATGTCCCTGCCTATGGTAGGGGGCTAGAATGAGATGATCTTGAAGGTCTGTTCCTACCCAAACCGTTTTGTGATTCTGTGATTTTTTGATTCTGTGTTTCTGTGATATAAATCTACACACAAATATGTTTATATATAGACATACCCACATGTTGCTCTGCTGCAGGCCTGAAAAGTGAAGGACTCAGGTTTAAAGCTGTCACTGTTGCAACTTGGAGCTGTCACTGATTGGGAAGGTCTTTTCTACTCAGAGAGAGCAGAGTGACTTATTGGAAAACAGAGCACGAAAATGAGACCTTTCCCTGTGTAAAATGAGTTTTGTCTCTGTAAAGCAGGTTCTATTTCTGTGCTCCTGCTACATCAGGAATCCAAAAGTATTGCCAGACATTGGACTTGGTGTTCCTTGTGTGTCCCTTCCAACTCTGGATATTCTATTCTGTGATTAAATGATCTTCTCTTTTGGAGGGCTGACAAATGGAGCATCACAAAACCCAGAGAAAGATACACAGCCGAGGGTCAGAGACAAAACCACAAGATATTTGCTGCTCTCTGGAAGCAGAACACAGAGAAAACCAGCCAAGTCATAGAGGGAGGGACTTGGTCATGGCTTGAGAGGTTGAACTGGGTGGCTTCTCCATTTCAGTCTTATGGAGCTGTTGCAAGAGCATGTCACAATTACACAAAAATTACAATAAGAATGTAGAATCACACTGGAAGCTGCCCTGGTGCCGTTTCTGTTGGTGGGTACCACATGTTCCTTTAGGACTTGCCACCAGTTTTCACCTTTCTATTTCCTCCCGGGGGCACAATCCCAAACTTTTGCTGCCACAAGATCCAGGTTTGTTTGTGCTGCTGAGCAACTCTGATCTGTGTCTGCTGCCTACTGTGAACAGCTCCGTCTGGGGAGAATCCAAGCTCAGCTGTGGTACCAGGCAGCCAAACCTCCATCAGAGGAACATGGCAGGGGGTGGTGCAAGATCTCAAGAGCAGGACAGTGCAGGGAGGGCTGTGGAGGGAAGCAGTGGCTCTGAGCAGGTCAGCACTGCAGGACTGACAGGTCTTTGGGAATATGCTGACTCACAGGATTGTGGTTTTGTAAGGTCTTTTACTTGCTCTCATCACTCCCACTTCCAGGAGATTCATGGATTTGTCCTAACAAGCTCTCAGTGAAGGTTGTGGCATGTGCTGCTACCCCTGTTCAGCAGGGGCACCATTCTGTGATGGAGAGATTTACCTGAGGTCACAAAATTCATTAAAGCCAAGCTCTGAGATAGATGCTGACCTTTTTGCATCCCTTTAAAATGGTTCCTTGAGGCTGACCCTGCAGAATCTGTTCTCAAGGTTGTAAGATCATGTATTTAAGCTTTGTACTGAAATTTTCCTTAAAAAAGAGGATTGTCACCAATAAATAAATCATCTTTCACATCAAGATATGCATGGCCGAAGACATGGAGCTAGTGCAAACATCAGGTGCCCAGAATTCTGCAAATATAGGTACTTCTTTAATAAACTGAAAAATATGTTCTCATTATGAACCCAGGACTCTAATTTAAGAGTTTGTCGTGGTTTGAGAGGAAATGAAGTTTTTTGTGATGGTGTGGGTAAGCCAATCAGTGTTCAGATTTAATATTGGCACCTGGTTTGTCCACTGAGGGCAGGATACGCCTCTGAGAACACAGGGGTTAAAAGCTGTGATCTCCCAGGGGAACTTCCTCTTGGAGTCCCGCTTGAGAGTGAGCAGACCTCCCTGCCCGGCCGAGCTGGGCGGGGGTGGGAGGGGAGCCATGTGGCCGGAGAGAGGTAGGCCAGGCCTGGGCCCAAGGGTGGTTGCAAGGGTTTCGGGCAGCCATCCTCCATTCCCCCCCACCCCCCACCCCGGAGAGAGAGAAGAGAGAGAGACAGAGCCGGTGCCTGTGATAGTGGCCTGGTGTGAAGGAGAAGGGGGGGGTGTCCAGCAGGGCAGCCAGGCGTGGGAGTTGACGAAGTAAACCGGCAGAGCCTGGGACTTTTAACCCCTCTGAGGAAGATGGGAACCTTGCAAATGCTGAGTCTTCCTGAAGTTGATGAGATTGAGAGGATGTTGAGAAGAATCCTAGGTGGGAGGAGATGATGGAGTGGCTTTGGGCTGGACTTTTCTTGTATAGCCACAGCAGAACCACTGGTGTTCCAGTGACACAGAGACTGCATTCCAGGGGGAGGCGATGGCTCAGAGCCAAGAGAGTGCAGTGATGTGGAGGAGTGAACAGAGACGACGGCTGAGGAGGGTGGTGGTGGTGCCCTCTGTCTTTGAAGAAGAGAGAAGAAGAAGATGATCTCTGTTCAAGAGACCCCTCGGCCCCAGGGGGTGAAATTTGGGGGGGACAAGTGTCCCAAAAAGAGAAGGACTGTGCTCCCTTTGGAACTGGACAAAGTATCCTTAAAATGAAAAACCCTAGAAGCAGCTCTGATCCATGTGCAGTGGTGAGAGCACTGGACATGGAAGGAATGTGGTGCAAGAGGGACTCCTCTCTCCTCGAGGACTGAGAATTGGTTATCTAAAGGGTGGTGATGGAATTGGAAATTTGCTGGGGGGAGGAGGAAGAATTTGGAAGGTTTTCATCTTGTGTTCTATGTGTTTTATGTGTCCTGTGTGTTCTTTCTTGTAGTTTAAGTTAATAAAGTTTTTTTTTTTTCCCCTTTCAACCTCAAGTTGGAGCCTGCTTTGCTCTGTCTCTGATCACATCTCACAGTAGGTGCCAGGGAAGGAGGTGTTCTCGTGGGGGCACTGGCATTGTGCCAAGCTCAAATGATGACAGAGTTGCAATGTACAAAGCATTCCTTTTTGGGCCAAAAAAAGGAAATTTTATGAACAAAACCCCTTCCTTTTTCAAGGCAGAATCTGGTAGAGTTATGAGCAGGATAAAATGAAGTTGTGGCAGATTCAGTGGGGAAGGAGAACATTTCCATGTGGAATGATTCCTGTTTCGGTGCATGCATCTTACTGTTTCTGTGATTTGCAGAAAAATTAGGAGGGGTGCTTACCTATTGGCACCGCAGTGCCTCCATTCTTAAAGATGAAAACAAGAATAAAATCTTGGAACTTTTAAAAAATATATTGTGAAAAGTTGATATTCACTTCTGTCTATTTTTTTCATTCAGGCAATTTAGATGTTGGTGAAAATTTCTGAGGAAAAAAGCAGTTGTTTGTGAATCCTATTATAAAAATAAAAATTTAAAAAGGAGGTAATAGTGCACTTATTTCACTAGAAAAACATAATTTGTTTTAAAAGCCTTTCTTTTTTTTTTTTTTTTTTTGTGTGTGTGTGTGTGTCAGCTTGAAGATGAAAAATTGAGAAATCTTTCCTCTTTCTTCTTTTGGGTGGTGTGGAAAGCTCAGCTCAGCAAGACTGAGCGCAGTTCTTGGCTTTGTTCATTTTTTGACTCATCCCTTAGCATTTCTGGGTGTCTTTTGCCCATCTATGGAATTAGAAAAAAAAAACCCACCCCTCTTTCCTTGATATATTTTATCTGTAACCCCCTCCAGGCAGGAATTTTTCTCACTTCTGTGCTTCTGTAAGTAGGAAATGGATGGAGCTGCTTCCCCAAACAGACATTTTAAACCAAAATAGTTGCCTTCCATTTTGTTCATTTCAATTCTGTTATATAATTATTTGATTACATAATTCTAATAGAAGTTAATGGGAGGAAAGTCTGTGATGGATGAACCAGGCTGTAGCTAGAATTTGGGGATATATTTATCAGTCTGTTCCAGTATGGCAGCAACAACTTTCTCCCAGTCCAAGATGTCAGGCATGAAATGGGCATCAACAACTTGAAGATAAAAAGCAGACAAAGTAAACCAGCCATAAATGTGGAATGAATATGGAACAGCCTGGTTACACTCCAGACTAAAATAAAATTTCACCTGCTTTTCAATGAATTACAAAGTTAAGCCATTCCAGTAGCAGTCAGGAGTGACAAAGAGAGAGCATCTCATGTCTGTCCAGGAATATTGCATTTTATGACCACAGCAATTTTTATTTTTTTTCCCCAAATGGAAAATTAATGTTTTTCCATAGAGCTGATGGGACCCAGCCTTCCTGCAGAGATGCTGGGGGTACACAAGAGGCTCTGAACACAGCCCTTCCCTGCTGACACACCCTTTGCATCTTGCCACGCAGTGACTCACGCAGGGATTTGCACTCATCAGTCCTGGCTGGTTTCACATCCATCTCTGGATGGGAGAGGGAGGGATCCCTCTGACAGGTTGATTTTGAATTGCTTCCACAGCCTGGGCTGACACCCAGTTCCTGAGCTGATTTATACAGTAGCTCAGTGAGTGGAAGCAGGTTTATAATGCAATGTGGTCTAAAATGATTTTGCTTGCATCTTGAGGTGAGCACCCATCCATCAACGCACTCAGAGTCACTCTGCTGGCCACTAAAAGTGCTCCTGGCAGGTGTCTTTGCTGTGAGGCTTCTCTATCCTGTTCACACATATTTTTTTAAACTATTGAATTAGAATCAGTTAGAATGCCAAGTTTTCAGCTGAAAAAGCTCATCACAAAGGAACTTGGCCTCTGAATCCTTCTGGAGCTGCATATTATCTCCTGGGGAAATCACTGGAATCATATTTTTTCAAGTGTTTTTTAAGATATCAAGGTGCCTCATTTTTGTACTAATTTCTCAAATGTGTGTAATTTCTCACAGGGAGAGATGGGCACACAGAATGAGAGTGAGCAGGGACCTGGCTCTCAGAAGTATTGAAACTTCTGCAAAGCCCAATGGATGTTAAACATTTGGGTCTATATTACATCTGAATGCATTTTTACCGACTTTTCTTATCTTTTTCTTCTTCCATAGAAAGACAAAAATGAAATCAATACATCTGAGCATGAGGATTGTAAGGTTACTTCAAAATCCACCAATTTAGAGTGTGGTTGTTCTGCAGTGATTACTGCCTGATGGAGTTTTTGTTGGCCATTGGTTTCAAGTAATTTGTGAGCATTTTCAAACTGAGTGTTTTCTAGGAAGGCATTGTCATGACAGAACATTGTCCTTGAAATGAATGGCTTAGAGTTTAAAAAATAGTGAGGAAAGGAGATGGAATAAAAAAATAAATAAATATTCTCACTGTAAGAGCATCTTGGAGCAAGTCCTGAGGAGACCATAAAGAATAGAGGGGTGGATTATGTCTCCCATGAAGAAAGACTCAGAGATTTGGGGTTGTTCAGTCTGAAAAAGAAAAGACTCTGGAGAGACCTTGGAACCCATTTCAGTGCCTAAAGGGCATTAGAGAGCTGGAGAGGCACTTTGGACAAGGGTCTGGAGTGACAGGAAAAGAGGGAATGGCGTTAAACTGACAGAGGATCAGTTTGGAATAAATCTTGGGAAGTAATTCTCCCCTGTGAGGGTGGTGAGGCCCTGGCACAGGTTGTCCAGAGAAGCTGTGGCTGCTCCATCCCTGGAATTGTTCAGGGCTGGGCTGGACAGGGTCCTGAGCAACCTGGGATAGTGGAAGCTGTCGCTGGCCTTGACAGAGGGTTGGAAATGGATGATCATGAATGTCCCTTTCAACCCAAACCATTCTGGGTCTCTGTTATTTCTAGGGGACACTTGCCCTGCCAATGCTCATCTCAGCGGGGATGGGATGCAAGGGAATTTCTGTTTCTATCACCAAGATCTGTGCATGGCTCCAACCACAAATATCACAAGTTCCAGTCATCCTCACTGGGTTTCTCATGCCCACTGAAGACTGGCACGACTCTTCTGATTCTTTGGGATCAAAATGTTCCTCCAGACTTGGCACTGAACACGTTGAAACTTCACACTTTAACTTCATTTAAAAATGTGATGGTGTAAAGGTGAGAGGGAGCCTGGATAGTGTAAGATGAGTAGGAAAAATTGTGCAGTATCTCAGCTTACCTTGAATTGTGGGTGGGAGGAAATACAGATTAAAGCAAATATTTTTTTCTGGTGCTTGTTGAGAAATGTTGAAACCCTGTGTTGAAGCAGGAACTAATTTGCTGTGCCAGGCTCTAGTTAAGGCAGAATTACATCCTCTGACTGTGTGGAGAAGAAAGTCACTTTTCATGCTCGTGCATCAAGGGTTTCAGACTTGTGTGAGTAAGTGCAGGAACTTCACCTCTCTCACAGAGCTCATTTTGCACACAGAGCTCCCTGGCTGGTGCTCAGTACCTCCTTCCATTTTTACCTCAACAGTAAGAATCAGGGAAATATCCTTGCTCAGTTCTGTAGAGAACTTTTCATCAGATTGTAAGAAAACCCTTCTGAGGCCCTTTCTGAGCACTGTGGCTGTTCAGAGGGTTGATGATTCTTCCTGAGAGATGCTGCTCAGTTTGTTTTGAAGATGAGGGGCATTTTATCTTTTACTTTTTACATTATTAGGAAGAACAAGTTGCCCATTCACACTTACAGCTGATAGCTTGATCAGCTGTTTTTGGCTGAGTATGTAAGATTAACCAGGGTGTCTGAATGTCTTTCCCCAAATAAACTCAGATGCCGTGGAGGATGTGGCTCAGTCACTCTTTTCTCACTTCATTCTTTCTGAATATATGGTCACTAACCCCTTGAATTTATCTGTATTCTCCGAGGTGGTTAACCCCAGGGAGCTGTTTTTACTTCCCACAGATTGAACACACAACTGGAAATAGAAAAGACAAAAAAAACCCAAAACAAAACCAAAAACAACAAACAAAAAAAACAAACAAAAACCAAAACAAACATCTCCCCACCAACACAACAAGACAGTCAGGAAAAGTCAGGAACTCAAATTTATATGGCTAAAGCTCAGAGTCAGGACCATGTGTGGGAACACACAAAATACTCAACTGCCTTGAGAAAACACTGCCAGAATTGCAGTGAAAATGAAATCTCTCCCTTTTTCTCCCTTGTGGGTGTCTGAAGGGGACATTTCTGCAGCAGATGTCTTTTTAGTCTTCATAATTTATCCTGTCCCTGGTCCCTGTGAGGACACAGCTGGGAGGAAGCTGAACTCAGTCCAGTTCCAGGGTGGAAGGGCAGTTGTCACTTGGGATGATGCCTACAATTATTCCGACCTCCATATCTCTGCTTGCTCATGAAGAACTTGCTTGAAAAATAATTTGTAATTATTCTTCTCCTGCCTGCTTGTGCTGTAATTATTATTCAATCTTCATTTTTATGTGATCTGTACTTGCTTCCTCGTTAATATTTTAAATTGATATTGTGTTGTTTTTGTAATTATTAAAAACGATATTGTTATTTGAGCATGATGATTGTGATTAGAAGTAAATGCAATTTCCCAATGGAAAATTATTAAGCTAAAAATACCAGCTTCATCAATTTCTATAATTTACAGTGACATCTTTGTAATTAATTCAGAAAGCAATACTTCAGATTTAAATACAGGATTTTTGTTCCAGCATTTTGCCAAGCACAAGCCTCCCATTATATTCATAAAATCTGGAGGAATGGCTAAGTGCACTGTTTTAGGATCAGTTAATTGGTCAAACTTTGTCTCACTGTTGCTAACTGATGTGCCTAATCATACCTCTTCTTCAAAATAAGTTTCTAAAAGAAGCATCAGTATAGAAAGTGGAAAACTTTGGTGCACACAGTTCAGGCTCCACCTTCTTTCAATTTTTTACCACACTCTGGACCATCTCTGTGACACTCTGCATCGGGCAGTGACATCTCGTGTCTGGAACACGTACTGCAAACAAACCTCTGACCAACGTCTGTCTGGGACATCTGGAAGAGACCAGAATAATCACAAATCACAGGATGGTTTGGGTTGGAAGGGATTCCTTCAACATCATCTTCCTCCATCCCCCTGCCATGGGCAGGGACATGTTCCACCCTCCCAGGTTACTCCAAGCCCCATCCAACCTGGCCTTGGACACTTCCAGGGATGAGGCATCCACAGCTTCTCTGGGAAACCTGTGCCAGGGCTTCCACCCTCAGATTAAGAATTTCTTTCTATTATCTTATTTAACCTACTCAAATTTTAATGCCATTCCCCCTTATCCTTCCAATTTACATCAAAATTTCCATGAAAAAAGAAGAGAAGCTCAGAGCTCAATGCTCAGAATTAATGTTGCCTCCTAATAGGTCAAAACTTTGTGGACAATACCTCCCAGCCATGGCAGACACTGTTTCAGGTGCTGTGATTTACTCACCTCTAAGTATTGGAGATACACAAAATATGCTCCACATTTCTTGGGTCAAAGTACCCAAAGCTTTGGACAGCCCACACTTGGAGGAGTATTTAAAAGTCATTTTCAAGATCCTTTCTGTGTTGCTTGGAAAAATATGATTTAAAAGGCAGAAGAGATGGAATATCATAAAATGATGTGCCGCGGCTGCTGTGTCGAAAGCATTCCCCTCCCGTCCGAGCAGGGGGGAGGCGGCCGGGGCTAGCTCGGAGCACAGCAGCAGCTAGCAGCTAAGGGGGCACTACCCAGATCCGTCAGGGACGTCCGGGCTGCGCCTTCCTCGACAGGACAGCAGAAGCCGAGAGAAAAGAGGGTCTTGACACGCCCGGTGTAGCCCAGTGGTTTTAATGTATCATTCCTCCACCGCGTCCAGGCGGGAAAAGACGCCACTGTGTCCAGGCGGGAAAATTCAAGACAAAAGGAGGGGAAGCAGTATATAAAGGGGTGTACAATAACCAATCGGGGGAAACTGAGGAGGGGAATTCAACATGACTGACAGGGGTGGCAACAAGTGATACACGAACACAGGAGGGGTTCAGGGCACCTGCCCAATCACCCCCTGTGGAAGGGAGAAGTTTCTGGAAGGATGGGGGGGTTTCAGGAGATGAACGGGGCTCTGGAGGAGGGGAAAGGGGCAGTTGCCAGGGGAACGGGGGTGGAGACAAGGGCTTGGCAGCGAGCCCAGACAGGGAGGATACCATTCGAGGGAAAGGGGGAATCAGGACTGAACCATCGAACTGGGTATAGGGGTGTAACTGGGGGGAAGCATCATAAAACAATACAAAACAGGGAAGATAACTCAATTGGGAACTGGACACACACCACAACAATGATGGAATCATAGAATCATTAAAATTGGAAAAGACCTCCAAGACCATCAAGTCCATCCTTTGACTGAACACTGTCAAAGCCCACTAAACCACACTGTGAAGGGCCACATCTACTCTTTTTTTGAATACTTCCAGGCTTGGTGACTCCATCAGTTCCCTAGGCTGCCTTTTCCAATGTTTGAACACTTTTTCAGAGAAGAAAATGTTCCTAATATCCAACTTGGACTTCCCTTGAAATATGTACACATGTGAATATAATTTAAATATTTAGAAACTAGCAGACATCTGGCTGTTCTTTATATTGTGGAGTAGTTCTGCTGCAGTATGAAACAAAGAGGAGGACACACTTGGGACCTCTTGCAGAGACAGCTACATGAGTACAATGTGCAGCTTTAGACCTTCTCAGAGGAGTTTGGAATTGAAATGGCAAGGCTTAATTAGTAGGCAAAGAGAAATCATGGTTCATAGAATAAATTATGTGCCACATATAGAACAGGCAGATTGTTTTTATCATTTGTGTGTAAAGATTTAAGTTTAGTTGATGCTTACGGGCAATTACACTTAAAAATTCTTACATATTCCAGATTTTGGGGTGTCTTTCATAACTCCCAGGCTCTGAGTGGGTATTCTGGTCCATTCTAGAGATCTGATTCACTTGAAGATAATCCTTGGGCTCTTCTCCTTCTACTCCCATATTTGTGTTTAATATTTTATAACAATTGACTGTGAGCAAGTTTAATATTTCCCCCTGCCACCAGCAGAATATATTATGTTTTCATTTAATGTGTCAATTAGCCAATTCTTTGCTTCATCAATATGCATTTGTCACCAGGGACGTTCACTGAGCCAGACCAAAACACAACAAGGACACCAAATGTCTAGAGAGTCTTTCAGCCTTGCAGCTGCTAGGGTTTTGTTTTTTTTTTTAATTCCCCTGTAGGAAGCTTAGACAACATATTAGAGAAATTGGTTAATTAAAACATAATTCCCAGATCCATGGCAATAGATACTCAGCCTTGCTGTGCTACTTCTGCTTGTTGGGTTAATAAATCACTGAAATGATATAATTGTTTTCCTCAGCATGTGCAGAGCTGAAATGACTTCTGTGGTAGATTTGCTGAGAAGTATTGCAGCAGAACACAACTCGCTTCCTTCGAATCCCAGGAACTTCCATTTCCAGGCACTGAACAGGAATAAAGGAAATTATGAATCTCATTTGGTCTTGTGAATGGAGGCAATAGCTTGGGCAGGGGGTTAGGTTGAATTTATTGTGTATAACAGATTGTGTGATGCAGCTACTGACACGATTGCTTTTTGTCAGGAGAGGGTGGTCTGGCTTTATCAAACTGCTCTTCATTCAGAAACCTGCTGGGAGGGTCCCCAGAATGCATAAGTAGCTTTTACATGACACTTTCAATGTTTAAATCACTCATCCACAATTTATCATCTCCAAAACCCCCCACAATAAACAAGTAAACACAATGCCCACCCTTACAGATGAGAGAAATGAAGACATACAAGGCAAAAAAAGGACCCTGATTAGGCAGGAGAAAAGAAAGCAATTTATTTTTCTTGCTAAAAAGTAAATTCTCCAAAATCCCCCACATTGTGTGGTGACCATAATTATTAGGGAACAGACTGACTTCAGCAAACATTACAGCATTCAAAATATCTAAGGAGCAAAATAGATAATACACATAATTTTCACAGATCCTGAAAGAATCTTTATTTTTACTTTTTAGCCAAAAATTATGTTTTCACTTAGGAATTGATTATTTTCTCTTAGAAAGAAAGGAAAAAGGTTAAAAATAGTCTGAACATAAAATGCCATATTCCAATTTTGATCAAAAGGAACATCTTGTTCCTTCTGGCACAAGAATATGTCATTTCATTTAGATTTTGTTAAGAAACAAAACAAAACCTTTTTTATCCCTTAACATCAGCTTGAAAACAACATTTCATTATTTTTTCTTCTTGTAACAACTCTTTTTCCATCAAAAGGATTGCTGAATGACAAGTTCAATGCTTGCTGCTAACTGCTGAAAAACAGATCATTCTCTTTTTATTGTGATCTTCAGCTTCCATCATAGAATCAGAGAATCATTAATGATGAAAAACCTCTTAGAGCACTGGGTCCAACCATTGTCCCAGCACTGCCAAGTCCACCTCTAAACCATGTCCCCAGGTGCCACATTTACATATTTTGTGAACGCTTCCAGGGATGGTGGTTCTGCCACTGCCCTGGTCAGCCTGTTCCAATGTCTGACCACACATTCAGGGAAGAAATTTATCCTGATATCAAGAGAAGAAATTTTTTCTAATATCCTTCTAATATCCTAAAGTTGAAACCTTCCATTGATGCAATTGAGGCCATTTTTTTCCCTCTTATCCTATTACTTGCTGCTTGAAAGAAAATGCCAAATACCTGGCTAAAACCTCCTTTCAGGGAGTTGTAGATAGCAATAAGATGCCCTCCAAGACTCCTTTTCTCCAGGCTGAACCCTCCCAGCTCCCTCAGTTGCTCATCAGACTTGTGCTCCAGACCTTTTCCTGACTTTCCCTATTCTGAAATGCAGAAATGGATAAATTATTTCCACCTTTACCCTATCCAGATTATCAGTTTATAGAGCTGGATAATTCCAAGTCCTTCCTCTTGGGTTGCTAGCTCCTTAATTGCAAGCCATGTTTTTGCGTGCTGCCCTCACCAACCCCACTCCTGCCCTGGTCCACAGCAAGGTCTGTAATTCACAGATAAAGGTGCTCCATAATTCAGAGATAAAGATGCTCTATAATTCAGAGATAAAGGTGTTCAGCTGAAAGTTAATATCCATGAAGGAGGCAGCGGGCAGATATTCATCTTGGCACTGACCAAGCGTGCAGCTGGGCCTGGCTGATCCAGCAGCATGACACTTTATTATTATGGATGAAACATGAATTATCCATCTTTCCCCTTCCTTCTGGTTCACAATGCAGTAACAAGGCTAGTATTGTACTAGAACGGCTTGTAATATTTGCATGACCAGATGCCTTAATAGCACTGGGTGCACTTGCTTGGACTTTATGTTCCTCCTCTTTTTCTCTGTGTGTCTCTGGGGTATTCACCTAAAAATATATATATTTCTCCATCTTCTTTTCACCCTTTCTTCCTTCACATGCTTACTTCTGCAAGAAAGTGATTGCATGGGGGGATGTCTCCTGTAGATTATTAAAGTTTTTCCAACATTTATTTATCACCTATGACTAGAAGTTTCACAGATGAACCATGTGAAGAACTATGTGTTGCTGGTTTTTTATGTATATATTTTTAATCTGCCATTAACTATCTAAATTGGATATTTCCTGTTGCTTTTACTGAAAAGAAAAGGGAGCATCTCATTCATGCTCTGCTCCCTGATTTGAGGGGCCTGCAAGCTGGTTGATTACGAAAATAAGATTGGGTCTGTGTTATTGCACACACAAGTGGTGTGTAATAGGCCCATCATCCCAGGAGTGTGTCACTTACACCACTAAACATCCTTTTAACCATCCACATAAATAATGCAAAGCCTCAGAAGCTGCAGGCTGCAAAAGGAACAGCACAATAAACTCTGTAAATACATTAATTACTGAGCTATTTTGCTGATGTTATTCTTGACAGTGTGTTTTTGTCTGGGAGTCACCACACGAGTGTGGCTGTGGCAGGGAGATGCACAGAATCTCTACCAAGCTGATTAATCTACCATGATTTTGGTGGCAGGAGGTTTTTTTGATGTGTTTCCAGTTTCTTCCTTTTCCATTCTCCAAAATGATAGATATAGAACTAACCCCTAGACCGATGGGTGCTGTAACCATGGAGTGAGTGTTGTTCATTTTGACAGACTTATTCTCAGTTTATTTTTCTAAACTCACATTTCAAACCCATCAATTAAAACCTGCTCTGCCAAGGGAGCCCAGGTTTAGCACGGTGAGCTCAGACTTACCATTCAGGCAAAAGGAGATGCAAGATGAGGAAAATGTTCCACAGATGAGCAGTGGTTTTGTGTGGTCAGGAGTTATAACAACCTTTCAGCAGCCGTGCACAGCAGAGCTCATTCACAGAGGCAAACGAGTGTAAAAAACCCTCATGACTATGCTGCAGATTTCTGAGGGACAGGAGAGTTTTGAGCATTGGCCCAGACCTCCCATATAAAAGATGGACTCTGGTTGTCATGTGCTCCTTTCTTGCCTTTGGCCATCACTATTCTCTTCCTTGTAAGATCTTAGTTGTCAGAAGTGTTAGTCAAAACAGTTTCTGTACCACTTTGATTTTATATGTCCCCTTGTCCTAGGGTGGCGTTAGGAAGCTGTTATCCCCATTGTGTGTGTGTAATTTATGCTGGATATTATATTCTGTGCCTTTAAGACTGGCAGAGTGACAGTTTTGTTTTGGGCCTCTTATCAGCCACTCGGCGAGACATACAGATAGTACAGTACCTAGTGCTGCTTTTTTTGCTTTTTGCCCTGCTTTTGGCTTTTGCTCTTGCTTCTGCTTTGCTTTTGCTTACTCTTGCTTTTTTCCCTCTTCTCATTAGTTAATTTAGCTAAACAGTCCAAATTCCTTCCTGGAGTGTTTCCCCTCTCCTGTTTGGACCTGCTGACTGCTCCGGACTGGGACCTGGAAACACCGAGAGAGAGTTTGCATCTTGTGGCTGCAGCAGCTGCCCCAGCGCCGGAGGGACTGGTAACAGCAACCACCCCCAGGAGAGACTTTCTGAATTTGTCATCTTTTTCAGAGCAGTGAAAGAGCGGTGTCATCTGGTATTGTTCATTTTGTGTGCTGGGGCGTCTTGTGCTTGTCAAATAAACAGGTTCTTTCCACCTCTCTCCGAGGAATTCTTCCCGAACCGGTTGGGGGGAGGGGCCGTGTGGGTTTGTTTTCTGTAGAAGCCCTTTTTAGGGATTCTCTCCCAAATTTGCCCTAAACTAGGACACCCCTGCCTGCAATTTTCTCTGGGAGATTAAATAAGGCCCATGGGAAAAGGCAATTCAGGCCACAGGCAGAGTGGTGGGGCAATTACCAGGGAGAAGCTTCACCTTGAACATGCAGATGTCTGGGGGAGACATCACACTCTGCCTTACTACACAGAGTTTTTAAAGAACAGAAAAAACTCTTTCTGAAATGAGGGACATCCAGCAAATAGTTCTGTTTGGGTTAGGTGACATTTTCCAAAACAATGAGAAACTTCATGTCTGTGTTGTACAAATGAGCCTTCGTAGTGTTTCATTCAGAAGCAGCTCTTGTTTCATGTGGAAATGTACTGAAAGAAAAGAAAACAAAAGAAAGGGGAGGAGGAAATGGCGGAAGGAAGGAAGTGGCGGAAGGAAGTGGCGGAAGGAAGGAAGTGGCGGAAGAAAGGAAGTGGCAGAAGGAAGGAAGTGGCGGAAGGAAGGAAGTGGTGGAAGGAAGGAAGTGGCGCAAGGAAGGAAGGAAGGAAGGAGGAAGGAAGGAAGTGGCGGAAGGAAGGAAGGAAGGAAGGAAGGAAGGAAGGAAGGAAGGAAGGAAGGAAGGAAGGAAGGAAGGAAGGAAGGATTAGATGGGAAAGTGAAAATTTTGAAAGAGAATTGAATGACCTGGAAATTTGGCTGTGAATGAATCAAAGAAAGATAAATCAGGTTGTTAAGCCATCCATTGTCCCTTATTTTCCATGAGACTCAATGAATTGCCCTTTCTCTTCTCCTGCTACCACATCTGCATAATCCTTTGCTCATGCCCAAGGACCATGACATTGTCTCCACTCCAGCATGGCACTGTGAGGACCCAGAGCAGGACACAGAACTCAGTCAGCTAAAAACAAAGACTCTGTGCATGACTTTGAGCTATAAACTTCTGGCTTTCTCCCCACTGTAACTCAGTGAGCCACCAAATATTCTGATATCCAATACCAGCATATGATCTGACATTTGGCATCACAGCCACTGGAACTCCAGGAAACTGAGAGGTGTTTCCAGCTCTTCATCCTTCTCAAAAAGAGCTGCTAAAATCACAAATATGTGGTAAAGCCAGGGAAAATACAACCATGAAATGGCTGGGTTTGGGTCTGTAAGCCTGGGGGTAGGGTCATAACTTAATCCTGGAAGAGGATGCATATTGTAGGGTCCCCCAGATCCATCAGCAGAAAACACTTATGATGTTAATAAACTCCTGTTTTCTCCTTGTCAATATGGCTTTAGCAAAACCAACAGCACAGGGCATGGGGCTCCAGCTGTAGTGTGTAATAAGGGTGTTGTACATCGCACAAACGTTATGATTTATTTTCAAAAGGAGAGAGATGCCACAGATCCTTGTGCTCTCAGGGACTCTAATTTATTGCCTAATTAAACACTTGCTGCCAAATTGTCCATCCTGTCATTTTTAATTCCTGGTCTAACATCCCAGATGAGAGAACACTTAAGGAGTCTCCCTTCTACAAGTGAGGCTTAAATGAGGAAAGATGTTAATGTGTGTTTCCTAATCAAAGTCAATAGGCTATCAGGAGCAATTATTCTTTAGCAGGTCTGTTCTTCTGACACCATGCAATGTGTATGAGTCTGACAAGGTCTGGTGACACTTCATCCCCTTGCTGTGGAGGCAGGAGGCGAGCCTAGCAGCTGAAAACTGAGAGAAACCATTGGGAAGACATGCAGGCAACAGGGACAAGCAGAAAATGTTTCTTTTTAGCCTAAAACAAGATTTTCTTCCTTCTAGAAATGTTTTTTGGAATGATTGCTAAGGCATCTTGAGACGAGGGAGATCTGAGGACATTTTATCTTAGACTACCAAGTGCTCTCACTGCCTTGTATATTTTTTTCCTTTCCTCACTCCTCTGAGATGGGAATGCTGGGTCCTATTGCTGGTAAAATGGGGCCTAACTCAGAGTTTTACAGAGTCACAGCTCTTCTCTAGGTCTGTCCTAGGAGTCTTACACAGGATTGCAAAAGTATAAAATTTGAGAGAGGAATAGATGTGGGAAATTCAGCCTCTCTTGATTGGAACCCCAGCTTTGCCCCTGTAGGTTGCTGACACAGTGCTTTTAAGTCCCTTCAAAGTCCTAATTTCTCCAGGATAAACCATCCCAGCTCTCTCACCATCCCCTCAGCAGCATGTGATGATCTTCTTGTCCTTTAGGTGCCTGGAAATGAATTGTATGAAGCTTTGCTCTGTAATTTTCTCAGGAAATAATGCTGATCACCTTGTCATTCTCTGCATCCTCCTTGCCTGTTTTGAAGGTGGACGTAAGACTTGCCAGCCTCTTGTCTAGGCCTTCTCTTTGTCCAGTGTCTCAGTGGATAACTGGGTTTGATTTGCCATGGTTTTGGTTGAAGGGTGGCTGTTGTGATGTCTTCCTTGAGAACCTTGCAGAAGCTTCTCTTTTGTCTGACATAGGCAGTGGAGAAAAGAGCCCATGCCAGGTTTGCTGGCAGAACTTGTGAATTTGTGGTGGATCAGTGCTCCTGAAGGACTGACCCCAAGGGAGGACCTACAGTGCAGCAGTCTGGGAAGAACTGAAGCCCTTGGAGAGGGCTTGTGTTTGAGAAGTTCCTGGAGGACTTTCTCCCATGGGAGAAACCCCACACTGGAGGAGAGGAAGAGTGTGAGAAGTTCTGCCTCTGAGGAGGAAGCAGTGGCAAGGACAATGGGATGAGCTGACCATAACCCTCCTTTCCCTTCCTCTACAGCACTGAGGTGAGGATAGGTAGAGAAATGAGGAGTGAAGCTGAGCCTGGGAAGAAGGGAGAGATTGGTGGAAGGAATTTTTAAGGCTTGGTTATACACCTCTGCTCTGACTGATAATAAATTCTATTTCCTTGAGTGGATTCTGTTTTGCAGATGACAACAATTGCTGAGTTGTTTTTACCTGTCCTTAACCTGATCCAAAAGTCTTCATTATATTTTCTCTCCCCTGTTCATCTGAGGAGGGAAGAGAGAGAAGTTTTGGTGAGCACCTGGTATCCAGCCAGGGTCCACCCAGCACAATGTTGCACCCAGGATGTCACAAAATGAGTGCTCAATTTCTGTGCCTCCTGATGTTGGTTATCTACTGTGAAAGCCTCTTCACAGATTCTCCCACCTGAACAGGAAAGTCTGGCAAGGTCATAGCCATGGCCTCATTTCTCTTTGAATCCAGCAGAACACAGAAACAGGAAAAAAAATTTGCAATGCCTGTGAAACTGTCAGCAAGTTCAAGGACAGCAGAGTTGCAGGTAACTACTCAAATGTTAGGTTTTTGCGAGGCATTCATCTCCTCTATCTCTTTTCTTATTCATTCCTCCCTCCCTATTTAGCTTTTGCTGTTTTATCCCCCAAATTAGTGACATGATGCTTCCTGTCTCTGCTTGGCAAGCCAGCATGAAAGCTGAGAATATGTAGATGTGGTGTAAGCTGTTATTATCACCTTTAGATAAACCTGGTAATATCTCATGTCAGAATTTATATCCCCTTATAACCAATCTCTTTTCATAGTACCTCTTAGCAATTGCTGTCTGTGGATTTTTTTGTCAAAAAGGTAAGCAAAGTCATATATATATGTGTGTGTATAATTATTTATTTATTTATGGATATATATAAAAACATATATATTTGTGTCTGTCTATGAATTGTATATATGCACATAAATACAAGTTATTTATCAGGTTTTTCTTTCCTGTAAGTTCATTTGCCTAATGACAATTCATTATATAATAAATTTTCCCCGATATTTATGTTATTCTTTGTTATTTTCCCAATAAAAAAATTGTTTCTTTTTTATCTTTTCTTTTAAAGCTGTATCAGGAAAAGTCAATAGCACCATCATCTTCCTCACAAATTTTTGGAAAAATTCTTTCTTTTGCTGAGAACTTTGGACATCCCTTTAGGTTGTCAGTCTTAGTGGTCTTTTTCTGGAGTAGAACTCTGCAGTTTGTCCTGACCCATCCTGTTACCCCACATCTCCCTCCACCCCTATAATATTTAGATACAGACCCTTGTGTTTGGACCTCTGTTTTATTTATGGATAAAGGTTTCAGATTATGGTGCTCTGTTCTATTCTAAAAGGTCCCTACAGAGCTGTGGCACAGCAGAGCCTTGACTTTAGGTGGCATTTTTGTAATGGAGACTTTTGTGCCCAAGTGAGTCTTGGTTCTTCCCTGTGTCGTCTCTGTCTCAGTGCAAGCTCCTGTTCACAGTGAGGAGCCCATGAAACAAGACTTGACTTGTCTGCCTTGGGGACAAAAAGGTGCTATTGAATGAAAACTAGATTTTCACATGGAATTTGTTTTAGCTTACTTTGGGTCAAGTGAAAAAAAACCAAACCAAAAAACACAAACAAAAGCTCTTTTCCCTCAGCCCTGAGGACCTCATCCAGCAAGTTTTGGAGAGAGACCAACTCCAAGGACCTGCAGAGGAATCAACTGGGGAATTGTAAAGGTCAAGGTAAAAGAAGGGGTGCCATGGGGTTGGAGATACCCAGAGGAAGGTTTACTCTGTCACTGTGTGACTCTACAGGATCAATTCCCTTTGGATCAGGCTGCCATTCATTGCAGTTTCAGTAGCTGAGTGCTGTGTCGGGGTGAAAGCAGCATTGGATTGAACCATTGCCTGTGCATCCCAGCCAGCCCCTTGGAAAATGCTCCAAAAGACACCTGTGAAGTTCAGATGTTTCCTCCTCACTCTTTTTGCATGACTGCTGCTCAGAAATGCACTGAGCAGACACAGCATTCCAGCCCTGGAGTGGATGGATGGATGGATGGATGGATGGATGGATGGATGGATGGATGGATGGATGGATGGATGGATGGATGGACAGGAGACTTCTGTACCAATTTGTATTGAAATAATTACCATTTGTGCATCTTGCTGAAATTCCAAGCTGCCTTTAAAGCTGTTTCCTCCCCACAGATGGTTTTCTCTGTGTTTCCACTTGCTGTGACCTTCCTGCCTTCATCCTTCCCAAAAAGAGGTGTTAAAATCATAAATATGTGGTAAAGTCAAGGAAAATACACCATGAAATGGCTGGGTAAGAATATCTGAGCAACCCCATCTGTGTCTGAATGGTGCTGCATTTCTCCATGTACACAGAGATGTGAATGGGATGGCATTTACTTCTCCAAATTCAGGTGCTTCCAAAGTGTACATTACTTCATCCTAAATTGCCTGGGCTCCTGTTATAGTTAATAAAAAGACAGTTAAAATACTGAGTGGAGTTGGGTTCAGGGCAGTTTACCAAAACGTGTGTCAGTGTCAGGATCAGGGCTGAGGCCACTAACTCTGCTGGATCTGTTGATTTGCTGTCAGATTTCCTCAGGAGGAGGAGCCAGCATTGCAGACCACTGCATTTAATCATAATGAATACAGCCTGAGGTTTGATTTAGAAAGTGATGAAGACTTGAATTCAGCTGGAAAAGCCAGATGAATTTTCCTGATACCTGGCTAAACCCTCACAAGAGGGCTTTTCTTCCCTTTATTGCCAGGTTGTGCTGGAAGGCCAAGAAGCTCTGCTCCTGATGAGCAGTCCCTGGAGGAGAAAGAAATCCTTGCAGTCCACTGAGAAAAACCATCTTTCTTCAAGTTAGCCAACTCTTTACGGGGTAACTGTCTTTTTTCTTCATTCCTCAGACACAGCAGCTGGGAAAGGAATGCCTAAATTGTCACTAGAGCCTGAAGTTTGTTTTTGTCTGTAGTACAGAGACAGGGAATGCTGCAGGCACCAGTTTCACTCACTTATAAATGATCACTATTGAGAACTACACATTTTCCCCTGATATTTTTACCTAATTGATGGTCTTGAGGATAGGAACAACAGATAATATTCTGGTCTGTTCCCCTAATGGCAGAAATGATGCTCCATAGACTTACAATAAATAGGATACCATGAATTTTATAAAACATCCAGAGTGCATGAAAGAACTGTGAAAATAGGTACATTAGGGGTTGTGAGGTACTCAGGAAAGAAAAGCAGCCATAGAAAGCCCTGAAGAAAGAAGGAGGAGGCTAAATTAGACTTGTGGTTAAACCTTTTTTTACATCAGGAAGCCAACTGCCTAACCCTGAGAAAACTGGAGTTACTAGTTTAACTTACTTTTGTTTTAACTGCCCAAAGGAAATTATTTTGTACTAATAGATCGTTTTCATTCAGGGCTGCTACAACAATTCACAAAAGTTTTAAGTATTAAAAACTGATGATAAAAATGAGATAATCAGAAATATTAATGGGGTCTAGAGATAGACATGCAAAAGAAGGAAGGAAAGACCCAAGAGACAGCAATGTGACTGAAGAAATAAAGCAAGGGTATGGAAGTCTGCAGAAAGAGTAGAAAAGAAATTTGAAGCATTTGATATAAGAAGCCGAGTGAGTAGCAGTCACTTAAAAAAACCAAAACCAAACAAAACTGTGTGTAATTGATAATTTTCCTAGGGAAATGCTGATTCTCTGAGCTATCCCAGAGACTCTCTCTCTCCTTCCAGTGCACATTGAAGTCCATCACCATTGACATCTCCTCTCCTCCCCGTGGAGTTTCTCTTTCAGGATTCCTTCCTGATCTATTTCTTCCTAGCAGTCTGAATCACTTGTCCTTTAAAACTTGGTTCCATCCAGATTTTGGGGTGAATTTTTATAGATGTAAGAGTGGTTTTCTCACACACTTCAGATCCTTGCAGTGACATTTTTAGACAGAGCCTCTCCAGGAGCTTGCAGACACACTTGCAGGGGTAATTAGCTGATAGCCAGGTTGGAGAGCTCAGGTGCTCATAAACTCTGTGCTGACACACTTCTGCTCTTCAAGTCTGGAGTTAATTGGCCAGACCTTTCCCAGTGTCCTTTGGATCCCCAAGGCTCAGACACCTTTGCAGATTCCTTTGCAATGAAAATGACTGCATGTAAAGATCTCTTCCATCCCTTTTTCTTTGGTAGGAAATGTCAGGGTGTGAGAAGTGCCAGACTGGACTTACGGCAGTGGTAGTTTGTGCTGTGCCCTATCTGTCATGTTAGGAAGAACTGGGCATCTCAGAGGAAAGTTTAAGAATCAGAGACACAGATTTCCTCCTAATTTCTAAACCAAGAGCTGGCCTCATGTAGGCTCTTGATTTGTGGCCATTAATGAAGATTTTCACTCAGTAATTGAAGGACTCCTGAAGTACTCCCCAGAATGCTGCTATGTCAATAGAAAAACTTACATTTATTGTTTGCAAATCAATATAGAGACATTTGTAATCTCAACTGGCACTGCAAGAGGAGTAAAAAGACCTTCTGGCACTCTTCCTCCTGACTGACAAGTGCCACTTTATGATTCTCCATGCAATAACTCTGGATTTCTCAGTTTTAGCAAATTCTCAGTGAGATTTTTTTTCCACCATGGACTTTTGCAGGCCACTCTTGAGCAGTGTTAGATGAAGATCCTGACTCAAGAACGTCTCTTTGCCAGTCTCTTATGGAAGGAAAGCAGGTTTTGAGGCTTGTGGATTCATACCACATCCAAACTTCACCTGAAAGCCACATTTGGGAAAGCATCAGCTTGGCTCCCAGCAGCCCTGGGTGCAAGCAGCCTTTTAGACCTCTCCTGACAAGTGGAGGAGAGCAGATTTCTCAGGTCCAAACCCCATTTCTCTGAAGTCACTGACATGACAGCCTTGTGATAGCTGAAATGATGGCTAACCCCAATTTTGCCATGAAAATGCCACTCATTACACTCTACCAACTTCAATTTTGTGCTTTGTTCTCAGAGGCACGATGTGCCAGGGTGCATCTCTGCTGTGAAGAGCAAACAGTGCCATTACCTCCTGGCTGCAAATGAGAAGAAAATGAATAGAGGCTGAAATATGAAGTGCCATTATAGGAAATTGGTTGGTTATTAGACTGTATTTGCTGCTGCAGTGACAGAGCTCTGTTCTGTACAAAAACAAAACCCACAAAGCCCAGAAACAGCTCGTGGCTCAATTTTCAGATGCATGCTGGCAGCCCTTGGTACCCCTGTCACTGTCAGCCAAGTCCCTGTGGACCTCCAGCCTTGGACTTCCTTGGCAATAACTTGGCTGACCCGCAGGCAGCGTGGGTTGACTTTGATTTATGTGACTCTGGTTCAGTTCTTAACTTCGTAAAATAAACATTTATTTTCTTTTTCCTGCGAAGTTGAAAAGAAGCTCCCTCTTTTGTTCAGAAGTTTTTTGGGACAAAGAGTATTTCTCATTGTGTACTGAGTGCCACAGGCATTGATCTCAGATGGTGACTTGCTTTAATACAGTAATTAATGAAACAGTAACGATATTTCCTTTGTGCTAGGATCTGTGAGCAGGTTTCCCTGGCAACAGCCCATGCACAAGCTTCTTGCCTGTAGCTAATGTGAAGTTATTTGAATCATTCACATTCTTTTAAAGAAAGAGGGGCTGCTGTGACTCAAATTAACTCAGATTTACTGCAAGATGAAAGTACACACAGGGGCTGCTACCTCAGGTCAGCTGATGCACAGAAACATTTTACCCTGCACTAACTCACTCGTGTGTTTGAACCTTCCATGCTACCATAGGAGCTTTTATCTCACAATCATAAAATAGTTTTGGCTGGAAGAAACTTTCAAGGTCATCAGTCCAGTACAGGAAATATATGTATTTTCCCTTACTTTGTTTTTGTTTCTTCAGCCATTTTCTTCCAACAGAATCCATACCCATTTTATACTAGGATAGCATCAGATCTTCACCATTATAGTCTTGAGAGGGAAGGAGAACATATTGTGGCCTGAATTCTTTGGCAGCCTTCATTTCCCATAACCAGCTCAAGTGATAACAACCAGTGATGGAGGTTAGGGATGTGTCTGTTGTGATGGATCCAGCTCAGAGTGGCTTAGAGGGACACAGATAACAACACAGCAGCCAAGGATTGGCAATGCACCCTCACCCTCCCAGACATTGTGCAGGTCAAGGTCTGGCTCAAGCCAAGCGTGGGAGAAAATAAATTCTGTAGTCAGTGTAAAAATATGTAAATCAGTTATTTTCTGCACAAATAGAGGACAGCCCAGAGCTTTTTGGCCTCTTCTGAACATCAGCATGGTGCATGTTTTGACTTGGTCTTGAGTAGGGACTCTTCTCAAGGTTACTCCTCCAAACTGGAGAATCTTTGTTTTGTGAGACTCTCAGTGAGTTTGAAATAAAAGCACTGAAACTTTGAAATCTTTGCTAAGTGATGTGAAAGTTTGATTATGAACAAGTAGTGCTTCTATAAACAACTGACCCTGTCTAGAACATAAGGGAGTCCTCTCTGAACCTCATGACCCAGGAGGAGGGTGTCCCTCAACAGTTTTGTCTGACCTTGTCCTCTGTGCAGTAAAAAATCAAGAATACCTTGTCACCCAGTCTTGTGAAACCACCACACCATTTACTATCAAACTCCTGGTTTATAAAGATAAATACAGTGGTACTCCTCTGTTAGTGAAGTGTGCCACAACATCCATGACAAGGACACAGGACCCTGAGCAGCATGATCCTTTTTGGTTGCTGATCCCATATTTCTCTTCTGTAAAAAGAGATGATCTTTTTGAGCAGATGGTGGGGCAGATCCAAAGGAGAAGGTTTGTAATGGAGAGAAGTATTCTAGACCAAAGCTTTTTACAATTTATTTGCTGTATCAGTGAACACTGAACACTTGAATAGTCAAAGAGAGTCCAGGAGGCAAAAGCCTACTGGACCAAAGGAAAAGTGTTAATTATCTTGCAGATCTTTTAGGTTTGTTCTTTCTAATGCAGGAGGAAGTGCCTCAGCAGATCAGGAGACAGACAATATCAATAATCACTTGCCTTCCTTTCCAGGGAGAAGTGGTGAATTAATCTTTAAAAGGCTTTGCCACCAATTTTTAAGGAAAAAGACTAGAGCAAATTTTTATTCCAATGATATTTTTCTTGTATTCATCTGGCATCACAGCTTAGAGCTGATGCTTGGCTTCATGTTTAAGGCCTGTATGGAACTTACCTGATTCTTTGTGCAAACCCAAACTGCAAGGATGTGAAATATATTGAAAGTGGAATATTCAAAATACATAATTCATAATTAGGAATACAAAATTCATAATTAGGACCTGGTTTGAGTTAGAATATTAGACTTGGAAAATCTGATATTTTTCATTGGTATCTAAAACAATAATTTTGGTTTAACACCTCAGCAACTTGGTGGAAGAAGGTAAGGACATCTTCAGCTAAGTATTGAATTTAAAGACAGATTTAGAAGAGATCAGAGTGGGGTTTTGAGAGTATCAGTTATTTTTCCCCTGTGAACTGTCAATGTCTCTTTTACACCTCTGTTGTTCCAATGTTTGAGTTCAGGTCCCTCCTGGGGACAAGGCAGTGGGATAGAAGGACAGTGAAGCCAAATTATTGGATTCCTTCTTCGCCTATGCAGCCTGGAAATGTGACCTACTAAATCTAGCCCTGGATAAGAGCCATATGGCAGAACCCCTAAAAAGCTGAGTTACTAAAAAGCTCCAGCATTCTTTGTTTTTTCCAGTCTAAAAATACTTTTATATAAAAGACTTCAAACTGTTTTTTGTGCTAAACACACAAATGGAAATTTCCCTGCACTGCACACATTATATCACTAAAATAAATATTGTTGTATTTAATATTTAAAGAGATTTTTGAAACAGCCACAGAGGATGAAAAATACAAGCCAGCAAAAGCTTTCTGTGTCTGGGCGCCCTGCAGAGGTGTATTTCAGTTCTCCTGCTTTAATTTCTTTAGTTCTCAAGGATTTCCAAGGCCTCTGAAATGACATGCTGGGCAGGGAAACAGAGCTGTTGTCCCCAGGGTTCCTCTGGCTCTTTATTATTCACCATCCCAGGAATTTTTCTCCAGCATGGGTTGAGGACCTGCATCATGCACACCTCAGAGCTGTTGGAGTAGCAAATACCCAGTGCCCAGTGCATCCCAAACACCATCAGGCACTGGTTCTTAAGGCAGGATAGGGGACGTGGGTTTCCTCAATTCTGTCTTCTACAAGGGCTGACTTCAGCCTCTTTGGAATTTAGTAGGAACTTTGCTGTTGGTTTTTTGGGATGAGGAGAATTGGGATGAGCAGAAACTCTTCCCTCACAGACTGATTCCTGATGAAGTTCCTTGCCTTGTCCCTGTCCCAGAGCTGTGTGTCTGACCCTGTTCCTCCATGACACTCAGGACAAAATCAGGGTGCCATGAACAGCAAACCTGTGTTCCAAACATCCATCCCTCCCTCCAGGTGGATTGCCTGGGACACTCACATTTTCTGTGTGTTGAATTTTACAGGTGTATGATGAGCTTAAAAAGTTGTGAAGGAAGAACATGGGCTAATTCTCAAGCTGTGAATGTCAGGTCAAATCCAGAGTGATACCAAATGCATTTGGTCACAGTTACTGGGACCAGAAGCGTGAGCAAAAAAGCCGTCACTTGTTCTCTGTTGGATGCCTTAATTTCATTTAACCACAGTAATTCCTTTGCCTGCAGTAAAGGGAGGGAGAAATTACCTAATGGTGATTCTGGAGAGGGACTTATTGCAAGGACATGTAGTGCTAGGACAAGGGGGAATGGCTTTAAGCTGGAAGAGGGTAGATTTAGATTTGATATTAGGAAGAAATTCTTGCCTGTGAAGGTGGTGAGGCCCTGGCACAGGTCATCCAGAGAAGCTGTGGCTGCCCCATCCCTGGAATTGTCCAAGGTCAGTCTGGATAGGTTTTGGACCAACCTGATCAAGTAGAAAGTGTCCCTGCCCATGTCAAGGGCTTGGAACAACATGGTCTTGAAGATCCCTTCCAGGTAAAACCATTTTATGGTTCTGAATGGGTGAACTATAACAGCTTCTAGCATCAGAAAAAATCTGTTATATTGGAGACTCGTCAAGTTAGGAATACCCACATGGCTTGAGTTCATGAGTATATCCACATTTCTACATGTGCCTGGCTATTTCTGAATTCTGCATTTCTGGATTAATATTTTGAGATCTGGCTTATCTCCTGCAGGTATTCCAATATAACACTGGAGTCATGGTGTGATCAATCGGATCCCTTCTGTACACAACACACCCAATCAAACATAACTCAGGTGTCATATCCAGTGGACTTAGGGCTGCAGTTCAATGTCCATTTAATGCAGAATTTAGATCCCTTTCCTTCATCAGTTTATTCCCCAAATTTTGCATTTAATTGTAGCAGAGATTATGTATATTTCCTACATCTGGCATCATAGTCATTCCCAAGGGTCATTTTGTATTTTCCTCTCCTATTCAACTGGAAAAGTTCCACTCTGCAGACCAGAGGAAGGATTGTCAACAAAGGTTGATGGGGACTGTTCTCCTTTATTCTCAATGGCCTTACACTTTCACAAAATCTTATCTTACAGCCAGAAAAAGAGGGTGGACAGACTCCTGGCATGATTATCTACTCCATTACCCTGCCCTAGGGCAGGGTAGGCTCTTTATGGACTGGTTAACCATCCTTTAGTGTAAATTTTTCATGGAGTTTCATCACATGGAGCCAAGAGTGGCAAGCATACACTCCTTAAATCATTCCACAGACACCTTCACCCTTTTCAACCCTCTGTAGGAGCTCCAGGCTACAGGAGCACTCAGAAATCACCTTTCTCAGAGCACAGCTGGACAATGGTTGGTACCCTCACCATGACCTGTCCTGCTGCCCAAAACAGGGTTGATGCAGCCAAGCTGCCTGTTGGGAACAGTCCCTGTCTTGTGCCAGTGCTTCTGAGTTGGGTGGGAATTGTGCAGGATAATGAGCTACTCCAGCTGCAGCAACACCAGGGACTGGTTTAGCAGAATAGGTAATTAACTTTGAGTTTTTAGCAGTGGCTCTGCCACTGTCTATTGCTAGTATAGGTCCAGCTTTGGAATTTTCCTTCATTACATGCTGAGCAGCCTCATCTTGGTCCTCTCCTCATCATGCTTGGAGGAGTGCTGAGCTCACCCCTACTAAGTCAGTGTCTGGCTTGGAAATGCTCATATTTGGTGGCTTCTCAGCTAACTGATGTTAAGAAATGCTAGTTTTCTTTATAGTTCTGGCCACATTCATCTGATCTGATTTTTGTTGTGGAAAAAAGGAGAGGTGTTCACTGTAAAGCTCTGCTTGAAAGGAAACTCTTTGGTTAAAAAAGCTGCTGTTTATTGGGATAATTGTGGCTGCCCTGTGCAATGATACAACACAAAGTCTGACCTGATTACCCTGCAAAGGAGTATTTTTACTGATGATGTGACAGGAGATCTGGGCTTTTTAGGATTGGGGATGTCCAGACTCTACCCCTTGTGCTGCAGCAGCAGCAGCAGCAGCAGCTCTCTTGCATTCAGGCTGCTCACTGAACCATTTCTCAGTGCTTGCTGCATTACTATTTATGCTTTACTATTTATACAGCAGGCATGGCCCTGTCTCCTCGCCATTCTTCAATCCTGCTGCCACAAAATAATGTGAGAGTGGGGCTCAATTGGTTATTAAAAATCTACTTCCCAGTTTTTCTTTCCCAGCCTTCACCTTTTGTGTTAAAGGGGCCCTCTTCTCTTGGAGAAATGCAATTAAACCTCCTCAGCAGTCTCCTGACTGGCCTCTTGGTGGTACTCTTAACTCAGCATATCCACCAGCTGCTCTGGCTGCCTTTAAAGGCATCCATCTCCACCCTGCTCTAGAGAACGTTTTTAAGTAGATACTAAATATATACAAACTTTATGGACACAAAGCAAGATTTTTTAAAGGATTTTCCAGAGATACAGAAGCTCGATTCACTGATCCACGCTGACCTACTTCAAGGCTTCACCTGTTACACAAAGCCCAGAGCTGAGGTCTGATATCCCTGGAGCACAGGTGTTTGGATCCAGTGCTTACACTGGGGAATGAAGGCAAAATGAAAAGGGAGGTTGTCATTTGCATTCCCAGCAGTTTGTCTAGTGCCAGGCAAAAGAAAGGGGTCCCACTCCTGTCAGGAATGTGCCACAGTGATTATTGAGGCAGGTTTAATTCTGTGTCTGTGTTCCATTGGAAACCCAAATGGACAAGGAACAGCCTCACAGAGGGAAACACTGTCTGGAGTCTGAGAAATTCAAGGTGCATGAGCTTTTCTGCAAAGAGTGTTAAAACAGGGCTAAAACTTATCTTCATCTTAGAAAATCCCCAATAAGTGCTTAATTAGGGTGAAACTAAGGATACTTTCAGCTGGAATGGTTTGAGTCTAAATCTAAGCCTGGGATCAAAAGTAAGAATCCCAGAATCATTAAGGGTGGAAAAAACCTCTGAGATCATCCAGTCCAACCATTAACCCAGCAGTGCCAAGCCACCACTAAGCCCTGTCCCCAAGTGCCACATTACACATCTTTTAAACACCCCCAGGGACGGTGACTCCTCCCTCCACTGTGCAGTCTGTTCCAATACTTGACAACAATTGAGATGCAGAATTTTCCCCCAATATCCAACCTAATCCTTCCTTGGCATTATACAACTGACCCAAGCTTGGGTGCTCTATCACCGAGAAATTATTGGCAGATAAAGTGACCTAAAGATTAGTTCATTTGATCAGAATAAGAAAAATGATGCATTGAAAGTTAGACTTAATTTTTCCACTGTAGACCAGCCATATCCTGCAAATTGTTTATTTTGGTTTTGTCAATGGCTTTAGAGCCAATTCACAGCATGGATCTGCTGACAGTTCTCTTTGCTGACTGCCTTGGGTGCTCAGACTACACACAGATTCTGCTCTGCACTGGGTTGAATGAAGGCTTTCTGAAACAGGAAACAGTTACTAAGGAGATAGCACATAAAAAATATATACAGATATATTTACTAAATACTTATCATGTACTGAAGATATTATTGCAGCTGCATTTAGGCAAAGGAGAATAAAAAAAAGAAAGACAAGGTGGAGGCAAGAGAGAAAGGAATAAAGTTAAACATGACTGTAATGAGATAAAGTCTTCACAATTACAGAATTAGTAGCAAAGAGCACTACAAATATACTGCAGTTATGTCCAACCCCTTCTCTATTTCCACTCTCCCCATCAGGCAGAGGTTTAAATGAAGATAAGTGGTTCCTATATCCTTTGCCATTCTCTGAGACCACTAAAATAGAAAATGTCCAACACCTGCTGCAAGCATATTAATAATCAGATGAAAAATTAATGCCTGCAAATCCTCAGAGTTAACTCTTCCCTTCAGCCATCAGCAGTTAATAAGAGAAAAGAATGGTGCAGGAAGGAAATAGATACAAAACACGTGCTCTAGGAGGTCCCCTTAGGGATCAAAACTGCTGGCTAATGGTTAGGACAGGAAGGGTAGAGATTAGGACACAGGGATTTTTGCTGGCTCCTCAGTGGAGATTGGAGTGCTGTGTGTGAAAACCCTGCCCCTGTCCCTGGTAGAGTGACCAGATGTGCAAAGGGGCTGCAGAGGGGCTGCAAAGACCCCTTCTTCTTGGTGCATGGAAGGGTAGGCCACCTTAGTGGCCCAAACATCACAAAGGGAAGCCAGGAGAACTGGTTCTTGTCCTCATTTTGTCACTGGCTGGGTCAGGTTGATCAGTTGTCACATCCCATGCCTGTGCCTCAGTTTCTTTTGCTGTGAATGCCTCCACTAGGACATAATTTTCTGTAAATGTCTTGAGTAAGGGGGATTAAAACTGCCCTCTCTGAGGCTTTGCCTCTATTATTTATCATAATCTAAAAAAATAAAATCAATCTTTTTGCTGGTTTTCTGTTGATTCTTCATTCTGCAGCCCATCTGAGCTCATTTTTCAAGTCTGCAATGTTTTAGCACAAGGCCAGCCCAGAGAGTGGTTGTGCTGATTCCAGGGAGGATCCGGCCCTGTCCCCCAGGTCTGTTGGACACAGCAGAATCCCAAACATCACCTCCCCTCTCAGGATCCTCTTTCCTTCCTCCCACACAGTTGCTGGCTGCACACATTTCCCCTTGGAGAGAGAAAGAACCACGGTGAGGAAGGAACAAAGCCACCAGGATTAGCTCAGTATTCCCCAAGGACCTTTCTCTTATCTGCTGCCTGCAGTCTGCCTCTCTTGCCTTGGCACACCTCAGGCTGTCCAGAAATCAACAATGGCAGCAAGAGAAGGTGCCAGGCAGGCCTTAGAGCCCTTTCCCATTCCTGAAGAGATTCCAAGAGAACTGGAGAGGGATCTTTTACAAGGTCATGGAGGGACAGAGCAAGGGGGAATGGCTTCAAACTGGCACAGGGTGGTTTTAGGTTGGATATTAGGAAGAAATTCTTCTCTGTGAGGGTGGTGAGGAACAGGCACAGGCTGCCCAGAGAAGTTGTGGCTGCCCCATCCTTGAAAATGTTCAAGGCCAGGTTGGAAGGGGCTTGGAGAAACCTGGAATAGTGAAAGGTGTCTCTGCCCATAGCAAAGGGATGCATTAGATGGCCTTGAAGCTCCCTTCCAACCCAAACAATTCTAGGATTCTGTGATCCTATTGGAGAAAAATAATCATTTTTACTCCATTTTTTTCCGAGATAAAGCTCTTATTACTTAGAGCTTTGTCATTCCCTTCTATGTCTCTGAACATAGAAACCAGTTTTGAAAGGAGCTTAAAAATACAGCCCAACATTCTTGGCTTTTTCCTTGCAAGGACAACAGGGCAGCAAGTCTCTGGGGCCTCTCTGGGAGTGAGAAAGAGCCTTTTGCAGAGTTGGGATGTGAGCAATATGGGACAGGATGAAATCCAGGGACTTTGTCCAGTTGAACTGTTACAGAAATGAAAAGTTAATCACACCTTTTTCCTTGTTGTCTCCCCTTCCACTCCCTTCTGCTGAAACCTTGGAGCTGAAGAAAATTGGTGCGATTTTGTGCTCCAGGTGATTCACAGTGACAGAAAGGATGGGAACTGTCCATTAAGGATTACAATTCTTGGAATACCAGAATAACAAAATATTATTTTGCTCAGGTGTCTGCTTTCCCTCACTTTGTGGCAGAGATGATGTGGATATTTCCCTGCAGACTATCCCATCAAACAGCCTTTCTTCTCCATGAGCTGCAGAGTTTTGGTACAGGGGCGGCACAAACTGGCCCTGGGTTGGCTTGGGATGCTGCTTAGAGCTGTCACTTGCATCTGGGCAAAATTAAAGGCAGTGAAGGGTTTCTTTAATCAGTGGGCAGCTGCTTTGCTGTCTGCAAATGGGATGAACTGTCCACATTTATTTCTTGTCTGTCCTACAAAAATCTTCCTCCAACTTGATAAAGGCAAGTGCCTGAGTTTTTCTTCTGTAGCACAGAAGTTTCTCCGTTAAAAAAAAGAAAACCAAACCGACAATAGTTCCTCCACAATTTTTTGGAAGGCTTTTGAAAATGCTTTCAGAGCATGAGCTGTGGCTGTATCATCACAGGACTCCCTGTAACCGAGGATTTTTTTGTTGCTTTGCTCTGTACTAGTTTTTGACTCCAGTAGTAGGAATTTCACATGAAGCCTGATTCCAAGAAAAGCATTACTCCAAGAAAAACATTATCTGTGATTTAGCTCACCTTGGTTGGAAATGCAGTCTTGGAAGTTCTGCCTGCACAGTACACTCTTCAAGAACTGGTTATTTGGATGGATAAAATCTTTGCTGAAGGTAGGTGCATCTCTGCCAGCAAGGTAGAGCACTTAAACATTGCAATACTATTTTATTTCATTGTTCCTCAGCAACACTTAGAATTTACATTTTGTGGCCTTGGTTATGAGCTGCTATTTGAAAGAAAAAAGAAAAATGTTCTTATCCATGGAAACATAGTTTTAAAAAATCAAAATTAAATAAGAAATCAGTAGCATAAAAAAAGCCCATATGCAACAGACTAAAACATTCTACAGCATCCCTGTTTAGTGATCAGCAGAGAAATCTTAGTGATGATAAGTCTTCCTTTTATGTTTGGTCTACTGCACTCACTGTATACACACACATAACTATTACCATTCAATTATAATCCATTAAATCAATTAAATCATCTTCTCTGGTATTTTCCATTCAGGGAAGTAAACCACTTAATCTGCCATGTTAACTGTTGAGAATATTGATCACCCTGTGCAGGGAAGACATTCCCTTATTTAAAAGATGGAAAGATTGTCACACTTCTGGGACTCACGGGCTTCTTTATCCCATTAATTCCCCCACTTTTGTGTCTCCAGAGGAGGGGGGGGAGTCCTTGCAGGCTTCTAGGAAGGAAGAGATCAGAAGAGCAATTTTGTCTAAGATTTGTGCTTTAGTGTGGGACAAGCCCTGGCTCAGCCGCTCGGTCGGTGACGCCCGGCCCAGCAGAGCAGTTCTCTCAGCAGGGTCCTGCTGCCTGATGTCAGAGGCAAACACAACATCCTGGGCTTGGCTGGCATTTCAGGAAAAGCAGCACTGAATGATATTCAAGTTTCTGATGTCTGGCCCAGTGTGGGAGCAGCCAAACTTTCTTCTCCCATGCACATTCCAGTGACTTTGACAGCCCTTCCTCTTGCAGACAGCCCCGGATACCCAAACCTGCTCAATCCCAGATGTGTCTCAACAGTTCCTGCTACACTCTGTGGCATTTCTGCCCATCTTGACTTTGACTGCAGTCAGGACTTCCTCTTTTAGGTGGAGGGCTTTCAGATGAACCAAGAAAAAATTTATTTTTCCTTAGTGCCATTGTTGGTCCCTGCTGGCTCAAAATGTGACCAAGGAGATCTGAGCCCTCTGATGTCTCCTGCCTCAGCTCTTTCTCTGTGACCTTGCCCAGCCATGTGTGAAGGATCCAAGGTAAGAATTTCTCTGCAGGCTTGATGACCAGCAAATTGGAGAATTCTCATCAATGTCACAGCAGTTCCTGTCTGCATGGGTAGTGAAAAAGTCATGGCAGAAGGTAATTTGGATTCCATCCAAGTGTCCCACGTGCTGTATGACCCTGCAACCCTCACAAAGAGTGACAATCTTTTTAGACCAAAGGTAAAGAAGACTATAGAGTGGTCCAACTCCAGCATGAAAGAGTGAATGCAGCTTGCCCCAGAAATGCATGTCCTGGCAAATTGTTTCTTAGGATGGGTTGGGATTCCATGAAGGTGCTGGACTTTATGTTCAGACCTCATCTTTACTACTGGATGGACAACATCTCTTTTAAATTATGAGGGGTTCTGGGACCTCTTTTCCAAATATTTATCTGAAAAACTGTCCCTGGGCTGGCCCCACAGATTTAGCAGTGATGCAGGACAAGCTGTATTTCTGTCCTTACAGTGTAAAGGGTTTTTGTGATCCAACATAAAGTGAGATAGGTATAAAGTGTGATCCAGTCTAAATGTCTCCTGTGCTTGGACCAGAACATGGAAAAGGAAGGTGAATTCTTCACTTAAAAAGGCTGATTTGGCACCAGCCAGTTCAGTGATGTTGGACATAGGAGGTTTTTTCCCATAAAAATGTGATGATTTCTTCACCCAAAGATTCATAAAGGTTTTAGAAGGGAATAATCTCCCCTGTGGAGATATCCACTTGTCTTAGTGACCGTGCCAAGGAGCTGAGGGCAACTTTTCCAAGAGTCTATTGTCAGGTGAACCCTCCCTGGATGGCAGGGTTAGATATGTGCTAAAATAACATTTTAAATTCTCATGGCCCCCAGTTTTTGTGGTCTGGTACTTCAGGTAATGTTTAGATGGCATCTTCTGAAGATAAAGTCCAGTTCCTCAGCTCTCTCCTTCAGGGTTCAGATAGGAGTGGTTTGTTCCCTCTGCCTATTCTGACCTTCTTTTGGGTTCAGAAAAGTCTCCCCCTACAATGAGCTGGGACAATGTCTCTTCAGTGCTCATGGTCACAGCACAGAGCCAGGGGAAAGGAAAAAACCCTTACTCTTGGCAAAATTACAAAATCTGCAAGGAGAGGATTAGGTCTGTGTTAAGTAATGCAGGCCTGGGTCCAGCTGTCTCTCATGTGCTGCTTTAGCTCTTTCTGGCTATTCTTTGCTTTTAGGTGGGGTGCTGGTTATGGTAAATGTTTATCCTGTCAGCAGCAAGTAAAACTCCTAGAGCTTTTTAGTGCTTGGGTTTGAGCAACTACCAAGCTGCTCATTTGCTTATGTCCTTGTATTCTATTTTTAAAATATTTCTGAAGTCTTTGATTAATCCGTTTTCATTGCAGATATCAGTGATTTCTGTGATAGTTGTGTGTCCTATTTTCCCCTGAATACCACAAAACCCTGAAAAATAGCTCCAATAAATTGTCCACATGACACACATGTAGATAAAGTGGCCTGGCCTTCAACACAGGCAGGGAGAGATTGTGTAATTTAAAAGAAACTCAGAAGTTACTTGTAAGCCTAGATGGATGCAATAACCACCAGCTAAAAGTTCATGTGCTGTTTGCACCTGGGAATTGTCAGTCACCACAGGCTGGTGGTGGGGTCACATGTAAGAGGGCTGTTTATATGCTATTTTCTTTTTATAGCTTAAATCAATAAGCTGATTGAGCTGAGCTGGATCGATCCTCTTGAGCTTTATTTACAATTATCCTCTAAGGGCTGATACAGTGGTGCTCTGAACATGTTACAGCAATTCTTTTGTGAGGTAATATATCTTCAGCTCAGCCTGAATCCTGCTGGACTCGAGGTGTTTGGAGCAGTGTAGCTGTACTGAAGATCTTGCTAAACTGGGGCTGATGCAAGGATTTGCAAGATGATGAAGGTTGGTAACAAAGGCTGTGTTAGTCAAGGGAGAACAGAGACATGGTGTTCCCTTAGTGCATGGAGAAACAGCCTCCTGCACAGGGCAAAGCAGTGCAAAGGTGGTTTTCTGAAGGAAATTCCATTTGTTGTTGTGTGACTCTCAGAAAAATCCCCTGCATCCAAGCTTGGCCTTTTGTGATCACCCTTTTTGCCAGGCAGCCTCTCCTTAACAAACAACCTCTTCCCTCTTTTTGTGACCACCTGCCCCATTTATCATAGAATCCTAAAACAGTTAGAGTTGCAAAGGATATTTGAGATCATTTAGTTCCAAACTCCTGCCATGGGCAGGGACACCTTCCTCTAGACCAGGTTACTTAAAGCCCTCTCCCACCTGGCCTTGAACTCTTCCAGAGATGGGGATTTTCCCAAAGCCACCCATTCCTGCAGTCCTGTGTGGGGATGGCAGCAGCCAGGGACAAGAGTTGCTGATGAGAGAAGGGGAGCAAGAAGCAGCTGTGCTTTCCAAAGGTCCCCATTGCTCTTGGCACCACAGAAGAAGCTGTCCAGTATGCTTCTTGGAAAGGCTTTGGTGGAAGGTCTGGTGGAAGGTGTCCCTGTCCATGGCAGGGCATTGGAACAAGATGATCTTTGAGGTCCATTCCAACCCAAACCATTCTATGGTTCTTCCCATCACAGGTCTCTCTTTTAAAAATTGTCTTAATGTAACCTTTATTTAGTAAAGTGCTAAGGCAGTAATACTCCAAATTACAAAAAATTAGGTTCTGATCCCAGTTCTATGCATTTAAATCAGGGTTTCACCCACAGCTCTCAGCTCCATAACCATATCCTAGAGATGGGAACAGTGTCTGAACTCTCTAGATGAGTGAGGAAGATTATTGATTAATGGATTCAGTTAATATCCACTTACTTTTAAGAAGCCTCAAATTCCTCTGAAGGTTTAAACCAGTTTATTCACCTAAGCTGTGAAAGCACAATAACGCTGAGATATCAGGTATCACAACCAGAGGGTTCCCTCATCACAGAGAATGAAACTTCAGTCTCATGGAAATAAGAAACAAACCTTTTTAAGTTTCCAGCTGGAATCATGTTCCCTTTTCCCAGAGTCTTTAAGCTCCTTGCCAGGTACAACTTACAAAATAATGTCAGCCAAGAAGAGACTCAGAAGGCCTAAATGTTGTTTTTTTTTTCTTTTTTAAATTAAATGTGATGTATCTCAGTAAAGGTGAAGCCATTCTTTATTTTTATAGTGGCAAGATAGATCAGTCTAAAATACAATTAAACCAAAAAGAGTCCAACACTCAGTGGAAAAGTTCCTGGTAAAGCCCAATCAGATCAACAGATGAGGTGGCTCACAGTGGCTAATGAAGTTTTCCTGGCAAGTGTGAGGCCAGAACCAATCACACTTCATGGCTTTGTGTAGGGAAGGACTACAAGAAAATCAGCCTTGGTTGTAGTCCTGATGAATTCAGTGAGGAGAAAAAAAAAATCCCACAAAGGAACACTTTCCCTTCTGTTTCTTGAAACCTGAGAATCCCACAAGAGAATGTGTTAACTATATTAAAGTTTACAGGATGCTAATAAAAATTTACAATAACACAGATACATTTAATTTTGTCTTCATCATGCCATTTAATGCTTGAAACTACAAAATCGAGGGCTAGAAAACAGCAACTCCTTTTTTTTAAAGAGTTGAAGCTTCACAGTTTGTTTTCAATTTTGCATCTGAACAGATGGCAACTTTTGCTGGTATAATTTTTCATCACAAAAGACTGATTGATTCTCTAGTTGTAGGGGCACTTACCTCTTATGGGGAAAACTTGAGTTCAGATTCCTGTTTTGAATCAAATATGGCAGGTTTTTTTCTATGCTAACTCTAAGATATCATTTTTTAAAATGCTATTGATTTTTTTTCTGAGCTGGCATCCATCTCTATTAAAGTTCTGTCCTGCATGTGAAAAACACTTCTTGAGAAAAATTTGACTGAATGTTGTCAAGTGCAGTCTGAAATTCCAATAATGTCTTTTTCTGATCAGAGGGTTTTGTTTTGATGATCTCGATCCTCAGACCTCTCCACCTGCTTAATTGAAACAAAATCAAAACCAAAAATCTGCTCAGTTCCATCCCACTTTTCCTTTTCCAATATCCAGAAAATAATTGCTTTCAATAAAATGAATTTAAACATGATAACTATATAGGAGGATTTCTGGCCAACAAGTTCCACTCTTTAATGTCTTACAGTTCCTAAACCAAGGTCTGGAACTTATTAAACCTGGCAACTGGAGCTGAAAGAAAAAAATGGAAAGACTACAGGCAGCAAAATCTACAAGTGTGACTTTTTAATTTCACTCACTGTAACAGTTTCTTTGCTGCTATTTGGCTTTTAACATGTGAAATATCTGGTATTTAAGACCTAATATTACACAAATTCTTTTGTCTGATGTTATAGCAAATATTGTTGTCCTGCTGATGTTTTTCCAGTATTCCTCTACTCTTTCCCTAGAATTTCCTCAGCAAATACTTAATTTTCAATTATTATTGTGTGTGTGTGTGCATGTAGTGACATTTTCACAGCTAAATATCAGAAATTTACTTCAGCTCTTTCTTCCAAATAGACCAGGAAAATATTGAAATCATTTGCTCTTTCTATCTGCTGCATATTTAAGCAATTATTAATTCAATTTCTGAGTGTATTTGCAATCAGGAGAACTAGAAATAGATTTTTTTTCCCCTATTTTTAAAAGATGACAGAGATTCTTTTATAGCAATGTGGTTCATGAGACTCGGAGTTTTATGAAAGTAATAAAGCCAAAGCCAACAAGGTAAGTCTTTCTACTGAGCTGAGAGAGATGCTAAAGCTGCAGGAATCTTTTCTTAACTGCTTTGGAATTCCTTGATATGTTCAAGATCCATTCTTTCTAAGAGAAGTTGTGTTCTGTCTTCTGATGCCTTTTACATAAATTGTCTAAAAATCTGATCTATAGAGAAAGCCAATGGAAAAGCCATTGGCAAAATTCATCCTTAAGGTCTGTTTATTAATTTATTTTGTTTTATTTATTTTTATTTTTCCCCCTTCCCTTTGCTTTCTGGTAACACAACTAATAAGATGCAAATTTTCCTTCTAGAAAGCAGGATTTAAGCCTTGCATCAATTTTTTAAACCACGGGGGACTGGTCTGACATGTGCTGAAGTCAGACTTTTCTTTGACTGAGCCACTCATTGATGTGCAGTTACTTAGAAGCTGAGTAAAGCAGAGTCTGCCCCAGAGCATCTCCAAGAGGATCCTATTTCCTATTTCCTGACAATCTTTCAGGACACTCTGGAGGAAGCAGTTTCCTTTTTGATATCCCTGTTGTCTGATATTTTCAACACCATGGATAAACTGCCATTTGCTTACTTGTTTATTTTTGGAATCTCTTGATGCATAAGCATGAAACAGGACTGAGCACATGTGCAGATAGAAACCCAGTGGGGTAAAAAACCTGCCATTTATTTTTGGCAAGTTTATCTAAGTCACTTTTCAAGAGATTTTTCTGCTTCCGAAGTGTTGTTTCAATGGTTTTATATGGTTGTACTAAAAAAAAAAAAAAAAATAAAGGAAAAGCTGTGCAGTCTGCAGGAAAACTCAGGTGATTCTGCCCTGCTCAAATGGAGAAAAGGAACCTTTTCACCCCTGGTTCCTTCCTTGTGATGAAATCTTCTTCACTGAGCTGCAGTTTTCCTGTGTGTGGATACAAGCTCCCCTCAGACAGGATGAAGCAGCCTCTAATTCCTCCTGTTTCATTCTTCAGGAAATTATCTATATTTTTGTATTCCAGGGAGAAGGAAGGGAATTTGGGGTGAACACACACTTTTGATATGCAGAAACTGTAGGGAAGGCAGACCAGTAGGTCAGGCACCAGAAAGATCTCAAATAGCACCAGAGAATAAAGGAAAATGATTGAGTGATTCTGAAGGTGCTATTTCCATGGTTCTTCCATCCCATGACTCTTTGAGGTGCTTTGGGATTGCAGCAATTCACCTGCCAGAGATTTGGGTTCAATGCAGAATCATAGAATGGTTTGGGTCAGAAGGGACCTCAGAAATCATCTCATTCCAAGCCCCTGCCATGGGCAGGGACACCTTTCCCTATTCCAGGTTGCTCCAAGCCCCATCCAACCTGGCCTTGGACATTTCCAGAGGTGAGGCTTCCTTTTGGGAATCCCTCTTCTTCTGGGCATCCTGATATGTGTGTGAAAGCAGCAGACTAAAGCTGCAACCACGAATCTACTGCGCCCACTAACAACGGGACATTTCCTTTTGTGAATAAATGTGAACAATTGTAGGGTAGAACTCCTGGGTCGTTTTTAATGCAGTCAATAAATCCATCCCTAATGAACTTGTTTTCTTCATTTTTACACATTCCTTAAGAAATGGTTGTAATCCCTGTTATCAATTTCAGCTTGGTTTTCTGTGGGTTTCGATCTTGGTGTATGAGGAAGCAGAAGTGAATATAATTGACTGTACCAATAAATAGCAATATTATTTTTTTCCTGTGGCACTATCTCTGGAAATAGTAAAAATGGTTGATCTGTATCAAAAATTCCCTGGAATTTTACCATGTTGTTTGTGGGGTTTTTTTTGACACAGATAATTGGAGATCTCAGATAATTTCTCCCAGCAATAACTTTACATAGTGAAAGTTAAGGTGTTTCTTGGTGCTAAAGAGTCTATTTGTCATTTTAAATGCTTTTTTCACCCACATTGGTGTTTTCCAAAGAGAAGACATAGCTGAAGTTCTCTCCTTGTTCACTTCTTCTTCTTCATTATTTAGTCTTTTTCTTCTAGTTTAGTCTTTGATTTGGGTCTTTGCAGGTCTAGTCCCACATCTGACCTGTTTCTGCAACTGTGGTTTGTCCTTTGTGAGGAACTCCTGACTGCATTAAAGGTGCCTCTGATCCTTTTGGGGCCAAGACTTTACCCTTTCTGCCCTGTGAATGATAAAGCATGTGGACCCTTTTATCTATTCACTCTTTCACTGCTATGTGTGTGAGAGCAAGTTCTGAGTTTAAATGAATTTAAAATAAAAAAGTTACTTCCAAAAAGAAGAAAACAAAAAAAAAAAAAAAAAAGAAGAAAAGTTTGTGCTTTTTTTTTTTAATTCCTGATTTCTAGAAAAGATTTTCCACTTTTGCTCTTTTACTTATCCTGTGTCAGATGTCTCTTCTTAGCCTTTCTTCTTCTTTAAGTCTCCCAGAGCAGCCCTGTGAAGTGCCATATGCCATGTGCAGAGCCATCAAGTATCATGTATTTAGCATAAAGTGTCATAATTCTCACTTTACTTGCTTGCTAACTTAGTGAATACAGATGGCTAAGTATAAAAAAGTGAACCCTTGCTAGTGCTTCCCAAAGAAACCTGCAAAGTGAATTCAGTGTGCATAAACCAGAACAGAATCAAGGCAAGAGACTCTTCTAACCCATGCATTCATTTTATGGGACATGAGAAAAATGTGACCACAGGACAGACATTTCTTTGTGAATCCCTTTCAATGAAACTTCTACTTTCATAGAAATATAAGGTTTTAGTTTTGCTTTTTTTTTTTAAATTCATGAACATTGCTTGCTCTAGAATATTTTCACAGTGTAAGTGCTGCTGTCTTTTACTCAGATTTTAGGGAATCTGAAATTGTTCTCTGGCTCCAGCTGCACCAGCTGAGGAAGATAATGCCTTCAGCTGCCCCTTTCCCAGGGTTTTCCATCTCCTTTTTTCTGCCAGATGTGTTGTCTGAATATTTGTAATCCTTTTCTAATAATATGTGCAGCTCAAGGAAAGATCATCTACGTGCTTTAAATCAGTCTAGGGATTTTAAACCAATAATTTGTAGAGGAGCAGTCAAGCCAAGAGGTGGTTGGGACATGGTTCCTATGATCTTTGGGACACCACAAAGAAAACAAGAGGCAAGAGTGTGAAATACATTCCCACATTAAGAGTTTGTGGTACTCAGACTGAACTCACCGAGGGATCATGGCTGAGTGTGTTTCAACATTGTGCTGAATATCACTGATTAATCCCATTTCTTTCCCATTCACTACTGCAAGGAACTAAAAAAGGGTTTGGATTATAATAATCCAGGCTGGAAACCAGGACAAGGTCGAGTGCTGGAGTGACAACTGTGATCATCTCTTATCAAATCCAGACTCCTACCCTATGCTGTTCTCAGAGCATCAGCAGCAATAAAATTGAGCCAGACAAATCTTCTGTAGCTGTGGTTACTGTTTTCTGCACTGGCCCTCTGAGAGCCCTTGCTGGAAAGCACGAGGTGTGTTTATCCTGTTTTAAATCTATGGGGAGAAATCTTCCTGATCCCTTCAGGATGTGGCCTGCTTTTCCTGCCTGTGATGCTGTGTGAGACTTTGGGTGTTGAATTAAAGGCTGCCTGTTGGATGGTGGCACAATCAGCTTCAAAGACTGATCAAGCTTATTTGCCTCCTGCTTAGAGGCCTTTCAAAAAATGCCAAGAATTAAACTCTGGGATTAGGAAATCTTCCATTCCAAGATTTGTGGCACCAGAAATTGACTTCATGCCTTGGTGAGGAACAGGCTGGAAAAGGATTCACTCATGTGTCTTCTCTAATTGTTTGTCAGGGAAAGGATTGCCTCAAATCCCTATGAAACCCAGACAAAATATCACAGTGGACCAAAGCCTTGATGCAGCCAAGGAATGCTTCAACACCCTGACTGATTATTGGATGCTCCTCATGCACATGGTGTTGTACAAAGACCAGTTTAATAATCTTCATGCCATGTTTGTGAGACATTTTTTACTGTAATTTTTGGGAACCCATTTCCAGCAGAGTGGGGCAGGGAGGTGCAAGACAAGGAGAGAGTGGGTTTAGCTGACACTGATGTGGTGACAGCCCTGGGCTGGGATTTCACTGCATTTCCTGCTAGGCCTTGCCAGCACAAGATAGCTCCTGTCAGTTTTTCATGGCAGCACTGCAGAGTTCCTTTGGGCAGTATAGCAGGGCACTGGGTTGGGTTGCCCAGAGGAATTTTGGATGTCCCAACCCTGGAAGTTTTCACAGCCAGGATGAGGCTCTGAGCCACCTGATCTGGTGGAAAGTGTCCTTGTGCATGATAGGAGGGTGGAATGATGTTGGGAAGGATGAAAATTTGACAAGAAAGTCTCACAGATATGTACATTTAGCAGAAAGATTTTTAAATGTAGAGTCTGATGAAGGAATAGAGACAGAAGCATGTTTTGATACAGAAAAGAATTGCTGAGCCAGTCTTACTGGATAGACAAGGAGGCAAAGGGTGTGTTAGTTAGAAGGGATTTTTATGGCTTAGAGCAAAGGATAAACCCACCCCAAACGAGAAGATGTTTTGACGAAGCAGAAAGGGAGCACAGGCAAACAAGTCAGCTCAGTTGCAAGTAGAAAAAAGGTCTCAGAATTTTCCACTACAATAAAACTGAAAAACAACTTCAAGCTTAAACTGTAACGTACTAACTTTAGGTGACTGGAGAATAGTAACATGAATATGGTAATTACAGTAGTTATGACAGGCTATAGATAAAAGTTAAGGTATAGATTGGTTCTACTGTATTAAGATGCTCAACAAAGAAAAGTATATAATGCATTGTAACCAAACCAAAGGGTGTCCAGGCCTGCCTGCAGCTGGAGCTGACAGCTGTAGGCACAGTCTCAGTCATCCATGACCCTGGACTGCTGTGACATCTTGGATACAATAAACTGCATTTTGAAGAGCCACCTGGAGTCCCACATCTCTCATCCAGGCTCTTACAGAATGAAACCATCTTTAAGGCCCCTTCCTATCCAAATATTCTGTGATTCTATGTTCACATCTACAACCTCTTCCTCTCTTCTTCCTTCTCTTACCAACTCCTGCTCATTAATCTCTTGAGCCAAACCTTTCTGTTACCTTTGATTTCACCAAGGGCTTGCTAGGAAAGGACATTTTGCTGACAGTTCCTCAGAGGAAGCTTTGTGCAGAGCTGGCAAGGACCACAGGTTTGGGGCTCAGCAAACCACTGAAAAGGTGGGAGGTGGTTGGTTGAGGAGCTGTTCTGTCAAACAGCCCTGGGGGAAACACATCTGGAGTCATAAATGAGCACAGAGGAAGGTAGCCTGCCCTTCTGCACAGGATTAGGCTGTGGAAAGAGGTTGATGCAGCTGAATAACACCACAAATATGGAGCTGGCTGCTATAATTAGCAATTCCTGACATGGGCTCCAACCCACCCTGCATAACAAGGATGGTGTGTATCTCTCCATGAGATTATCTTACAAGGAAATAACTTTTGCTTATGTTTGTTTGGCCCCCTGAGTTTTATTTTATAGCAGAACCTCAGCAGATAAAAGTTAGCATAGTCCCACTGTGATGCTGGTTTACATGAAAAATTCTTTGCTCACATCCTCAGGGAAATACTTGTCCAAGGACAATATTGTTCCTCATTCTCAAGGTTATTTTGAGGTGGAAATCACTGATTGTAAAATTGTTTGAAGCTGTGGAGTGAATTAGTGATGTCTGATTTTATGCTATTTATTATACCTTGCATCCATTCTGTCTCCAATTGATACATTTTACTTTTTCCAGTGAAAGCAAAAGCTGGAGAAGGGGCTGATGAGTGGGCTTGGATGTGGTGCTGATAAAAATTGGACCAGAGTGAAGCCAAAGTGGACTTTAATAAATGATTTCAGTAAGAAACCATGAAAGGAAAGTTTGTTTGTGATATATGTGCCCAGTGTAGCCCAACCTCCCTGTACATAGCTCTAGATACACAAATCAATTTCTATTAATTTAATTGCTTTCTGCAGAAAATTGAACAACAGCAACAACAACAAAAAGAGTCAAAACAAAACAAACTACAAAGAAGAACAGAATAAATGTCCCCTGAACTGAGAGCCACTGAGAGTTTTTCTTCTTGTCTACACTGTGTGATATTTTTCTCCACGTTTTCTGCTCCGATTAAGAACACTTTCATCTTGTGTAAGGTCAGTAGTGCGTGGGCCTGTACAAAAGCAGGCACACAAATGAAGACTAAAGCTTCATCTCTGTTCTGCAGCACTGGCAATTTACCATCAATCCTCTTTCTGTATAACATAGAAAGAGGGACAAGAAGAGATGTATCTTCTCAGCAATTCAAGGTGTATGCTTTCAATGCTTGAGTTAAAAGAAAGGCAAAGACATGAAAAACCTGGATCAAACAAAAAAGACTACAAGGAGAAATCAATCCAAAATCTGTGCATTGAATACTCTCACTAAGGTACAGAATTGTTGCAGTTTCTGTCATTATATGATAATGTCTAACGCTACATAAGTACCTGGAATTTTAATATAGAAGCACATAATAAAACACTGCAGCATTGATGGACAGTGTGCCTCATCCATCTGCTCATACTCATGACAAGTGGGACTTCGAGTGTGAGCACTTTGCACCTTCACCTTGTGGGGGTCTGGGAGTCCTTTTTTTGTGAGTCACTGGATGAACTGAGAACAAGAACCAGGCTGGAAAGCCCTCCCAAACTCCTACTCTTAGAGTGCTCACCCATTAAGAAGAAAACCAGCCTCTACCTTGACTCCAGCCTCCCAAGGGAGCATCTTACCAACGTTTTAATTTAATTACTTGCCTCTTAGACACAGCTGATTAGGGAGATAGTGGATTGTTCAGACTAAAATTGCCAACCTGCCTAGAGCTTCTGGTTTGCAGCCCTTGCAGAAGATGAGCAGTTGTGATTGCTGAAGGCATGATTATACATCTAGGAGCAAAGAGGACATCCTGACCTACAAGTCAGGGGAAAGCACTGGAAAACACTTGCTTGGCACAGTAGATGAGCCACTTATTTAGTTTTCCCTGGGCTGCAGAGCTAATGAGAAAACAGTGCTAATGAGATCTTGGGTGCATGAAAGACAAGCTGATGTTATTTCCCCACCCACAACTGTGGCAATGAGGACACCAGCTCTGGAAGTGATGCCCAGACATGATTTGTAGCCTGGCTATAAGACTGGGCACTGACCAATGTAAAGAATTTGTTTCAGTTTGTGAAAGAAAAAGAGGATTAAAAAAAACCCTGGAAAGTGCTTTTGTAAAGACACAATACTGGATGGTAAAGGGTACCTTCAGCCTACCAGAAAAACACATTTCAAGAAAGAGCAGCAGGCAGAGACAGACAAGCAAACACTAATAACTGGCATTTTTTAGCAGTAGGGGCTATTAGTCACTGCTACAAACAGGCAAGGGAAGCTGTGTGTTCCCTGTCTTTTACTATTGTCAAATCAAGTTGGAACAATTTTGTGGAAAACAGACTTTTGTCATGCAGAAGCACAAACCAACTCAAGTTAAAAAAAAAACAAACCCAAATCAACAGAAAAAAAGGAAGCAGAGGAGGACAACTCATGCTGCTAATGGAAAGAAGAAATTGCTTCATGGAGAGACAATGTAAAGTTGGGGAATCTTCAGTTTAGAGAGGAAAAAACGTGAGGGAGATATCCTCAAGATTATTGTAATAAAAATGAAATGGTGTTGGATGAGATCAATTCAATCCAATGAGTAGGGAAAACTCCCTGAAACTACAGGAGATGGATTAAAAACAAAGAAAGAAAGAAAGAAAGAAACAAACAAACAAACAAAAGAAAGTACATAAATGAGATGATTCAGCTCCTCTACTGCACTCTGGTGTGACCCCATCTGCAGAGCTGCATCCAGCTCTGGGATCCCCCACAGAGAAAGGGCATAGAGAAGTCCAAAGAAGGCCTTCAAGGTGATCAGGGGGATGGAGCAGCTCTGCTGTGAGAGACTGAGAACTGGGATTGCTCAGGCTGGAAAATAAAAGGTTTAGGGATGACCTAATTGTGATCCTCTGGTTCCTGAGGGGAGCAGACACAAAAAGATGGAGAGGGACTATTTACAAGAGCCTGGAGTGACAGGACAAGGGGTTTAGCTTCAAACTGGCAGAGAGCAGGTTTAGATTGGACATTAGGAAGAAATTCTTCCCTGTGAGGGTGCTGAGACACTGGAACAGATTTCCCAGAGAAGCTGTGGCTGCCCCATCCCTGGAAGTGTCCAAGGCAAGTTGGATGGGGCTTGGAGCAACCTGGGATAGTGGAAGGTGTCCCTGCTCATGGCAGGGGGCTGAAATGAGATGAGCTTTAAGTTCCCCTTCAACCCAAACTATTCTATGATTCTGTAACCCTGTATGTATATTTAAACAGAGTGTCTACGAATGTCTGGAGCTTTGTCACCACAGGACTTGTGAAGGCTGAAAACAGAAAAATAACATGGCCAGAATCATGTCAGGGAGTATTCGGGAAGGCAGTGAATAGGCAGGAGTTCTGTTCTTTGCCATCTCTAATGCATTAGGTATGGAATTTGGGACACTACAGAAGGAAAGGACTGCAGACATTGGCCATGTCTTTTTTGCCTCATTATTTGCATCTCTTTGTACAGATTATTGGGTCCAGTCTCTTAGGATGTGTTTTATGTTCATATGTTCTTCTTTTAATTAGAGGATGAAACAATTAGTGGGGATGTGGCCTATTCCTATATTCCTATTCCTACGTGAGGTCAGATGATGCCAGACCTCTGGAAGTGCTGTTTTTTGTCCAGATCAGCAGAGTGAGGCTGAAGCAGCCCACCTGCCTCCTCAGACTGTGCCACTGGCCTTTGTGCTGGGAGAAATTGTCTCCATACTGGGGCAGACTGTGCCATTCAGAGCAGAAGTGGGAATACTGATGGCTCAGTGGATGGATTTGGGGGAGGCTCCACGATGTGGATCTTCTAAAGGCAGCAGTGAATCCTGTGGCCACCGTGGGCTCCATCCTCCTGTGAATCTGCCTCATCTTCAGAGGAGCTGTGGGTTAAGGGAGTCAAAGGGAGGGACTCATGTGGGAGGAGATCACTCCAGGACAATGAATTCAGGGGACAGAAGGAAGGAGGAGAGGAAGGCAAAAGCTCTGTGAGGGACCACACTTCTGCTTTAGATGCCAAAACCTCTTTCCAGTAACTCATGCTGAGAAGCAGATTTATTCCCTCGCGTCAGTCAGAGCAGACTCTTGATTCCTTGCTAGTGTATAAAAGCTGTATTCTCATGTGAAGGATTAAGGATTCCTTCTGATTTATAACTATACATGCTGTATTCTATAGAACTGAAGAGTGGAGAGCTTTGTTGTGTGTTGAAGTCAGATACAGCTGGGAAGAGTTAAGGCATTTCCAGGCATATTTCTTTTTTTCTTTGGAAAAACCCAAATGACCAAAAGAACCATGGAAGCAGAGAGTATGCTTCTAGAAGTACACACCCCTGCAAAATTACTATTATTCCTGCTTGTTTTTTTCTCTGTATTGTCTGCAGAATTTTGAGCACTGTTTCCTCTCATCTTTTTCATAAGCATCCAAACCCCTTTGAATTTTGTTTCAAAGTCCATCAAGCCCAAGGTTCACTGATGTTGTACCAGCACTGTGACACGTGTGGTTGGGATTGCTCTCTTTTGTCTGCCACGGAGCCATTGTGTCACATTTTGCTTCATGTTAAATCACAGAGATGCAAAATGAAGATTCCTGTGGATTAGCACAGGATGTATCCCCAGGAAATGTTGGCTCTGTTCCCATCTTGGTCACACAAGCAGCAAACCCATCACAAGCCCCTTGATCTATCTGGCAGAAGAGCAGTGAAACCTGCAGGTCTCATTTCTCCCTTTGTTAATGAAATGGTCATAATATCCAAGTCTCCTCCTGAGTTTGAGGATTATTTACCCAAACACCCAGAATACCATGATATTTCTCTGTTGAGTATAATGTAAGAATCTGGAGGCAAAAGCTAATCATACATGAGGGAAACAAGGAGGCAATGGATTCTATGAGAGTAATTCCATGAGCAGCATAGTCTAATAAAATTAACATTTGAGTGGTGACAAATAGAGAGCCTTTGGGGATGAGAGTGCTGGAAACAAGGAAATAATAAAGAGATTTCTAAGAGGTGAGAAATAAAATGAGATGTATTTTTACTGCCCACCTGACGCTCTTACATTCAAGATTTCCTTTCAGGTGCTGAACAGTAAGTGATGCAGACAAAACCATCTGTGTCTGTGCCAGATTTTATTAAATGCCGATCATAGAAATAAATGGACACAGAAAGGAGATAGAATGGTAAACTAAATACAAATCACTGAATAAAAGAAATGGCATTTTATCATTGGCCACATCACAAGGGGTAGTTTCCTGTCTGGAGTGGTAATGAGAGCACTGACATCTTGACTTCAGATGTTTGTGTGAGCACAAAAATCCCACAAATTGACTTATAGGGGAAGAAGGAGATTTCCTGGAGTCAGAGACCAACAAATACAGAGGGAGTTGTTGGAGGTCATTGGACATAAGCTCACATTTGAGAATGGGTTTTGTGGGTATAGAAGGAGAGGATAAACACTCCTTGCAGTGGTGTCAATTCTTGAAAAAAATTCCCTTAAAGACCTTCCTAGAAGGTTCTTGTAATGTGAAAATAATGTAGGGCACAAAAGGAAGAGGTTAAATCCTGATCCTACTTGAAGAAGAGCAGGACTTCCAGCATGGTCAAAGCTGGCTGTGAAAATGGCTGTGCAAGGAACATCTCACAGAAACCATCTCTCCCCTATTCTGTGCAAGGCCAGATACTGCCCAGAACAAAGAACTGTCTTCTACAAAAAGGTGAAGGCCTCAAGGTTTGGTTTTGTTCCATATTAAAAATAAAGGAGCACCATTTGAAATCTTGGAAGGAAAGGACAGTTTGGCAAGAAAATGCCAATTCCTGTCTGCTTGTTAGACTTAAAGATAGAGCAGGAGAGACTTCTTTTCCTCCAGTGCTCAAACAGCTGTCATTGACTAATCTGGAGTGCATTTAGACTCATCTTACAAAAAAATATATCTCTGAAACATAATGTTTTCCCATTTTCATATTTCATTAAAACATAACTATCTCAAAGAAGAAACAAGCAGACAGACCTTATGAAATTGGCATTTCTATCAAAGCAGAATTGACCAGTGCTGTACCGCCCTGCATCCTGCACTGACCTTGTGGTTTTGTCTTCACTTTAAGTTAAATCATCTTAACTTAGCTAAGCTACATGTCTTTAAGAAGCTCCCTACTCCCTGTGTAGCTTTAAATACCCTAAGGGGCTCCAGCAAGTCTCTGCTCCCTGCTGAGACGTCTCTGAGCACAGAAGGAAAAATGCATTAGCTGATGGGAAGATATTATTAATAGTGCAGAAAAAGGTAAAATTCTTTCAGCTGTACCTTAACATATCCAGGCTGTTTGGAATATTTGGCTCTGACTGTGTGTGTGTACCCAGTGAAGCATTTACTTTGATCAAGTCATTATGGCAACAATCTCCACTGATAAAATGTGCTTCTGTTAATGAGATCACCTGGGCCAGTGACTGGAGAAATGACAACTGTGTATTCCTTTCTAGGTTGTTCAGATATTCCCTGCTTTGTGCCCTGCCTCCAGTCACAAAGTCAAAGTAAATATCCATCAACTGCACAACACTTCTTTGCTGACTTTCCCCTTGAAATCACAGTTTATTTGCATTGGACAGCTTGGCAGCAAATAAGATATAAGACAAGCCAGGGGAAGAAAATGTGCAATGTGCACTGTGCCTCAGATTTCCCTTTGTGACACATGGAATAAATGAACTTGAAACAATCACTTTGATTCAGACGCTGATAAAATTAAGGTCATTATTTTACCTTTCCAAGGGATGAGGGAAATCATGGGATGTTCAGGCCTAAGAGAAGCTAATTCCTCATAATCTCACTCCTGTACAGGTTACAGGACAGTTGAGAGTGAGAACAGCTTGGATCATCATTTAGAGTTGCTCTGAATTATGTCAACAGCCATCAGAAAACTCACCAGCAGCTGAGAATGAGACTGAAATAGAAATGCCAGTAGAACTCTGATTACAATGTTTACAGCAAGAAAATTGCCAGAAGGATGATGTTAGTAAAAGGTTTGACTCATGAAGTTAAACCCTTGGAAATCCATTCTTCTGCTTTAATGTTTGTGTTGTTACAACATCAGTACAACCCCCAGGAGTGCATTAAAGGATATAGTTCAGTATGAATAATATCTGTGGTGCTGTTTTCCTTCTTTCTATTGTCCTTTTCCAAGAAGAATTGTATAGGCAGCACAGAATTTCCTCACAGGCTCAATTGATTTTCTCCTGTATTTTTGTGGAGGAGATCTGTGTTTTGAGAACCTTGTAAGGCACTTGAGGATCCTTAAGCTTTGGTGGAGATCATTCCGCAGTCCTTGACAAGCTCTTCTGAAACCTCTGGCTTCATTTGCATGAGAAGGTGAATGTTGACTCAGGTTTTCTCCACCTCATGCTGTGCCAAGCCAGCAGTCCAGACTCCTGGTGCTGAGCTCCTGAGGAGGATCAATAATCCTGGAAGGGAAGACAAATAGCTTTGGTATAAGGTGGCAGATAATAAGGATCTGATGTTTTCAGCTCAGCACCAGGGTAGATTGAGCCCATTTCTGCCTGTGGGTTCTTCTCCCTAAGTAGAAATATTCCCCTAGTTACCCATTGTGAAATCAACAAGTATTATATTCCCTTTTTTCCTGTACTGGATTTGCTGAGCTCCCTTCTGGAATTCTAGATATGAAGATAAAGACCTGGAAAGATGACAGCATTTAATCTCCTTCAATCTTATAAGAATAATGAGAATGCTGTGATAGTTTTGCGTTACACAGAATCAATGCTGCTGTGACTGAGTCTCCAAATCCATTTTCAGTTCTCTCCTTTTTTTTCCCCCAAGACTTCATGTTGGCAGAGATTTTCCATTCTAAACACTCATATTTGGTTAACTACAACAACCTCTTATTCAGAGGTTAACATTTCCCCCCCAGCAGTTGCCTTAGCAGATTGTGTCTTTATTTTTGGAAAACTTAATCAAAGTGGGTTTGCCCATTTTCAGGAGTCAGGTTAGTGAAATATTTCAGTTGCTTTATCATCTTTGAAAAATCAGGGGGATTTTCTATTCCTTTTGCTGCCAGTGAGCATTCCAAAACAACTTTTTCATCCCTGAAAAACCAATTTCAATCTGAACAAAGTGCTGGTCCTCAGAGATTAGACTAACACTAAAAGCAGAATTCCCAAATCAAAAGCTGAGCAAGATTTTCTTTGGACTAAGAGTTCTGGAATGTAGCAGGCTGAATATTGCAGATGAAGAGTTTTAATTGTGGTTCAGAACATAGAACCTGGGGAATCTACAGGCCTGAGGAATGTGGGATCATGTTTTGCAGAATGGAAAGGGTTTACACAGCTTTAGATCCTAATATGAGAAAAGTATGGCTCAAAGTCTCACTGTTCTGCCCTCATCACCAAATAATAACAAATGTCATCAAACACCAAGTTTCCTGGTGGAGTTTCCTAGAGATGAAAGAAAAAAGATATTTCTGTGGTTAAAAACTATATGAATAACAGCATATATGTATGTGGGATCTAAATTATGTTGCCAGATTGGATTAATAATTCACTAACACTTTAAATCCATTGTAGCATTTCCAAAGCTATGAGTGCTTGAGTTAGTAAGTGTATCAATGTATTTTTATTGGTGTTTTTTTTTTTTTCTGGTGTGTAATTATACTGTAGGCAGATGGGAAAACAGGAATAAATGGGAGTTGTTGGATGATGCTTGTTTCTGTTGACCTCATTGATTTGCTTCATGGTGAGCAGAAAAACAACAAGATTTCTGTTCTCCTATTTTAAATTATTTCCTGGCATATAAATATTTTGTCTCACATTTCTTTAAAGTTGTTCTCATTACTTATATTTAGAAGACTCCTGACCAGGACAAGAATTTAACATTTTAATCATGTCAGACATTACAACAGAGTTTTCACTTACTGTACACGTGTTAGGAAATGCAGTCAAGGACACAGGGAGGTGGTGAGATATTTCCACAGTTGGGCTTTTCAAAGCAGTGCCAGATCAGGAGCATAATTCAGGTGTCCTGTCTACCACCCTCACCCATGTACCCATCACATGATCTGATGGAAGTCTGAAAGTTTGTCTTCAGTGGTTTCCTCCATCCCTGGGTGGTTAATGAATGCACTGCATTTGAGCAGACTAAAAACACCTCTGCTTTTGCAATAAGAACTATTTCTTCACAGAAAGGGCTGTCAAGCATTGGACCAGGCTGCCCAGGGTAGTGGTGGAGTCACCATCCTTGGAGGGACTTAAAAGACACACAGATGTGGCACTTGGGGACACGTTTTTGTGGTGGTTTTGGCAGTGCTGGGCTAATGGTTGGACCAACTGACCCAGCTTAAATGGTTCTATGACATTAATTCCCCCTCAACTCACACCTTCCCCTGAAGATAATTCTTCTCAAAAGGCTGGTAGGTTACTGCCAGTCAAGTTGGAAGCCTTTGTTTCCTGGTCTGAGTCACCAGCAAAGCAGGTTTGGACTGTTCAAATACCTCATCATTTTCATAGTGCTCATCATCATAATCATTGTCATCATCCTTTTTTGATGGGAAATTTAATAAATGAATGTGATTGTGGGTCTCCTTCATGGGGTGCAGGATGGCTCCCTGGCAGATGCAGGAGGGAAAAGGACTTCTTGGATATCCTCCCAGCTTCTAGCCCTAAAATAACCCTGGCAGGGAGAGGGGTCTGAGAATCCTGTCCTAAATATTTCTTCCTTGTGTCCAGGGTGGTGAACTGCAAACTAAACTTGGATGATGTGTTCATTTGTAATATGAGAGAATTAAAGTGATAGTCCCTTGGCTTGTGGAGATAAAAGTCCTTAGGGGAGTATGAATCAGCCCTAGAAATGTTCTGTCTGCATATCAAAGTGAAACTATCATTGCTTCAACCACTGGTGCTCCATCTGCATTTGTGGCAGACAGGAAGCAGCTGGAGAATTTTGCAGAAGGATAAGGTTTCCTAAACTACAAGAGAGCCTGGGGAATCCTTAAAATCTGCTGAGAAGCTTCAGTGAAATATAATCATAGATAGAACAAACTTGAGTGTCAGTGGGAAAAGATGTTTAGGGAGGTTGTCAATTCTGAATAGAAACTGTCAGGTGGGAGAGGGGCTCATGACCTTGGATCCTAACACAGTATTGTCCCGCAGAGCAATCCAAAGTGGCAGCTAGAAAAGGAGCCACTGTAATCTCACCTCACCTTTTATTGGTTTTTGTGTTTCTTTGGTTATTTCCAATTTTGCTATCATGTTCCTAAAGTGTTTTTTTTTGGGCTAAGATAAATCTCTTATCTTCCTTGTGTTTGTCTGCTGCCAGGAGCAATCTCAGGTGAATCTAAAAAGCTCAAGGCCCTTCAGGAAGTAGGAAAAATCCACAAGAACTGACTGAACAAACTCTCAAAGGAGGCCTTCTCCAAACCTTTCTGGTAGGATATGTTTGAGACTGACAAATCTGGGGGAGAGATGTTCACTGCTGGGCATGAACCAATGGTTTTACAGTCAATGCTGCTCTCATTTGGAGTAGGCACATCTCTAACCTTAAAAGTTCCAGGGTCTAAAGCATTAGAGTCAGGAAATAATTTTCAGCTTAGTCAAAATCAGGAAACCCAGGAAACCATTGATTCATGGAAACACTACAACATGACCACATCCATAGATTTGCTTTTCATTCTCCACTTCTTAAAATATTTTTTGTCCGGGTTTAATAGCAAAAAAGAAGCAAGCTCTTGGTGTGGACTAAGGAAGCCCTGCCTGTGTGTCCTGAAAATAACTCACAGAGCCTTGAGCTCCTTCGAAATGTGTGGACCAGAAGAATTTCTCTAGGGAATAAGGATCCCTGATTAAACACCCTGTATTACTGGAGATTTGCAATGACCAGCAAGACTTCAAGAAAACATGAATTCCCAGCAGTCAGACTATATATGAAAAACCAAGTGCTGGAATGATAGAACTGAGACAAATAAGTAGGGGTTATTCAGAAATTAGTTTCCCGGTGCTAATGGGGCACCAGATATTCCAGCTCAGCATTATATTTAGGGAAAGAGTATTTCAGAGCTCTCCTTTGTCCCTTCCACCAGTCCACCCCCCATCCCACCCAGCATGGTTTTTTTTTAACCTTCCTGTTGTTCTTTTCCCATTTTTCAGCTATTTTCCATTAGGACCAAAAATCTACAAAAATGAGGAAGTTTTTTTCAAACCTCTTTTATTTTACTGTTTTTCTTCTATCCACTGTCTGTGCTGAGTGCCAGAGGTTGTATGTTATGTATTGTTCCTTGATTTTTCACCTGGACATCTGTTTCTGCCACATCCTGATCCACTTTTTACCTTCTTACTTCAGGTTCTTGTCCATGCTTTGCTACAGCGTGGCTTTTTCTATGAAATCAAAGCATCTCTGCCCTGGTTTTGTTTTACACAGAACAAGGACTGCACACAAAAAGGGGTATTTCAGTTCACTGACTGACCTACAAACAAATAAACAATTTCATTTCAAATTGACCAGAAATGAACAATTTTCCATGCCTGTGGAAATGGCTGTGTATCCTTATAATCGGGACAAAGTTAAGATAGGATCAACACACAGGATAATTTCCCTGGATCAGACAAAGGATTTTAATCCCTGTTTCACATCAACAAGCTTCACCTCCTTTTGTTTTGAAGGATATAATTTTCCATCTGCATACATGAACTCAGCCATGCACATAATTTCTCCAGCCAATATTCCTGAAGAATTTAACCTAGAATCATAAGTAGTCTAACTTATCCATTCCCAAATATGTTGATTTGGAAAACCAGAGATACTGAGCTGGTATTTGAGCTCAGTCAGAAGAGTTACAAATTGAATTTCTAGAATGCCACTTGAATTGAACAGCTGTTGATTAACCTAATCATTTTTCTAATTAGTAAGTATGCCTTTTTTAATTAAAATAAGTCTCAAGTTTGGAAAAATGAAAACAGTGATTTAAATAAGATAGAAGCAAAAGACACTTCAGTTTTCAAGCCATGTGCTTAATGTGCATAAGCTCAGCTGAAGCCATGGCTTAAATTCACTCTTTTTCCATCTCTTTCTTTCCAGGTCTAACGATGACAATTTCCTTTCAAGGTGGATATGACACAACATCTCCATTTCACCATGCCAAAGAGGAAGAACAAGTTTGTTGACAAAGAAATAATTTGACTCTGAAATATGTAAGCATAATTTTTCAACAATGTACCTGTGTATCAATTTCAGTTGGAAGTACCAAGATTTGAAGTCTTTATCAGAATGATTTTTCAGGATTAAGTCAACAGAGATTTTGGGAATGTGTCGAGGACACGGTGTGTGCACAGGAGCATGAGGTGTCCAGATGGACAAACTCCATCTCAGCTGTTCCTTGTTCTCACATGCCACATGCTCTTACAAGAGGTGAATCACAGCCTGGGGACTCCTCAGCACCTTCTCTGACCACCTTCTCCTTTGACTCACACCACAGGGCATGATCAAACACTGCAGCCACTTTTGAGAGGAGTTCTGAGGTGATTAAAAGATCACAGAATATCCTCTTCCTCTTCCTCTTCCTCTTCCTCTTCCTCTTCCTCTTCCTCTTCCTCTTCCTCTTCCTCTTCCTCTTCCTCTTCCTCTTCCTCTCCTCTCCCTCTCCCTCTCCCTCCTCCTCTCCCTCTCCCTCTCCCTCTCCCTCTCCCTCTCCCTCTCCCTCTCCCTCTCCCTCTCCCATCTCCCTCTCCCTCTCCCTCTCCCTCTCCCTCTCCCTCTCCCTCTCCCTCTCCCTCTCCCTCTACCTCTCCCTCTCCCTCTTCTCTTCTCTTCTCGTTCTCTTCTCTTCTCTTCTCTATCGTCTTCTCTTCTTCTTCCTACTTCTCTTCTCTTCTCTTCTCTTCTCTTCTCTTCTCTTCTCTCTCTCTCTTCCTTCTCTTCTCTTCTCTTCTCTTCTCTTCTCTTCTCTCTCTTCTCTTCTCTTCTCTTCTCTTCTCTTCTCTTCCTCTTCTCTTTCTCTTCTCCTTCTCTTCTCTTCTCTTCTCTTCTCTTCTCTTCTCGTCTCTTCTCTTCTCTTCTCTTCTCTTCTCTTCTCTTCTCTTCTCTTGCTCTTCTCTTCTCTTCTCTTCTCTTCGCTTCTCTTCTCTTCTCTTCTCTTCTCTTCTCTTCTCTTCTCTTCTCTTCTCTCTCTTCTCTTCTCTTCTCTTCTCTTCTCTTCTCTTCTCTTCTCTTCTCTTCTCTTCTCTTCTCTTCTCTTCTCTTCTCTTCTCTCCCTTTGTCTAACTCTTCCCATACAGGAGAGGTGCTCCAGCCCTCTGATCCTCTTGGTGGCCTCCCCTCTGGACTCATTCCCACAGGTCCATGTCCTTCCTTGTGCTGAGAGCACCGTAGGGGGATACATCCTTCTTCAAGCCATTCCCTGAGCCTTCTTATCACCTTGTGCCTGTTATTGTCCCAAACCTCAACAGCTCTGCAGAACAAGAGGAAAACTTTCAGCCTTTTCATCTGCTTAGGGAATCTGGCCTGTTCCTCCTCTAGATTGGCAAATGAGGAGATCCTGGAGCTGAATTGCTCTGAGTTGTGAGTCAGCTCACAGCATAAATACAGCTGGAATGTACACAAATGATTCTGCTCATTCCAGTGGTGCAATTTCCCATTATGCTAATTAAAGTTTCCTCTGAAGAGATGAAAGCTTGTGTTCCTCATTCCTACAAAGGGATTTTGTACAGATGGGGGCTGCTCTGATCCCACTGAATACATTTGGTCAGGCACTTCCCTTGCACTCTGCTGTTCCCTCTCCAGGGTCTTGCTTGTTCCATGTGAGCAGTTCATTCTCACATCACTTGTGTGCAGTGGAATTTCTGAAGTGAGTCCTTGTGTGTAAGGTTTGCAGCATTTCCTTCCCAAAATGTGATGTGGTGAGGGGATAAAGCCAGAAGAGTGAGTGGGGTCATGACTGAATCTTCTATGGATCTTTTGCTAAACAAGAAACCCCAAATATTTCTCTAGCAAGACATTCTTTGATTCTTGGTGTTGCATGAAGTGCAGTTCCTCAGAGAAGCTGACTTTTTTATTCCAGGTCTGTTTCTCATGAGACACTTGGGATCAGTTCAACTATTTTTTACTCAATCCTCTCTCCTTTCTAACACAGAAATACCAGACTTAGAACCACAGAATGGTTTGGGCTGGAAAGGACCTTAAAGATCATCCAGCTCCAACCCCTGCCATGGGCAGGGATACCTTCCACTATACCAAGCCCTGTCCACACAGCCTTGAATACCTCCAGGGATGGAGCAGCCGCAGCTTCTCTGGAAACCTGTGCCAGGGCCTCACCACTCTCACAGAGCAGTATTCCTTTCTAGTATCAAATATAACCCTACCTTCTATTAGTTTAAAAACATCCCCATGGGTCCTGCCACTTGAGCTCCTTGTGCAAAGTCCCTCAGCATCCTTGGAGCTCTTTTAGACACTGGATTTGTCTCTGAGGTCCCCCTGGAGCCTTCTCTTCTCCAGGGTGAACAGCCCCAGCTCTCCCAGCCTGGCTCAGAGCATCTTCATGGCCTCCCACACTCATCCTCATTCTGTGAAGGTTCTGTGCTTTGTCCTGTCTTTTCAAGACCCACTGAGGTCTTACTTTTTCCACACTGCCCCTGAGATCAGCAGACATGGCCTCTGGCCTCAAGATTCCCAATGGCCACTACTACAATGCCTCCCACGGATTATTTTTGAGGACAAGGATGTCAACTTGGCCATTATTGGCAGAAAAAGACTCTGTCCAGGTTGTACTTTTCATTTTCTGCTTGGGGTAAAGACCAAGGCCAAGGAAAAATTATTGCCCTTTCTTCAAGCATTAAAGTAATAATGATATTTTTTTCTGTAAAAAGCTGTTGAGCATCTTGCTGATTGAAGTGAGAGCATTTAGAGATAAAAGTGTGATGTGCTGTTTCTGCCTTGCCAGGGCAATAACAGATCAAACCTCTGCAAATCAGGAACACAAAGAAAGGTTTTGCAGAGCAATCCGTGGCAGGGACTGCAGGAGGGCTTAGCTTGCTGTGCATATCAAAGTTTCCCTTGTTTATGCCTTGTCTCAGTTGCAGCTTTAAGAAATTCCTGAGGAAGAGCCTCTGCCTTAATAGGAAGTTGTACCACTTTTAAAGCTGCATTTGTATCACTCACACAGCAAGAGCTCTTGTCACATGGAAGCCATCGAATCAAAACACTGACATGGCAAGAGAATAAGACAAGATAATGAAATGAGAAATTAAGAGCATGAAAAGTAAATGCTGTAGAAAAGCTGACACTTCATAATACTCCTACTGAACACTTGCCTGTATTTCAAAGTCAACCGATAAGAAATTATTTGCTTTTCTTATATAACAGAAATAGATAAAGGATTCAGTTTGGATAGGAGAAGATTCCACTAGGCTGCAATTTACGTATGAATGCTCAATATTTAAAGGAATTGCTTCTTTCACTTTGTCAACTGGCATAAATGTATGCTAAAGAGGGATTCATTAGAAAAAGCCGTGCAATGCATGAGCTCAGCTCCAATAATCGTGATCTTGCCAGGCAGGTGTTTTGCATCCTATTAGGATATGGCACATGGAGCTGCCAAGCCAGAGGCTTGCCCCATGGGTTCTGATGTTCCTTTTGGTTCCAGAGAAAGAGAATCTCACCTCTCTCCCTTAAAGCAAAATGACATTTACTATCTGTGTGCTTCTAGTGGAGATAGTCCAGTGGGTTATCCAGAGGAAAATGCCTTCAGTTTTTGTACCCCTGAGAATCAGAGGTGATCTGTGGGCTCCTCTCCTGCCCTCTGACCTTCTCTGCCACAGAGGGACTCAGCCACGCTGGGTTTCTTGCAAAGCTGGGACATCACAGACCTGCACTTAGTTATGGTTGGATTGCAGCAAATCTGCACCTGACAGCAGCACCTCCCCCCTGAGCTTGCCATGGCAAATGCATTTACTGACCTGGTGTCCATGTTTAGCCCAGCTCAGGGTTTGTGCTGTGCTGAACAGATGTACCTCCCAGTACCCTGGCTGTAAATCAGTGGTAATTCTTCCTTGTCTTGCTAGGGAACTGTAAAAAATAATGAGATATTTTCTGTAATGTCCCTTGTGCTAATATGCTTGTCATATGCTTTCCCATGGTTGCTTTGATATAACAATTAACCCATTTAAAATCTCTGCATGAAAGTCCCCAAAAAATGCTTATTTTGAAGGGATGTAGAAGTGAGTGAAACTCAAAACCAAAGGCTACACCTGCTTTTCTTCCAAGAACAACAATAAGAGAGACTGTGTGCTTCCTAGGTTGGTTAACCAAAAGACCCAAGAACTTTTCCCTTGTTCTTTTTCTAGCGTCCTTGCTTTCTCAAGTGAAGTTTATCATTCATGCTTGCTTGGGATTTGAACCTGCTACATCCCTTGACAGTTGAAATACAAGAATTTCTGTCAAAACCCCATTAAAAATTTCCAGCCATTCAAGGCAGGTGGAACTCAAGCTGTGGGGTTTGAAGTACAAACATATATACATAAATACATATGTTATCATGTTATTTATTTGTTGTGTGTTTTCTTCTATATTTAGCACACATACTGCATTGCCAGGTAAAGAATAGTTATGTTTATTTTTTGGCTGGTTCCCTCTATATTTAGGATATATACTGGCTTGCCAGGTAAAGTATAATGCCCTTCTCATCACCCAATCTCAGCTGCAAGCTACCTGAAAAACACAAAACATTTATTTGCCTATATCCCTGTGCATTGCATGTAAAGAATCCTGACCAGACCACTGGGTCTGGTTAATTAAAAAACCACTGTTTTTTTAATTTGATTTTATTTTTTTTCTTTTGTTCAATTTTCATGGTGTTTTGGTAGCGGTAGTGTTGTGCGGTTTTTTTTTTATTTTTGTTTTTGGCTTTTAGGGTTTTTTTGGTTGGTTGTTTTTTATTGATCCATACTTGCTTGCCAGCTTTGGAAGCTGAAGATAATGACAAGGCATAAAACTTCCCATCTACTCCAAAGCCTAATGTTCTTCTCTAATGGTTTAGTCTGTTCTGGATTGGTTAACAGGGAGAGAGGGAGGCTGAAAGGGTGCCTTGCAGGTTGGTTTACATTTTTCATTACTGCACAGCATTTCTGGGAGTTGTTCTCCAAGGCATCTGAGTGCTTGTTTACCAAGAGGCAGCTGTCCCCCATTGTAAAGGAAAAGCAAGAGAGAGGCCACTTTAAATTCATTCATTTCCAACAGAAAGGACACAAACAAAGGATAGAAAGAAGCTCTACCCTGTTGGTACACCTGTTTGCAAATAAAGAACCACTGCTCAGAAATACCTGAAAAATGGCTACATTGCCCTCAGAAAGTCAAGCAGGTGTGCTACAAACCAGAGTTGTTTATGCACTGCATTAGTATTGAGAAGAATTCAGCAGCAAAGCAGATAGGAGTGGATTTTTAAAGCTGGTATTTTTAAAAGGATAACACACGGGAAATCCTAGTTACCAATAAATAATATTCCCATGTCTGTTGTTATGCATTCAAGTGGGCTGCAGGATAAGTGAGCACAGGAATATTGTTTTGAATGCTGCAGCCAGCTTAATACATAAAAGTCTCCCAGGATGAGGTGTCCCCTTGGTTTGACTATTCCTGAACAAAACAGGAATTCTCTTCCTTCCACTCGGAGAACCTGCAAATAACCTGTGTATACCTGGAGTGCTGCAAACAGGAGGAATTAAAAATAAACATAGAGATCATAGAATCGTGGAATAGTTTGGGTTGGAAGGGACCCTAAAAATCATCTAAAGATGCTGGAATAGATGCAGCATTTTGAGCGATCATCTCATTGGAAAAAAAGCTTGAAGTTATTTAGTTAACAGTTTATTTTTAATCTGAATTTCTATCTTAGTATTTCTGGTTCTTTTCTTTTTTTTTTGCTTTCATCTTCTTTCTTGTTTATTATCTGGATGTCATGCTTTGCCCTGAGCTGGGAAGTGAAAAAGCTGCATTTGATGGACCTTTCCAAGAGTGTGTGTTTGCAGCCAATGAAGATTTTCAGGAAAACTATTTCCCCTCATTCATTCTCTCAGAGTTAGATCCAATATCACTTCCCAGCTCTCAGTCTTCAGGAAAAGTAGCATCTCTTTGAATTTCTGATGGCTGTCAGCTTTGTGTAGATGCTGAGAAAATGAACATTGGAAAGTCAATGAGGGAATCATTTAAGGGTCTTGAAAACGAGAGACGCGCGAGTGTCAGGAAGTAATTTGTTTTCTCAAAGCATAATAAACCTGCAGGATAAACTTTCATCTCCAGCGATCACAGCAAGGTGGTGGTGGTGATATCTAAGAATAGACAAGCAGATTTCAGTGTAACAGGACTGCTGGGAAAGCTAAATAAAAAGAAAGACTTGGCATTACCAGCGAGGCCAAATAACAGGCCAGAACTTCACTCAGCTGCAAAGGCAGCAGAAGCTTTGACAAGTGCAACTGGAGCTAAAGCTGAATATTTATGTGAGTGATTCTCTGCATCTCTCTGGTTTGCAAAAGCCATGGCTGAACTCTTGAAGGAGGGCCACATATACCACAAAGGCCTCTATGCACATTTCTAGAGCTTCTACTAAGATGTTTCAGGGAAAATACAAATTCATCAGCCCTGAAGTGTTTCTTCTAAATCTTGTTAGGCTTGATGAACTTAGCTGAATTCACGACAGGGTTTCCATGGAAACTTCTCAGTTTTATTTTTCATCTGTGCTGCTGAGGAACATAACTCTGAGGGAAATCAGCCCTGTGGTTTAACCAAGGGCTCTTTCCCAGAATCATGGAATGCTTTGGATTGGAAGGCATTTTTAAAAATTGTCTTTGACCCCCCTGTCGTGGGCAGGGACAACTTCCACTCTAACAGGTTGCTCTGAGCCCCTGTCCAACCTGGCCTTGAACTTTTCCAGGATGAGGCATCCAAAAAGTCTCTGGAAAACCTCTTCCAGTGCCTCATCATTATCACAGGGGGGAATTTCTTCCTAATCTCATCTAAACCTGGCCTCAGTCAGCTTAAAAATTTTTGACCCTTATTCTTGTCTTTACAGGCCTTGTTAAAAAGTCTCTTTATCAAAAAGTCTTTTCCTTCAGGATCTGAAGCTCAGGGAGATGCCATCCCTCATGGAGGGTCTTGGGATGGAGAAACTAACTTTTTCTGGGGCATTGACCTGTTGCAAAGTGTTGGGAAGGTATTTTTGCTGAGTATAAGTATAGGTATGGGAGTCAGGTAACACTTGTGGACTGGAAATAAAGTGAAAAATTACAGTTCCAGATCACCTTTGAATCCATAAACTTTACTGAGACATCTAAAATTTCACTTAGGTCATTCAGTACACGCAGTGAAGTCCTGCTCCCATCCAAATTTCCACACGGTTGACTTTCCCAAGCACTGTTTGTCCTGGTGATTTTTCTCAGTATTGAGCTTTCAAAATGAAAGCACAGACTCTGGAAATAATGATTAAAAAAAATAAATAAAGAGTGATTATAGGTCACCTACACTGGCAAACATGTACTTATTCTATGTATGTTTTAAAAACCAAAAATCACATTTTTATCAGGTTATAATTGTTTTACTCCTTGATAGTCAACTTCTCAGTTTTTAGTTGGATTGTACTATGTTAGGGAGATTACTGCTGGCTGATATTTCACTGAGTAAAATCATTGATTTATAGCTGAAATGCAGGGAAAAAAAGGATTCTGAGGACTCTTTCTTCTACCTGAGTGATCACCCCATGGGATGAAGAGAGGGTTAAAGGAAATGAGTAAATCAAAAGGGAAATGGTTTTGTGATGTGGGCAGTGAGTGTTTGCAGAGCATTTTCTGATGTAGTTGTCACATACAAATGACAAAGTCGTTGATGTCACACCACCAGATTTTAGGGATGCTCCATAATAATCTGATAGGGACACTGCATGTGTGTGTGAAATGAACTGGAAGGCAGAAGAGACTAAATCCAGTGAAGGGCTTTTTTTTTTTTTTTTCTGGGAATTTTGGCTGAAAGGATAACCTGTAAAGAAAATTATTACAATACACAAGTACAGTACTGGAGTCTATACAGAGCAAAACCAAAATTCCATGGTAAAAACGCATTTTAATTTCCTCAGGAGAATTCTTCCTATAAGGTCTTTCATTTGATGAAAAACTTTGAAGACTGCAATGAAAAAGAGCAAAAAACCAAAATCTGCAGGGACAGAACACTTCTGAAAAAACAATGTCAAATGTTTGTATCAAAGACAATATTTAGATTAAAGTGTCTGATCTGAGAAAGTGTAAATAAATGAAAATTGCCCCAAATATTTTTGTGCCTAATTTTTCCTCATCTTCACTGTGAAAATAAAGAGCCAATATCACATTTTACTCATCAGTTATTAATGTGCTTTAAAGTCTATTACATTACAGAATTTTAATCTAAATATATTTTTATATATATATATATATATATATATATATATTTATTTATTTATTTATTTATTTATTTATTTATTTATTTTTCCTCATCAACTTATAGACATTTCATAGTTTCAGTAGAATTGTGTCTGCTTTGGATCTCTCTCTGATATTGCACTAAACTCTATTGCAATTAGATTTACACAAAAAAAAAAAAAAAAATTGAAGGATGAGATTACATTGATTTCCTTTTTTCATTCAGTCTAACCTGGCTACCTCTCTAAGGAACATGGACATCCAAGGATCCTGAAGGAGTCAGTGAAAACAAAGATTTCCAGTGATTATAATAGGGCAGTATCTGCCTACTGCCCTAATCACAGACCAGGAGCTGACCCTGCCTCCCATAGACAGGATAAATTCAGGATATATTTTAAAGGATCAACAGTGTTTAATGATATGTTATTCCATATGGAAACTCTAATCAGATTGTGTATGTCCCCCAAAAGGTCACAATATTCCATTTTCCATGACATTCTTATGCTCCACTGTAAAGTGAATGACAACATCCTCCAATTTAAAGAGAAAAATAAACCTTCGAGTTTATTGAACTATTTTGCCTGATAGAAACAATGCCAGTGACTGGCAGGGGTGTGATGAAAGTTCTATTGATGTTCATTACAATTTCATGTTGGAAGGATTCTCTTTATCTTCTGAAAAAGAAGGGGGCATATTTTTAGATTAAAAAAAGCCACACTGATTTAGGAATTTCATTTTGTTATTGGAGATCCTGCCCTCAGGAGCGTAGAGGAGCATTGTTGGAGCAAGATAGATTTTTGAGGATTCATTTTTCCATTGAAGCTGACATTATTATCTTTTATTATCTTGTATTATCTTTTGATCCAGTTTGCTGTTAAGACCCAAAAACTGTTGGTTTGGCAAAGATAAAAGGGTTTTTTTTTTTTCATTGGGATGGAAGGAGAAGTAAAAAGTGGGGTCAATAAAACCCTGAGTTTCACAAGATGTGAGGGTGCTGAGGCCCTGGCACAGGTTGCCCAGAGAAGCTGTGGCTGCCCCATCCCTGGAAGTGTTCAAAGCCACGTTGGACAGAGCTTGGAGCAACCTGGGATAGTGGAAGATGTCCGTGCTTGCAGGGGGTTGGAATGAGACATTTTAAGGTCCATTCCAGCCCCATTTATTCCATGATTCTCTGATAAGTTTCCATGTTTCTATGATGCAAGAAAAGAAAATTAATATTTTTCATTTTTATATATATACATCAAAGTTCTACTGTGATAAAGTAAATTGATGTGAATACTACAGGTACATCAGACTTTGCATTTCTGAAGATTTCTACTTTTCAATACAATGTCCAAAAAGTAATAGTTATAAGGAAAAAAAAATGGACTAAACCCTGTCACCTGATTCAATTGACGTCAGAGCCATTTTCCCAAGAGGGTAAAGCTCACCACAAGGCCAAAAGCCAGCTGAAGGCTTAGCATCACTTCAAATCCCTCCAGAAAATGAAATTTCACTGATGGGTAAGTCTCAGAGCAGGCTTTTACACAGTGGGGATTTTCACAAATGTGGAGGTTTTATTCTTTTGTGCTTTCTTGGTGACCTTTGACTAAATGCGTCTTTTCTGCAGCAATCAAGCGACATTAGGAGTAAAACAAGGAAGATAAAAAGCACCTTGAGAACATTTGTTTTTATTGCAAGGTGCCCTATTCCCTGCCATCCTGGGGAAATGAAGCCTGGGAGGGATAGCAGTAGAAACAGCACTTTATTGAATTGGCTCTTCCCACTCCCATTTCATGACAATGAGGGATGAAACACAAATTTTAACACCTAGACATTTCGTTTTGGCATAAGTACACAGCTTTAAAAATTAATAAAAAAGCTATATAAATTTTAAAAGTGATTTACCAAGCACAATAAATTTTGTCACCTGTCACTTTTATGCTTTCATACCTGCTCTCTCTCTCATTGACTTTTATGCTTCCTATATGCTTAATACTCTCATGATACTACAATCGACTTCACAGGGTTTGACAGCCAGATAATTTTGCTGCATTTTTTTATTTTTTCTCTTTTTTTTGGTTGTTCTTTAGGGAAATAATTAAACTCTCAGTTTTATTCTGCCTTCATTTACTTACATTCACAGTCAGTCACCTTGGATACTTGTCTTGTTCATTATTTATCATCACATGTGTGGTGATGTCTAATGCCAGAGGCAGAGATGGGCTCTCATTTGCCTTTTTCACACACAGAATAAAATATCTTAGTTCTTTTTCCATGAATACTGTAAATCTGAAGATAGATTGAACTCCTGCATGATAAAATTCATCTTTGTACAGCTTGAGTGTTCTGTAATACTCTTCAATCTCAGCACAATTGGTTCTGAGCTTAAATTTTTGCAAACGGCTGCCATTTTTTGGCTTTTTTTTTTCATTTATTTCAGTTTTGCAAAAAGAGGATTTTGGGGTGTAAATATTAAATGGAGAGCAATTTTTCCCCATTAGTGGAGCTAAGTGGTTTTGATGCTGGAAAATGTTCTCACTGCCAGTCAAAGCTTTAGTGAAATTTACCAGGAAATATTATATTTTTTAAATTAAAAATTACTTCTAGAAAAGCATCAGATAAGCTTATAAAAATAATCCCCCTGCCATCAAAGAGTGTGATGTAGAAATAAAATCATATCTGTTATAAAAATTATAGAGACCTTGACAGAAGTCACATTCATGGACATTCCCTCGTCCTTAGTTATGTCTAATATTATTTAAACTATGCAAACCCAGACTCTGACTTTCTCTTTTGAGAAAACAATTTAGGAGCAGCAGCAGCCTCTCTACAGCCTGTTAAGGATTTCTCAGCCAGCCCTGGCTGATGTGTCAGGGCCATTCCCCAGGATCTTGTTACCCAAAAGGGGAAAGTTCCAGATGGAGAAGAGGTGCAGCAAGTCCCCTTTGATGAAAATCTCATCTAAAATGCAGAAAAATTTTGGAAAAGTGTTGATAAGTGGCAGGTTTATCAATTTATGAATATTATGAATTCCGAAAACTCTGTAAGGATCACAGTTGCTGGATGAGCCAGTGAACTAATGGGAGGCTTTTCCCAAGATGGTGCTCTCAGAAAACATTGGTGACATTGGGTGCTCCAGGCTGTGCTTGGAGCTGGAATCTGCTTTCACCCCTGGTTACATCTTTTTAGGTTAGATATGGACACGTGGCTCAGCAGCAAGAGGACAAGGGTGTCTTCATGCTGTCCATTCTCATCCTCTCCTGCAGTTTTGTCCCCCTCCACACTGCATTGCACCCCTACATGAGAATTTGTGCGTCACAATTCTGGCCAAAATCTTTTGTGTTCAGGTACCTGAAAGAAAATGTGAGATTGTAGAATCATAGAATGATTTGGGTTGGAAGGGACCCTAAATGTCATTTAATTCCAACTCCTCTGCCATGTGCCTCACCCAGAATGGCCTTGAACACTTCCAACGATTGGGAATCCACAACTTCTCTGGCCTACGTGTTCCAGCTCAGTTCAGCCACTGCAAAGTGAATCCTCTCCTCAGCTTTTGTCTGTGCAAAAGTTTTCTGCCACAAAAGTTTGACAACAGAAAATAGGTCTCCAGACCTCCTCAAAGGCATCTTGAAGCAGTGCAAATTTTGTCTGTTTGGTGTCAGCTGCCTGCCTAATCCTAAGAGAGGCAGGGAAAATGTGTGTCTCACAGCATCTCTTCCCTGTGGTGACTCTAATTGTACCAAACCTCAAGGGATTCAACTTTAAATACTGAGGGCTGGAAGGAGACATGGACTGAAGGCAGGGAATTTGTATAAAACAAATCCATCCCCCTCATAAAGAGCACTCAAGTCAATTAAAGGTTCTCATCACAGTTAGAGTTAAATTGCTCATGTCCGATGTATATTTTTGAGTCATTAACTTAAAAAAGATGGAGCAGGAAAGAGAAGATCGTTTAGTCCTGGAGATAAAGGAAAATTTTTCAGGATATGCTAACAGCAAAGATGATGCTGGTCTTCCTTTGCATCTTTCTAGTATCATTTAAGCATTAAATTTGACTAAAATTCAGGCACTGAGACTGATGAAGTCTGAACTTGGTATTTCAGCAGTGCCATTGAAGAAGATGGTGCTGCAGTGGAGTGGGAGAGACCTAAACCCTTAAGCTTCCACCACTGCCATCAATTAACCTCAGGGGATGAGAGAAAATGTAGGAAACCCTGAAAATTGGGTATTTCTCTCTCAAGTTTCACTGCAACTGCTCTTTGGAGGAGAGCAGTGAAGGAAAGTGATGGCTCACTGCATCTTCTGAGGACAGGGATGAGGGGTGACAAGGACAGGGATGAGGGGTATCCTGCAGATGTCCTAGGATCCCAACTATCTCCATCACCTGTGGTGAAATTGTAAGTTTAGAAAACTTGTGTGATCCTATTGGCTTGGAATCAACCCTTGGTCTAACGTTAGCAATTTACAAAGCTTACATTCAGTGATACCCATAGCTTTCATACAGGTGTTTGTTTAGAAATTATAACTTGTTTATTGAGCAAGACAAATGGAGAACTAAGGAAGCAAAACACAATCCCTGTTTTTTCCAGTTTTATATTTATAGATAATAATGGGAACTGTTCCCTGAAAGCTGACAGCTGAATCTAGTGCACATCTGTGCTGAGATTTTCAATTTCCATGATATTTCAGACAAAATAAATTTTTCATGGGGCTGTGCTAACCACTACAGCAGGAGCAGGAAGGTGTTATAACAGGTGATTTTTTTCAGGACCTTAATTTCTTAGTGATATTTAAGAACCCAAACATTTAAACATGGGATGCTATTACAGTCTAGATTGGAATTTTTGTAGGACTTCTCTTTTTCAGCCCAAGGTATCCAGTGGTTTTACTCTGGACATATTTCATGACTGATATTAGCACTGTTTAGGCTACAAGACTCTCCAAAATGTTGTACTTATTCTAGTGATAGGCTGCAGATTTTCCATTAGCATCAACCTATAATGAAGAGTTAACACCTAGAACTTACCTGAAGAGCAGGCAGGGACAAAGATGAGATGCCTTGATGGGTAATTAACTTGTGATGAAACCATGAGCAGCTCAGGTCTGACTATTTTACACGTTGGCCTTTTTATTTCTTTCCTGAAATAAATATTGTGGTTTTTTAATTCCTCCAAATAAGTCAGCGTGACAGTCAACTGCAGACTTCAAGCCAAAAATATTTTTGGTTTCTGTGGGTGTAATCCCTGCTTTGGGGGCTGTAAAAGGACTTTAAGGCTGGTCCTAATCTCTTGAATAATTTTCTCTGTGGTGTTTTGCCAGACAGACTGCGGACCGTGGCTTGTGTCACAATAACAAATGCCAGACATTTCTTGTGCAGATAGTGTCTCATGGGAGCTCTTTAACAGGAAAAATGAAAGTCTAAATACATGGGCACTTCAGCTGAGGGCAGCGGTGTTGATCTCCAGCAGAATGCAAGGTGACTCTGCTTGTCTGATGGAAGTGGAGATTGCAGGGAAGAAAAGTGCTTTTCTCTTGGTTTTTCCCTTTTCTCCAATTTTTGATCTGCGTTTTAAGGCTGCAGTTCCAAGGCAGAAATGTAATTCTTGTGCATTTTCCACATGATTATGTGCTTCAATATAACCACAGATTTCATTAAATGGAAGCCATGTTCTTCAAATTGCAGCAATTTGGCAACCTTTCCCAAAATACTTTCTGGCAGGAATGAAGCAGAGGCTTTTAAGATTTATTATGAAATGTATTACCAAAACGCACTTAGTACTGTAGAGTTTTCCTCCAGGCACACCTGAATCTGTGGAAAAATAGGACTACTATGAGGCTTTTATGATCTTGGAGGACAGGGGAATCTACAGCCAGAGGAGCAGTGACTACAGGTGCCATGACAAGTAAATACCCAATAAATACCATCAAGGTTTCTACTTTGTAATCATGTGCCACATTTTGTAACACATATTAACATCATTTATTTATATTTTATATAGTTTAATGTTCTTAGAGGAAGTGTTTTTATCAAGATGCTTAAAGTAAGGTCCCAGCTCAGTGAATTATTTTACTGTACTGTAGTTCCTGTAGGCAATCTAGGGGATTGTTGTAATCTTTGAGTAAATACTTTTTCAAGTTTGAAAAACACTGCTGTGTAATATAGAGGAGTTTAATGGTTTCACATTCAGTCCATGGACAGGCAGCACACAGCCACAGGAAAAAACAGTGTCTAAGATTATAATAGGAGGAAGACATAAAAGAAGGATTCAAGCAAAAGGAAAAATGTTTAGTTTAGACACCAATATAATGATTGCAGCACCTACAAGAATGGTTCCTACCTAAAAGACATTTGAGTCATATTTCAAAGAAAATTGCATTTCTCCTCCTCCCTCAAAGCAGAGCTAGGCAGGGAAAGAAATTCCACTTAGAGGAATTCCATAATTTCCAACCATTTTACTGTTTGGAAATGGAGCAAATATATTCAATTTCAATAAAACTTCCACGGAAGTGAAATTTTAAAAGAAAAAAAAACTTTGGTTGTATACATGCTAACTTTTGGAATTGCTTTTTAAAAAATATATTTCTTCTGCACCAAAAGTGCATTTCCAACTGTTTCATTTTCCCTTTCCAAACAGAATTTTAACTTCCTTTTCTTATTTCAAAATGTTTTCATTTAAATGAAAATGAAAGTGTATGATGAAAACATCTTATGACTACAGGCTAACCAACTTTTTCTGAGAACCTCGTTAAGGCTTTTGAAGGTTTTGTTCCAGCCCACACACTTGAGGAGCTTTGTGTGAGTTCCCTTTAGAGGAAAAATGAAGAGCCTGGGTGAATAACAATAAATGAGATTTCTAAACCCACATGTTTGCATCTTTCTCAGTAGGTTGAAGCTATTTCTTTCAGAACCTGGTCCTTTCAGTCCTGTTGCAAAATGCAGTCTAGAGAGCTTCACCTTCAAATTAGCCAGAGAGTGAATCTCTTTTGCAGGAAACATAAAACTGGTGGTTGAAATGCAAGGCCAGATCAGGATAACTGGAGGACTGTGAGTGCAAAAGTCTTTTCTGCAGTTGGAGATTCCTTGTCCCTGTTTGAGCCACAGCCTTACCTCATCACAGGGTTGTAGGCATGAGTAACTTCCATGTGTTTGAGACACATCATAGAACCACAGAATGGTTTGGGTTGGAAAGGACTTTAAAGATCATCTCAATCCTACTCCCTGCCATGGGCAGGGTCACCTTCCACTTCCAAGCCCCATCCAACCTGTCCTTGACACTTCCAGGGATGGAGCAGCCACAGCTTCTCTGGGCAACCTGTGCCGGGGCCTCATCACCACAAAAAAAAATCTTCCTAATACCTAATTTAAATCTCTCCTCTTTTAGTTTACAAACCATGCTAAGAAGAGAGGTGTAGTCATCCAAGCAAGCTCAGTGTGTCTTTTTTGGGAAAGTGTTACTTTTTATTAGATGTTGTGATGGGTTGAGCCCTGCTGGACACACGGTGCCCAACAAAGCTGCTCCATCACCTCCCTCCTCAGCTGGACAGGGGAGAGGAAGGATAATGAAAGGCTTGTGGGGTGAGATGAGGACAGGGAGAGATCACTCACCAATTGCTGTCATAGGCTAGACTTGGGGAAATTTATTTAAATTATTTTCATTCAGATCAGACTGGGAAAATGAGAAAAAACCCAAAATCTTAAAAACTCTTTTCCTCTTCCTTTTCCTTCTTCTTGGGCTCAGCTTCACTCCAGATTTTCCCTATCTCCTCCTCCTCAGTGGCTCAAGGGGACAGGGAATGGGGGTTACGGTAAGTTCATCCCACATTGTCTCTTCTGCAGTTGGCTCCATCTTGCTGGTTAGGGTGGAATGAAGTTTATGGATTCTTGAATGTCTGGAATCCTGTGAGGATTGAGATGCTCAAGCATCATTTTCATAAGATGGGAAGTGTAATGAGGAGTGATTTGATTTAAAGTTGCCATCATGCACTAGAGGAAATCACATTAATCAAAATCTGAGCTCCACATTTATTTCAAGATGTTGACCTACAGTGAGATCTGGCTGTAATATCTTGGATTTGTTGACCCTCCATTAAAGAGAAGAAGCATGACATGGAAATTCAGTGCCAGGATGGCCAGTGAATAGAAACCCCAAACATAAACTTTTTTTTTCTAAATTGCTGTCGCTTCCATTGATTAAAGTGGTGTAGGTCATACAGTCATCAGAACAGGAACTACTGGCACAATTACTTAGGAGCTTTTTTAATCATATGCAAAATTTTTTGAAAGTAGCAAATTATCAGAATGGAGACACAGGAAAATTCTCAGAAAATAAATATTTAGTCTGGGATACAATAAAATTCCATTAAGAGAGAGAGAGAGAAAAAACCATTGAAGGAAAAAATGAAGGTATATTTATCTCTGGGTCCTAAGCACATTCCCTGTATTTGTATAAAACAGAATGTGTGAGACAGAAAACAATCAGAAAAAAATTCCAGGGGATGGCAGCTGGGTTGCCTTTCCTCTCAAAACCAGATCAGAGGATGTCCAAATTTGGAGGATTTGAAATCAAACCGCTCACAATCCAAGTCATTTAACAAAAAATTCTCTTAAGCAGGACAGTGGCATTTTCTCCTATCTCCTATTCTAGACAGCAGATTGACAGATATAAAGTCAGTGAGCCACACCCAAGCTCACCTTGTTTTCCATTCAAATTTTTTGCCTTCTTTGATGTATCAAGGACTATTTTTATCCTTTTGCTCTGTAAAAATATAATCCTGCCTGGCTCTGGGTCTGGAATGACATCCTGTAAAACAAAATAACGAGGCACTTCCTTCCTCGACAAACTGTGCCCCAGTGGGAAACTCTTCTGCTGTTTAAAAAGATTGAAATACTGGAACAGTATTTTTCTCATACCTTTGTATGAGCCAGAGACTCTGCTTTAGGGACTTAAACCCAAATGCTGATCTCCTCAGTCAATCTAATGATAGCTTCAAGTTCAAAGAGAGTTGCTCATTTTATTACCAGTCTTACTGCCACTGTTGTAATTATTTTGTTCATCTCACCATCTCTAGAAAAATTCTGACTAGGTTATTAATATCTCAGGACACGTCTAAAACTTGCATCAGCTCCATTTGAGAGGAAAAGTGAGGTTTTTGTTTGCAAGTGAGCCTGCCATACTTTTCCATTTGGGTTTTAATTTCACTAGAAGGTGTTGGGTTGCCATGGCAAAGCTCATATCTTCCTTGCCTCTCTCAGTAGGTGCTTTGGAGGGGGAGGTGGTCAGAACAAGAGGTAATTTGTGCTAACAAACAGCTGTGTCCCAAGAATGTGCTCATACAGCGCTCACTTTAAAGTTCCTCCAGAAAACACCCCCTCAATAAATCCAGCAAATTCGCAGTCAAGGGGATGCACAGAATTTTATAGAAACTAAAGCCAGGCAGTAAAAGGCTTGGATTTGGTTTTCCATGTTCCAAGCTGGTGATGGGAGAAATAAACATGAGAATCAACAGACCAAACCCTTAAATCCTTACTGGTCTTTTCCTGAAATTAAGGGAAGAGCTTGTGCAGGACACTGAGCCATGCCAATGATCTGAGTTTAATGGTTAAGTGATGCAACGGAGAAAATCCTTGGTGATACTGGGTTCATGTGGAGTCCTCCTTGGCAGAAGTTTTGAAGAGAATTACATTTTTCAGTGTGACTTCCAGGATGCAGCTGAAAAAAGAAAAGCATCAAACATTTTATTCTTATGAGGAACATCTGGGTAATGATTCAACTTATCATGTGAAATAGTTCTGTCTACTATTAGGTTATAAACTCTAGAAGGCACAGAATTGCGTTTAGAACAAGCCACACTGAAATTTATGTTTTTTTAAATAGAATTATGGAATAGTTTGGAAAGGACCTTGAAGATCATCAAGTTCCATTCCCACACATCAGGGACAGGGAATATTTTGCTTTCTTTCAATGAAAACTTCCACAGTCTTGTTTTGGTCACTCAAAAGTTGCAGTGCAACCAAGGAAAATGAGGAGACTCCAATGAGTCATAGGTTGGACTTGATGATCTCAAAGGTCTTTTCTAACCTGGTTAATTCTGTGACTCTGTGATATAAATTAATGCCTTCTCTGAGGATAACTTCAGGAGGATTTTAGGGGTGAAATGGGGATCTGTAGCAAAACTTTTTATTTACACATGTTTTTCTCCATTTCCTGGGTTGCCTGTGTTTTATTCACTGCTACAAGTATCAGGATTCTGAGCAGCAAAATATGTTGAGGGAGTTTTCAGGCAAGTGGTCCCACTGCTATGAATGAAGAGCCAAATTCTAAGTCATGTTTATTTGCTGAGTTACTCTGCAGGCCAGTGAGGAATCAAAGAATCACTTTGGTTGGGAAAGGGTATCTGGAGTTCCCTAATTGAAACTTCTGCTGAAGACAGGGCTGATTTCCAAGGTAAACCTCCTACCCCTTGGCTACGCAGAAAAATCTGAAAGTATTTGAGATGGCACAGGCTCTCCAACCCCTAAATGTGTACTTAAACATTCTGCTGATGAAGATTTTTTAAGCATACTTCCAAACAGCTGAAATTTGTGACTACTGCATTTAGTAGGGCACCTCTGAAAAAAGCCTTTATCTGCCTTTGCTCTAATACCACTAAATTTTGGAGAGATTGGAATAAGTTGCCCCTTAGCCTTTTCTTCTGGCTAAACAGGTCAAAATATAATAAAGGCATCACTATATATGAAGAATATTAAACAATTAGAGTGTGAAGGAGGGTAGAGAAGATGGTGAAGGGTTTGGAGGTGAAACCACACAAGGAGCAGCGGAGGTCACCTGGTCTGTTCAGTCTGGAGAAGAAGAGTGAGGGGAGACCTCACTGCAGTTACAGCTTCCTTGTGAGGGGAAGAGGAAGGGCAGGCACTGATCTCTGCTCTGTGTGACAGTGACAGGACCTGAGAGAATGGCCTGAAGTTCTGTTGGGGAGGTTTAGGTTGGATATTACAAAAAGGTTCTACACCCAGAAGGTGGTTGAGCAGTGGAATGGGCCCCTAGGGAAGTGATCACAGCCCCAAGCCTGACAGAGTCCAAGAAGAGTTTGGAAAATGCTCTCAGGTACATGGTGGGATGTGGTATTTTTGGGGTCCCCCATAGTGGGGAGGAAAGATGAATTTGACCCCATGTTCTTAGAAGGCTAATTTATTATGCTATGCTATGCTATGCTATGCTATGCTATGCTATGCTATGCTATGATATTATTATATTATATTATATTATATTATATTATATTATATTATATTACATTACATTACATTACATTACATTACATTACATTACATTACATTACATTACATTACATTACATTACATTACATTACATTACATTATATTATATTATATTATATTATATTATATTATATTATATTATATTATATTATATTATATTATATTATATTATATTATATTATATTATATTATATTATATTATATTATTATACTAAAGACTAGAGAAAGGATGCAGACAGAAGTCTAAAAGATAATACTGAAAAAATCATGACTCTCTCTTCAGAGTCTGACACAGCTTGGCTGTCATTGGCCAATAAGTAAAAACAATTCACGTGTTGGATAAACAATCTCCAACCACATTCCAAAGAAGCAAAACACAGGAGAAGCAAATGAGATAATACTGTTTCCTTTTTCTTTGAGGCTTCTCAGCTTCCTAGGAGAGAAATCCTGGGCCAAGAGGAGTTTTCAGGAAATATGATGGTGACAGTGTGACTCTTGGAGTTGTCCTGTGCAGGGCCAGGAGTTGGACTTGATGATCCCCATGGGGATCCCTTCCCACTCAGCTATTCTGTGATTTTCCAAGTGTCTTTTAGCTTCTCCTCATAAGGGAGCTCTGCTGGCCCATCTGCAGCTGGCTCCCCAGCAGAACCAGGTGAGAGAAAACAGCTCTGCTGCCATCCTCCCTGCCTCTCCCTACAATATGCTCTTCCATCACAGTGCTCCAGCACTGCGAGTTTCCTTCGAATCCCTGTAATTCCAGCTCCACAGCTCTGCACCTGCACATGGCTTTCTCATTCTTCCTGTGGGTTTGTCATGCTGGATATGTTGAGGCACTCAAAGGAGAGTTTCATCCTCCTCTGCTCTGTGCTTTCCTTGCTTCTTCTCATCCATAGTTCCTGATTACCCCAGGGTGTTGCTGTCCCTAGCCCTGCAAGCTGAGTTCAAACTCTTCCTTGCCAGGTTAGCAAGTTCCTTTCCAAAATTGCTCTCTTCTGTCCTCACTTTTTGAAGTAGATCCAGCTATCTTAAACAGACTCTCAACTGTTTAAGGAAGACTTTTTTTCCCTGTCTTTTTATAATTAAGCCTCTCTAAAGTGCCCATGATATTTCAGACAGTGGGGCTGAAGTGCAGCCATTAATGACTAATGCGGAACTGAGGACTGACCTGCAGGAAACCTCCAAATTGAATATTTTCTTTTCAGATCTAGCATGATTAAACAAATTGCTTTTGTGTCCAATCACTAGCTTTATGAGAGAATTATTTTCCTGCTGCTCTGTCCGAACCCCAGAGACTAATTTAGATAGCATTAATTGGTAATTTCTCAGATCAAAGCCTTTAATCAAATCAATAACGATACACACTCTGCAGTGTGCTGATTATCATTCAGAGACATAAAATATTATTTGCCATGTCTACCTTGATAATGACATCAGAGGAGTACCAAGACCAACAAGGAGAGATGTCCTGATGCCTTATAATATATTGATTATGCAAATGGTTTTCCTAAATTATTTGCTTGCCAGGCCGTGGGGGTTGTCCTTGCTGTAGGCTTCTTTTAACTCCAAGATTTATTGGTAGCCTAAATATATATAAATTACTGTCAACAACCTCAGTGATTTTTTTTTTGTAAAAGTTGCAGTTTCTATGGAGACATTTCAGGAATGACATTAATAATTATACCTTTTTCGAGAAAGGGGAGGGGCTAAAAGGCTCAACGAGTAATCATTGTTTATTTTAAGAGTGAGTGGTGTGAAAAGTGACCCAATTTACATGGCAGGAGCAGCTGTATAGCTACATGGTTTCCTGTGTCAATACCAAATCCTGATTTTTTTTCCTCTTCAAAGGAGAAAATTTGATCTAAAGGCTTTTGGTTTACTGCTTCTTGATATAAACACCAAACAGTTACTGAGATGAATCCAACCCTCTAAGCCTTTTAGAGGAAAGTGACCAGATCCACAGGGAAGGAGACAAAAAGAGCTTTTGTAGAAAACAGGTGAAAGCCATCCTTGCAATTGACCTGCCTTTTCTGACCCCTTACAGCTCCATTTGCCCACATTTATTCTTCCCAAAGCACCTTTCTGTGCCTTAGGCTGTTCCTCACCTCTAACACACTGTGATGCAGCAGTGGAAGTTGTCCCTGCCCAGGGCAGGGGGGCTGGAGTGAGGGGATCTTTAAGGTCCCTTCCAACCCAGGCCATTCTATGATTCTGTGACTCTGGGATTCTCTGATAACTTATTTTTCTAGATCCAGCATCAGCCATAATTCCTAGGCTGATTTTCCACAATTCCTAAGTCCCAGACACTGCTTTTCACCTGTGTCTCTCAAAGCCCAACATCCAGAAACCAAGGGAGGGAAGGAAGGTAACTCATCCATGACATGAATCCTTAGGACCCAGCTCAACAAAGCCACTCACACTTTTCATCATCCAGTTATCCCTTTTTTCCCTTTTTTTTTTTATATTTCTAGTCTCACATTTGTGAACATGTCAGTAAAATTCCCCATTCCTTTGGCAAACCTGCACCGGTGGAAGAAAATGTATTTTCTGCTTTGTTTTGCTTTGTTTGTGCACTCTACATTTGGGAACAGGGTGGGGAGAGCAGGGAATCAACAGCTCTGTGAAGACCAGCTGCTTGCAACATGCTTCCCTTGCAGCTTTCCATCAGGAACCTGACAGCTTTAGTTATTGTGATGGAGAAATAATGAGGTGAGAAAAGAGCTGTCAAAAAAACATCGGATCTCTTTTTCCAAGGAAGTAATTTACTTTTTGTGTGTTCTGTGGTTCCCAGAGAAAAGAAGATTGAAGGACTCCAGTTACAGGGAAAAAAATATCTGTATTTCCCTAAACCAAGGCAATTACCAAAATAAATCAGAAAAAATGATAAATTGTCTAAAAAAAAAGAAAAAAAACGCCTATTAGTTTTGTTATGATTAATTTAATTAAATGTGGGTATTAACAGCACTTGGGATAGATGATTATAGGTGATGAGATCACCATGGGTTGTTTTTATGGTTAAAGGGGAAAGAGTTACAAGTGTTAATGGATTTTAAGGCTAATTCATGTCATCCTAAAACAAATTCCTGTATTTGGCCAGGTGAATTTCCCTCTAAATTTCCCTCTAATTTGACTCTATTAATCACCACAGATATCTGGTGCCAACTAAGATCTTCCATTAACTGGCAGATCTGTCATAGGATCTCTGCACTACTAACTGGATCCAGGAGGGATATCCTAACACATCAAAAATGGAACTAAAACTTGTGTTTATGCATCTGGAACGTGCACAAGTTCACAGGTTCTAAAGAAACCTGATACTGCAGGTATACATATATTTCTTTATCCATCCAGCCTGGGACCACAAGGACAGAAGCTTCAGGAGCTGGGATATTTCCTGTGGATGTTTTTTATACCCCAGACATCCACAAGAGGAATCTCAGGGCATGTCACAGGTCACCAGGTCACCTTTTCTGAGACAACTGAACCTCCCTCAGCACCTCAGATGCAGAGGTGCATTGGAGAACATTTCAGGTGCAGCACTGCAGGTGGGGTCTCACCAGAGCAGAGCAGAGGGGGGGAATCACCTCAAAAGCATATTTTTAGACACAGTAATTATGGCTCTAGTGGTTTTCCAGATTGCTGGATGCATCGGGCTGCTCTGACTGATTAGTTCTTCACTGGCTACAAAAAATATTTAATCACTGATGCATATCTACAGGTCAACACTTAAGTTTCAGCTAAGTGGATTTCACTTAAGGTGAATTTAAACATTGAAAATTAGTTGAGATCACCCACAACATACATGACTGGACCAACAGTCACCTACACTTTACATGACTAAAGAATGGTGAAACCCTTCAGAATTTCAGGACTGAATTTTAGACACAGTCAAGTTAGTGAAACAGTCTCTTGATAAATCTGGTCATTTACATGTCTTAACTCTGGGATTCTCCCTTGAGAAGATGGAAATATAATTTTAAAGAAATAAGTCATGATCTTAAATGGTGCTTGAATGTTGAGTCACCTTCCATAGCACCATTACTGCTCCATGAAATGATGATGATGCTGAAGGTACCTAGAGCCACATTTGAATAGAAGGTTCAACACTTTTTTAGATCTGGCAGCAGTGGAAGTGGAAGACAGGCAGAGTTTTGGGGATTTTTTTGGATCCTCTCAATTTGGCATGTTACATATGGAAAGAAGATACACTTTTCATTTGCAAAGGAAGCACAGGCACCTTTGAACGTGCACGTTCTCCTACATATGTGCCTGGTTTTGCACAAGCAGGATTAGCAGAACCATTCCACGTTCCTTATGCTTTGCACACAAAGCTGAGGCTCTCTCTTGAACTGCACATATTCCCTGAAGCAGTATTTACACTTGTAAGAGGAGGGAATTGTCACTCTCCTACAAGCCTTATCCACAGTCAAGGGATCATGGCCAGTGGAAAGAATAAAATTGCTTCCTGTGCTCCACTTGCATGATAAATTGTGAGTTGCATTTTCTGCTTCCTCCTCTTTTTGTTTCCACAACCTTGAACTTTGTCTGGAAGCAAAATTCTACCCCTTTTTTCTATCCCTTCTTCAGACAAAATGCAGCAAAACAAAACATTGGTACCTATCCATTGGAAAGCCACTTTTGTGGGCAATTGGTGGCACAGCAAGTGACATTTTTATCTCCAATTTTTGCTTTTGCTCCTCCCCAGGTTCTCTTAACTGCATTTTTGGAATGTGTTGAATGAGCACAGGAGTGAGAGATGCCTTTAATATTCCAGCATCCTGCCTCAGCACCCAGCAGCACAGCTTTAAGTGATATGACACTGTAATCTCATTAGCAGCCGTATTAGATGCTCATTATCATGCCTTAATTGTTCAATAATTTTGATCAATGCCTGATTTCCATGGTGCTGGCTGTTGTGACTGTAAAATAAAATACAGTTTAGGAGCTGTTGTGAGTACATCTGCTCAGTGATTCCTTCACTTGTGCACAAATGTGTGTTTGTGTGTGAGAGACAGCGTGAGCAGTCGGGGCAGCTGCCTGCCAAAATGTTCCTGCTTGCAGCTGCAGGGAACTGACAAAGGAGCCCTGGATAATCTTGCCTCAGTGGTTTAAGAAGTCACCTCTGTCAGTCACCAGCCTGTGATCAGATCTATCCCCTGGCTGGCAGCCTGGGGGATGGATGCCTGTGTCAGTGTGAAATCCAGACTTTGCTTTGCTCTCTCTGAAGGGCTGCAGGATGGGCTCTGACAGAGGGTTGTACTGCAAACCTGTGCTCCTCCTTGTCAGCCCTGCTCTGGGTGCAGACTGGCAGAGCAAAGCAGTGCCAATCTGCTGCAGGAACAGCTGCCAGGACTTATTTGTCAGTGTCTGTGGCCTTCCCAGGGAAAGGACACTGTTCATTTGCAGGGCTCACATCCAAGGAAAACCACTGACAAGCCAAGGGAGGAGTGGGTGGCAGTCACAGAATAATTAAAGTTGGAGAAGACCTCCAGGGTCATTGAGTCCAACCTTTGTGTGATCCCCAAATTCTCAACCAGACCAGAACACTGAGTGCCAAGTCCATTTGTTTCTTCAACATCTCCAGGGATGGGAACTCCACCACCTCCCTGGGCAGCTCCTTCCAATGCTAAACACCCTTTCTGTGAAGAAATGCTTCCTGATGCCCTACATGAACCTCCTCTGGAGAAGCCTGAGGCCTCTCATCCTCTTGCTTGCTGTCTGGGAGAAGAGGCCAAGCCTCACCTGGCTGCAACCTCCTGTCAGGGAGTTTTAGAGAGGGGTAAGACTCTCTGAGTCTTCTTTTTAGGCTAAACAAACCCAGCTCCCTCAGCTGCTCCTCACAGAAGTTACTCTCCAGATCCTTCAGCAGCTCTGTAATGAAGAATAAATGAGAGTAGACACTGTAATAGGATAGGCAGAAGATATTGACCTGGAAGGACAAGAAAGCCAAGCAGGAAACCAAGCAGGCTGACGTTGGTTTATGCCCTTTCCAAGGTGAAGCACACAATGAATGCAGCAATTGTCACCTGTTAGGTACAGAAAATCAGTGGCATCCACTCCATTGCAGGATATTCAATGGCAACAGAGTGTGAATGCAGTTTAAAAAGCATTCTTTCTTTCACAGCAGCACCTAAATACAGGTGAAGGTGATGTTTGGCAAAGGAATACCACCCCTTGATAAAACATCCCAGTTCCCTTTAAACTGAGGAGTCATCACCAACTGCTCAATTCACTTATTAGAGCTGAGAAAAATTCAGAATATCCTTTTTATGATAAATGCTAATTTGTTTTGAAGAAAAACATAATTCAAGACTGGAATGAATACTTACAATGAGAAATAAAAAATCCACAAGGAAAAATAAAGTTTTGAAAGTGTATGGCTTTTTTTTTTTCAATTTCAACTTTCCAACATGATAAATTATATCCTTACATGTGATAGATTATAACGAGCAGCACACATTTCAAAATGAGAAGTAATTAAAAAACAAAAACAAACAAGCTCTGCAATGAGCTGTTAAAGCTGAAAATCTCCCAGCACAGCATTTTCAAACAGCTGTACTGCTAAATTGCCTGTTCCCTTGATAGCAAAGAACAGACAGAAAACTCCTGCTAGAGAGTTCAACTAGTACAGCCTCAGGTAATGTGCAACCACCAGAGAGAAAGTGGGAGAGACAGAGCTACAGCAAACAGGCAGGCTGTTCAAAGACATGGATTTAGGTTTAGGTGCATGGGGATTACTGGAGAAGTGACATTCAGCACAAAAAATTCATCCATGAAGGAAACCCTTTCAGGGAGGACATTACTGATATGCATCCAAAGATAAAAACAGCAGCTGATATTTTCATCTTCATCCAACAAACAGACATTTCTGGGGCTGCATTAGCAATGATTGTATCTCTGTGGGAAGGATTTGCTCTTCAGACCTGAGGCAGGTGTGCACCACCTAGCTGAGGATAAAATCCCATGTTGGATATCCTGTTGCAATGACCTCACCTACCACAGGCCAGGAGTCTGAGCATCCTCCCTCATTCCAGAGTCCCCAAAGAACTCTGCTTAGGCACCACAGCTGTGTTTGCACCACCAGGGTTTGTTCTTGTGCCCAAAATCCAAAAAATACCAACACCATTTGGAGCACAGGTGTGATGAGGAGTGGCTGAGGGAGCTGGAGGGGCTCAGCCCAGAGAAAAGGAGGCTTGGGGGGACCTTATCACTCTCTAAACCTACCTGAGAGGAAGTTGTAACCAGGTGAGGGTCAGTCCCAGGTAACAAGTGAAAGGACAAGAGGAAAGAGTCTCAAATATTGCCAGGGGAAATGAGGATGGGATATTAAAATAAAAAAAAACCAAACCATCACTGGAAGGGTGGTAAAGCATTGAAAAAGATTCCCCAGGACAGTGGTAGAGTCACCACCCCTGGGAGTGGTCAAAGAATGTGTAGATGTGATGTTTGGGGACATGGTTTAGGGGTGGACCTGGCAGTGCTGGGTTAATGAGAGGTCTTGAGGCTCTTAGAGCTCTTTTCCAGCCTACCTCAGTGATTCTGGGATCCTGGGATCTGAACAAGTTTGATGTGAACAAGTTTAGTGGAAAACACTGAAGCCAATAAATGAGGGAGAACTAATAATGCAAAGACACCTGATCTGGAATGGCTTCCATCAAAAACAGAGAGAGAGAGAAATCAAATCTTTCATTTCTATTGTCTCCCTTGGCAGAACCTTGGTTTTCAGCATGGGTTAATGTGACAGGGAATCGATGTAATGACTTCCTGGAAGATTATTTTCTTTACAACAACAACAGTAAAAAAGAGGAATGTACAAAGAATGAGGACGAAATTTTGCACAAAGATTCTTTGATTAATTTGCTGCTCAGGTTGTTTTCCTTCTTCTCCTCCATGAAATCCTGACACCCTTTAGGTCTTGTAATTCCTTCTCACAAGTCTCTTCATAATTTTCTGGTTTGTTTTTGATAGATTCATCTTTTGTTCTTCAGGGGTTCTCTCAAGTCTCCAATGAGTTCATCTGGCTCCTCTTTCCTTGGGCATTCCCACACCCAATCACAGGAATCCCTTCTCTTTTATTGATTATTTGAAACTTCTGACTCAAAAGATCATCCCCATGCTGTCACACAGCTTGACACATCCTTAGCCCAGCCCATCCTTGACATTTCCCTTTCAATTTCCAGCAACTACATTAAAATCACCAATCTCAGCTCTTAGTTTTTTTTTTTTTTTCACTTTTTCTACTGATAAAAAATGACATTATAGTTATCCAAGACAACAAATCAATTATTTGGGTTCTGATTTTCTAGGAAAATAAATATGAAAATCTCACAACTATTTCCTCCGTTGCACTTTCATGAACAGCCTTTCCTATGTGTCTATAGATCCTCACTTGTTTTCCCACCTAGCAACATATTGCCCATTACAAACAAATCTCAGTGGAAAAAAATTCTGCTGTTTAGAAAATGCACATTTTTCTGAACTTCCTATTGTGAGGAAATAAATTTTCAGCCTAAAAATAATCAGGTAGATTATTTCAGTGTTTCTTATTGTTTTGCTAAGTTGAAGGAATTATTCTGATTTTACCGTCACTTATGATTGATGTATTATTTTTTATTTAATTACAGTGGTCTATTTATATATTGTATTGAGTCCAATGTACATTAGTGCATTATCAGAACGGGTTCATTTCTTTCTTGACCAAGTGAAAATAAAATTGATTGCCTTTATCTCCTGATAGGGTTTTATATTTCCAGGTCACACTCCTCCCTCCCTAACTTTGCCCATATTGTCAGGACTTTGCACATTCTGGTCTCCAGCCAGGACAGCTGGCAAAGCCTTGTAGTTCCTTGTGACATGAAGATTCAGTTTTACCACCACATGAAATTACAGTCTTCTCTTTGACCTAACTATGTGGCATTTTGTCCTTTCAGCTTTCCTTAGACCCTACAACACCTCATTGCTCTGGTTTTCTAAACCCATTAATGGGGGTTGTGATGGACCCCTTCAATGTCCCCTGATGGCTTTCCCTCTATATAATTTCACTTTCTAGTTGTATTTGTCTCCAGTCATTTTCCATAAAATTCTCACTCCAATGCTGACAAAAGTCTCCCAGGTTACTTTTGGGGTCTTTTAATTTTTGTATTTTTGCCTTTAGGTATTTACTACTATGTGAAAAAATAATAAAAATCTCAAATACAGCAAACAAAGAAAAACACATGACTGGGATCACATTTTCATGTTGTCTTTAATTTTGTGATCCCATTCACCCTCAGATCCATACTTCATTTTGTGCAGAACATAATGATAATTTAGGAAGAAGACAGGCAATATGTTGTTTCTGTTTTCCTGTTCAGTGACTGCAGCAAGTTTACCCCAGTTTATCCTTGAACCTTGCTCAACCCTGTTCTAAAGATAAAACTAAAAATACCTTCTTGGGCTCTTCTCTTTTGCTGAATGTTGTGTTTTCTGAGGGTTATTCAAATTTTTAGGAGCCAGTTTTCAAAATGTTTCTGTTTCTGGGATCATGCTGACTGGAGAGGGAGATATCTGATTCACATAATTAAAGGCAAATGTTTCCTCTAATTTTTGGATGCTGAATTTCAGTGGCCCTGTTTTGACAATAAATGCAGCTGGGAACACAAGAGGATTTCCAGAAGAGCCTTATGGTGCCCCAGTGATAAAATAGTTGGTTCCTCTTGGATTTGTAGGATCCATGTAGAGAGCTGGCCCCAGAACCAGAGGTTAAGGACATGGATGTGTCTTCTAATGACGATCTCTTCCACTTGCTGGAAACTCTCTGATATGCAGAAAATATGAGGTTAAATCCATGAATCTCACAAACAATGGGAAGGATTTATTATACTGGGAATGAAAAAATCACCAGCACCTTGGCACTTGCTATTTGCCATGTCAAACTTTGGTCAATACCTTGACATTTAAGGGCAGGTGAACCTTTCTCTGTCCTCAGCAGCTGAACAACATTTCAGAGAAATGTCCCTGTCTGACCTCTGCAGGTGTGGTTTTGTCCTAGTTGGTTTATTGATCCCAGATGGGTGATGATTGAATTTCCACAGTGGCAGTATTTTGGTGCTGGTGTTCAGAAAGTTCATCCTTGGATTTTCTGGGTTAGCTTTCTTCATGGGAAGCTAGAAGAAGAACCTTATATCCTTGGGAAAAGGACTTGGATTGCTATTTGTGGATTTGTACTCTCGTCTTCAATAGATCCTAATGGATTATACCCAAAATTTGGGCCCAGGCATATCAATGCTTCATCCAATGACAAATCTAGAGCTTGAAATTTTCTTTTTTCAAATCAGAATCTGAAGAACACTCTAAAGTGAAAGTCCCTGAGAAAAGTTCTCCTGATTTTTATGCCATTTTCTTTTCTGGAGGAGGTCCCCACTGCCTTGTATCCCACATTGGTAAATCCAGAGGAAATTTCCCTAAACTTCAGTGCCAATTGAGAAAGCTGAACTTTTCATAGTTCCAGTCCTTTGATATTCTAAGTGCAACAGCTCTGCTGTGGTTTCAGTAACTGATGAAAATAGACAATTTGCAGCTTCTTGAGAGAACAATAGAAGGAATGAAAAGATTAATGACAACAGCCAAGATTTGTGGCCCAAGGAAAGGAGGGTGACATCATTTTCCCATATTCAAAGTTGGAAAACATGAATTCAATTTTCTTCTTTTCATCATCAGCAAATAATTTGTATGTTTCCCGTCCCTTAATTGTGCCTTTGTTTCTGTGACGAGGGGAAATCATTGCCGTGAAAATCTTTTGGCTAAGTTTTCCCCACATCTGTGGAGTTTTTCACCAAGTGAGCCATTTGTCCATTTGCAGACTAATGAATAAGAGGAATTTCAGATTCCTGCGATGGAGCCTACACTGGGAGGTTGGGAAACATCATATTTCAGAAAACAGCTTGGGCTGGGCTCGGATAAAGATTTTACAGATTCTGAAAAAATATGGGAAATTGATGACAGGTTCTGTCTTTGTGAATTTTGGGGAAAAAAAAATCACGTGTTTTCATGACCATGAGCTCTTTTTCTTCCAGTGCTCACAACAGGTCATGGCACCATTCCCTGTTGGAATAAAAGCCCTGAGGATTTCACTTCACTGTCGCTTTCTTAAGGTTGAGAGCCCGGCTCAGAAAATCTTTTAACAGCCAGAACTCTAAAATATTTTCACAGCATCATCTGCACTGGTGGTATCCAAAACAAACCTCTCCAGGTTTCGTTTTGGTCACCAAGGTTTGCCCACACAATAGCCTCTCATTTCTCTACTCTGTGACAAAAAGCTGCCTCAAGGTGAAATTTTGGGAAGCTGAACCCTGCAGCCCTTTGATTTTTATTCTCAGAGCTGCTGGAGAGACTTAGGAGAACACAGTATGCAAAAAAAAAAAAAACAAAAAAACCCAAACAAAAAAACCACAAACCAAAACCAAGAAGACTCAGGGAATTTGCTGTTAAACTCTTCTTTAAGGAGTTGAAGCTGTTCACATCCCAGACTTCAGGAGAGGCAGTGTGGGATGACACTGGGACACTGGCCAGGCAGAGGGGTCACAGCCTGGGTGATGGGTGAAACAGGTCCCTGTGGGCAGGAGATGTGCTGATGGAGGTACAGTGGACACAGGAAAGCACAGCCCTGTCAGCTCTGTGATCCTTCCCTGGCCAACACGGAGATTACACATTCATCACAGCCTCTTTTACAATTTAGGAACAAAACAACTCCTGATATGTTTAGGTTACTGGCCAAATTGGAGGTTCACTGAGAAGGTCCCTTTCAGTCTTATGCTCTTATCTGCCCACAGGCACTTCCATGTTGCAATCCATGTTGTGGGTTGCAAATAAATCACCAAGATGTGCATCAGTGTGCTAAAATTGGAGGGATCAGGTCAGTCTCTGGACCAGAGAGATGCAGGGATAGAGAAAACCAAGGTCCTCTATGGGATTCCTTAAGGCAGACAGAATTTGGTCACTTTTAAACTGTTTTCAAACCTGAATCAAAACCCATCGTGGTTGAAAACCAAGGGAATAAGCAACCCCTGTGTGCTATTGTTCCATGTTCTCTTAGGGTGGCAGGTGGCTTTGAAGTCATAATAACAGGAATTAAGAGTTCAAATAGCAAATACCCAAAAACACCATCTCCATCTCCACATGCCTGTATTTGTGTTCTAGCCCTGGGAGAAAAAGGAGTATTTTCTGCAAGAAGACACCGTGCCAGCCCCCTGCACATGGCTTTGCAGTTGGGTTACACACACTGATGTTATATTCTGATATTCTCTACAGGATATTGCAAATGTTTCCTGCTAGGTTTTTAATATACTGGGATATCTTGTATATGATTTCCCTCTCCTCTTTGTAGACCTAGGGTATGTGTTTTCTCATCTCAGAGACTTGGATTGACATTTCAGCCAGGAGGGAAAAGTCATGGGAAGTCATTCATTTCATGAGGGAGAAAACTAATTTCCTTGCTGTTTTAAATTTGTGAGCCTCTTTTCAAGAAACCTCCCAGCTGATGTGCCATTTTTCAGGCAGCAACAATTCCTTTCAGGCATGTCTGGTCTCAGATTTGCATCTTGATCAGGATTTGAACCAGGATGCCTTTACTGCATCACTGCCACAAAATTGAGAGAGCTGCTTTGCTCGTGTGGCTCACAGGCTGTTGTCCTCCAGCAGATTGATCACCAGAAATAAATATGCCACTCACTCTGATCATTTGCACTCTTAAATACATCCACCCTGATAAATCTCTTAGCATTTAAATTTAGAAATTGTAATATTAAGATCCTGGTTAGCAAGGTTTATAACTGAAAAAGAGAGGTAGAATTCAAGATTCAATTGAACATCCAAGAGGAAATTATATTTCACTATAAAAAATCCCATTGCAATTTGAATGTGTCTTCCTGCATTTAGAAAAGAGAAGTCACAACTCTTTGAAGTAGCCCAACACACAGAAATCTGAACTTGGTGGTAATGGGTTTTGTGGATCCCAGCAGTAATGGGAACACTTCAAGTATACAGAATTTTTATTCCTTTTCTTCTCAGGACAAGTACCATCACAACTGGCATTACTCAGAGTGTGAACACAGCCAACTGGCATCAGAACTGCTCAGCATGTCTGGGAATGGCTCTATCCCCGAAAATCTGTCCCAAATGAAGGTCCTCAGATGACATGGAAAATTATGGAAGAGTTTAGAATATTGGTTTTTCTCTTATTTAGAAAAGACAACTGGAAAGTACAGGATTAATGAATGATAGAGTTTTATAGGCTTATGAATGATGGAAAGAGTTATGATCAGGAAATAATTATTTACTGTCTTGCTCATTGCAAGTGGTGGAGTCACCATCCCTGGGAGTGTTCAAAACACTGAGCAGATGGGGCACTTTGTGGTATGGTTTAGTGAGAATGGTGTTTTTTGGTCAAAGGTTGGACCTGATGACCTTTAAGGTCTTTTCCAACCTTACTGATTCAGTGATTCTAATTTAGGACTGAGCAGTGGAGCAGTCAGACCAAGCAATTTCTCAGGCAGTGACTTTATGCATCTTTACTCTCCAAAATACAGAGAAATACAAATTTTGAAGGGGAATGAACAGATGCATAATAGATAAATCTCTGACTGGCTGCTAAACACTGAAATCTCCATGTGACTTGTGCATGCAGGAGGGACCTGCCAGAAGGTAAGAATTATCCTGTTATTTGCCTGTTTACTGTCTGTTTTATCAAAACAGCCATTCCTGCCTTGTTCAAAGTATCCTGCCTAGCTGGACCATTGGCCTGTGAAATAGTTGTATTTTCTGATGAGATTCATTTTGCCCAATGTGAATGTCTCATACAGTCAGGGATCTTCAGGAGCCACTGATGGGAAGTGTTGGACATCCACAACCACTGAGCCATTAAATTGTTCTGCTCTCTGGGGCTGAGGAGGCCAAACTTTCATTTCCATGACCTCAAAACGCTTGAAAAATATTCTGATGTGTAAAAGAGGGGGAAAGAAATGAGGCTGAGGAAAACAAAACTCGAGTTCTTCTGTCACCAGGAGCTAAATCATAATCATTACCATTAATTATCAGTACTTAAGAGACTTAGTAATGAATCATCTTGTCAGGACTGTTAGTAGGATGAATGGCTGAGTGGTAACAGATCTTAAATCTGAGCATCTCCACCTGTTCTGCAGTTCCTTCCAGATTAGGTTGGGCTGCAGCTCCTGGCAGTGCACCTTTGTTGCTGATAAACAGCAGCATTCTCCCTTCAGGGCTGTCAGTCCCAAGTCTTTCAGCAGCATTGCATTAATTTAAATTCAAAAAAAAAAAAAAAAAAACCCAGCAAAAAAGCCTAGAAACTAAATCATGAAAGGTAACAGGGAGGAAATCAATGTTTGGAGATGAAATGATTAAGTCAGGAAAGAAGAAGCTTTGTGAATGTGAAGCCACCACTGGAAAAATGCATGCACAAACACACAAACACACAAATAACTCTGAATTGCTTAAGGAATATGAGTGTAAATAAACGATATTTTATAGTACACCAAACTGCCAAACATGCCAGAACCCTGTGAAAACCACTTAGGCTTTAATGGCTGAAAGGAATAAAGCTGACAGAAGAATAAATTCCCGGTGCACTCTGACACCCAAATACATCTCCTAAGGAAATGGTCCTGTTTTCCTCATTGACTTCAAAAAGCCACAGAACAGGGATACCTGGTGTAGAAAAGTTTGGTTTGCAGGTTCCTGTGATAAAATCTGAAAATGTAGAAGCTGAAATTTGAATTTATTCACACCAAAATAGCAGAGGGGCTGTGCTGCTTACTGTGTTCAACCTCCTCTTCTCAATGGAAATTCTACCATGGATGTTGGGTCCTAGAAAATTCACTCTGTGAACTCCCAAATGCCATAAGATATGAAGTAGAACTTCCAGGGCTCATTACAAGATAAAAATTTTATATTTAAATATTTTAAAAGGCAAAACCCAACATAAAACTGCAATATCCAATGAAGCAAGAAAGGGAGACTGAGCATGTTGCTTTTGTACCCTTATTTTCAATAACTGGAGATATGTAAGGTGGAAAATGGCCAGGTGGTCCCAGGATGTGGCTCTTGTCCTAAGGATGAAGGTCACCCTTTCTTTCCATCTGTTCCTCAGAATTCAGTGTTCTTTGGTGTATGATAGGGACTTGAGGTGATAACAATATGGGCAGAGGAACAAAGGACTTCTCTGCTTAGAAAAGAATATTCTTCAAACCATTAAACATTGACATCCCCATTAACCTGAGCTCTCCTGACAGATAGGGGAGTGATAATGAATATAATCCCTTGAGCTAAGGATGAGAGTCCTGTCTTCCTAAGGTCTGACACAGGTCACAGGACAGATGAATGGAACCCTTAAAATCCCTATTTCTGTCCATTTGCTACAGAAGAAGTAGAGGGTGACAAGCCCAGCAATAGATTCAATAATCCAGGCATCTAAACTTAGGTGAGGTGAATCATACAGTAAATGCCCTAACAGTGAGGACACTCATTATTCTTACATGGAATAATTGACCATGGAAATGGGGAGAAACATCCCCATTGCTTCTCACCTTTCCTGGCAATAAAGCTGCAGACATCTACTGTACCATCAAGGTTTCCTTGATCTCTCATTTTTATTGCATTGTCAAAGCAGGTGAGATGCTGTGTTGAGCCCTACATATATTCTTCATATTTCCATCATTCTTGTGTCAGCTGAGCCAATGCTGACAGGACCTGAATAAAAGGCATAAGACAGTGTCAATTCCCACTCAGGTAAACCAGCTGTAAAAATGTTTATATATGTTTATACTTGCAGTGCTTCTTTGATCATCATGAGCCCTTGAATGTTTCTGTCACTGGGAAGATCTTATTTGGGATTATTTTGATACCTTTCTATGTAAGAGCAGACTTCCTGAGCAATCCTACCTGAAGTAAGAGTGTTTAAAATCTTGGCTTCACACATTCCCTGGCAGAGGTATCAGTGCTGCAGACAGAGAGGAGCAGCAACAAAGCAGGAGGTGTGTTTTCTTCCCCAGAAATGCACATCTCGGTCCCTCTTCTGATAAAAGATGCAGAACCAGCACATCAGCACCTGCATGGCTCCAGGGCTCTCCTCCTATGTCACCATTCATCCTCCAGACTCACTGAGATTAAGAACACTGCCAAAAAAACCCCAAACTAAAAGCTTAAAGCAGCCTTCAAGGGATTGAGCACACTTCTTTAATCAGCCCTTTTTCCCTTTGTCTTTCTAGCTGCAGGTATTACCCCTTTATTCATCTGTTATCCTGCCAGATTCAGGATGCCCATATCCCATACTGATGTATTTCTGTGGAATGGCTGTGTGGATACCGTGACTGGTAGAATAAAGCTTGATTTTAAGCACAAGACAGGAGACCTCAAACACATACGACCCCTTCCTTTTCAGTCTCTGATGAGAAATGTGGTTTGTCCTAAGACAACCAGGTGGGAATTGCATCATTATTGAATTACAGAGTTGAGGGAGCTGAGCTGTTGGCGCACATCAGCCTGAAAAGGGGATAAGATGCTGCTGGAGGCTGGGCCAGCTGGGCAAACTGGTGTCCCAAGGTTGCAGGAGGCTTCTGGGTGGATCGTTCCCCTGTCAGAGTTTCCCAGGATAGATCTGTGCTAAAGATGGGGCAATACTTTTGTATAGGTAATCAAAAATCACTTAAATCCAGTCAAATATGGAAGTAAAATCCTAAAGTATCACCACAGGCACTGTGTTGCTTTCTAATTGTGAATTCTGCTAGTCCAAAGATTGTAAAACTATAAATTTCTACCTGAACATGCCTGTACTGAAACCCTGATCACCTTATCAGTTTGAGGGAGAACTGGTGAAGACAGCCTGAAAATTGCAAGGGACCCAGGACCTAACAAAAGTGGAAGTCTGACTTTTGAACAAAGCAAATGTTTCTACTTTTTTGGGGATATGGGCACTTGAGGTAGGTTAAGAGCAATAAGGAATGAGGGAAAGGAATAAGGAAAATCTCATTCAGTCTCAAGGTTCAGAGCAGCCCCTCTTGCCAAACTCAGCCCCAGACTTGGGTTTAGACTAAAGGTTTAGTCCTAAAGGTTTTAACAGCACTTAAACTCAACAACACTTAATTGATAGCTTAAATCAAACAATTTATCACAATGTTCTGTAGAATTTACTAGGAGCACAACAGTAACTCACAAATCTAATGTGCTCAAGAGTCTATGAGAGCAGCATTCACTGTACATTTACTATAGCATATTCACACTGCAGGCACACAGACCTCAAGGAGTTTATACAAGATCCAAACCTGTGGATAATACCTCTCAAAGTCAGGGAAGGACTCACATTTGATGCTTTTGCATCTTCTCAATAGGTGAAGAGTTGAGCCTTGGAGAGTGAGAGGCATCAGCCCAGGATCCATCACCGTTCACTGGCCCTCTAAGCTCAGCAAACTTGGGAATTCACTGGCTTTGAGAGGTGTCCACTCAGATGGAGCTGCTGGTCACAGCCCTCTGTGGTCCAGAAGAACTTGAAAGGTCTGAACCTCTGTTTATAGGGTTGCAAGACAGTGGGGTTTAGCCACAGCAATTTTCCATCCTGGCCATAATTTTCCATCCTGGCCATAATTCACGTCAGCAACTTTTCAAAGTTCCATAAGAAAAATGTTGTTCCACTCAGGTTTTTATTCAGGCAAGAAAAATAAGTGTCCAAGCTGTTCATTAAAAAGCAGAGCTCATTAGACAGCACAGGTTCCTAGGAGCAGTCTGTGCTTCTGATAAGCTCAAGAGAAGCTCAGCCCAGGTGCTGTTTGTCAGTGCCAGAGCCTAATGAGGATTTCAGATCACTTTGGTCTGAGGAGGGTGGGATGCACCACCACAGCTACACACTGGCCTTTTAAAATTATTTTTTTATTTTATTTTAAATGAGCTAAACTCACATACAAAAAGCAGGGTGGGGAAATAAACTGTTATAAGAGGACCTGGCAGATAAATAGGATTGAACAAATGAGATATTCTGGAAGCAATTGAGATTGAAAGCAGGTTTGATATAAAATAAAAACCAGACTATACAGTTACTGTAATCACTCATAACAGACCTGAGAAATGGTACCAGAGTACTTTAAGGGAGAATCTTAATAAAGGCAAGCACTGAAACCTTAGAAAGGTTTTTCCTTCTTTCCCGATCTCTCAGAAGAAGAATCTTGTAATGAGAAGTGAACCTCAAAGAGATCTTGGCTGAGTTATGTCACTGTGAGTTCCCACAGTAATTAGGGCTTTATAAACTTTCTGAAGACCCAGCTCACCTTTCATTTTCCTTTTCTCCTACACAGAACCATTGCTACCCATGCTCCTAAACTTTCCCCTGTTTTTTTTTTCCTGTCAGAAAGCACTGATGAATTCAGTGACATAAAATAGGTGACTGAGTGAAGACTGAAGGAATCAGAGAAATTTAAGATTTCATTGAGGGAAGTTTCCACAGTTATTGAGATATATTATGGTATTTTTGTGTTAGTGAGGCTATTCCCTCTCAGTTTTTCCCACTCAATTTTCCTCTCCATTTACTAAAAGGCTGTATTTTCAGACTTCCTTTAGAAGCTTAGACTGTTAGAATGTCAACATCTCTTGATTCAGTGTAAGCTAGAGATTCACCAAACAGTTTCCTGGTGGAGATCTCTGCCTGCTGCAAATGATATTTCATGACAATACAATCCTCAAGAACCAGTTATGTCCATTCTGTAACTTCACTTCTGTAAGAAAATCTGGATTTTTCAGAGAGAATGCTCATTCAGTGTATTGGGAAGAGTAGTGAACTGATACTTTTACACTTGCTGAAATATTGCAAGACTTGGGGCTATACAGAAAATTGTTGTGGTATGAAGACACATCCTGTTTTCCTCCTGCATGAAAATGTGTCTTGCTCTGAGATAACAGGTTAATTCCATTCCTGAGCCCATGTTTGTCTGGAGAGCAGTGAGTGAGGAAGGGGCAGTGGAGTCTGGCTTGGAGAACAGGCTGGAGCATTTCCCAGTGTGGCTGTATTGACAGAGCCAGAGAAGCTGGATAATGGGATGATGCTATCTCAGGATACCCAGAGAATGACAGAAGGGTCAGAGAGCTCATGCATCACTGTCCCCTGACTGCCAAACAAAGCCCTGCTCCAGAATCAGTCAGGAATACTTGTTTTTAGTGTGGGTGACAGAAAGAAATATGATTTGCTTTTATTCAGCCTCATGAATAGCAGTGGTGAAGATGACAGCCAGGACCAGGGCAGATCCCTGTGTGACGTGTCCCCCTGCCTCCCTACTGTGCTCAGTCATCCTGCAGCTCAATGAGTGTGGAGGAGGAGGGAAATCCTGCCTTGCTGAGTCTTTTACCTTCTCAGGGTCATGGGCTGCACACCACCCTTCCCTCTGAGCTCTTTGGTGGGTAGCAGAGCTCAGCTTTTGTCAAGGCTGTTTTAGACTGTGACAAATTTGTTCCCTGGATCCTCACTCTTTTTAATCTAAATGTCAGGTAGGAAATTAAAGCCCTGCTGAAAAGGAGTGTATTACCAGCATTTTATTAGATCACAAACAATTTAATAACCAGATAGAGGGAGAAGGTCATTTTGTTGTCAGTCCAGCTTATCTCATAAATTAGGCATCAGGTTTTGCACAAAAGCATCTCTCAGCAAATAAAATTATCTGGTTTGATGAAGAACCTCTGTCCATGGAAAACACATAACACAGATTAAAGAGGGAGCCCTGTAATAAAATTATGATCCAGAAATGCATGGAAGGGGATGGGTTCTTCAAAAATACTTTTCACACATTTGCCCTATTAATGCCAAAGTAGCAAAGGACATGCCTTCCTGATGAATCCATGTGAAATCCTTTCAAGGTCAGTAAACAAAAGGGTTGGCAGATGAAATATGGATGATAAAAAGGGTAGCTCTTAGTGACCTCAGTGGCTGAAAAGGGAAGAAACCCAGAACATTATCTCTTCACTAGAAATATTTATAGCCTAGAAATTACACTTTTCTGAGCAGGAGCAGGGCAATGAGTGATGCAAAGCAACATGGCATCGATTCCAACACATCACACCACAAATCTCTCTCTGGGATGAGGAAAAGGAGTGACAAGGAAATGGCTTGGTTGGAGCAAAATTTATTTCTGAGAATATTATGAATGTCTGGTCTTGCTCGGATTTTTCTTCCTGCAGATTTGTCTTTGTGCATCTCTCTGAGACACAGCAATTTCTACACCCCTGCCTGTCTCCAGCTGTGTTTTTTTTATTTAGTCCCCAGTAGAGTGAAATTAGACTTGTGCAGTAAGTGTCCCACTGCAGTGAGGGCAAATTGTGGTGCTTTATGTCCTGAGAGATGCTGACTCCTGAGACAAACGTGCAGTGGCAGCAGCAGAAGCTTCATGAAAGCGTTTGTAGAATGATTGAAGTTGAAAAAGACCTTTAAGATCATCAAGTCCAACTATCAACACAAACCCACCACCCCATTCCTCACTAAACCATGTCCTCAAGGGCCAGATGTTTTTTAATACTTTCAGGGATGGTGGCTCCTCCAATTCCTTGGGCAGCTTGTCCCAGTTCTTGACAACAACTTCCATGAAATTTTATTTTACTAATATCCATTCTCAGCCTCCTGTGGCTCAACATGAGACCTTTTCCTCTCGTTCTGTCACTTGTCACCTGGGACAAGAGATTGACTCCCATCAACTTTCCACTTAAATTCTGCTGCCACCATCCAGCTGGAAAAACCAGTGAGAGTTGTATGGAGCCTTTCCCTTGTGTGAGAGGAGCTGACTTGCATCTCATTTCTCCTTTTCTCTGCACAAGGTGACATTGACATCTCTTCAAAACGTAGCTGAACAAATCTTCTGCCCCTTTGCCATGTGGGCCTGGGGATGCCATGAGGCACCAGCCTTCAAAAAATGAGTAATTGGAACAAAGTTCTGCAGAAGAATGAGTTTTTAAGGATTCTATCACCCCAGTGAGTGGGTGGCAGCATTTCAGCAAAGCAATGTATGTGCTGGAAGGCTCATGGCCACTGTGACTAAAAGCCAGGTCTGGTTTGTGTCTACACAGACCAGATCTGGCTCTTGGTCATGATCTCTTAACTCCCTTACAGGATTTGTAGCCAGCTGGGGATCAACCTCTTCTCCCAAATAAAATGCAGCAAAACAAAAGGAAATGGCCTCAAGTTGTGCCAGGAGAGGTTCAGGTTGGATATTAAGAAAAATTTCTTTACTGAAAGAATGGTTAAGCATTGGAAGAGGCTGCCCAAGAAGTGGTGGAGTCACCATCCCTGAAAGTGTTCAAAGAGATGAGTAGACATGACACTTCCTAGAATTATGGTATTTGGTTAATCATTGAACTTGCTGGTCTTTAAGGTCTTTTCCAACCTTAGTTGTTCTGTGTGTGCCAAGGCTCACAGCTCCATTGATACTGTCAGTAGAACAGCCCATCCTTCTTGTTACTCTGCCTCACACAAAATTATTCTGATTGATACCTACTCTGCTGTGATTTTATCTGCCCAAAGTAAAGCTCTGACCATACCTGGGAGTCTAGCCTCATGCAATAAAATGGTTCAGCCTCAGCTGCTACTCCTCTGTTAATGAGCTGCCTCTATTCCTCTTTCTAATTCTGCATGTATTCCTGGCCATCCTTGCCTAGCAATCACTTAAAACAGATCAAAGAAACACACAGAGTCAGAGAAATATTTAAAAAAAATAGATGGAAAAGCCTTTCCAGTGCATCAGTGTGAAACCAAGGTGTTCCAAACACACTGGCTGTTTGCCTGTGCAGACAAATGTGAGACATAAATGCATGTGGGATTTTCTGGGGTCTCCCATGGCAGGAATGATGAATCTGACTCCATGCTCTTAGAAGGCTAATTTATTACTCTATGATCCATATTATATTAAAGAATGCTATACTAAACTATACTAAAGAACAGAGAAAGGATACAGACAGAAGGCTAAAGAGTAATAATGAAAACTCATCACTCCTCTAGAGTCCCAACACAGCCTGACTGTGATTGGTCATTAAATCAAAACAATTCACATGTTGGATAAACAATCTCCAGCTACATTCCAAAGCAGCAAACCACAGGAGAAGCAAATCAGATAATTATTGTTTTCCTTTTCCTCTGAGGCTTCTCAGCTTCCCAGGAGAGAAATCCTGGCAAAGGGATTTTTCAGAAAATATGATGGTGAGAAATTCATTCCTAGAATCAGAGAATCACAGAATGGTTTGAGGTTGGAAGGGAGCTTAAAATCATCTTATCCCAATGCTCCTGCCATGGGCAAGGGTGAGAGATGAACTTGTTGCTTTAACTTTCTGGTTTTGAGAAATAAAGCAGAAGAAATTCAATTTTTTTAGAGAGGAGGTAAGAGTATTGTTAATTCTGACGTGATAAGGGCATACAGATTACTTGGTGAATAAATAGGAGTGTGTAACTCACACCTTCTTCTTTGGGTAGTGGATTTCCAGTTTGTTTCCTGAAACAGGAGCTGGATCTACAGCTACCACTGGGTTTCTAATGCTGTTGACCCAATGCCATCCTAATTTTGTGCTGCTAGTAGACTACAACCTTGCCCTTCATAATAGTTTGGACATGATGTATGGATTGATGGGGTGCAGAATACCAGATTATTTACTCACAGAATATGGGATCTCTTAACATGGCTACCATTAGTCAAGGACAGGATTTTTATTGCCAAATGAAAAGGGATGTGCATTTCCAGGACATGGAATGGTTTGCCTTCTTAAAATGAAAGGAAAACCATGTCTCAAGACAGATTTATGGACCATTCAAGGTTAAAACCAAGAAGAGAACACAGCATGGTTTTACAGCTGAACATCTAATCCAATGTTTGGATTTATTTACTGTCTTTGTATAGATTATTTTAGTGCTGGTGTCAGCAAGGCTGTAGACTTCCACAAGACTTTATAAACCTATTCCTGTGAGTGGTTTTAAAAAAGACTTGTAAGAAGAAAGTAAAAATCAGGATAAGACACTTGTGTAGTCTGGATCCATTGGTAGGTAGAGTTCATATAAAAGTGATTTAAGACCTCCAAGTACTGAATCCTACGTGTTGGCAGCACAAATACAACCCTTGCTGGATGGACAGGGGTCAGCACAGTTTCCCAGGAGAGACTGAAGCAGTTTAACCTGGAACACAGCTAAACACCACAGAGCAGTTCACTCACCCTTCCCTAGAGGGAACAGGGAGAGAAGGGGGAAAAAAAGGATTAGAGTTGTGGGTTGAGAAACAGACAGTTTAATAGGACAGGGAAGGAAGGGGAAATTATAATAATGATGAAAAATATATAAAATAAGTGATGCATAATGCAATTTCTCATCACCTGCTGACTGATGCCCAGCCAGTCCCTGAGCAGTGTCTGCCACCTAAGTCCTGCCAGTTTTATTGATTAACATGAATCTGGAATATCAGAATCAGTTTTATTGATCACATGGTCTGGAATATCCCTTGGCTCAGCTGTGGCACATGGATCAGCTCTGTCCCCTCCCAGTTTCTCATGCACCCCTGCCTTCCTCCCCAGAGGAGTGTGAGAAGTCCTCGACTTACTGTAAACACTGCTCAGTAACAGCCAGCAGCTTGTGTTGAACATTATTCTCCTCCTAAATCCAAACCACAGCACTGTAGCAATCTCTAGGAAGAAAATTAACTTTATGCCAGGGGAAATATATAAATGCCCATTATATATTATTAATATATAATATTATTCATACAATTAATATTATATATTAAATATATAATGTGCATTCCACTTTCTGGAATAATGTTGATAGCACATTATATATTAATAATTACAATAATTATGGATATGGTGTTTCTAAAAATAACCCAAATCAAGTAACATAAAACAACAAAACACTGAAAAAAACCCTACAAAAAAAAAAATCAGCTGCTATAAATAAAAATCTAGAACAAAATGTGTTCCCAGTCAGATGGTGGTCAAAAGATAACATCACCCATGGCTTTCCCGAAAACGTTTTCTTAGCTGAGGTAGACAGGAGACTTTACCTGTGTTCTATGAAACTGCAGATGCTGGTATGTCACAATTCTGGGTTCCAGGCACTCATAAAACATGTGAAATCATGGAGAAAGGGCATGGAGGAGTCCACAAGGTGTTTCTCTCCAAGTGAATGGCAGTTAATACCTGTAAATACCAGTTGGCTTATTGCAAAGCTGGTGAGAATTGACTTGGTGGTACTGGGCAGAAAACAGCAGGCTGATTGGGGATGCTTAAGCCATGGAAAAATCCACAATTTTCATATCAGATGGGTTCAACAGAGGGATACACTTATTTTTATAAAGTGAGGAGGATTTGTTCCAGTGGTTAAACCACTACAGAAAGCAATAAAATTTCCATTTCTTTTCAAAAAGTGTACAGCTTTCCTACGAGGCTGTGCTGCAGCTAAACACCCACTTGCTTTTCTGCAGGGGAAACTTGGCAAATAGCTGTGCACGGTGTGATATGTGAGGTTAGATTATGTTGTCAGTGTGTGCTCCTTCTGGCATTAAAATCTCTGCTTCTAAAAATCATTGTCTGATCCAGGACTACTGATTCTACATCCCACAGAGTGTGGTGCAGCAGGAAACATCCCCAGAAGCTCATCTTGTGTGAGACAATTCCTGTTCTTCCCCATCTTATCACCTTGGCAGGACATCATACAGTTCTATTATCCTGGGTTTACTCACATTTTCCTTTATTTCCACATTTTCTTTTATTCCTTCCTAGTTTTAAAAATTATATTTTATTTATTTCTCTGCTGGATACAGCCATAAGGATGGTAGATATTAAGGTATTTTAGCAGATGACTAAGCTCTAGTCTGGCATTAACTGAACAGACTAGAAAATTTGGACATGACATGAGAAATTTCAAAATAGAGAGAGAAATTTATAAAAGTCACAGGGAACATCATGATGAATGGCCAGATTTCACAGGTGGAGTTAAGTAAAGGACAACCAAACTTCAGCACTAATTGGAGGAGAATTCTAGAGACCTTTGGGACCTTACAAGGCCAAGATTGCTTAGAGATCCTTATCAGTAATATTAAAGAAGGCTGGGATTACACAGGCGATGGTATCAGAAATATCAAATTTGAGTGTGGCTTCAGTCAAAATGGGACAAATGGAGGAAAAAAAACCTTAAGGGTGAGTTGTTTATCTGTGAGGGCACAAGGGCAGAGAGAAGAAGGGGTCAGGATGGATTGGGAAGAAAAAACATTGGAGAATGTAGAAGAGATGGGGGTGAAGGGCTGTCATCTCTCCTCCTGTCCATCACAGTCTCTTCCTGATTATTTTCCTTCCTCTCTGAAGATGCATCTGTGGGAAGCAGTCAATGGAGACATAAGTCTCAGATTACTTGAGAAACCTGGGTACCAGAGAAACCAGAGGTCTTGGAGTGCATATTTTCTGGGGTTGTTTCAAGGACCTTAAGCTGGGTCACTGAATTCAGCCTTCAGCTTTCATCTAGAACAGGAAATGTAAAGAAAATATCCTGTGAAAATGGGAATTCCTGTATTCTGAACGTTAAATCAGATGGGCTGACAGAAGTCTGCATCAGAGAGTTTTTCTGAGGAAGAATTCAAATAAAACCCAGCCATGAGGTCACCTAGAGCCAGTTATAACCACAAATAATCTTCAAGTCAGATGCCAATATCCAAACCCTGACAGTTTGGGAGAATTTTAATCCATTAAGCAATTAGGTCATTCCTCTAATTGAAACCAGGCCAAGATCCAGTCTCTGACATTGCATAATGTTGGGAAAGGCTCTGTTCTGACCAGTCACAAGGGCCATCTGATTAAAGGCTAATCAAAGTAATACTGATGAGAGGTTTTTAGTTTGTTCTATGACTTTGGGTAGCACTTTGAATCAGCATAGTGCCAGTAGTGGAGCTGGTTAATCACTGGGGTTATTGCTGCAGATGCTTGATGGGAACAGAAGGCAGAACTTGTGCTGTACTTATGAATTCCTCCTTCACTGGTTTTGAAAAATAAATACAGGAAAAGATAAGGAAAATATGGCTGGATGTTATTTAATAAAAGAGCCTTTTCAGAGACCTGAATATCCATTACTGTGGAGGCAAGAGTTAACAGGATCAACAATTCAATCCATCTCAATCTGGGCGCTTAGGTAGAGCCATATCCCTGTCACTATTTACCTGCTCAAATTTATCTTCTCATTTGCCTTCTTATTGATACATAGATCTCTCTCTCTCATGTTTCCAGAGCTCTTGGCACCCTGTGGTCTGATTGCTCAGCTTCTGGTTTTGTGGTCATCCCGTGCAAAAGGGACACAGAGGCTCTGGAAGTGATGGCTGGAAGGTAAAGCTCCGTGGTGCCAGTGGAGATGAACCTTGAGGGAGTTCTGAGGGTGTTTTAACCTTGGCATCCACAGGATTAAAGGAAGGTGTGAACCTTGGGATCATGTTCAGTCCTTTCAGTGGCAAACAGAGCACAGAAACCCCTCCAAATGTGAGCAAGCAGCAGCAGAAAACTGAGAGTTGGGGACTGGAAATCTACAGAGAAATTCTGCTTTAATAATCAAAAACCTGACCTGTGCAGGGTGCTCAGGCTGTAGCTCTCTGCTTTTGTCCATCTCCACTCTCTTATAAACTTATCTCTCTAGTTATGCATCCATCCTTTTGGTTTGTGTGTTTGGTGGTTTTTTTTTAATCACCTCAGCAATTGTGTTCTCCTGTGATCTCATGACTGTTTTTCTATTCTTTAAATCATTTCTTCCACTACAGAGGAAACTATTTATCCACACAAGTGCAGCTCAAGGAGGAGGGGAGTTTCTTGCTGCATTTATTTGCCTAAACAATTTGCTTCAACGATCAAGTGAAAAAACTTTACAGTCTGGTTAATGGGATGAGTAGATGAAGCCATCAGGCATCTCACTGGTGTTTTGTAGCAGAAAAGGCACTTTCTAGTCATGGGAGCTCCTTACTTTGCCTCACTATGGCAGGCTGCAGTATTCACCTCCAAAATGACATTTTTGTGCATCTGTATCTCAAAAGATAACCCAGAGGAGGCCTGGATTCTTAATAAAAGGTTTATGGTCATCATTGCCTACTGCAACTTCCCCTTTGGATCCCCTCTTATCACTCAATCCAGGCAGCAGATTAATTCTCTCCTAAGTGTAAAATCTGATGATATTTTTTCCATAAATCAAGACACTGTCAGGGAATTAACTCCAGGGCAGTGGCTCTCTGACTTTACAAAGATTTTAGTTTAGAAAGGGTCCCAGCAGAGCCTGTCCCTGTCCCCAAAACCTTTCAGCTGCTGGAAGGCAGTGCCAGTGAGATGCTGTGCATGGCAGTTGCTCCACAGCTGTTTTTAGGGTGAGAAATGAGAACAGATGGAGCAGCTGTGGCAGAAACAATCTCCAGGGTGGGAAACTCATGTCTTAGTGAGAGCTGATGAGCTGAAGCTGGTGTCTGTGAGGGATTTTTCTCTGCTGTGTAGGTAGAACCAAGCAGGGGATATTAAATATGCAGTTTTCCAAGGGAACCACTGAAGTACCAGATAAACAAAGGAAGATGGAGCAATGGATTCAGATGCTGTGGTAAATATCACTTTTAGGCAGTGTCCTAGCATGGATACTTGAGAGGATTTTGTGGATTTATAAGGATGTCCTCACCTTGGATGCTCAGCATTGCTGTCACTGTGTTCATCCCCGCTTGTAGAAGGTGGAAACACAGGAATGCTTTATTGAGTATGAATGTTTTACAAGACACATGCTTCCTGAAACATTCCATTTGATAAAATAGAGATGATGGACAAGTTTCCAGTGACTCCAATCTTCTGCTATCATTGTTCTGAAGGACAGATCTCCTCCAGGAATTGCTGGGAGGACAAGCACAGCTGGGGGATCTCCTGGTGGCTGCCTGTCTCCATCTGAGGAGGACCAAGTTTGCAACATTGCAGCTCTCACCCAGGGGGAGCAGAGTGCCTGGGACAAGGAATTATTCAGCCTGACAGCCTGCAGAAGTTAATGAACTCAGACAAAGCTTCAAAATTACATTTTATATGGTCAAATCTATTAATGCCCTATGTACTTCCATCTTATCCTGTACAAAAGATGCTGCACAGCAGCATCACCCCAGGAGAGCAAAGCTGGCACCCTCACTATCAGACAGTCATTGCTTTCTGTTTCCCCCATCTGACACTGATTTCCCACTCTTTCCTGGATTAGGAGTGATGGAACATTTGAAAAGAAGCAGAGATGTGTCAAGCAGAAAAAGAGAAACAACCTGTTCTTTTTAGCTGGGCTGGTATCCCATGAGAGCACCCTGGTTTTGAAAGGCTGGACTTCTTCAGCTGACTGTGTCACCTAGAGTAGAGCTAGGTTTGTGGTGAGTAATTTCTGGGGCATATTTCATCCAGAATAGGTAAATGTCCTTCCAGAGCCACAGTTACTCAATATTCTGACATCACACAAAGCTGTGTTCAAGCTACCACCAGTACTCAAGGAAAAATTGAAGAAACACAAGAAGAACTATTTGAGGAGGAGGAAGATTTCTGACTGTTCTTTGAGGTCAGCAGCCAATAAGAGTGTCTGTGATGAGCCAGAGTGACACAGAACAGAAATGGGAGCTGAAATTTGATTGCCAGAGCAGATTGTGTCTGGTTGCTTCAAGTTCTCATGACTCCTACCAGCAAACCTGAACTGCCACTAGCCCAGCTACCAAAACTCATGGCCAGGGAACCCGATAATTCAGTGTATTTTGTTGAAGAACAACTGATATTGAAGAATATTGTATTTTGCTGAAGAATAACTGATATAAAGGGACCTTAAGGCAAATTAGTGTTCAAATACAAATCTCAGCAATTTCAGAACTAAGAGGGAAATTTTGTCTGTGTTAACTCCACCATAAACAAAAAAAAAGGAAGTGCCTGCAGTTATTAGGCATTTTTTATTTTTATGGTTGCTAGAGAAGGATAAATGTTTCTTTCTGGATATATTGAATGTTTTTTTAAATTGATAAAGTTAAGGAAGGTAAATAAAGAGAAGGATTTATTTCCAAAAAAATGAACAAAGTCAACCTCCTAAATAATATTTACAAGTATGTTGCAAAGATCTAGAACAGATGCAGCAGAATTAGAATTTCCTAGAATATCACTGAAAGCACAAGCAAAATGTCTGGGATATGTTCTTAAGTACAAAGTGATTATCAATTCTTTTATATTTAAATTATCTCAGGCTTTTTTTCTCCACGATGCCTTTAGAATAAATGTACTTGGTAAAAGTCCTCTTGGATTTAATGAATCTTGAGATCAACCAGTGTCTGTAATGAGTGTTTTCCTTTTGGGACCACTACCATGGGCAAAATTCATAGAACCGAAGGAGGGAAAATGAGTTTTTTTAGTGGAACTGGTCAAAGAAGATAACACACTCACTTGCAAAAGCAATGGAGAAATGAAATAAATTAGTGCTATGTGGAAACTGAGGCAGTAGCACAGGTTCAAATGTAACCACCTGCAAATGACAGTTCCCTAGAAGGACTTAGATGTACAGATAGAACAGTACTGAGGTGGAAAGAAAGCAGGTTGCTTTCAGAGATGCTGGTGGCAACATCATTGGTGGATGGATTAATGGATTCATCTCTGATTTCTGTTAGTCTGCCAAATAAGATACTTTTGGATGGTCACCAAATTATAGAATGAGTTGGGTTGGAAGGGATTTAAAGATCTCCTTCCAAACCCATGCTATGGGCTGGGACACCTTCCACCAGACCAGGTTGTTCAGAGACCTCTCCAAGCTGGCCTTGGACACTTCTGGGGATGGGGCAGCCACAGCTCCTCTGGGCAACCTGTGCCAGGGCCTCACCACCCTCACAGTAAAGAAAATCTACCTTCTCTCAGCTTAAAACCCTTCCCCTTTGTCCTATCACTGTGTCCTTGGGCTTGGTTGCTGAAAGCAAACTTGTGCCCAACTTCTGCATCGTGTGGCCTCGTCTGTCCAAGGCAACAATCCATCTTTGTGGGCTCTGCTGGATTAGAGTTTGTGATTCCTACATGAAAAGCACTGAATGAAAAATTTGTTACATGAACTGTCACAGTGTAAACTTCCATAATTTTATCAATCAAGAATTTACAGCTTTGTTACACCCCAGCTTTATGTAGGACTTTTAATCACATCCTGGAAAACTTTCAAGGTTTCTTCATCACAGTGTGTTTAGAAAAACATTTATTTGGTACTTGGTGGGAAAAAGAAGACAGAGACTCTAAATCTCAGGACTTTTCCAAACAGCAGATCGATGACATCTTGTCCATAAATGGGCAAAAATTTATCTTGAATTAAAAACTCAGACAAAGGCAGGAATTAAGAGATGCTGCCTTTCTTGGATGCCTTGAGAGAATATTTCATGTATTTAAAATCTACTCATTTACAGCAGGACATTGGCCCTGGCTTTCATAACTTGGGATCAGGGAGTGAATGCAGGATGGAAGCTAATGGAAAGAAGCAGCATGAAAATAAGTAGTAATTAACTTTCCACTTGGGCAGTGCTATTTGGACTAATCTGTGGTACTGGGGAATTTTTTCCTGTCCCAGGTATTGGTGTAATGGATGCAAATAACAGAAACTAAACTCCTTCTCCATATTTGTGAAGCATTCCCTGGTAATGTGCTTCTCCTGCTACCCTCAGAACCAGGATGATTTCTTTGGAAATCTGAAATGGAACTAATGATGCAAGGAGTGCATCCACGTGACAAGGGACATTCTGGTGGCTGGATTTCTCAGGCTCCTTAAGAGAAGAAAGAAAAGAAAGAAAGAAAGAAAGAAAGAAAGAAGAAAAAAGAAAGAAAGAAAAGAAAGAAAGAAGAAAGAAAGAAAAAGAAAGAAAGAAGAAAGAAAGAAAGAAAGAAAGAAAGAAAGAAAGAAAAGAAAGAAAGAAAGAAAGAAAGAAAAAAGAAAGAAAGAAGAAAGAAAGAAATTAGTTCCATTCCTGTGGCAAAGTATCAGTCATTGAGGCAGACAGGATATACTTGGGAACAATTTTGATAAAATATTCAAGGCCTGGCAGTCCATGAAATTTCCATTTCCTTCCTCAACTGAAATACACACATTGAAGGAGAAGGGGTTAATTCTTATGGTTCAAAAATAAATTAATATGATCTCAGTATAATTTTTATCCCACCAAAGTAGATAACTAGATTGGAAATGAATTTGCAAAGGGTTGCAACAAAAGATCTTTTGGGTTGAGGGTTTTTTGGAGTCCAGAAAATTTGGGGTCTTTTCTGAGATCCACATCTCAAACCAATTTTATTTCTTTTTTGGAAAAGCTAGTATTCCTTGATTTATCTTTTTATTATCTCTCTCTTTACTGAAATTGTAAAAGATGCATTCTGCTTAAAAATGATGAACCACAGCATAGGTGATTCAAAGACAGACTTTGATGTTTGGAACGGAAATGATTGTCACAGCTCAGGGATGGAAATTTTACTCCAGTCCTCCCTTTCCAACATGGACTATGTTCTAAAAACTCCTAATGCTTTTGTGTTCTTTGAGAAAACTTTGCAGAAGCAAAATAAATGAGTGTCATGATAATAATAAGTAAACAAAGAAAATGAAACATTTGACAACTGTGCACCATGGCTTTTGAAAATAAAAAAAAAGCCTTCAAAGAGCTCAGGCTTCAGCTGCATTATTTCTGTCAAGAAAAATTCTGCCCTTCTCTGTCCCCCTTCTTTTATGAAGAAGAAACTGAAGTGCATATACACCCAGATAAACATTTTCAAAAATCTTTGTCATGCTAAGTCTGTTTTTTAAGGTTTTTCTTCTCTGTCACACATGCAACAAAGTGCTTTGGGAGACTTAAGTATGTTCTTGAAGTTAAGTGTGTCTTAAACAGAATTGTGCTCAAAGGAAGGGAAATAAACTTGTGTTCATGCTGTCTTGAATTGGATCTTTGACTATCCATACAGAAGTGTAAAGTAAAAATGTCATTTTTTACAGAGTGCCAAATGATTAACAGTTGGGAAGAGGGTAAGGGTAGGAGAGGGGATCTGTTATAAATTACCAGTATAGAAGAAATAACACATTCCTTTAAAACATTTGCCTCTAAGGTGACTCCAGCTTCTCATTTTCTAGGAATCTAAGAGGGAAAAAAGCCTACTTGAAAAACAACAGAAGCAGAAAGAAATAGAAAAAGGAAAATAAAGATCTCCTTTTAGATTATTAATTTTAGTAGGATAAAAAGGTGCTTGGAGACATGGTTTGAAATGCTGTTTCACTCCCTGCACTGCCTACTTATTACCTAATCCATGTGCTTATTTATCTGGATTTGAAAGAAGCTGACAAACTCGAGGCAATATTAGAATGCAACAGCACTCCAATTAGCCCTGACAACATTAATAACAATGATGTGCCACCCATATCTGTTAAATATTTTGCCATTTTAGGTTAATTGAAATTAATAAGCAGCACAGTGAGATTAGCAAAAGCTGTGAGAAATTTTTAAGATCTATGATGGATTCATGCACTCACAGACTTCACCCAAGAACAAAACTCACATCTACATATACACGAAGTGACCCAAGACAATTAAGAGCCAGGAGGATCTTTTTTATTTTTTTCACTTGTTTTATTAGGATGTAGAGAGAAGCATGGATAAATTGTGCAAGAATTGGATTGATTGCTTCCATGCAGCATCCCAAGGGAGCTGACTATAATATCTTTCTATCTACCTGCATAAAGATAAACATCCAAGAAAGAAAAAAAAACATTTGTTTGTGTCAACACTTTAATTAATGTCAGCGCTGGATAGCAGAATAGCCTGCTTCGTTCTCCAGATTTTACTGGGCTGTGCATTTTGAGCAGGGATTTTCTTTCCCATCTTTCTCAGTGGCTGACATGTGCTGCTAATGGATGCATTTTGCAAGATCTCTGTCTTCCATTCAGAAAGAACATCTCTTGGTTGAGAAGACCTCTTAGATCATAAATTCCAGCCATTAACTCAGCACTGCCCAGCCCAGCACTAAACCATGTCCACAAGCACAACAACCACATGTTTTTTTTAGCCAGGGATGGAGATTCCACCACTTTCCTGAGCAGCCTCTTCCTCATTTTACATGTGGAAGTTCCTAGACTCAGCATTACATGTCTTGATTAAATTACTTAAGATGCTGGACCACAACCTTTTTAGTTGGAACTGGAGCTTTTCAACCCCTTTGAACCTGTTATGTCAAGACACTGATCTTAACCTAAAAATACCAGGCCAAAAAACCCTTAAAGAGTGACTGAAAAAGAGAAATTAGAATTGCAGTAACATTCTTATTGGCTTTATCCTGATGCCTCTTATTCTTCTGTCTTCATTTCTTCCATTTTAAAAAGCTGCACGTGAACTTTGGCTCAGTCTATTTTAAGCAGCCACGTGTGCCAGCAGTGTGAGCTCTCAGGTCAGCAGAGGAGCCTTTCAAAGCTGACATGGTGAACTCTAATGAGACCATCAGAAGCAGCTTCACTCTCTCCTGCTGATGTGCAGCGTGCTCAGCTGAACTCGACACGGGTTACCAGGTTGTAATTCATTTAGGTGTTGGTCAAGGGATGATTTCCGACATTTAGAGAAATAAATCTTCAGAAATCTGAAAAAAGATCTAACATAAAGCCAGTAAGGCACGAGGGAATATTAACACATGTGTGTGTAAGTGGATATAGTTTATTCAGGGTGGGGATGCCAAATATCCAGCTGGCCTGGAGCAACAGTGCTCTCTAACTTGGTGTGACTTCAGGGAAAGAGTAAAAAAATATCCATATTGATTTTAATAAACCCTGTGAAAGATGTTCTTGGAGCTCCATCCCTCAGCACACTTTCCCAGAAATAGATATAGATGTTGGGGTTTCACTTGTTTGTGTCTGAAGGCCAATATGTTCTTGAGCTAAAAATGAAACACTGAGCAGATGCTGACTCGAAGTGACGCGTTCCTAAAATCAGGAGAGTTGGATGTTGTCAACACTCAGTAAACACATACAAACAAGAAAAGCAAAAAAAAATATATGAAGGAAAAAGGAAAGACACTAATTAGACATAACACCCTTTGACAGACCATCTATGAACATGACTGATTAAACAGATATTGTTGACTTCTCACACCCAGTTCCCATTTCCAATTTACAGGTGCAGGAAGCGTGGCACTAATCAGTGTCACCACATCCCCACTGGGGGGTTGAGGTGTTTGCCCTCAACCCCCTCCTCTGTACACCAAAGTTCTGTAGGGATTTTCTTCTTTTCCACTGAGCAACCTCCAGATTTAGAGAATTATAGAATCACAGAATGGTTTGGAGTGGAAGGGACCTTAAAGATCATCTTGTTTCAACCCCCTGCCATGGGCAGGGACACCTTCCACTATCCCAGGTTGCTCCAAGCCCCATCCAACCTGACCCTGAACACTTCCAGGAATGGGGAGTCCACAACCCCTCTGGACAGCCTGTACCAGTGTCTCACCACCTTTGCAAAGAATTTTTCCTAATATCCAATTTAAATCCTTCTTCAGTTTAAAGGAATTCCTCCTTGTCCTGCCTTCTCCTTGTGAGAAGTCCCTGCCCAGCCCTGGGTGTTGCAAAGCTGTGACTGATGAATGTCAGGAGTCAGAAATCAGACACTGGGATCCAAAATACAGCAAGAGCCAGTTGTAGTAATAGACAAAGGAGAGAAATGGAAAGAAAACAAACAAACAAAATTAAACCAGGGAATGATTGTTTCCATTCCTCTCCTTTCTGCTGGGTTTTCTTCTCATTTCTGTCTTGATGGGATGACATTGTTTTGAAGACAAGACCTCTCTCCTTTTCCTTCTTCTGAGCAGGGAACTGTGCAGGGGCAGTGTGGGCACGGGGCATCAAGGGCCACGTGGTGTGAAAAAAACCTCCTAATTGTGAGATTTTGGAAGAGTTAATACCAGGGGGACAAAAAAACCCCAGTGTGTCCCCAATGAAATCATCATGAATGTCACAGAAGCAGATTTTGTAAAAACTTTATATTGTTAAGGATACCCAATAGGAAAATTGGAAGGTATGTGAAGCTCTGTTGCTTTTTTCTCTTTATATTCTTGCAGATTTTGCTGATGCAATAATTTCAGACCAAAATACATCACCTGTGTGAAAATCACCTGACATCTCACCTATTATAAACTTCTAAAGGAATTTTCTTCCAGGGACTGCTATTAGTTATTTTTAAAAACTAGCTTTCATCTTTTTCAGGATAAATCTTTTGCTTAGGAGGTTACTATATTTTCTAATCTGCACAGTATACTTTTTATGTAAGTTTTATATAAGTTGTATAGTTTTATATAAGAAAGACATTGTGCCTTCAAGAAAGTTAAAATTTTTACGAACTTCTGTGTTTTTTAAAGTCGATTTCTATTGTAATTTAAATTCTTCAATTTTTTGTTTGTGCCTTAGAAGGTAAGTGAACAGAAGCACTCTGACTAATCTGAAATTTGTATATTCCCTGAATCTCATCAGTGTAACATTTTCTAGTAAATGTGTATATACAGACAAGTTGTTTTTCTTTGTGCTTTTTTTAAAAAATTACTTCAGCATTGTTAGTGTTTTGTGTCCCATGGCTTCCTGTAATTATACCAGGGAAATTTAATTCCATGAACTTTTTTTTTAAAGAAGGTGTTTATATAATTTAAAACAACAACCATCTTTACTTGAAAGAAGAAAAATCTACAATTCCTGACTGATTTTCTCAAAATATTTTACATCTCTCAAAATCCTCTGTAAACCTAATTCTGATATGTTGAATTTTGGAAGGAAGTTTTTTTCTCTAGGGAAGGAAAAGGATCAGAACTGGTTTGGTTTGGTCAGATCAGGTTTGAAAACAAAGATACTATTATATAAGCTGGTAGGAATTATTACAAATTTCTTTTGAATTCATTGTCAGAAGTGAAATCCAGCAGAAAAACTGTAATGTTCTGGACATCTTTAGAGAAAAAGAAAAACAAAGTGTGAGATAAATAAATATAAACATGTTCTAGGATTAGACATGTTTAACTCTTCTGTATTAAAGTTATTCACTTTCTTCAGTTCTTGCTCACTCTGAAACATTTTGGACATCTTTGGGCATTGTTTGAGCAGTTTTATAGTTTGCTTACAACGGCAGCAACAGAATTTCAAGGACTGCCCACATCATGAAATCACAGAATCGTAGAATCACACAATGTTTTGGGCTGGAAGGGACTTAAAGATCATCCATTTCCACCCCACTGCCATGGGCAGGGACACCTTCCTCTAGAAAATCATCCTTGACCTGTTTACCATGGTCAGTGGTTCTTTTTGTACTGGGGCTGGTGCTGCAGAAAGGGTTTGGGGAATCCTGGATGATGGCAAATTGAACATGAGTCAGCAGTGTCCTGGCACCCAGGAGGACCAACCCTGTCCTGGGGCCATCAGGCACATCACCAGCTGGGCAAGGGAGGGCATTGTTCTGCTCTGCTCTGCACTGGGGGGGCCTCACCTTGAATATTCTGTGTGGTTCTGGGTACCACAATATAAGATAGAAAGCTATTAGAGAGCAACCAAAGGAGGGTATTGAAGATGCTGAAGGGCTTTGAGGAGACAAGGAATATGAGAAATGGCTGAGGACACTTGGTCTGTTCACTCTGGAGGAGACTGAGGGGAGACCTCACTGCAGTCTACACTGTGGGGATGGGTATCTCAGGATAGTACCTGAGATAACTTTGGGATGGAGATGTGTGTCATTCCAGAGGGATTTTGTCATGATTGCTGAATCAACAGCAGAACATCCTCCTTTATATGCCTTGGTTTTCAGCTGCTGAGTGTGGTTTATCGTCTCCGTCCCCTGCAAGGGAATGGAGTCTGGCTGTGATGTCTCCACTCTGCTCCATCTTCTGTTGAAAAGATTGTGTTTGTGGTAAGTTGGGTGTGCTGACCCTGCTCCATCCAGGGAATACAAACTGTGTTTTCCACTACATATTCTTCTCTTTTTATCCCCAGTCATTTTGCCACATGCTTCATGCATGAAGGAGCCTCTGGTATCCAGACCAATGCTTTATATTCTTATATAAAATATTTGTCTTTCCATTAAATTGCCCCCATGGCTTTTTGGAGACAGGTGGGTGGCAGGGGAGGAAGAGACAGGAGGAAGGAGGTGAAGTCAAGAGACACACACAGACAGTGAGGAGAACAGGATTATACTGATTTGGCAGCAGAGAGTTAGTGAATTGAAAGAAATGGCATTAAGCACGGATTGATTAATGGCAATGACAACAGAGACAAACAGCTTACAGGCTAAATCCTCTCCTCTGTGCATTTCACTGCTCTGTGCTGCACAGAGCAGAGATGTCACTGCTTCTGCCTGGTGGCTCTTTTGTGCCTCTTTTTCAGCTGGAGGGATGAGCAGCCGTGGGCAGAGACGAGGTGGCAGCAGTCACTCAGCAGCAGCTCCGGGGGCCACCTCACCACCAGCAGGACTTTGAGGGGCTGGAGCTTGTTCAGAGAAAGACAATGGAGCTGGGGAAGGGGCTGGAGCACAGATTGGGGAAGGGGCTGGAGCACAGCTCTGATGAGAAGCAGCTGAGGGAGCCGGGGGGGCTCAGCCTTGAGGAAAGGAGGCTTGGGGGGACCTTGTCCCTCTCTCCAGGTGACAGGAGGGTGCAGCCAGGTGGGGTCTGTGGGATTCACATTCTCTGAACCTGAGAGAAGCAGTGAAAGAAGCAGAGAAAAGAATGATCAAAGCTGATCTCATTTGCTGCTCCTGTGTTGTGCCAAAGTAGAATGCAATGTGGAGATGGTTTACCCCAGGTGATGGTGTTTTGTTTCCTTGGCCTAGCAGGACCAAGTCCGTGCCCAGACTTTGGTCATGGACAGTCACAGGATTTTGTTCAGTTGAGTACCTGCGCAGTTTCAGTTTAAATGTAATGTCATATAGTGTAATATAAAATTATATAGTGTAACAAAGTAATTAATTAGCTTTCTGATATCACAGAGTCGTCCTCATCATTCCTCCTGCCAGTTGGGTGAGTGTTCACCATTAGGGTCAGGCTCCTCTCCCAGGGAACAAGAGACAGAACAAAAGGGCAAGACTCTAAGTTGCACCAAGAGGGATTTAGATTGGCTGTTAGGAAAAAATTCTCCACTGAAGGGTGATCAAGCATTGAAACAGGCTTCCCAAGAATGTGGTGGAATCACCATACCTGGAAATGTCCAAAAAACATGTGGATGTGTCCACACGGATGGTTTAGCATGGTGCTGGGTTGACAGTTGGACTTGATGATCTTAAAGGATTTTTCCAACCTTAGCAATTATGATTCTGTGATTCTATTCCTTCTTCCTCCACAACCACCTCCACATCCAAAGGAGTGGTGGAAGAGGATAAATAAAGTCATAAATGGGACAAATGACATGGGGCTACTGGTGCCACCCTACTACAATTATCTTTCTGTAGCACTTGGATTTTGTCTTTTTATCTTCAATTTATGATGCAGAAGCTTGGAAAAAAAAGAGAAAAAAATTTCTAAACCAAAGAATGTATCAGAGGGAGGAGGTGCCTCCAGCTTTTCAGCCCAGCTGCAGGTGGAAAGGTATCTCTGCCTGCATGAGACATATACATGTCCATTTTTATATTCATAACTGCATTAGATATTTATAAGTAATAATATTATGTGAAATACACTATATTATGTAGAGGATACAAGCTATACACACCTAATGCAGTTGTTAAAATTAATGTCAATAAATATCAATATATAAACATTTTCCTTATTCTTGAAATCCTGCACCCATAATGCATTCCACTGGAGTTTAGTTAGAGTGTGCTGCATTTTTCAATCTAAAAAGACTTTTACTAATATTGAATCAGGGACTATTTATCACAAAGTAGTCAGGATAGCAATAACTGTTTATTACATTTGTGGAATTGTGGCTGATAAAAAAAGTTAACATCAAGTCAAGATAATATTTAGAAATGAAATTATTCATTAGAAGTCAGCAGAATATTTAAAATCCCTGAGAATGCTAATTCTGGGTAAGATCTCTCACCAGGACTCATTTAATTAATTCTGGCAATTGAAAAGTGGGGTGTCTCTTGCAGCTCCTTGTCCATACACCTTTGGTAAGGAGACACAGAGATCTACAGATCAAATTCTGCTGTGTCCTTTCTCTGGTGATAATGTGAAATTAATTAATTTTCAAGGCTATCTCATTTTCAGAGTGTTAAGTAGTAGTCAGAAAAATCCTGCCCACAAATGAGGAAAATAAAAAACCAAACACCAAAACACCCAACCACTCAAGTTTTAAGTTCTATCTAAAGAAATTATTTAAAGTCATAACAATTTGCTCTTAACAAAGTAGTTGAATTTATGTATCTGGAGCTCAGTTTTCTCAGCACTTGTTCTGTATTTACTGTGAGTCTGCCACAGTTTAGAGAACTGCCATTTTCCATGGCCATTTATGGAAGTATCTGGAGATTTTTCTAGAGAATAAATTTTCTTAAGAATAAATAATTAAAAAGGAAAAAAAGAAAATTTAAAATCCATCCGACTTTATTGCCTCCTGGAGCTCCTGTGAGCTGAGAAATATTTCTGCTTTGTTTAGGAGTCTTAGACTTTAAATAGTTAAAGGTCCAGTCAAACAGATCCCTGGAAAAAGGACAACAGAGTTAGACAAATGCCAAACCAAAAATGCTTTAGTGTTGAAAACACTATAAAAATAAAATTATGCTGAAGAGGAAAAAAGCAACAAACAACATATTTCTGAACATTCTAAATATTTTAAATATCTACAAATATTCATTATACATTCATCCCCAACACATGTTTAAACCCAAAGTCTCTGCTTTCATAAGTGAAGGCGACTGGAGATAAAAGTATGCTTAAAAGAAACAGGACAGTTATCATTGGACCAGCTGTGGTGATAAATCACAGCCAGGCAGAGAGATTAGGTTCCAAAAATGGAAATGAATGCACATTCACGCTGGAGTTCCAATGGAGAAAGGAAAGTGAGGCAGAGGACAGAGGTTTGAAATTCAGTATTGCTCAGCTAGAGAACAGAAAGCAGAATTGCAAAATGATGGACAGATTCTCCTTCAGGCTGCTTTGGACTTTGACATTTTTGCAAACAGAAAGGGAGGACAACAGTTTAAATTAATTAGCCCTTTAAATTACAATAGCTGCTCAGGGCTCCAGGCTATGCACTATGAATCCCTTTCTTGTGACATGGTTTGGCTCTTTTTTTTCCCCTTTCCTGCCAACCACTGTCTCTTGTGGGAAAGTAATTTGCTGGGAGAGCCCTTTGTTCTGTATTAGAAAAGAAAACTTTCTAACCCACACATGAGTTTCTGAGTAATCACCACTCAGTAAACTTTTCACCACTTTCACAATACTGATTAAAAGTATATTTGTAAAAAGAAGAAAAAAACCCAGACCCCTGATGCAAACAGCAACACAGCTGCTAGACATGGTTAGAAACCATGGAAATTTGTCTTAAAATCATGATTCCTCCTAAACTTCTTCTTCTCTGCCAAACTTTCCACTTCCTGTGAAACTCCTTTAGCCTTTTTCATGGTGATTCCTGCTTTGTGTTTGCTAAGGTGCAGGAGGTTATTTGATGTTCACATTATCTAAGCCAAACTGTGGTCACAATATGTGTAAAGCAGGTGCAGCAAGGCACAGAGTTGTCCAAATAATGATAATGTCTACATCAAAGTAAAAACAACAGTCAAAAATTAAATTAAATTTATGGGTTTGGTCCACTGGACCTTCCAAAAGAGGCAGACAACAGCTGCAGAAGTTTGTGCCAAAGGACACAAAGAAGGGGGAAATCTTTGATTGATTGTGGTGAATGGGAGCTGCGCTGAAAGACCAGGAAAGAAAATATCATGCTCACCTTCAAAAAGGGCAAAAAAAGGAGGACCCAGGGAGCAACAGGCTGGCCAGCTTCACCTGAGTTTCTGGGAATGTGGTGGAGAAGTTGATCCTGAAAAGCATTTCAGGCAGATTAAGGAGAGGGAAATGATCAGGGGGAGAGCATGGCTTCACCAGGGAGAAGTTGTGCTTGATAAAGCTCTGTGGTGACGTGGCTGCCCAAGGAGGTGAGGGGAGAGCAGTGAACAGAGGAGGTGAGAGAGAGGACATTGCCTCCCTGGGCTTCAGGAAGGCCAGTGACTGTCCCACACCAGATCCTCCCAATAAAGGTGTTGGTACATGGGCAGAGAGGCGGATTGGAAACGGGCTGAGTGGATGTGGAGCGTGGTGGTCAGTGGGAAAATGTCTCAGTGGATCTTCATGGGTCCAGTCCTGTTTAGCAGCTTCATTAATTACCTGGAGGATGAGGAAGTGTCCAGTCAGCACATTCAGCAAGGACACCAAACTGTGGAGTTCACTATTTAGTTTCCAGTCATATCTAATAATAAATACCTAGAGAAACATAAATAAAGTTATACTTCCCTCTATACTCCAGAAGTTTTTTGACACCTGCAACTATGACATTGCTTATTTTGGTGAAATTCAGATGTCCAGATGTGCTTTAAATCTGGGTCTCATTGGTTTGTTGAGAAAGGACTTTACCATGACTTTTGACTCAGGGCTATGAGTTGGAAAGGCTCAAAGTGACACAGTGCAGATTTATCAGCTCACCTCCACTTCTGGGGATCTCCATCATTTACAGGATCACTGTGAGAACTGACAAATTTAGGAGGTGCCAGAGAAGCAAATGACGATGAAGAAATAACTCAGCTGGAAAAGTACTTTTAAAACTCTCTTGGCACTTGGATTTCAATGTTAAAAATTTTATTGAGACACAGTGAAATGCTGTCACAGAGGATTAAAAATAAATAGCAGTTTTCATCAAGGCAGTTCTCTCTCAGAAGTTATGATTCAGATGGACGAATGTTTCTCTTCTAGAACCTAATTACTATCATTAATGCTAACAATGATAATTAACAGGCAATTTTCTCATCTATCTAATAGATTTTTGCTGCATCTGGAAGCACTTTTTGTGAAAAAGCAAGCTAGTTTTTGAAAGCAGACAAAGGTCATCTGTAGCTCAAAAGTACATGCTTAATCAGAGTATTTGGGACTTTTGTCCTGATCAGACATTTTTAAAACACTTGATAGTATTAAAGGCTTATGATAAGCACCTTAAAAGTTGTGGCAAGATGGATTGGATTCTGAATATTATATTAGGCATGTGATAGGTCAGTAAATAAATATATTAAGAAATATATTCAAGTAAATATTACTGTAAGGAAAAGAGATGTGGAACAGCTTGTTAAAGAAGTACAGGCTGCTAGCTTCTTTACAGGAAAAAAACACTGAGCAATATTTTTTCATATAAAAAAATAAATTTCCACCTTCCAAACCAAATGGAAGTAATTCCAGGAGGTTCATTTTCTTATGTCAAAAATGGCTTGAAAGCTACAAAGCTAGTAATGCCTGAGTTCCTTTTTTATTTTCCTGATAAGATAAGAATCCTCTATTTGCCATATTTTAATCTCTTTCTCTTCAGAGATTTCCTCCTGACACGGATGATAGAGACCTTGAGAATTACTGCCATGGATAGTAGGGTTAAAAAGTGAAATAAGGTGTCTCTCCACACAGTGCTAGGAAATGAGTGAGTCCAATTTCCCTTAATGAGAATGTTCCTTTTATGCCACAAAATCCAAGCCTGCTTCCAGGTGTGACTCTGATGTCATCAAAAACGATGGAACATCTTGTGGGCTGCCAGTGGTCACTGTGGTGCTGGCCATGGGTCATGTGGGACAGAGGAATGGGATTGACAGTGCTGGCCATGGGTCACAGACTTTGGGCAGCCTTGGCTTAGCTCCTTTAGCTCTAACACCAACTTTTACCTGGCCAGGTGTCTGTGGCTGGTCTGCTCTTCAAGTGCTTGTCTCTGCATGGAGCAACCTCAGTTTGGAACTTGCTGATCTTCTGACAGGCTGGTCTCGGTCCCTCTGGATGCCATCACTCCCCTGAAGCCAATCCCCTGCTCCAGCTGATGTTTGCAGGGCTGTAACATCTTGGATTTACTCCCAACAAACAGAAATTTGCATTTGTTCTGTTGGGTTCCTGGGGAAACTTGTGGGTGCCTCAAATGTCTCTTTTCTGTGAGGATTGTTCATTTTGGGTGATGTGAATGCTCTGCAATGAGGCCAGTCACTGAAAGGTGGGACTATCCTTTATTGAAAAGAATGTGAAGATATTCCAGAGCTTTCCTTGCAGGAGGAAAAGCAAAGCCCAACCAGCCCTGTACTGCTAGCAAAGATGGCAACAAAAAATCTTCTGCCTTTACTGATTTTTCCCATCCCCAAATATATTTCTGTCAAGTTTGGGGTATATTTTAATTTGCACATCTGTTCTCTGTAAGAAGTACTTGTGCAACTGCAGAAGTTGGTTCCTTCTAATGATATACAGTTGCACCTTGTGAAAATGCATTTTCAATTTGGCTCCTGAAACATGGATCAAATGATCCTGCCAAGAAAAATATCCTTTGCTGTCAAACATTTTCATCCTCAGGAGGGTGGAACACCTGCATAGCCACTCAGGGAGAAAAAAAAAAAAAAGCTTTGTAGTGGTGTTGCCTTTTTCTTTCAATTTTTCACTTGAATTTCATTTAGCAATAAGTTGAGACAGCCATAAAATACTTTTAAATATTGGCATTATATATTAATTTGTGCATTCAGGGGCAAATTCCCAGCTGGTGATTTGCACCTGCTGGATGAGTGGCCTTGGGCACTGCCTTATTAAAAGGCTCTTGTCATTTCCTTCTAGACCACAGGCCTAGAAAGAGATGACAAGAGCCTTTTAATAAAGTCCTTGGACATAAGCAGGCTGGCAGTGTGCCTCCTCCTGGCTTTGTGCTGAACCAGAGACCCAGGTCAGTGACAGAAACCAGGAATGTTGAGAAATTCTGTGAGAATTGCAAGTGATAGTTGTGAATTCCAAATTTTTTTTTCAGAATTAAACCTTAGGGAAACCGTATGTAAACTCCTGATATGTGGGCTGTAACTAGTGCACCACTGAGCTGTCAGACTTGGAGTGCTCTTCAATTTCTTTATGAAAGAAATATTAAAACAGGTGGAAAGAAGGGATTATGAAATATGATAGATCAAAAGCCACTGTGATGAGAAAATATTGCTTTACTCTCCCAGAGAATTCCCTATTTTGCTGGAGTTTTATTTATTGATGTGCTATACATGACACATATATCTACATATGCACACAGAGAGACATTAATAGCATATTATATAAAGCAATATTATAAATAACTTAGTGTGTTATGTATATCTTATGGTGCATATATGGTATATATATGACAAAATCTAGAATAACTGAATCGCAGAATAATAGAATGTTTTGGATTTGAAGTGACCTGAAAAATCATCTTATTTCAACCTTCCTCTATAGGCAGGGATGTCACCAACTTAATCAGATTGCTCAGGGAACCATCCAACCTGGACTTGAACACCTCCAAGGTGGAGGTGCATCTGCAGGGATGGAGCATCCAGAACTTCTCTGCTCCAGTGTCTCACTGCCTTCCTGCTCTGGGACTGCAGGGAACAGATCCAGAGCTGTTGGTGAAACTGGAGCCAGTCTCCAAAGGAGCACCTGGTGGATTATCCATAGGGATCTACTCAGTGCTATTCCACAACCATCTCTAAACTGGGTAGGATGAGACAGGCTGGGGGATTGCAGGACAATTTCACAACTCATGAACCTTTAAATTCCATGGGAGCAGGGCTGTATAAACATAACCAAAACATGTCTTTATAAAGAGATTGGTGGGGGTGGTGGCTATTGTCCCTTCAGTTTCCTTGACAAGGAGACAGGAGTTGGATTTTGATGGTTCTTGTGGGTCCCTTCCAACTCAGGATATTCTGTGATTCTGTGATTCCATAAAAATGCCTGTCTTGAAAGTTTATTTTGCCGTCAGGAAAGACAGAATAGCACTTTGCAAAAATATCATGTAAACATTGAAGACTAAACTCTCAACTCATGAATATTTCGTTAGGTTTTCTTCCATGCCTGAAAGTTCTCTGTGGCAAACTGGATTTAAGTGATTTCCAGCTTTCCCACTCCCAGTCGTTTCTTCCTGTCCAGGACTATATTTTTCAAACTTATTACTTATGTCAATGCAGCTATAAAACAAGTCAATGAAAAAAGCTGGCTCTGAAAATCAGAGATTGCTGCATTTTTAGGGAATGTGTGGGTGGGTATTTTTCTTGTTTTTCCTCCCTTGCAGATGTTAGCTCATTTTGCAACATGACTCCATGAAGAAATGAGAATTAATGTGCTGCCTGCTGTCTGAAGAGACAAGAAATTCTGCCCTGTGAAGGTGGTGAAGAGAAGCTGTGGCTGCCCCATCCCTGGAAGTGTCCAAGGCCAGGCTGGATAGGGCTTGGAGCAACCTGGGATAATGGAAGGTGTCCCTGCCCATGGGAAGGCATTGGGACAAGATGGTTTTTAAGGTTCCTGCCAACCCAAACCATTCTGTGATTCTAAGATTCTCTGCAGAGACATGGGTGAGATTTTTTGAAATGTTGTTCACATCTCCTTTCTGCTCTTTACTTCAGTTTTTGAACCACAGTCACAATTCAGCCCCTTCAGGAAGATCTACCCCAAAAACCTTGGCTTTTCAAAATCAGCAGTGATGATCTGTTCCTGTTGGAATCAGGTGCTGCAGGCTTCAAGTCTTCACTAAATTTGTTTTGCTTGATTTCATGATCTCTATCTGATTTCTCATCTCTTGTTACGCCACCATAAAAATATTCCTCATCTTCTATTCAAGCTGTGTTGTGGCATTACTGAGTGCCCAAAAACATCCTGCTGAAGCAGCTACAGTTCTGCAGAACTAATAGAGAAAAATCAACATTACACCCAGTCTGCTGGTGTTGGGAAATAACATAAAAAATATTGAATGACACTATTGGATCTTGGCATTCAGCATCCTGCTCCTGAAGCTGACCAGTGGCAGCAGGTTGGGCAGGAATTTAAGGAGAAATTAGTCCTTAGAAAGTTCTCATTTTCCATACAGCCTCCCTGTCTCTAGTGGTTTGTAGCTCTTAGACTGCCTGAGGAGAGGCCTCCTGTGGACCTTGGTAGATTTATTTTTTATAGAATAGAATCACAGAAAGCAATCACAGAATCACTGAAGTTGGAAAAGACCTCCAAGATCATCAAGTCAAATGTTTTTATTAATTTCTCCTTCTTTCTGAGGTTGGTGATTAAAGATGGCAAAAAGGACATTCAGCTGTATACACAGCAGAAGCTTTCCTACGATGGAAGGTGACTGAAATAAAACTGAAGTTTAATTTTTTTTTCTTGAGTTTTTCTCTATCTTCACTAGTTATTTCCTTGCTTAGGAAACAGCCAATTCCCTTTCAAAGGCAGGCTTTAGCTGTCACAAAAGCATCATCCTGACTGTTTTGGGTGCTCAGGCTAACCTAGAGCAGAGGCAGTGGATTTCAGGGGGAAGCCAGAGGGAAGGTTAGTCTTTTATGCTCACTAAACCTCCCCCAGCCTCCAGAGTCTGACATGAAATCCCATTAAGAGGCACTCCACACAACAAACCAGGAAATCAGCATCCCTGCTCCCTCCTGAGCCACGTGTCCTTGAGGAAGGTCGTGGCTTTAAACACTCATTTAAAGCTGTTTTGATGATGTTTTGTGCTCCAGCAGCCCAGGAAGGCTGCACCCTCTCTGCTCTTCCCAGCAGCTCCCAGTGGTGAGGAATGTTTTGCTGAACAAACACCAAGGATGGATTCCTGTTAAACAGCAAAGGCTGTCTCAAGCAGAGGAGATCAAACCCAGCTTCTTCAGCTCATGACTGGATACAGACTGATAAGCAGTAGCAGTAAGGAGAAATATTGTAATTTGCAATAGATTTCTCCTTCCCTTTACCCTGTAGCTTACAGATATATTTAAAAACAATAAATTTTTGTTGTTGTTGTTGTCTTTAATTACACTGATTCCCGAGGGCTTCTGTTTTACTGAAGAAATGCCCTGCTTTGACAATGGAAGCTTAAGAGACTGGTGGAACAGATTGCAAACCATTTCCATGCCTGGTTTAACTGCTTGACTGCCAGCCTGTGGAACTAATTTTCAGGAGAAGTACTTGTACAACTCTCTAGTTTCCCCTTGCCATTGGGCTACAATGACATCAAAGAAAATGTCTTGGTTATTGCTCTGCACAGGCACAGATGAGACACAGAGAGAGGATAAGTGACTGCAGAGAAGATGGTTTTGGCACTCCTCTGGTGGAAAAAGTGTGAAAAGATAGGAATTCAAACAAAAAAAAATACTAATAAAACACCAAACCAAAACACATTGTCTTAGTTATTGCTCACACTTCCACACTGACTGAAGGAGCTGGTAGAAGAAAATGTCAGTTTTAAAGAACAAGTCTCATGCAAATCTCTTGAATTTAGGTGGTCTCCTGGACTTTGGCCAGGTAAAAGATCTGACTTAAACCTTAATTCAGTCCTCAGGAGCAGCTCACTGAAGGCTGGGAAGGTTTCCATGGGGAAATGATGTGTTTACTGCTGTTTCTCTGCTCCTGAAGTGACTGTCTCTCCCCACTGACATTTGTGGGAGTTTCAGCAGCCCAAACATTTTGTATGAACTGCTTTGGTTCTGCTGAAGTGAAGGGAGCTGAAAGTTTCTGAAGGGTTCTTTGATGGTCTTGTGCAGCTGGGTAGGGAGAGTGAATCTGGCAGGAACAGCCCAGCCTGCTCCTGGAGAAGCACCAAGCTTCATCTTCACTGCTGTGCTGTGGAAATTGTGTCTGACTGTTGGTTTCAGAGTGAAAGATGAGAAACAGGTCGACATGGTGGTGGAGCAGTGATTCTGGCTGGGCTGGATGTGTCAAGAAACTGGTATTTGATTTATTATCATAAAAATGGGGCTGATGTCAGGGCTGGTTTAAGAGTATGTAAAACTTCCTCTAAACTCTCTGGTGTTCTGTCTACCACAGACCTTTTTAATTTTAAAAAGTATGGATGGCTGTATGGGTGTGGCTTAGATATGGACAGAGGCCACACTCCTGAAAACCTGACACTGTTTTACAGCACCTGATGGAGACAACAATGAGAGGGATTGTGTGAAACTATTACTTTTGAGAAGGAAAATAAGGTTGCTTATGGGTTTGTCATCTTCTCTCACAGTCCTTCTCTTCAACTCTTTCTTCTTTTGTCTTCTCAAGGTGAGCAAAGTTGAAGTCAGAGGAGTTAAGAAAATCTAACTGCTGTGCTGTGGGAATGAGGTGATGCTAACACAGATTTTGTTTGGTTTTTAAATGAAATAAATTATTCTCACTCTATTTCACTTTCCTCAGCAATACAACACCTCTTTGGATCTTTATCAAGGGTGGCAGAATGCTGGTCTCTGAGCAGACATCACTGAAACATGATTTAAAATTTTGAACCCCACAGGTTCTTAAATCCTTTATCAATTTGTTTCAAACCCTCCAGCATGCTAAGTGTGAGCACATGAAGCAGGAAAAACAATAATTTCTAGTGTAAAATTACTCAGAAACAAGGTGAAAATGAACACAGCAATGCACAAGTGTGCAAGCAAAGTGTGTGTCAAGGAAAATTTCTGCCCTTTGATACCAGCCCCAAACAATCCATTCATTAGCTGAAACATTCTCTAGCTCCAACAACTCTCAATCTGTATTTTTTTGTTTTCATTCTTCCTTGTTCCCAGAACTGGGAGAATAGAAATGCAGCATGTCCTTTTGCTGGGGTTTTCCCAGTGCAAAGGTTCTTTCTGGGTTATTTTGGCTTTTATTTTCTTTATCTAGATACTTGCTTTACCTTCAATAACCTCCTTAGTATTCACAGCTTTTTTCAGGACTATAACAGGCTTTTTAAAAAACTGCATCATGAGAAGATACCACAGGACATGACATACAGAGCTATCCTTGACTCATGGATTTAAGCTGAAGGAGGGTAGATTAAACCAGATTTTAGGAAGAAACCCTTCCCTGTGAGGGTGGTGAGGCCCCGGCACAGACTGCCCAGAGAAGCTGTGACTGTCCCATTCCTGAAAACGTCCAAGGCCAGGTTGGATGGGGCTGTGAGCACCCTGGGACAGTGGAAGCTGTCCCTGCCCATGGCTGGGGGTTGGAATGGGATGATCTTTAAAGTTCTTTCCAACCCAACCCATTTTTTGATTCCAATTAATCAACAGTTTCCAGAGACTGAACATATCATAAAAGCAGGGCTGATATCAGGGCTGGCTTAAGAGTGTGGAAAACTTCCTCTTGCCTCTTTTATGTTCTGTGTATTACAGAATTTTTATTAAAAAAAAAAAAAAATATATATATATATATATACACACAAATATGTATGTAGGGCTGTGGTTTAGATATGAATCAGTTTGTCTGGAAATTTCAATAGGGCTCCTAACTCCTAAAGACTTGAGATTGTAAAGGAACTGTCTGGATCCTATGAGTTGAATAACGAACTTTCATACACCCTCAGGAAAGTCTAGAACTCCCCAAGGAATTTAAATTATTGTCAATGTCTACATTTGTTCCATCCCTGACTGCAGGGTTCAGGTGAGCTGCTGCACTTCTCTTAGCTTGCACACACAAAACTTCAGAAGGCTTCTCCCTCAAATTCTTACTTTTAAAACTTGCAAGAAATTATAAATGAAGATGACAATATCTCTTCCTCAAAGGATTATATATTTCTCGTTAAACTTTAACTTCATTTAAAATCCATCCTTGATCCTCTTAAAGTATTTGCGTAAGTGAATGAGGGCTGTAAAACACGACTGAAGCTTTCCTCCTTAGGGAAGCAGCTTGACCAATTTACATATTTATTAAATATTTTATATTTTACCAGATTGTATGCACTTCGAAATGTCACATCTTATTTTTGGTCTGAGCACTGCATAACCATAATGGCTATTTCCAGTCCCAGAAGAGAAAAAGAAAATAATCTGTATCTCCTAATTTGACCACTTCTTAGGGATTTAAGTTTTTTTATTTCTATGTTTTATTTTGCTCTGCAAAATTTTAACTTTTACTGTTATGAAGTTTTACTAGTTCTGTGCAAATTAATCTCCTGTGAGGCTACATGACCAACCTCTCATTTTTCCTCTGGAATGAGATTCAGCTTTCTAACCATCCAAACTGAACTTCTGAACCTGTTTGATGGTTATTTTAGCTTTAAAGAAAATAAACCCAAGGCTGTTGCAAACCAGAAATGTATATGAAGTGCTTTCCCTCATGGTACAAGGATCTATCAAAGCAGAGTTGATATTTCTCGTGGAATTCCTTCCCTTCCTCACCCTCACAGCTCAGTTCCCAGCATCTGGAGCAGAGATTTTTCCTTTGTTAATGACATACAAGACCAGGATATGCATGAGATGTCATTCCTGGGGTTTCCTGTGAGCAGTTTGGAGTCTGGACCCTGAATGGATTAAGGCTCCAACAGGATGCACAGGATGAGGGCACTTGCCCAGTGCTGCTGCTGGATTCCTGAGTGCTGGGAACAAAGCCCTGTCCTCTGCATGTCCCCATTTCTGATGGAACCAGCCTCTCTCACAGGGTGCTTTGAGGTCTAGCTGCTGAGAAGAGAGTTGGAAAAAAACCAGTTTTATTTAGAAGCCATGAAGAATGTCCATTACTCTCTTTTCTGGCCACCTCTAAAATGCATTACTTCATTGGACAGGACTCTGAACCACAGAATAACAGAACAATTGAATCAGAGAGTCATAAATTCATAGAATAACAGAATCATAGTCATAGAGTCATAGAAACATAGAATAGTTCGAGCTGGAAGAGACTTTCCAGATCAGCCTGTTCCAACCCCCTGCCACAGGCAGGGAACCTTCCACTATCCCAGGTTGCTCCAAGCCTTGTCCAACCTGGCCTTGAACATTTCCAGGGATGGGGCAGCCACAGCTTCTCTGGGAAATCTGTGCCAGGGCCTCACCACCCTCAAAGGGAAGAATTTCTTCCTATTATCTAATTTAAATTTACCTTTTTTCAGTTTAAAGTAATTTTCCATTGTAATTTCCTTTCAGGCCATGCCCTTGTTTAAAGTCCCTCTCCAGCTCTCTTGTAGAGCTTTAGGCACTAGAAGCATCTCTAAAGTCTCCCTGGAGCCTTCTCTTCTCCAGACTGAACATCCCAAACTTTCCCAACCTTTTTCCATAGCAGAGGAGTACCAGTCCTTGGATCCACCTTGTGTATCTTCTCTGGACTCACTCCAACAGATCCAAGTCTTTCTTGTGTTGGGGGTCCCAGAACTGGGTACAGTGTATTATTTTTTCAGGATACATTCTTTAGGGAAAAGGAAACAAAACCCAAAACCACAACACACCAATGAACAGATTTGAAGATGAAAATGTCTGACAAGAGAGAACTTGCCACACTCTCCAAGTGATCAATTATTGTAATATCATATTGCCCTTGTCTACATTTTCAGGCAATGTTTTTTTTGCATTATCCTTTCTGCAGAAGTCAGCATTACTACCATAACTTTTGCCCCCGTTTGAATTTTTGCATGGCCCTGTTATGCCATTTCTTTCCTTTTCTTGACAAAATAAAGAGACCAAGTTGCTCTTTGAAGGAAAAGCCAGGCAAGGGTGAGACCCCAAAACTGTTTATTCAGCCTGGGTGAGGTAGGGACAAATCTTTTTCAGAGTCATATCTTCCCTGGGGAGAGTCCACATTATTCATCCTTTCCACTTCATAGGTCCTCTGACAGCCTTATCAGTAAGGATTTCTTCCAGGTCACTGCACAATAAGCACAAGAGACAGTCTTTAAGACTCCACAAGAAGCAGGCCATGCTAAAAATAGTCCTGCATCTTAATTTCTGGCTAGGAACAATCTACTGACCAACAATTGCTCCATCTGATCTGTGCCATGGTGATTTCTTATTAAAATGTTCAATATCTTATAAGAGCTAGACAGGGATGTGAAAAATCTCCTGAGGGTTGATATCAGTGTCCATTCAGCTCAGGAGTGTGTCTTTAAGAGAGGCTGATGTTATTTCAACACCTATTGGAGATTAGGCTCTATTATTTTCTTGGGTTATAACTTCCCATTAAATTGATGGTATTTCTTTTCCATAGATTTATAACTTTGTTATGGCTCATCTTTAGCTACAGATGCTGCATGACTTTGACTGGAGATGACATGCATCTTTTAGTGCCAGAGTTAGCCAGGTGTGGATACACACCCATAGCTTCTTCCAGCAATAAAGGAAAATTATATCCAACTGGGCACAACTGGACACTCTCACAACATCAGAGCAAGTAAAAGGAAAGAGTATTTCAGCTGTTCCTTCCCATCACACCCTAATTTCCTTCAAGCTGATATGATGTGTTGATTCCAGGAGATGGCAAAGGACAGGATGAAAATTTGAATCATTTTTGAGGGCATGAAACAATGAAACAATTTTTGTAATGGTACTTGAAGGGCCTTGTGATTAGTTAGAAATGCTGTTTTCTAAATGCCATCTCTTTCCAAGTCAGTACAGAGAGGAGCACAGTCAGAAGGGAATATTGGCAAAGATATTTTCCAGTAGAACATGTTTTCCAGTAGAACAATGACACATTTCCCCCCATTGGTGGCAAAGATCTCCTCTTGGGCAGCACCTGTGTGGAAAGGCTTAGAGGAAAACTGCTGCCTTCCAGTTTGGAGGACAGACCACTGCTGTTCTGAGGTTAAATTACCCTGTAATTGTGCTCTGCACCCTCCAAATACATCAAAATACATCAGAAATATCTACCATGCAGATGTATTTTTTCGGGGTTTTCTTTTGAGTTTTTTTGTTGTGGTTTTTTTTTTTTTTTTTTTTTAAATTTTATTTCTGGTTTATGTGTATTTTGGGTTTTGGGTTTTCTTTTTTTTTTTAGGTCTGCACTGTGACAGTTCCAAAAATGTCTCTTCTTCTCCAACAAATCTGTTCTTTGCTGACACCATGCTTAGTAATCCTTCCGTTATAGTAGTTCCAACCCCACTCCATGGACAGGGATGACCAAGCTGCTGAGAGCCTCATTTGACCCAATCCCTCATTGTTGTGGAGCTGCAAAAATCATGGGCAGGATGTGGATAAATGGAATTTATGGATCTTTGGCCTCCCCTCTCTGGCAGGGGGAACAGCCTCAGTCTGTGAGCTCAGGACAGGCACCACAGCACTGCTGGAGTTAATGGAGCTTCCCCTGGTGAGAGTTTTTCCCTTTGCACTTCATGTCAATAAAGGAGGTGTAAAGATGGATTTTCTTTAATTGCTGAGCGCACAGACAGCACAGTGTCTCTCAGTGAGCTGTCATTCACCCTGTCCCTGTCCATAGCATCTGAGTTGTGATCCTCCCTTGTCCTGCTTTTGGTACCCAACACTGAGAAAAAGGGGGGAATTTGGCTCTGATGGATTTTTTTATGGTTCCCATACAGGATTCTTTGTGCCTCTTACGTAGAAGTTCCTCAAAAGGTCCAGAGCTACCAGTCCTTGTGTGTGAAGCATTACTGATTTGTCTGAAAATCAGCACTCATTGAGTCACATTTGGATAGCTGAGGCATCTCTGTGAGGCTGGCAGGTGGAACAGGGGATGGAAGAGAGAAAAATCCTTCTGGAGCACCAGTAGGAAGAGAGTCAGGAGAGCTGGAGAGTAGATAGGCAGAGAGTATATAAAGCACAGAGTTACTGAGATTGGAAAAGATCTCCAAGACCATGGAGTCCAACCATTAACCCAACACTGTCAGGTCAACCACTGAACAATTTCTCAAGGCACACACTTACAGGTTTTTTTAACATTTCCAGGTTGGTGATTCCATCTCTTACCTGGACAGCCTGTTCCAAAGCCTGACCCTCTTCCAGTGCAGAAATTTTTCCTGATACCCATTCAATACCTTCCCTGGTTCAAATGGAGCCTATTCCTCCAATCCTGTCTCATGTTACCTGGGAGAAAAGACTGACTCCCCACCTGCCTATAAACTCCTTTCAGGTAATTGTAGCAATAGGAGTTGGAGCCATACTCAGAGGGATGAAAATCAGTGCAGGTATAATACTGCACCTCTTTGTACACCTGTGATGGGATTAATCTCAAAATGAGGGTGTTGGAAGTTTATTATTTCCACCAGCTGCTTCTTTAAAATAACTAAAACATCTTGTGAACTTGACCTAGAGCTTACTCTTAGTACCCAAAACTCAGCACCATCGTGTGGCTGATGGACCCAAAGTGCTGCCTTTACTGGAAATAACATAAAACTTTGCAACCTCAGGAATGATAAAGTGATCAGAGCAAGTGCTTAAGGCTGTTGCTGTGATTCATGACTCCCTCTTCCATTACAGCAGCAGAAACCTAACTCAGGTTTTAGATTTTACACAGCTGGCATTGAGACTGTTCTGACTAGCAGTGACCACAGGCTTTAAAAGCAGAAAAAGCAGGAAAAAGCCCACAGAGATACAATATATCAATACTAATTAAATTATAATCCTGAGTTAGGAGAGCATTTATACACCTGTGTGACAACAACCGTGCTAAAATGCCTGAAAGAGCTGAATTAATCTAAAAACTGTAAAAGCATGTTCAGCATTAGTTAGGTAAACTATCTACTCTCAGAAGCTTTATTTGACTTGGATTTCTCCTGCAGACTGCAGATTTCTCAGATTCTTTTCTTGACTGAGAGGTTTCATTGAACTCTGCCATGTTTTCCAGTAGAACAATGACACATTTCCCCCCATTGGTGGAATATACAAACTCCCCTTAAGTTCTCCAGGTATTTCTGGATAAATAAGACAAAGAGACCTTGTATTTCCTCTGGCCCTGGAGAGCACATGAATCAAATGTCAGTATATCACTTGATATTTCTTCTCATCCAACAGAAGGAGAGAAAAGGCTTTGATAAAGAGATCATTGTCTTCTGTATGAGGCCTCTTCAAACACTTGAAGAGGATGAAGTCAGAGGATAATAACAGCATGAACTATTTATCCAGCCTCACCACTGCCTTGATGAGCAAAAGAAACCTGTGAATATTGGAGGTGAAAATGATCTTGCCTTCATAGCAGCTCTCTCAAGTTCTATGGTGCTGTCTTGAGGTGCCCCCAGGCTAAGTCAGACTTCCTTCACAAGCAACTCCTCACCAGATAAACCCGTTTGCCTGCTTCATTTTGCCTTTCTTCCAGGCAATGAAGTACAGATCAACAAAATGAGATTGGGAACTTGATGCTGTTACAGCTAGATTTGGGACAACTGTTTCTTCTAGGACTCTCTTTAAAGTAATCATAATATTCTTGAAAAATACAGTGCCCTGCTAGCTGTTCTTACCTAGAATGTTTCAAGGTACCAGTGTCAATTATTCCTGTGTATCTGTGTCTTTTTTTATGTAGGTTAAATCTAAAATTTGCATCCCAGTTTCATTGAAAGCAGTGCTCAATTATTCCTGTGTATCTGTGTCTTTTTTTATGTAGGCTAAAGCCAAAATTTGCATCCCAGTTTCATTGCAAGGCGTGCTTGTTGTGCCTGGAAAGGCCAGGATGTGGAGGTGTTAATGCTCAGAAAATGTGCATGCAGTGCTTTTATGTGTGTGTTCAGAAAACTGGCCCCAGATATTCTCAGAGTGATTAATCTGCCTGCTCTTCTCAGTTTCTTTAGTAAATGTTCTGTGACACACTCAATTAAATCTGGTGATTTAAATTGGTGAAAACATCTTCCACTGGGATGTCTGACATGCTGGAAGCTAACCCCACACTGGAGGGTTTCTTCAGCTCGTGGACCTGTTACAAATTCATGGTGCTGAGAATTTTTCTTTGATAGGTGCAGGAGCTCAGTATTTCTTTTCAAGTGGCTCCTGGCATTTAGAGATGCACAAAAACCACGCCTAAAATGAAACAGAAACCACCCCCGAGCAAAACACCCCCACTCTAACATCACCAGGCCATGTATTTTAATCCTCAGTCTAGTCTGGGATTGTTTCTGCCAGAATATCCCCTGGTGCTGTGTCCAGATCCATTTTAAATGCTTTAAGTGGTGATTGTTCACTGCTTCCATGGGACCATCATCATTCAGGCTGATAGATCACTCTAATAGTGCCTAATGCCTGTCAGCAGAAGCCTTGCTCTCAGTTTCTCAGCCTTATCTCTGCTGAAAAGAAAAAACAAAAAAAGTACTTATCCTTTTGCCTTCCTAGTGGTTGACAGAAAGTTAATTAGCGCAAGGAAAAAAAACTTTTTCCCCAGAAAGTTCTACCACAAGTGGTTTTGGCTAAGGAGTCAGGCTAAGGAGCACTTTTAACACTCTCCACACAGACAGAAGTGCTGAAGTTTCTGATTCACATATTTTTGATGGAAAGCCTCCCTTTCAAAATTAAAATGTGCATGAAATTGCACGTAGCACCTCGAGTCCCCCGGGAAAGCAGGACTCTGCAGAATCACTCTTCACAGAGCAGCATGGCTGAGGCTCAGGTTATTTCATCTGCCTCTTCCAGCTGCTGAATTGCATTTTTAAACTGTATCTTCAGCTCTTCAACTCTAACCAGCTGGGTTGTGAGATTCATGCTGACACTGCAAGTTGTGGATGAGGAGCTCAGCATGACCTGGCTGTGTGCACTTGCAGCCCAGAAAGCCAAATGTGACCTGAGCTGCACCCACAGCAGGGTGGGCAGCAGCTGAGGGGGGATTCTGACCCTCTGCTCTGCTCTGGTAAAACCCCATCCAGCTCTGGGTGGAAGGATGTGGAATTGTTTGAACAGGTCCAGAGAAGGGCCACAAAGATTCTCAGAGGGATGGAGCACCACTCTGGAGGCTGAGACAGCTGGGGCTGCTCATTAGTTGGTCATGCACAGAGGATGGATCCATTTTCATGAAATTATCTGAACTCTTCATAGACTTGGAGCTTGCCCAAGTCACTCATTACCTGGAGTTGTATCCCAGCAAAAGTACAGCTGGCTGTGTGTTTTAATTGGTCTCAAATTGTTGTGTCCCAAAGAGGGTTTTGTACCAGACACTTTCACCATGGGTGTTGTCACAGAGCAGAGCAGAGAGCACCTCCCTCACAGGCACTACAACAACCCTGATGCAACACCTCCACTTCTGGGGACCACGTAGAACCTCACTGGAGATATTCCAGAACTGTCTGGACACAATCCTGTGCCTGTGCCCTGGGATGGCCCTGCTGGAGAAGAGAGGTGGCACCAGGTGACCCCACTGTGGTCCCTTTCAGGTTGGACCATTTTGTGGTTCTGTGGTCCTGCAGAAGGGAATAGTTCTGCCAAACTGAAGCAACACAATGTGATAGGTGCAAAATAGGCAAAATTCCCATGAATTAGTGTTGTATTTACTGGGACCCCCATGGCAGGAAGGAATGATGAATCTGACTCCATATTCTCAGAAGGCTAATTTATTATTTTATAGTACTATATTATACTAAAGAATATAGAAAGGATACTTACAAAAGGTTAAAAAGATAATAATGAAAACTCGTGACTCTATCCAGAGTCCCAACACAGCTTGGCCCTGATTGGCCAAAGAGTGAAAACAACTCACAGCAGAAACCAAAGAAACAATCACCTGTTGGATAAACAACGTCCAAACACATTCCACATGAGCAAAACACAGGAGAAGCAAACAAGATAATTATTGTTTTCATTTTTCTCTGAGGCTTCTCAGCTTACCAGGAGAAAAATCCTGGGCAAAGGGATTTTTCAGAAAATGTGAAAGTGACAAATTAGGAGAGCATAAGAAATCCTCATCACACAGGGATGCCCCCCCAGGCTACATTCACAGGCGGTGGGCAGCAGTCCTGGGTTGTCTCACCAAACAGCTTCCAGCTGCTCCCATTATTTTCACCAAGGGGAAATGAGCTGCATCCCCTCCACTTTCTCCTGAGCAAGTCTGGATCACCCGTGGGTACAGGATATTTCTGACAAAGAGAAGAAAATTACTTTTAAAATTAAAAAAAATGTTGTGACAGAGGCATCAAAATGACAGGTAAAGACTTTCTCCTTGAAGTGGTCTCATGAAACCTCCATGCCTGATGTCATCTGAGGAAATGCCACTGTTACCTGCTCTGATTTTAGAGGCAGGGACAGCATCACTGTCACTTTACCTCAGTCTGGACTCAGTTGAGACTAAAAAGGACTGTTGGGGATTTTTTTCCTCCATTTTGAGATTTAAAGACTTCTTTTTAGCTCTTTGTCACTTTCCCAGACAGAAGGAATGTTAAAGTAACTATAACATAAAGCTCTGAGCAAAATATTTAGGTCAGCTCCTGATAAGCCCTGGACAATAGACTTGTTCTCTAATGGGTGGTGTTTGAAGCAGGTTTCCAGCAGGTTTTGTGAGTTTCAAATAAGATACTGAACAAATTTAGTACTGTGGATTATTTTCGGGCTAGTCTGGGAGGAGAATGCAGGTTGGTGTGTGGATGAATAACCCAGATCCAACTGATGGCTTCACTGGTGACCCAGAGAGAGCCAAGGCACCAACACTGACGTTTAGAAGTTCAGGATGAAAAAGAAGGAGAAAAGAAGACTTCTTTTTCCATGTGTGGTGGGTGGAGAGGGAGCTTCAAGAAAGTTTTTTAAAGAAGCCCTGATGCTGAGTTATGAGGTGCAGAGAGGATTCCCTGGCTTTCTAAACTCCTTCCCAGAGAGAGGAGCCTGGGGGCAGCTGGATCTTGTTTTGGCCTCAGATTTCAATGGTTGAAGTTTTGAAACTTTGTCCCACAGTTTTTAATGATGGCAGATCAGATAAATTAGTATAAAAATGAATTATCATGATAAATGATTAGACAAAAAAGATCTCAATCAGAATTATTTACAACACAGTGTAAAAGCTAAAACTAGTAGAAAATAGTATAATATAATGAACTGTATTAAAACAATTATATTAAAGCAAATATATTAAAGCTAGCAAAAGAAAAAAAATAGGTAGAGATTGATTTAACTCATATCAACACTTGTGGGCAGGTCTCTTTCTTTTCACTTTGAGGAGTATCCTTGGTAGGCATCCCCAAAATCCAAGAGAAGTATCTCCACACACTCCAAGGAGGAATACCTTAGAAGAACCTAACAGGATGAAAGAGGACCAGAATTCAGTAGTTTAGAGGGGTTGGCTGCCAGTCATGTGTCTCCAGGTGAGTTTAGCAGCTCATCTGCCAAACCTCTGCCTTTTTATCAGGATGTTCATTCAGGGTTAGCTGCCAGAATTTTTTAGCATGGTCACCACCAAGCCCAGCTCATGGTGCCCCTGCCCAATCCACGCTGGCAGACCTGCAGAGAAAACATTGTCTGAGTGGCTTCACCACATTCCAGAGCATCCAGGGTGAAGTATCCTGACTCACCTGTGCAGGGCCAGGAGCTGCACTGTGCAGGATGGTCCCTGTGGGTCCCTTCCAGCTCAGGATATTCTGGGATTCTGCAGCTCTCTGCTCATGGCTGTCCCATTTTGGCACATCTTTATTTGTCTCATGGTCCCCATGCAGACAGGCTGAGCCTTGGTTAAAAGTTTTTGTTCAAGCATTTTTTCTTACATTAAAAAAGCACTTTTGTTGAAACACTGCAATTTTGAACTGTAAAAACAGATCAAACCCTGACACTATTTATTTTTACAAGGGTTGTTTCATTTTGCTAAATGGTTTTAATCATTCTAATTTTCCCTCAAAATTATGTTTTACATAATTTATTTTTCTGCATTAGCTTTAATATTCAATTTTGCAAATTGAAATGTTTGAAGGTTGAAACAGTTTGTATGGGCAATTTAGACCATGTGGTAAATTTTGAAATTTTCTAAGACAAATGAAAACTGCTTTCTGAGAGGATGAAATTTCCCAGAAGACAAAATTCTATTTCCCAGACACCTCTGGAGGAAAATTCATGTGAAAATGACATCTTTCCCTGCACTGTAATAAAACATGGTCTCAACTGAGTGCTATTTATGACCAAGACTACAAATTATAATTCTTTGAAAAAGCATAAATAGCATCAAACAAAAAACATCTATTTCCTTAAAAGTGGACGACTTACCTCCAAGTGTTTTTAATAGTTATTTTTAATAATTATTTAAAAAAAAAATTCCTTCTCTGATGTGAATTGAATTACCATGCCCCTGCTTTTGGTTTAACTGTGTGAGCTGATATTGAATCATAGAATGGTTTGGGTTGGAAACAAGATCAAGATCAACTAGTTCCAATTGCCCTGGCATGGTCAGGGACACTTTCCACTAGACCAGGCTGCAGATAGAAATTAATTTCACAGAAATGGCCTTAATTAGGTGAGATCATGGACCTAAGGTTTGTCCAGTCTTGCAACTTTTCTCTGACCTGGGCCAGTAGTAGCAGCTCCAGGAGACCGTGGAGCTGGAGATCTTAGAATCACAGCATGGTTTGGGTTGGAAAGGACCTTAAAGATCATCCACTTCCAACCCCTGCCATGGGCAGGGACACTTTCCACTACCCCAGGTTGCTCCAAGCCCCTCCAACTTGTCCTTTAACACTTCCAGGCATGGGGCAGTCACAGCTTCTCTGGGCACCCTGTGCCAGGGCCTCAGCCTCTTCACAAAGAAGAATTTGATCCTAATATCCAATCTAAACCTTTTCTCTGTCACTTTGAAGCCATTTCCCCTTGTTCTGTCACTCCAGGTCCTTGTAAATAGTCTCTCTCCATCTTTCCTGCTGGCTCCTTCAGGTACTGGGAGATGGCACTTAGAACTCACCAAAGCTTCTCTTTCCAAGGCTGAACAATCCAAATTTTCTCCCCATCTCCCCATAGCAGGGCTGATCCACCCCTCTGATCACCTTAGTGGCCTCCTCTGTACTTGCTCCAACAGGTCCATGTCCTTCCTGTGCTGGGCACCCCAGAGATGGATGATGAAAGCTTTTTAACCTTCTAGCAACAACCAGTGACTTGCACCAAAGTTAAATTAAAGAAGTTAGAAAGAAAATCAAGAAACTCCATTTCTTCTTCCTTTCCCCGAGCTCCAGTTGCTTTATTTCACTTTTTTAAGCCCTTTTGGGGTGAAACACTTAGTGGAGAACAGTTTCTTACCTTTATTGGTACAACCCCACCATTTAAGGTTTCACTTCAGAAGGTGCCTAAGCACCTACTGAGGTCCCAGTTGTGTGCTCAGAGTGGAGCTCCTGCTCAGAGAAGGTTTCTCTAAATGCTGCTCAAAACAGAGGGAGTGTTCATTACAATCTCTGAACTAAATACAAAGCCAAGAAGAGGTAATAACAAGAAAATGAATGCAGAGACAATGTTTGTAGAGCAACAAACGACAACTAAACTGCCCATGAATAAATTTAGGCTGGCAATTAGAAGAACATTCTTAATCATTAACACACTCATGTTCTGGAAACTGATTTTCAGTGGGAACGATGAGGTAAAAAGGAGCCAAAATGGGACTTCATGAGGCTTGATAAATATCTACAAGAGGTTGGGTGATACAGGCTTGCACCAAGAGAATTAGATTCTGCTACCCTGAGGGTCTCAGGAAACTGCCAGAAACTTCACACTAAAGCAACTCTTGAAGCAAATCAAGGTGGTGCAATGTGGTACCTTGGTACAGAGTGTGCATCAGGTGAACCAAATCTCAGTGGAGTTCTAAGGGGTGACAAATCAAACAAGTTTGCAACAGCTGAGGGTCCAATTCTACAGCTCAAGAGTTCACAGATCCAGGAACAAGGCACTGAAGAAGAAATATGTGGAATATATTTTGAATCTTTATTGATCTGCGATGTTTCTAAATTCAGTGGCCAGTAGAAATAGCTCCTTATTGACAAACACAAAAGCAACCAAAGGTAGTTTCTTGCTCAACTGCACTTTCTCAGCTCCATATGAGAAACCTTTGAATCCCATAATTTACCTCCCAGGCTGGCTGTCTCTGATGTCAATGATTTTTTTTGGTCAATGACTTCTTTCCCCAGGTATGGGACAGTAAGGGAGAAAAAAGTGACTTCATTTGGCTTCATTTGTCATATGCCTTTAAGAATTGAACAAGGATTTTCAAAGCAGAGAGATAAAACACTGGGGTTGGAGGTTTTCCTAATGACCTGTCAAAAATCAGCCCACTTCTGTTTCCTCTTGAAGGCGAAACAAAATAAGGGTGGTTGCATGATTTCCAGTAACAGCAGAGCTTACAAAGCTACAAAAGAATGGGCAGATTGAGTAAAATCTGTTCTGTTTGTTCCTTTGTCTCTGACAGCATCAGGGGAACACACACTTGAAGCTGTTTCCTCTCAGGGAATAATATTCAGGTTTCATGGAATGTTGGAACGAGTCCAGAAGAGGCCATGAGGATGCTCAGAGGGCTGGAGCACCTCTGCTATGGAGACAGGATGGGAAATTTGGGGGTGTTCGGCCTGGAGAGCATCTTCCAGCACTTAGAGAGGCTCCAAGAGAGCTGGAGAGGGAACTTTTCAGAAGGGTGTGGAATGACAGAACAGGGGGCAATGGCTTCAAACTGACTGACAGTTGGTTTAGATTGGATATTAGGAAGAAACTCTTTACTCAGAGGGGGGTGAGGCCCTGGCACAGGTTGCCCAGAGAAGCTGCAGATGTCCCATCCCTGGAAGTGTTCAAGGCCAGATTGGATGTGACTCTGAGCACCCTGGGGTAGTGGAAGCTGTCCCTGCTCATGGCAGGGTTGGAACCAGGTGCTCTCGAAGGTCCCTTCCAACCTAAACCATTCCATGATTCTATGATTTACCATATGGAATGTGGTTTCTACTATATATGTACTGCTTCAAAACTGATTTCATAAATCTTCTGCAGTGGCATCCTATGTCAAGTCATTCCTTTGAAGAATAAGGTATGTGTGTAAAGAGGGCAGTGTCTGGTTAAATTAACACAGTACCCCAGACCCAAACTCAATCTTTGACCCGAATTTCTCAGTGTGAATCTCCCAACAAATTTTTTTCCAGTCATTCACCATTCCAGAGTTTGTAAGGATTCATTTTTGTTGCCCTTCAGAGAGTCATAGAATCATCAAGGTTGAAAAAGACCTGCAAGATCACCAAGTCAAACTTTCAAAGTTTTATGTGTAACATTCCTGGGGTCCAGATGTCTTAATGGTGCTGTTTTAGATTCTCTACTTTGTCACAACCCATGTAGTCAAATGTCTCATAAAAGGGAGTTTGGAGAGATTTTAGGAGCATCTGATCACACTGCCATCAAAGTGACTTGAGATCCATTATAAAATCTACCACGGAGGGTCCTGCCCCAAGTCACTTAATGAGCCTGAGGAAAAATCCTGCTGAAGGCCAGGGCTTTGTCCTCATTGCTGCAGCCTCTTTCTCTGCCATGAAAAATCATTTTGTTCAGGATTAGAACTAAATCCCAGGGTTGTGTGGAATAAAGCTATCAGGATCACAAAATGAACACAACCTTTGCTTAAAATCAAAACCATAGCAGGTTTCCCCAGAATGGAATTATTTTACAGGCAAACACAGTACTGGATAAAACCTAGAAATCCCTGTAGCCTCCCTAGCTTAGTTTATATATAATTCCTTTGCTGATTAGTACAGTTAATAAAAAATAAAAATGTCTCCCTTTAATGCAGTGAGAGACTCACATACTTGACTATACCTATCTCCAGGAAAAAGTTTTAATTACCTTGAGAAAAAGCTGGAAGAAGGATGAAACTCAGGCACCTGTTACAGCTGGGAAGAAGGCAAAGAGGGCCAGCATGTAGTAATTAAATCTTTTTCACCCAGAAAGGAGCCTGCAGCCTGCAGTGTCTTCCTGGTGAATATCACCATGTTTATTTTTAAAACTGCTCCCTGCCAGCATGTCCCAAAGTTATTCCATATACACAGCTGGCAGGGAAGAGGCAGGCTGGAGCTGGGAGAAGCAAGATCTAAAAGGAGAAAGACAGAGGCTAGCAAAAAATTTAGCAGAAAAAGGACTCGGATGGAAACCCTTCCAAGTCCAGCAATAGGCGACCTAAATTTACAAATCTCTTTGAAAAAGCCAGATCTTGGTGTCCCTCTTTCCCTAGGAGCTGTGTTTACTTAGTGCTTTTCAGTTCTTCTGGAACTCTTGCTTTTCCAGATAAGGTGATAAAAATATGGATTTAGGGACTGAACGCTTCCAAAGGAGAAGCAACATGGCCACAGCTGGTGAGTTTTGTAAATGGTGGAAACCTGGTCAGACTTTAGCCACAAGTGTGAGGGATGGCAGTGGCAGCTCAGTGCTGCCTTCCCCAACCCACCCAGGTCACCCCTAAAAATCCACAGGGTTTTGGTCTGTTGGTGACCCTGGGCCATCCCAGTCTCTTTGGGTTCCATTTGTAAAGAAAACCAAACTCTGGTAAATTATTGTGTTGATGGGTGTAAGGGTCAGTGAACAGGCATCACATTTATTTATTCACTTTTTTATGCAGATGTGTCCGTCTGTCCTCAGATGTATGAATTTGTGTCTGTGTGTACATTGATGTGTGAAATTATTTATTAACTTCAAATCACTGCTGGAGAAGTCAATCAGCTGCAATAAATAGCCAAATGCCTCTCCAAAGGGAGGGAGTATTCCCTTCTGTCTGTATTTAGGTCTTCTCATGGAATCAAAAGTAACAAAGAGGGATTTGAGCTGCACAAAACTTTGATGCTGTCCCTACTCCATGTGACACGTTGAACCAGAAACCTCAGAAATCCCTCACAACTCAAGCAATTTGAGTTTCTAGCTGTTTTTTGATCAAAGAACTCTGTAATAATCACGAGAGGGACCCTCATGAGTCTTCATGGGTGGGAGGGACTGCAGAGTAACTCAGGATTTCCATGGAGAAAGACAAGCTCATAGCCGGAGCATCTGAATATCAGCCAAGCAATCAACCCCTAATTTCTTTCTTTCTCTTTCTTCTCTCTTTTCCTTTTCTTTTCTCTTTCTTTCTCTTCTTTCCTCTCTGCTTCTTTCTTGCTTTTCTATTTCTTTCTTTTTTCTTTTCTTTTTCGTGCTTTTTCCTTTTCCTTTCTTTTCTTTTCTTTCTTTTCTTCTTTCTTTTTCTTTTCTTTTCTTTTCTTTTCTTTTCTTTTTCTCCGTTCCCTTCCCCTTTCTCCTTCCCCTTCTTCCTTCCCTTCTCCTTCCTTTCTGCTCCTTTCCCTTTCTCCTTCCCTTTCTCCTTCCCTTTCTTTCTCCCTTTTCTCCTTTTCTCCTTCCCTTCTCCTTCCTTTCCCTTCCTTCCCCTCCTTCTCCCCCTTCCCTTCCCTTATTGTTCCTTTCCCCTGCCTTCCCTTCCCTTCCCTTCTCATCCCTTCCCTTCCCTTCCCTTTTCCCTCCCCTTCCCCTCCCGTCCCTTTTTTGCCCTGTTCCTTTCCCTTCCCTTCCCTTCCTCCCTTTTCCCCTTCCCCTTATTCCCTTCACTTTCCTTCCCGTCCCTTCCCTTGCTCCTCCCCCTTCCCTTCCCTTCCCTTCCCTGCTCTCGCCTTCCCCTTCCCTTCCCTTTCTCTCCCCTCCCCTCCCCTTCCCCCCCATCTCCCCTTTCCCTCCCCTTCCCTTTCAGACGTCCAGCGCACCTGGCACCACCAATCTGATAAAACTCTTCTGATAAGACTCTTCAGTGAGCTCCTTCCCTACTCTGGTCTGGTCTAATCTTTTAGCTCACAGCTCCACCACAAGATGCCTGTGTTGGATTTTGGTGGGGTTTGGACAACCATTTCTTTATCTTCCAAACAGAGTGGTAAAATAGATTATTTTAAGGCGCGGTTTAAAAAACAATGGGCAATTTACAACCCAGAGGGGTTTGCTGCAATCCTGAGTGTACATGTCAAAGAATTCAGTATGTTTTTAAGTGTAGCTATGTTGCTTCATGCTTTATCTTTCACTGTGTGTGTTCTGCAGGGATTAGTCATGGATTCACAAAATGGATTTTCTCAGAAAAAATTCTTTCTGAGACTTGTTCTTTTGATACAACTTCAACATCTTTTTCAGTATAAATTTTTCTCCTCCTCCTCTCTGTACATTTGCGTGTCTGTGCTGTGGGTGTGTATAAATATGTACATATATTCTGGTTGGCTGGAAGTAGAAAAATTCATTTTCTTTAACAGTCATATCTCTGAGAAGCAGACTCACAGGAATGCTTTTAAATACTAAATTAAAATACTTTAACTGCTTGGCTTTTCCGGTCAGCTTCTCCTTAATTCTTTTCTCTCTCCCTCTCTCTCTCTCTCTCATTCTTACCCCTTTGCTGAGTTTTTTGCTTAATTAAAGGGAAAGGAAATAGTGACATCAAGTCAAGGACATAATCTCTTTCCAAACAGGCGAAGTCAGAGTTTAATCCTCCTGGCATAGTCCTGTCCAGGAAAAGGAAAATTCTCTCCTAAAATATGAAGCTGAGTTATGTCCTGATGTAGCACCTGCTGAAAACTGAAAATCTTTCTTGCTGTGTCTGTGTTTTGCTTTGGTGCTGGATCCCTTTGTCTGTGGTAAAAGTCTGAGGATTGCCACAGCCAGAGGTTTTTGCTGAACTGTCTGTGGGACCTTGGGATCAGAGGGCACATTTCTGACTCAGGAGATAATTTCCCTTTAGTGGACTGATAAAATGCTCTATGATTCAGCCACCCAGGCCAGGACCATAATCCTGTGTGGTTTCCTGTCTTCAGGGTGAGAGACATCTTTCATCACCATTTACTCATGCTGTCCTACAGCATGTTTTTTCATTTTAACAACCCATGTTTTGATTCACATTCTTATTTTCTCCTTTCTGACTATAACTCACCTCATCTGAGTCCAGCATCTTGCATAATTTATCTACAATAACTTCAAGGATATTCATATATTCAGGTTCTTAGAGACCCCTTTTTGGCAGGAATGCTTTGCTTATGGAGTTTTGCTGTCCATTGAGGGCAGAGTGGATCTTCAAACCTAATTAGATGCAGATCTTTTAATTGTTTACCATCAGACCTGGTGCTGCCACTCTAAGAGAAAAAAATGTGCAGATGAGGAGTAGAACTTCCAGCTTGAATCCCATGGAGCCAATCTGAAAAGACATGGGGAGATCTCCTCTCATCCTGTTCAGTGTGAAGAGGATTCAGCTCCTGTGACAGGAATCAAAGATAACATCATGCTGCACTTTATGTTTATAGGAAAATATTTCTTTCTGAAGTCTCATGGCAATTTTGCATTTTCGAATCATTCATTATAACGTTTTATCCTAGAGGAAATTTGGGATGTAAGCTGCCAACTCTACTTACCTCTAAATTCCTCTCTGCAAACTGTGGCAACCATCAGCTGCCCACCTTCAACAAATTACTGCAGTTGTTGTTCTGTGAAATGCACCACATTATTCCTCATTCTTCCTATAGAAATCACCTTTACTTGGCACATTGAGGGCTTCACCCAGGTGCACACTGGGAGCAGCTTTAGGAGTGTGGATTGGCCTCAGGTGTGCAGTGGGGAGGCTGAAAGACAGGGAGTCTACAGAAAACCCTCACTTGCACTAAACTGCAGCTATTTCCTGCCTGCAGTGTGGCAGCTGAGATCATGGAGCAATTGTTTCCAGGCAGAGAAGTGTGGAACTGTGTCTCCAAATGAAATTATAGCTTGAGGAAAAGATTTCTTTGAGGCAGGACGGAATGTAATTACCCAAGTTGGACTTCTGCCAGGACAGTGATGTTTAAAACACTTCCAGCTCTTGTGGAAAGTGCCACAGGACCTTTTAATGACTGCAAAGGAATGGGCTTTGGAATTTATTTTTTTAATTTTTTTTTTCGTTTGAGTATCTCATACGAAAGGCAGGATAATAAAATGAGAAAGAAAAAACTATCAAAGAAAGAGCTAATCTTTGCAAAGTGTTGGAATATGTAAATCCCACTTTGAAATGGTAATTTATTAACTTCTTTTTAAGATAAAAATGCAATTAGCTCATTCTTTCATTTCCCTCATCCCCAAAAAATGCACATATATTGTTATCATGTCTTTTGCTCCTGTGTCAAATCTGTATCATTTAATTTTGTTGCAGTGAAACTTGTGGGTTTTATAAAAGGTTTTGGTGAGGGTATTTTTCTGCCTTGTTTCAATCCTGACTGTAAATAAAAGAATACATTACTATATTCAGAAACAATTGCTGTCAAAAATCTTCACTTTGTTGAATTTTATAAAAGCTATGGGCTATTTTTGTATTAGAGGCCATATCAGTAAAGAATAATCAGAGAGTGAAAGGGACTTTTTATCATTCTCAGTTTGTTCCCAGAAATACTCTCTTGAGCTCTGAAGGAAAAAAAAATTATATATTATCTGTGATAGAATTGTAAGCTTGCCTTGTTTTCCTCTTGATCATTTTTGGTAAGGGAATGAATGTAGCTGCATGTCTATCTATGCATCTCTATCCCCAGCACATGATTGCTCCTGGCTAGGCAATCCAGCATAACTTTTCTGATTCCATGGCATTTTTATCACATTTAATTAAGATTATGTAAAGCTGGATTTAACTGGCTGGTCATCTAAATTTGGGTAAGTACCTGTAAATGTCAAGCACAATAGATAAATAAATAAATGTTAAATGAAAGAATTATTGTAGCTGTGGCAGACTTTATTTGATACCAGTGAAATCTGGATCTGACAGTGCATATTAATACACAAATCTGGATCTTCATGGAGGGTGTCCGTGGAATTCAAACTATTCAAACACCCCATGATACTCCAGCTCTCATGATACTTGGCAGAGCTGCTTCATGTTGCTTAAAATATTTAAATATGTACGAGTGTAAAAGAAAAAGAGTGAGAGGGAGTCACTTGTAAAGAATGAATAAGATCTTTTGGCAGTGAAGATGAGAGGGTGGGATTCACCTCCCGTTTTTAGGTGCCTTTGGAGTAAATGCCTCCATCTGGATTATGTGGGAATCATAGAATTATAGAATATTCTGAGCTGGAAGGGATCCACAATGATCATCGAGTCCAGATCCTGGCTCTGCACAGGACAGCTCCAAAAATTCCAAAATTTGGATTTTAAAAGCACCAGTGGGTGCTCCAAAATCCAAAAATTTGGAATTTAAGAGCACCAGTGGGTGCTTTTAATTCATTGCAAAGATAGATTTAGATGTTGTATTTGGTGATGGAATGAATAAAAAAATTAAAACTGGAGATGTGTCTGTGGTCAAAAAGAAACAATTCACTGAGGTACAAATTAAAAATTTCTTCCCCTTCCTCTGGAGGTGTTGTGTCATCTCATGAGCAATGGAACCTCTGGAGGATGGTTTAGGATGCACAACACTGCTCAGGAAGAAACCATGCCAGGTTCAAGTCTGTAGAGTCTCTATTCCCTCAGTGTCCCTCCGTGAAGTGGAAAATCTGCACCCTCCAATCCATCCTGCTGCTGCTGGAAATTCCTGATCCTTCCAACCTAACACATCATCACTGCCATTTCCTGGCAGGATTTTTATCTTTCCTCATGATCTCAGCACCTTGCTGGATTTCAGTGCTGAATTTCAGGCAGCAGAGGAGGAGTCTGGGGGTGGAGTGTGCTGTGATGATCCCTCCAAACCAGGAGAGAATCAGCTCCACTCCAAGGGCTGTGCAGGTATTTCAGCTGAGGAGATGGAAGCACACTTCTGGACCAAGGATACAAATCACTGTTTATCCCTCCAGCCCTGGAGATGATGAAATCCTGGGGTTTGGGCTCCCCAAGCCCAGCACTCCTGGTAACCAGGGTGTCCAAATGTGTGCATCTAGAGCTCCTGACACGCCGCCTGCAGCACCAGCAGCCTCACCAATTAAGGATTTGCCGTGGTGAGCAGGGATTAAACACTTTTCATTAGCAAGTTTAGAGATTCTAAAGCCCTGTTAGAGACATCTGCCACCCACACTGCGAGGGGAGCAGCTGTACAATGAGTGATTATAAAGCAGGAAGATGAAGTGACATTTTGGAACTTTATTGTCTCCATGCCCTGAGCCCTAAAATCTCATGGAAACAAGAGATATGTTTAATATGAAGCATTGCTGTTTCCTTCTGGGTGGCTGGGCTGTATCTCCATCTCCCCACAGAGGTCAAAAATAACAATGCATGGCTCACTTTGTGCTCTGTTAAGATTACCTCACATTTCCATCACATTCAAAACAAAAAAAATCACATTGAATATTCATAATATTGTGCTATATAAAGCTCACCACGCAGGGGAGAGCTGAATTGTTATTGTATATTTTCGTTATTTAACAATTATCACCATGAGAGTTTCTAGAACATAAATTTGTGGGGAAAAAAAAAAAGGAATAAAATAAGCAGCCACCTTCTTTCAAAGTTTGACTCTGCAGAGCTTTAATTCCAATCAGCTATAACAAAACTGATGACAGAAGGGGCTTTCAGCATGTTAATAGCATAGCAACATTCTGGGTGCACTTGCAAATCCATTTGCTCGGAGATGCTTTGATCACTTAATGTTCTACATGCAAAAAGCAGTGTTTTCTGAAGGCAACACCCAGTGTGTGATGCATCTATAAAACAAAATCACCTCCCTCATTCCTCAGAAATTCTCCTTTTGCCTGGCAGAATTTACAAGAGCTCCTGGAGCCCAGAGCTTTTTAAGAATCACAGGCCAGCACCACTCCTTGTGCATGAAAAGTCAGTTTGTTGTTGCAACCACTGTAAAATATTTATTTTCAAACAAAAGTGCAGTGTTAGAGGCCACCTGCTACCAGGGTGTCCAGAGCCCAGGTCCCCACACAGTGAGGCCATAAAGGGACTACTGCTACACTAGGAAATAAAACTGTGCTGGGAAACAATACTGGGCATTGGAATTTGCTGATAAACATTTTTGCAATGATCCCTGGTGGGGTTTTTCAGCTGGGCACTGTCTTTACAATTCCTGGATGCTGATGGATAGCTGGCACAGGCCCAAAACCCTTCCCAGTGGTCAGTCTGGATGCAACAACTTCAACTCCCAGTATAAAAAAGATTTAGTTGTACAAATATTGCTCATTTCTGGTCTCAGTGCTGGAAAATGGTCTCAGATCTCCTTAATTTATTTGTAGAGATGTTGCCTTATCATAAAAACAATATGTGGTTACTGGTTTAGATGCATGCAGGACACAGTTTTATCTCCAGCCTTTGGCACCAGGGTGTGCAAAGTCATTGCAGGGGATGGCACAAAGCAGAGGCACAAAACCCTCCCCCAGTGACCAGGAGGGGCTGGGAAGTGGCTGTTTCCTCCAGAAGCCAGGGTTCAGCCATGGATGTTGGAAAGATGATCAGTGCAGGGTCACAAGAGGAGCCTGTGCTCACCCTCACAGCCCTGAGGGGCTTCTCAGCCAGGTTTGTGAACTTGGGCTTAGCCATGGCAACGTGGGGGAACCCAGAAAGGAGCTGACTTGTGTTTGACCAGCCTGCAGTGAAGTAAAAATAAATACTCAGTTCTCAAGAACTGGAGTCTTAAATTAGCCCAAAGCAGGACTTGTACAGAAATGTTTAAGCTTCTCATTTTAGATGTGACACAGAAGGTTCAGTAGGTAGGGAGAGATCTCAGCAGTTCATCCTGTCAACCAAAAAGACCAGGTTTTAAAGGGTTTTATTCTTAACTTCCTTTGTTTCCCATTTCTGTGGTCATGTAACTGCTCAGGAGACTCATAATGTTCTTTATTTTTACAAAGAGAACCACAGAATGGTTTTGGATGGAAAGGAACCCAAAGATTTTCCAGTTCCAACCCCCTGCCAGGGGCAGGGACACCTTCCACTGTCCCAGGTTGCTCCAATCCCCATTCAACCTGGCCTTGGACACTTCCAGGGATGGGGCAGCCACAACTTCTTTGGACAACCTGTGCCAGGGCCTCCCCACCCTCATCATAAGAAATTTTTTCCAATATCCAATCTAAAATCAACCTTCTTTTGGCTTGAAGCCATCCCCCCTTGTGCTGTCACTGCATACTCTTGTAAAAATCCCTCTCCAGCTTTCCAACACAAATAATAATTAACAATACTACAATTAATCACTAAAATCAGTCTAGATTTGTAGAACATCAAATAAATGTAACATGGATAAGGCATCCTTTGCAAAGCCTCAGAGCTGGGACAGCTTGATCTCTGTAAATGCCTCCTTGTTCCTTATGTAAGGTGATGGGTCACACACATCATCTGATTTGAGGTGTCTAAATCTAAGCTCCCATTTTAGTTATGGTAGAATAAATCACCAACAGAGTGATTTTATATCTTGTTAAGACATGCAGAACTACTTCTGGAAACCAGGAATCTCTCTCTAGTCCCTGCTGATGGAGGGGTGGACTTCACTTGGCTCTTGGAGGATCCTGAGGGGGTTTGTGGCTGTTGATGATTTTGCTGCAGACACCACCTGTAGTTATGTGAGAAACAGCCAAGGTCCTAAAACTGCCTAGCTGGCCACAGCTGGCTGAGATGGATTTTACAGAGACTGAAAGATCCCTAATTCAGCACCAGCTTGGCTTTGCATGATGTGAGAACAGCAGATATCAGGGTGGCCCTCTTGGTGCAATGCTCATAAGGCTATCCCTGCCTGTGGCTGGTGAACCATACTGGGGGAAAAATGTGTGGAAAACAAGATATGTTTTCAGTATAACATTCCTTCCCTAGCGTAAAACTCCCAGCTGCTGCCTGCAAATGGCTTGGAAAATTGTGGAGATAATGATTTCCTTCAGAACGTGGGGTTTGAGAGAGCCTATTTAACTTGCCCTTCACCATACTTCCTTTTTTTTCATCCAGATATGGATATAAACTGATTATTGTCAGCCCAAAAATGCACAGTAACATATGTTGTGTCTTTGTTTAGAGGGGTAGAAACACTGAATGCTGGCAAAAAGTTTTAATGCTGAGAAAACTATGATTGCTCAGCCTGGAACCAGAAGGCTCTGGGGTGATGTTACTGTGATCTTTCAGGACCTGAATGGGAACAATAAAAATGTTAAAGAGGCACTTTTTACATGGCAATACAGTGATAAGACAAGGGGAATGGCTTTAAGCTGAAGGAGGGTAGATTTGGATTTGACTCTTGGAAGAAATTCTTCCCTGTGAGGGTGGTGAGGCCCTGGCACAGGGTGCCCAGGGCAGTTGTGAATGCCCCAGCCCTGGAAGTGTCCAAGGTCAAGCTGGACAGGGCTTGGAGCAAACTGGGATAATGGAAGGTGTCCCTGCCCTGGGAGGGGTTGGAATGAGATGATCTTGAAAGTCTCTTCCAACCCAAAGTATTCTATAACTCTATAATAAGGAGAAGTTCATGTGAATGAGGGAAGATGGGGTGGATTTTAAGCAAGATGAGGGTGGGTGGCTAACAAACAAATATTTTGGATTTTATCCCTCCTCATCTTTCTTTCTGCTCCTAGAAATGTTCTTTCTTCAAAATCTCACTTCCATGTTGACATCGCTTCCAGTGCCACAGGGACCTCCTTCATCAGCAGATCAGTTATAAAATATAAAAATATGTCTGTTTGTTGAGTCATTTTATAGACACACTTTGATTTGTTGATCTTTCATTGGGCTGACTTCAGAAACCAGAAATATATGGCCTTAAATGCCAGGATTATTGACTGAGTGCATGGTTGGAGGCAGGTGCAGGGTTACACCTGAGTGTTTGCTCTTGCTGTCAGCTCAAGTTCAGAGTCCCTGGGTAAAATGTGCCCAGTGCTTTCACTGTGTTTGCTTCTTACTTTGTGCAGCAGCTTTAAAGGAAACAGTCAATACTCCAGCAAATAGTGGGGAAGGTTTGCAGTACATGTAATGTGTCCATTGCAAGAATAAATGGGTTCTGTCCTTCACTCTGAGAGCTTAAACAGTGGATCTACACTTTGGGTAGATAATATTTCAGTTCAACATTATTATCTGAATTTTGCTATCACTGCAGGCATAGTCTGTTTTGTTGGATGCAATACTGACAAACAAGGAGAAAAAAAGTAACCTGTGGCAGGAAGATTATTTACAAATGCATTTTCACTATTAGAAATCCCATTCTCAGTTATTTCCATCCAGTCAGAGGACACAGGTAATGCCATGTTAAGTGTGCTGTTGATAAAAACAAATATCTGATTCTATCCCAGCTGGTCACATGAGCCTGAGATGTCACTATCAGAAAAACTCCACAGATAGTTACACCACTGCAGTACACAGAGCATGAAAAGGCTCTGAATTATTTATAACAACTGTGTCAGCTTCTCAGCAGGAGAAAACTGGCAGAGCTAATTAACTGATATCCCCCAACTGATCTTCCAGCTTGTCTTTGAGGAATAACTCCCAATAATTCACAGAAGTCAGGAGCTGCTTTGCCTGCCACAGACTGTTTTGCTCTCGAGCTTGCAGGAGGAGCACATGGCAGGATGTACAGAATGAGTTTTTTTGAGTGGTTTGTAACCAAAATGTGCGTGTGTGATTCCATGCTGGAGCAAAATGGGATATATCCCATTTTCTTTCCTTACCCCACTAGAGAATAAACCTCAAGTGCTGAAATAAAGGCCATATTTTATGGCAAGTATAGCATGAGGGTCATTAGCTTTCCCATTCGGCTTCATCAGATGGCTACACAGCAGGATGCATTCCAAATTTATTTGGTAGCTTGTCAATAAGCAGCTGCCTTTTAATAGCTCTTAACTTCATGGACTTGAAAAACAAAATGCCTCATGCTCACATTAAACCAAGTGGTCCATCACAGAGATCTCAGCTTTTTCTGGAGTAGAAGGCAGAGCAGAAAATGACCTCTGACTGCAGCTTGCACTGTAATTTTGTGAACACTCATTACCAGGGAACAGAGTCAGGGAGAGCTGCTGGGCTGGGAATTACAGTGAGCAGAAGACGGGTGAATCCTGCTGGCTGTAGCTAGGGAGGGATGTGGGAAGGACACCAGCAGGGAGCAGGGGCAGCCATGGGGACTCCAATGTGTCCCCTCTCTAAGTAGGGACAGAGGGTAAAGTGATGAGCTTGTCAGAGGTAATTCTTATCAGCAGTCAGCTGGTCTTAGAGCTGCTCCTGCTTGGCCACCTCCTGCACACTCTGAAAATGCTTAAGGGTGATCAAAACCAAGTATTTCAAGGGAGGATGGGAAACTCCACTGTATCCCACCCCATCAAAGGGAGGAGAGTCTATTCTGCAGGCAGTGCTAGGCTGAGGTGCTGGAGTGCCACAGGCATCTTATCAGCTGGGAACTCATGACCAAGGGTCAGTCCTTATGAGACCAAAGCACAGAATCCCAGCAGTTTGTTATAAAAAGGCCAAACACTTGCAGACCAGTGCCAGTATCATTGTAAGATGTACTGCTTGCAGGCACTTCTCAGTATTAAATTGCTTCCCTTTATTTTCCTTACAGTCTCTGAATAGTTTAAGGACACAAACTTCTACCTTTATGCAATAAGAAAAAAAAAAAAAAAACCAAAAAAAAAAAAAAAAAAAAAACAAAAACAAACCAAAAAAAACCTCCGGATTGAATTTTTCTTCTTATTTTACCCCCAGAAGAACCTGAGAGAATTCCCATCTGTGTGATTATCCATTCTCTGTCACCAGAGTTTGTGCCATCCTCACACATCTCTGGAGAAGAAGCAACACTTAATTGTGTCACCTAAAATCTGTGGAAGTTCAGCAGTATAATTTCATTCAGTGTTGCTCGGTCCTACAGGGAAGGCAGAGACACCTTCCTCTGGGTTAAGATGCTCAGAGCCCTATCCAACCTGGCCTTGAACATTTCCAGGGATGAAAAGCCCAGAAACATTCTGAGCAACTTCCCTCTACCCAAATGTGCTTGGCCAGATTTCCTCCATCCCACTAATGCAGCTTCCTCCATCTGCAAAGACACCAAGTCCTGCAAAAACCATTTGCAGTCAGCCAGAAGGGTCACAAATCAGATCACATTCCCTTCCAGAGGTCTCCAAAGAATCTCTTCTTTGCTCCAGAGCTGCAGGGACAGTGTGGCATGACCAGGTAGAGAAGTGAAGAAATAAACTTGAGGGTGGAATTCAGGATACAGATGAAACCAGAGGAGGGGAATCACCAACATCTTGTAAAAAGGTCAGTGATTATTCTTTTTGTTCACCCTAAATCTTCACCTAAGATTATACAGATTGTGTTTTTCTTCTGAGCTGTCCCTCACCCCAATTTCATTCTACTTATTCTCTCTTGTTATGCTGTGAACTTTAATCAGCCTGTTAGAATGACACTGAATAGTGTTTAACTGAGCATCTAAACTTGTTCTTACCTATGGATTTATTTGTGGCTGTATTTTATAACTTCCAAAGCATAAGTAAATAAACCTCACGTTCAAAACAAAGTCTGCTGTCTCCCTGCTTTGGTCAACTCTCTTTCCAGTCACTGAGACACACACAGAAGCAACAAGAACTCTCTTGTTCTGTCACCAGGATTAATTTAACTTTTAGTTCTAATGGAATGATAGGAGTCATATCAAGTAAGTAGGCACTAACAAAAGAGGAAAAATGCAATTATTAACTGCAATTTACACCATGTCTTACCCTTTTGGGCGGGTAAAACCCAAGCCAGGTACCAGATACCCACTGTGAAATGGGGTTAAAAAGTCCTTTTTGCTTGAAATCAAATTCATGACTCCTTCAGCTGAAATGGCTGAAGGAAATTGAGAAATATTCTCATTAAATTTCCTTGTAGAAGTGGGTGCTGACCATGGGTTTTTTCCCTCTACATTGTGACACAGGCAACACAGGGAGGCATCGTTGAGCTACAAAGTGAAGTTCTCAGAAGGCCCTGCCAAAGAGAAAGGGATCATGTCAATATTTATTAGACTTTCCAGAAGCTTGTTAAGTCAGTAGGAGAGCTGAATCCCAAACAACCTCCAATTAGATTTAGTTTCAAAGTGAAGGCTTCTTCCTAAACTATCCAACAGGGAAATGTCACTGGCACTGGTGTGGTCTTCTCTCTTACCTCTTTCTTAACTCTTTGTTATCTGGCATTATCCCTTTGGTCAAGGTTTTGATGGTGCTGGTATAGGGAGCATTGCTCTCCAGAAATGGAAAATGTTGGGCAAACAATTACAAAGTGTTTGTTTTAAATGCCCCTGTTATTTACTTAATTTTGGCAAAAGATAATGCTTGTGTTGAAAATGAGCAGAATGGGGGTAGATGTAGATTAGGTATAGAGAATAAATTCCTTATGATGAGGGTGGGGAAGCCCTGGCACAGGTTGCCCAGAGAAGCTGTGGCTGCCCCATCCTGGAAGTGTCCAAGGCCAGGTTGGATGGGGCTTGGAGCAACCTGGGACAGAGGAAGGTGTCCCTGCACATGGCAGAGTATTTGGACCTGAATAATTTTTAATGGGTCTTCCAACCCAAACCATTCTGTGATTCCATGAAAATCTCTTCTCCTGAAGAGGAAGAGCAATTTCTCCATAGATGGGGATGAATCTAGTGGTTGCAAAAATCTTCATAGCAGCACCTTCAGCTGATTCACTCGGACTGAATGAGCCTCAAGGCAACCAAAATGCCCCTAGTTTTGAGGGCAAATCAAGTGCAATAGGAAGGTTTAATAGGAATTCCTCTTCTAGTCCTATAAGGGGCAAAGCATCTTTCCTGGAGGTGCATTTTTGCTGCAGTAAAATACTTCTGTATTTTCCCCCATCAGAGTGGGGAAAGAGCTCACTGAAGACTTTTATCAGAAGAGTTTTATCAGACATTGGTGGTGCCATGTGCAGCTTGATCTAAGTAATGGAGGGAGGGAGGGAGGGAGGGAGGGAGGGAGGGAGGGAGGGAGGAAGGAAGGAAGGAAGGAAGGAAGGAAGGAAGGAAGGAAGGAAGGAAGGAAGGAGGAAGGAAGGAAGGAAGGAAGGAAGGAAGGAAGGAAGGAAGGAAGGAAGGAAGGAAGGAAGGAAGGAAGGAAGGAAGGAAGGAAGGAAGGAAGAGGAAGGAAGGAAGAAGGAAGGAAGGAAGGAAGGAAGGAAGGAAGGAAGGAAGGAAGGAAGGAAGGAAGGAAGGAAGGAAGGAAGGAACTGGTGTGAGATATCTCGTTTCTGTAGCTGTTGAGAGATTTGTGAGATTTGGAGGCAAATGTGAGATTCATCAAGCTCCTCTTCCCTGCTTGCAGCTGGGGTGGGACAGGGATCATCACCCAAATTCATTTATTTTGGAGACCACTGCAGACTAATTGCAGAGGAAAGAATTGTGGAAAACAGGAGAGAAGAGAAGAAAGCAGCTGCTCCAAGATTTACCCCCAGGGAGATCTTCAGGGTGAAAAGTTCCCACTTTGCTAAAGAACTTGGCAGAAGTAACACTTTTCCTCTGAGTACTAGAGAGGCAACCTGGGCTTCCCTGGGGAAAACAACAAAATAAAAACATTAATTCAGATCAGCAGCCGTTTCCTCTGGTCCTGTGGATCTTGTCACTAAACCCTTATTAAGTGCACATCAATAGTCAAAGATATTCCAATGAGAGTTCCATGACTCACTGCCTAAAGAAATTATATTTTCTGCCTAACAGCTACCTAAAACCTGCAAAACTGCCTAGATTTGTGCCCCTACTTATTTTTTCCCCTTGGGGGGTTTAGCCCTAAGTATCTTTTTAAAGTAAAATTCTGCCACATGGCCTTGCATTGCCATGAGGAACTGTTTACACAGTGGGCACTCCAGTCCCTCTCACTAAACACAGACCAGGGATCTGTACTCAAACTCCTCTTTTTCAGCCTTTCATTTACATTCCTATATCAAAGCCACTACTGCAGAATAGAGTAAAAACCAATATTTCTGTTTCAATGCCCCCATTTTGCAATTCAAGAGAGTTTCACTTTACCCCAGGAGCGAGTATTTAAAACCAGATTGCAAACCATTTGTTTGAAGTGTGCTTGTGGAGATTGCTTTACTCTGTTCCATTTCTGGGAGCACAAATACAGAATATAATCCACCTGGAAAAAGAAGATTTCTATTGATAGCTTTATTTACCAGCCCTTTTTGCAAAAAACTACTTCTTTTACAAATCAGGTTATGCCCTTTCATGAAGTCTCCTGTTGATATGTTCAAAATTCTACATGTGTAAATAAACAAACAAACCAGGGATTTTTACTTCCTCATGCTCTTCATACTTTTCCTTTCCACCTCTGACCTTTTCTTCCCTGCAAATGTGATTATTGAAAAAGCCTTATTTAAGTACACTATTTCCTCGCAATAGTAAGGTTATTTTTTAAGAGGAAATTTCCACATAATGTCATGTTCAGAGCAAAGAAGTTACTGTACTTCCTCCCCCTTTGGACAGTGATTTGTGACAAGAGATGAATAGGGAAAAGTAATATGACAGAAGTCTTTCTGGAAAGAAAAACAACAGGCCTGTAATCCTGGTACCAATCTAGTAAATCTGAATTCAATTTAGCAGTTCCAGGTATTGCCTGTGGGAAACATCAGGTTGAATTTGAGCTGCTTGATGGAGTGAAAACCCAGATTACCTGCTCTCTAAGGTTATTTTAGCCTAAGTTAAGATTTTTTTTCCCATTCCTGATAGCGTTCGTGACCTATGAAAATTCATCTCTGGCAAGGCAAAAGAGAAGAGAGCAAATAACAGAGCTTTGCCAGCTTTTCTCCAGGGGCTAATCATTTTTCCTACTATCACCTTCTACTTTTGGTACATTTATTTCCTCTCCAGGACTTTTGTCCAATTTTTCACTACTGATTTCCCTGAAATATTATAGAGCCTGGTAAGTTTTCTTTCTGCATTCTCAGTCTGCATCCCCTGCATCGCCAAGGGCTTGCTGAAGGTTGAGATGGACTGGCTACAATCCTCAGAGCACTGACAAAACACAACTTGAGTAATTTGAAAGTTGGCTAAGGTCTAGATGAGTCAATACATTATTCCAAGATAGACTCGAGGTACTGAGACAGAGACAGAGATGCAAAACCTGGGGCAGAGGAAGAGCAGAACAGATAATGAGGAAAGCAGCTGAGCTGCAAAACTCCTGCAGGTCCCAGAATTAAACCAGCAGTGAAACTGTACAGAGAATTGCAGCCCCCCTACCCCATCAAGTTACAGATTTGCAAAAATAAATATTGAAATATACCCGCAGTGTGTTTGTGCTGGGGATTGGAACCATGGTTTGGGTTGAAAGGGACCTTAAAGAAATCTAGTACCACATCCCTGCCATGGGCAGGGACGCCTCCCACTATCCCAGGTTTCTCCAAGCCCTGTCCAACCTGGCCTTGAAGACTTCCAGGGATGGGGCAGCCACAGCTTCTCTGGGTACCCTCTGCCAGGGCCTCACCACCCTTACCCGGAAAAAATTCTCTTTAATGTCCAATCTCAATCTGCTCTCTTTACCTTAAAGCCATTCCCCTTGTCCCATTACTCCATGACTTTGTAAAAAATCCCTCTGCAGAATTCTTGTAGCCCCCTTCTGGTTTTTAATCAGGTGATTTAAGTTGCTGGAGGTGTTTAATCAGAGTATGATGCTATTAATTATCTTGGATGCTGTAAAGCTTATCACTCTCATTTGAAAGGGGCAAAGAACCTGTGTCAGCTCAGCAGCACAATTCTGCAACGCCAGGCTCGAGCCTCCTTCCCCATGGAGACTAGGAGTAGGCAAAATTAATTGTTTTGTTTTTCCAATTGGCCATGGCTGTGCCGTGGTCAGTCTCCACAGTGGTCAGTGGAGACTGACCACTCCTCTAGGCCACAGCACAGGGACACAAGAGGAGACTCCCTGGAGAGCAACACACTGAATGGATCTGAAGTAGGTGATTATAATTTGCTATTTGCTCAGCACTATAAATAGCATGACATTTTTCAGTAGGTAGCAGAGCAATAATCAGCTCCCCACTCTGAGCTATTGTAGCTTGTGCTGATATAATACAAAATTATGCTCATCTATTTATTTTTTTGTTGTTCTGAACAAATGTGTGACCCCAATCCAAAGCGTCCTCTGGTGCCTGATTCACGATGTGCTGTTGGCTGGTGGGATTTCTTTTGCAGTGTGCATGAGGGGGGTGCCAGCCCTGGGGACCTGCTGTGCACACCTAGTAAAAGGCTGAATAACTCACCTGAGACCTGACCTTGGAGCAGAGAACAGAGGCAACAATCAAAGGGAAAACTAACAGCAACCACAGCATGGTTTTCTCTGGGCAATGTCCCAGGTTCTCAATTGACCTGTGCAGGTGAGGTTTGCAATGTTGAGTGAGTCCAATGAGGGATTTTTTTGGCATGATTTACTGGGATAGAAATATTTCCCATAAGGAGATTTAGATGTGGATGCTTTGTGCGCTGCACATGTACATGGAAACAATTGTTCCCTGTGTTTCTACCTAAGCAGAATTGTGTATAATGAAGAGGATTGACCCTGAATGTGCATTTTCACTCCCATGGGCCACCCTGCAACAGCAAACTGGTGACATTTGTGAAGGAGCCCCAGGACTTTACTGAGGTGGTCCCAGAGACCAGAAGTTCAGCCCATAATGGGTGCCAGGGATGCATCAAACACTTGGGGACACCGAGCTCATGGGACTCACAGCCAACGTAAAACCCAATGGTGCCATCCCAGATTTGTGCCTTCTACTGTTTGGGTCTTTATCTGGAGGAAATAACTCTCTCTCCACACTTGAAAAGCAGTTTCTTTGGGCTTCAAAATTCTTTATTCCTTTGAAACTCAAAAACCGAGGAGTTTGTCAGCATGTTATAAATCTTTTGTCTACAGATAAACACTGGCTTCTCATCCTTCCCTGGTCTCCATCTCTACTTATTTGTCTTTTATTAACTGCTTAGTCTATTGAATTCCCAGGACTGTAACCTCCTTTTCAACTGGTGATTGGAGAGTATCTTGCACAAAGACTTTGTCCCAGGGTTGGGATTCTGAGTAAGTGCAGATAATTTCTCTTGTTTATTTTACCTGCAACATAAGGGATAAAAAAGGATTTGCCTCAAGACATGTATTAGCAGTGAACTTTGCTCATGATACAGCTCCTCACTCCTTCTCCACAGCAGACATTCATTGGTAAATTCCAGATAAATGAATTAACATTGCAGTGGAACTGCTTCCAGCTCTGATCTTGCCAGCAAAGAGGGAAGCTCTGCATTTTTCCTGATGTATTGATTTGCTGTTGGAGATAACTGGGAAATAACATTTTCTTTTCCTCTTCAAGGAGTACAGTGAAATAATTCCCTGAATTCATCATTTTATGGAGGAAAAAAAAAAGTGTCTTTTTTGGCATCAAATAATAAAAGTTGGTGTAAAATATTTTTATATGAATATTTTCAGTCAGGTTTACCTCATTTAGGAAATTTCTGCTGAGCCATCCAATGGAAATACCCGAGTCTGTAAAATTCTGTTTTGGAATATCCCTGCCTGCCACCTGTAAATCTGGAGAGGGAGAGAGCACAAGAGAAATATTTGGCCACAGAGACTTTTAGAGACATAGAATTGTTGAGGTTGGAAAATCTCTCTAAGATTAACAAGTCCACTTGATCATCAAGCACTGCCAAGCTGCCATTAAACCATGTCCCTAAGTGCAACCTAAACACATCTTTAAAACTTCCAGGGGCTGTGACTCCACCACTGCTCTCAGGCAGATCTTCAGCCAATCTCCTTTGTTTTTTTCCTTTCATCTTGCTGCTTTTCCTTGCTGAGTAAATTGAGCTGAAGATTGTCTGATCAGAGCAGGCTCAGAAGTGCTTAGACCACTCTGCTCATGGCAAAAAGATTCCCAATTCCACAGCAAATCTCTTGGGATAAAGGCCCAGACCTTAAGTAAATGTGGTTTTGGCAATGAAATAATTAGATTTATAAAAGAATTTTTAAAGGAATACTTAGAAATAACAATATTCAATTTTTTCTTTCTACTTGATTTTCTCAGCTTTATTTATTGTAAGAAACTAGAAGAATCTTAAAGATTAAAGTGTTTTGCAGTGTAGAAATTGTCATTTTTGTGAGGATAAGATCACAAAAATGATAATTCAGAGGATGAAGTCTCAGTTTAGTTTTACTTTTGTTTTATATTTGGCTTGATTTCCCTTTTTTTGTCAGGGGTTTCTTGCTGATGAGGTGACTGCTTATGTGACTGACTTCAGGTGTCAAGCCAATTAATGTTCAAAATTAAAAAATTGCAGCTTTTCAACCCTGTGCCTCAGACTTAAATTCAGAGTCAGCATTGTAAGAGAAATGTTCAGAAAGCTGGGAAAAGATGCTGCACACCTAATTGTAACATTAACCAGTGAAATATTAGCAAATTTATTGAGCTTTTTCTACTTGAAAAAAAAAGTTTAAAGGAAGTTCATTATGCTCTGTAATCCTGCTTAAATATTCATCATGTTGTTAATGAACCACATTCATTTTTAAAATGTTCAACCTGAGACGCTGTCTAGCATGATTTGATAATAATATAATTTCTGTATAAGCGTAAAAGGGACAAGAACAGTAAAAATAATTGTATCTCTAAACACCCTAACCAGTTTTCTCCTGACTAATGAGCAGCTGTTTTTCATTAGCAGCATGGTTTTATCTCTTGCCTATCAACCTGCACAGCTGGGCATATTAGAAATAGCTCAGTGCACTGTGGAATGTATGTTTCCTAAACTGCAGAAACAAATGAGAAGGAGAAAAAATTATTTTTTTCTTTAAAAAAAATGTTTTTTGAGCTGATTTCTCTCTCACTATTATTCACCATGGTGTCATAGCTGGAGGCTTGATGTGGGAGTGGGATATTACTGCTCTGCCTGCTGTACAGTTGCAGAAAATGGTTCATACCTTGCAGTTCATACCTTGTGCTGCAACAAGCAGAAATTGAGTCACAGGGAGCTGAAACCTTTTACTCAGGGTTATGAAGCAAGGAAGGAACAACAGCTAAAGCAGAAATTGTTTCATCTGCCTTTTCCAGCCCTCTAACTTGTCCCCTACTCTGGATCAGACAGAAATCCAGCTGAAAGATGAACAGTGGGAGAGTTTGGGATTTGAATGGTGCAAAATAAAACAGACCCTGATCCTAAATATTTCTTTGTGATCTTACAACTGTCAAGGCAGTTGCAACTTCAGGCCAATAGATACCAACTCAGTAGGATTTTTGAACACTTCTCAAAAAATACAGAAATAAAGCCTAAAGCAAGCTTAAGATGAGGAAAAATAATTTCTGAACCAAAGAAGTTAAGAGATAGAATCATTAAGGTTGAGAAAGACTTCCAAGAGTATCAAGCCCAACCCTTGACCAAATTCCACATGTCCAATAAACCATTTTGCAACCATATTGCAAAGCGTCTGCTTGGTTTGTTTTTGTGGTTTTTTTTCCTTTTTGAACACTCACAGGAAGATCCTCCATCACTGTTATTTGCTTCATTTATATTGTATTTATTTGAGAATCACAGAGTGGGTTGGATGAACCATAAAGACCATCCAGTTTCACCCACCTGCCATGGGCAGGGATAACTTTCACTGTCCCAGGTTGCTCCAAGCTCTGTCCAGCCTGGCCTGGAACACTTCCAGGGATGGGACAGCCACCAAAGCAGATGTTTTGCACTGAATGAAGTGGAATAAATGCAAACAAATTCACCTCATGCCAGAGTGGATGTGATTCTTCTGTAGACCACAACACTGGAGGGAATCACTGGGACTCAGGAATTTGGATTAAAGAACTAATGCACTGTTTAGAAGGAACTTCTGGGTATTTCTAGTCATGTTTAAAATGGGATTGTAGCCAATACCAAGTGTGGAGTCAGATGTAGGCAGGGAGGGAACCGGCCCTGTCCCTCCTGCAGAATGAGGTACCTTTACTTTTAATTGCAGTGCCAAGCAAGGCATTATTCCACAGTATTTGGGTCCAGAACCAATACACAAGTCACCCTCCCCACTAAAATTAAAAATAATAATCTCTTCTTAGCAGGCTCTGCTTGTTTATTGCAGCTCAGTGTATGAAGTTATGGTCTCATTATTTACTTAAGCATCACTTGGTATTCCTATCTTTAAAGATAAATGCAATTAATGAAAACCTAGAAATAGGTCTTGTGCTTTCACTCAGAAGCACAATGTACATGACTCCCTGTATGCTCCCCTGGTGTAGGAAAGCAATCAAAATCCTATTATACTGACTTAACTACCTGCTGCCAGCTTTGTTGACCTTGTTTGTTTGGAAATTAAAAGGGAGGTCATGGCAGAGCTGAACTGCACAACCTGGCAGCACAGAGAGACAGAAGAGAGGTGCTCTGCTTATTTGCAGGGCGTCAGGCAGATTACACCACACTTAGGCACCAGTTTTGGATCGGAGCAGTCTTTGAAACTGGCTTCTCCCAAATGCAGAAATCTGGTGGTTTTGTGTGCTTTGAATGATTTCATTTTGTTTTGTTTTGTTTTCCTGTTTTTCCAAAGAACTTGTGAAGCTGGGTTTCTGCTGGGCTTTATTAGCACCCACTGGAGTATTTATAGATGTATAAATACACATTCTGCTGCTAGATGGCAACAGCTAAAGCAGCTGCCACACTTCCACTCTCAGGAGAGAAATGCACACAGCTTCTGGAAACAGTGGCACCCAAAAAGTCACAAAACTGTGCTGAGAATGGGCAACTGATGTAGAAAGGAGATTTGAGGAGGTAATTTATCATAGAAAAGCAGGATAGTTAAGAGCATCCATAAATTACCCTGACATAAGAAATTATCTTCTTTATTTTGTGGGGAAAAAAAGAAGTTGCATTGATTTACAGCAAAGAATTCACAGTGTCTCCTGAAAAGAAATGCATATCCTAGAGTGGATAAGGTATTACTTTGAGATAGAAAGAAAAGAAATTTGGGTCTGTATTGATTAACCTTTCACTCACCTTGTCTTGGGCCATTTCCCTTTGGGTAGGACACAGGGCTTGGTGTAGGCCAGCACTACTTTTCAGGGATCCTGCTCAGAGACCTTCTTGGACCATCCCTGTCCCAGGACCCCAATCCTAACCCTAACCCCAAACCTGGCTAAAAATTTGCCTAAAATCCACCAACCCCTGCTGGAGATTAATTTGACTGAGGTGAAACAGGGTAAAGCAAAGAGGCAAAGCAACTCATAGAAATCTACCCTTTCTCCCCTTTTTTAAATTTCACATTTTATTTACCATACAGCAACAGGAGACCTTTATGCAGAAGACTTATGCCAGCCAAAATTCCTCCCAAGATCACTGTAAATGGTTTTCTGTCCATCTGTCCTTTACTCTCCCCAGTCACATTCATCCAACTAAATGTTTTATTCAATAAGTAATCTGGAATCTGGTTCTCTTTTTCATGGAATCATGGACTAACTGAGGTTGGAAAAGACCTTTAGGATCATCATATCCAACTGTCAATCGTGTTCACCATTGAACCACGTCCTCAAGTGCCACCTCCACATGTTTTTGGAACTCCTTTTGTCAGAGGTGCAATGACATGCAATGAATCCCAGTTGAAAGTCATTGTGAAAAAGAGTTCAGCTGAATTTCACCCTGAAAGAGCAGATTTCTCTCTGTTGCTTTATAAAATGAATCAGGGATGACTGGGTCGAGTGTAAATATCTGTATATATTCATATATATATGTATTTATAAAAGCAAAACTGTCCCGTTTGGTTTAAGTGGAGGAGAGGAAGATGGCTCGTACCTAAAGATAGAGGGAAGGAAATGAAGCAATACATCAGAGAATTAAATCTTTCTGGAAGAGCAGTTTCTCCTAAAAATCTGGAATGATATTTTCCAACTGAGACTCAGAAGATTGGCTAAATCCTCCTTACAACTCCCACGCTCGTTTTTCTTTCAGATGAATAAAACTTTCAGTACAGGAAAAACTCAATGATTAAAAATTACAAATGTACTGAATATGCAGCACTTTGATGCAAACATCTTTGCAGTAAAAGGCCAGGTGTTATATTAAACAGTGTTTTTATCTGATCCCTACGGAAATATTCCTTCTGGAAATGTGGCAAATCTTTCATTTTAAAGGAATCTGTGAATTCTGGGGCATTACACTGTTGCAAAAAGTGCATTCAAATGCTAATACAGCTTTGGATAAAGCTGTGGAACTGCCTCCTGCTTGACAAGTTTACATGGAGAGGAATTTTCTTCCGATTTTTCAGAATTCCTGACAATAGCTGAGTACAAAACCTGAAACTTCAGCACTGGTTGGCTTTGTCCAGTGATTGGTTGGAGGTGATGTCAGCTCAGTTTTGGCTGGAAGAAGTGATCATATTTATATATATGGGGGCTGAAACTGCCAATGAATCTGTTCATTATTTGAGATAATTCTATCCACATATGTGTTTTATAGCTGTACCTACCAGAAGAGCAATTGCCTCAAGCAACAACATGAATGGTCCACAAAAAATCTTTCTAAGTGAATTACATTAAAAAGCAGAGTTATTTATGTTCACTTCCTATGGCATGTTGCCTATGTGGCTTGCTTAGCTTCAGAGAAATTCAATTTTCTTCCCTTATTTTCTTTTTCTTTTCTCTGTTTTCTTTCCTTTTCCTTGTCAATAATTCAGAGCTAAGACTGGTGGAGAAGGGAGAAGGAGGCAGAGGAAAGCTCAGTACCATGGTTCTGTCTTTTGAAATGCCTCCTCTAAGCAGGGCCATTTTTCTTACTTGCTCTCTTTGGGTTTTGTTCCCTCTATTGCTTGTCACTAAAAATGATCAAAATTCAGCAGACATGATGGATGTGATTGCAGCATCAGCTGTGAAGCTGGGACTGATTGCAAAATCATCATGAAAACCCGGCTGGGGACTGAGCTGTCCCCATCAGGAAGGCTTTAACCTGCAGACTGTGTCAAACATTTGGAGGGAGATCACATTTTTGAGTAATTAGTCAGAGAGGTCACTGCTGAAACCCCTCTCCATCAGTCCTGCTTTGCACTTGTCTGTCTGCTTCACCATCAGAGCTGATCAAAATGTAAAATTAGTGACATTCAAAGGGAGACCACAGCAGCCAAACTCATCCAGGCTTTAAATCATAGAATCATGGAATGATTTGGGTTGGAAGGGACCTTAAAGATCATCTCATTCCAACCCCACTGCCATGGGAAGAGACACCTCCCACTGTCCCAGGTGCTCAGGGTTCCTGAGGTGTTTTCAATTAGCAAGAAGATCTTTAAATAACAGAAACTCTTTAAAACAAAGAGGTTCAATCACCTCCTCACATATGCAAAAAAAGGGGAGACATGCATGCTAAATAAGAGAAAAACCTCTCCTCTTTAGCTGAATATGATAGTAGTTTGCTTTAAATTTTAACTAACTAAACTGTTTTTAATGATTTTTCTTTAAATATATTTAAAAAAGAAAAAGGTATAAAGATCTGTTTAGTTTTTTTTAATATGTGGGTGTTTGGGGCTTTTGTTGTTCTTTTGAATTTGTGTTTTTGTTCATTTGGAGATTCTCTGAAATATTTTTTTCATCTGAAGTGTCTAAAAACCTCTGGTCTTGCTACCTTCTGAAGTCAGCCACTCGGAGGGAGATCCAGGCTTTTGAAAAGTCTGGTTTTCCTCAGCAGCTCTTATCTCCAATTCCCAAACTGAGGCACAGGCTCTGCAGTCCCACAGATTGCAAGGGAAGGTGAAGCACCTACTGATCCAGTGGAGAAGCTGCTGCTTCTGGTGCAGATGTGCACATATTGTCTGCTTTATTCCTGGGTATGTGCATAAAGGCTTGCACAGGCTTTTTAACTATGAGCTCACATGGGTGGAACTTGTCTGCTTTTAACAGCATTTTAGCAGACTTAAAAAAAATTAATTCAGTTTCACTCTTGGAAGTGAAGTGACAGATGGTAAAAGAGCAGGAGGGTTAGCAGGAAGAATATTGTGGGAGTCTGTGCAGATATAAATACTTAGCTAATAAATAAGGTGGAGGTAATAATGCCTGTGAATATATATATATATATATGTGTGTGTGTGTAAAAACACTGCAAAACCTGGAAGCAAGCTTGTTGATATCTCTCTTCTTTTTAATAATGATTCCTAAATCTAGCAAAGCACTTTTTGAGAGTGTATTTGATGGAGGAATCACTGTGTGTTGCCATGGTGTTAGGTTTTCTTTTCCAGAGTGGAACCACACATTTAAAAAAGAAACCTTTACCTTGTTGCTATGCAAACACGACTTGGTGTTATTACATCCCCAGAAAGCAGAACAACAAGAAAGTCAATATTCTGATAAGATAAATGCTCCCTCTCTTTGCCCTTTCACTCAAATGCAATGCTGCAGTAATACTCAAATCTGATGAATTCTCTGGAGGCCAGGCTGCAAAATCTCCAGTATGCTTGTCATTTCTGTACAAAAATTACCCACTAATATCCTACCCACAGCTCTATTCTGACCCAAACTGCAGCTTTGTGATATAAAGGTCTGCTCCCAAGCAGCAAGATTTAGTTCAGGCTCCATAGGATTTTGTTCCAAGTGATTGGGAAGCATCTCTTGCTAAAAAGGGATCAAAGGTCCTTTTTAAGTTTTGTGTTTATGCCACTCTATGCCACAGCTACCTATTTAATCCTACAAGCAGTGATGTGGCTGCTGCCATATCCATCATCTCAGGCTTCCTCTTCCATCCTCTGGAATGTAAGCAGTGCCAGGCAGCAGCTGGTTCTGGCTGAGTCCTGATTCCCTTTTCCCACAGCCCAGTTCTGCTGAAAGATAAAAGATAAAATCAGTGATAACAGCTCAGGCAGCTTTTCCACTAGAAAGGTCCAAGAGAATCATAATCATGGAATCACAACAGAATTATTTGGGTTAGAAAGGATCTTAAAGATCATCTCATTCCAACCCTCTGCCATGGGCAGGGACATCTTCCACTATCCCAGGTTGCTCCAAGCCCCATCCAGCCTGGCCTTGGGCACTTCCAGGGATGGGGCAGCCACAGCTTCACTGGGAACCTCTGCCAGGGCATCACTACCATCACAGGGAATAATTTACTCTTAACATCTAATCTAAACCTGACCTCTTTCAGTTTAAAGCCATTCCCCCTTGTCCTTCCCATTTGTTCCATAATTCTCTGTCCCTGGTGCTGGGGAGGTGAATCTCTATCCATCTCCTGGGAGAGAGATCACTGGCTGAACAAGAACTGTTTAAGCTGATGTAATTGAACCCCATCCTCATTTGGACTCAGTTGCATTATTGCACCTTTAATCTTGCCTAGATGAGAAAATTATTTACCCTGCAGATTGGTTCAAACTCTTAATTATCAGAAATGCAGAACGACAGCAAACGTGCAGTATCCATACAAAGAAATCAATTCAGCACAGATACAGGAAAACAGTTCCAAACATGATCACAGGACAGTGCTTCCAGCAACCTTCTGTAACCAGAACACAATGGAAACTGGAACACTTCTTCCTTTTTTCCTTACAACATCAAGGGCTGTGTCATACTAGGATTGTGGTAATCCAGCACTGTGCTGCACCACAATGTGTCTGCCAGGGCAGCCTGTCACAAAAAGTGCCACCAATTAGCCCAGACACTAATTACATTTTTGCTCTTGCTTTGCCCAGGCCATGAAGAGAAACATCTCACCCTGGTTTAGGAGTTAGAGAAAGCAGCGAATGAGATTGGTTCCATAGCCAATCTCCTTTGATTTACTTCATTAACCAATGAACTAATTAGATTTCTTGCTCCTCAAAACACTTTCTGAAAGTCTTATTTTGGCAGTTACAAAGTCTGACATGAATTTTTCTGTGAATCTTTAACCCATTTATTAATGGATTAACATTGAAATGACTGGAAAGAATAATTAGTGCATAAATTAAAAGTATTTAGAAAAAAATAATCAGCTCTAAAACTTTAAAGTTTGTGTTTTATCCAGCTCTTATTTTTTTCACCTGCAGGGTAAATGTTTTCACTTTGAGGTGTTTATTTCTTTTTCACATTCCCCTGAAGTGTCTGCTCAGACACGTGATCAGGTTGTTGGGCTGCTTATCTGAGTTTAAGTGACAGCTGCTTTCCTAGAGAAAAAAGATTGCAAAAAATTATAAATTGAACTCAAACCTCTGAACTTCTCAGTGTCCAGATCAACTCTTTTTTCAAACAGGCTGCATCTTGCCCGTCCTCAAATGAGCTACTCATTAAAATGGTACTTCCAGGAATGGCATCCCAGGGAGCATCCCTTCTGGCAATTTCAAGCTAGAAATATGTTCTTGGAGGTCATTGCTGTTGACAGCTCAGAAATTCTGAGTTTGAGACAAGAGCTTCAATTTCTCCCAGCTGAAAGCAAGGCAAAGCACAGCTTTGGTGTGTTTGGAAGGGCTCCTTCAGCCCTGAAGCCAAAACTCTGACTCAGGGAACTTTGTATTTACAGGGATTCGGAAGAGAGGGCTCAAAATGCAGACAGTGCCCTCCCATCCCAGCTGGGCACTGCTGGGGAGAGCATTCACTGCAGGATATGTGGTGGCATTTAACCCAAGACATTTTACTGTCTTGTTTTTCCCTGTTAGGATATTTACAGTGGTAAATATCATCAAGCAGATGTCTTGGGGCAAATTCCAGCTCTATAGCTGGCAAACCTTTCCAAAGACACCTCCTTCTAATCCAACCCCAACATGATCACCAGGCAAAGAGGCTTTTAGTCATATTGCTCCAGGTGGTATCTACTTCTTTGGTGAATACACAATATGCAACACTTCTTTTTTTAGTTTTTTTTTCTGGGAGTTACTTTTCCTGCCTGCATTTAAACGAAATTAACTGTTGGAAATGATGAACACCAGAACACAGCTGGTTGGGTGTATGTTATGCATTGCAGTCTGAGGAAGAAAAATAGCTTTTGAATGCATTTTTACAGTCATCCATGTATTAATCTCTCTGATAATTTCTGCACAAAATTCTTGTAATATTCTAAAAGGGCCCTTCTTTTGCTTTGCTTCTCTTCCTACAAGCAGCCCATCCTGAGCAATTTCCTTTCACAAGGAATGCTAGATTAAGTCCTAGATATCTTCCTAAACTGAAATAATCTATCCAGAGAGACTGTGAAATAAAATTTCTCTTTATCTATTTTTAATAAACAATTTAAAACTTTCATCTTGGCTTCCTATAAATTCAAGATTTAATTTCATGGTCTCGATTCCCCAAACTTACTGGAAGATGAACAATAATCACTGCTTTCTAAGATCATTTCTTTCTTCAGGACAAGTTCTTTTGGTGGCTGTTTCTCTTGTGACAGTCTCTCTGTTTGCCCTAAACTATTGATCTCATATTGGCTCTACGAAGTAGTAGGAGGGTTTAGGGTTAAGATCAGTAAAAGAATACAAAAGCAAATGCTCTGACCCTCAGTTCTACCTCTGTGTCATTGAAAACAAACCTCCTTGAACAGGTCCCAGCAAAATTTCTCTGCAAAGAAGAAACACCCCAACGCACAGAAAATCTCTAAGCATGGTGAACAGAGAATGGGCTCAGAAATTTTCTGAGCTTTTCTAAAAGCAATAGCTAAATAAATGTAACTGTGATCAAATGAGATGAATCACAATCAGATAATCACTTTTGAAGTTCTTTTAGGGATTCCTTAAAAGCCAGTTCAGTCAGGTTTTCCTCTACAGATTTCTTTTGTGCCACACCAGCACTTGTAACAATTGTAGCTGTTTATATCAGTGATGTTTTTTATTTTTTAATCTCTTTAATGATCCAGTTGAACCCTGTTGGCCAGAGTAGAACAGAAATACCACCCAGCAATTAACTGTTTACTCTTACTGTGGGAAGATTGGAGCAAAAAGACTCTGATATTCTTGAAACCTGTATTTCAGCACTGTGGGTAGCAAATACCCATCAGTGGTGATCAACCCAGTAATGGACAGAATGAATTTTTGCACTGCTTGCATCTGATAGCTGAAGGCTAAGATCACTACAGCTGTGTTTTTAAAAGTCCTCCAAACCTGTCAAATGAGATCCTTTGCTCCAAGCAGAAGGACCCTGCACTGCCTGCAGCCATTTTGCTCTCTGTGATATTAAAAAGAATTTTTCTTCCTGGAATGTAGAAAGCCATCACTGGATTAGCAGAGCTACATTTTGAGGAGCAGATTTTAGTACTGTGGCTCTATTTACACGACCCTGTGACCAGGCACAGAGGTTCCCAGTGCTGTGTGAGAATGTAATATCACGGGATTGCTACTGAACATAAAGAGAGCTCCCATCCCCAGTCTGTTCTATCAGACACAGTGAACTCAAATGCCCCAGCTCTTCATCCTACTAAACCTTCCTTATGCTGGCTGCTAAGAGATCACATCAATCCTGCTCTTGCTGTTGTCACACATGTAACCATCTGGCACCAGGACAAGTGCCAAAACATGACTTGCATATTTGCTGGATTGGGGGACAGACGTGTTTGGCTGTGAGCTGAGCCAAATTTTTGTGATATGCACAAATATTGCTTCTCCCCACA